>NC_090265.1:630024413-631224413 GCF_040414725.1 Anabrus simplex | reverse complement strand
CATGTGGCAACAGTGTACCAATGAGTGAGGCATTTGAAGTTCCTAGTTTCTGAGCTGCTTGAGAGACATTCTGCTCATTGTAATCAGACAACGTGGACAGTGTGGTAGATTCATTTGTTCAGTTAAGTTGAGCATTTTTTAGAATTTGTTTTCTCCAAACACACATTAACCAGAGTGCTCGAGCAAGAGGCACTGTGCAAGTTTAGACTTCAAAATAGTGAGCTAGACCCATTTTTTTATAAATTTGTTTGAACGAGTCTACACATCATTTTGCACACCTATAAGAGAATCCTCTTGTTTTTCCTCCTTCATTAGGTCTACAATATCCAGCACTAGAAAGAACAGCACTGAAAAAAGAATAGGTTTACACCCTTGCCATACCATGAGTTCATCTGGATGAGGTCTGGTTGTTTTCCATTATGAAACATTGGCACTCAAAGTCTTCATAATGTTGCTGATTAACTTCTTGGGGATTCTTTCCAGTTGATCTGGAGTCAATTGATACGTGTGCCAAAAATCCATTGTTCTTTCTGAATAGCCCTCTGATCCAATTGAGGATGAGTCTACACAGCATCTTTCTCAATTTCAAAACTGTGTGATACCTCTTCTGTTGTTGAAGTTAGTGGTATCCCCTCTCTCTGACAACTTGACGATCACTTCCAATCAACTGGCATTTTTCCTTCCGCCAGATATTTTCATCAGGGTGTAGCACATTAACTGTGATCTCTATATCAGCTTTTGGTTAAATAGTGTCTGATACTAGTGCCTTCCCATTCTTGCCCGGTCAGTGCTATCTTAATTTCAGTTCAATGGCAGAGTGTCTGGTCTGCTACTTGATACTGCTGACTCTTTGCTCCTTAATAGGTAACTGATACCATTATTAAGTATCTAACTGAACTGTTCCTTCCATCTGCTCAGTTGTTTTTCACTCAAGATTCTGCTTCTTACACGGCAGTTTCTCAGGAAGCCTTTCTGCAAGAGCATCTTGGTAAAGTTACATAGTTTATTGGCATTTCCATTCTGAACTGCCTACTCATTTGTGTACATCCTGTAATCTCACTGCAAACTTTTCTTCATTTCCTGGTCTGTTGCTAAGTTTTCCATGGGTGTTAGGGCCTTTTGTCAACTGATCTTACTGTCATAATACCAATATAGTTGGTCTGTTATTGGACATTATAAATTTTCCAGCTTGATCTTGCTGTCATTTGGTTATTTTACCTTGATATTCCTGTGACTGATATCCCAGTCTGATCATTCATCCATTCTACAATAAATAAACCTTGTAACAATTGTAAAAATATTGCTTGAGTAACAAAACTAATTATTGCAGCTTTTGAGCAGTTCAAGAAAGCTCGAGTAGAATTTGTGACCAGCGTAGCTGACTTGGCATCTCGTCCCCATAATGTGGAATATCTGGAGAAATCAGGAGCTTTGGAATTGCTGCGCCCACTGTTAACAGATAGTGTGCCTGCTGTGCAACAAATGGCTGCTGTTGCTATAGGACGTCTTGGTAATTCTAGTGAGAAGTTTGCCTTTGAACTTCTGGACAAAAGAATTATTACTGAACTTCTTCAACTCTTCCATCAGGTAACTATAAAATGCAAATGCAATAATTATTTTCCCATTTTCTTTCTTTTAAATGTATACTGTATTTATAATGAGATGCTGGGTAGAATAAAGGTGATATGGAAACATTTTGATCATTCACTCTGAGTGATAAAGATAATGCCGTTTCATCATTTTTTTTTTTTTACAAGCTGCTTTACGTTGCCCCAACATATATCAGTCTTATGGTGACGATGAGACAGGAAAGGGCTAGGAGTGGGGAGGAAGCAGCCGTGGCCTTAATTAAGATACAGCCCCAGTCCTGGTGTGAAAATGGGAAACCACAGAAAAGTATCTTCAAGGCTGCCGACAGTGGGGTTCGAACCCACTATCTCCTGAAAACTGGATACTGGCCATACTTAAGCGAGTGCGGCTACCGATCTAGGTCATTTGATCAGTGACAGTAAGAATTATATAAATTCTATTAAGAGTGGTCACATGTGTTAATGTGTTACAGCTATGGAGCCAAGCTTGGAATTTGGGAGACAGAGTGGGTTCAAACCCCACTGTCAGCTGTGCTGAGAATGGTTTTCTGTGGTTTCCCATTTCATTTCCAGGCAAATGCTGGGACAGTCCCCACCAGGTGAATCAAATATAAACTGGAATTCATTTTTTACAATTTCATTGAGTCCATCAATATATACACTACAAGCACCTCATTTTCCTATATAGTCTGTTGAATTCGAGACACATTTTTGTCACCAAATTGGCAAAGTTTTTATGCCATCTTCGAAAAAAGAAGAAGAACATGTGTGCAGCCAGTTGCGCATGTACTCCTCTATAACTGCATAATCATGAAATTGTTTTCCTCTCAGTTCTTCTTTCAGTGGTTCAAACAAGTGGTAGTCATATGGTAACAAGTCGGGACTGGGATCCAGAGGTGTCCAATGCATTTCCTCCAGTTTTTCCTGTGTTACAACAGCAGTGTGTGGCCTTGCATTGTCGTGCAGAAGAAGAACATCTCGGATCGGTTGCCGGCAATGTTTGTTCCAATATGCAACTTTTGTCTCGACCAAAAGATGGCAGTAATAGGCTACATTCACTGTCCTTCATTCATGCAAGAAATCCACAAGCAAAATACCTGCATAGTCCCGAAAAGCAGTTGCAAGCACGTTTCCAGCAGAAAGGTGTGTTTTGGCCTTGACTAGACAGGTGCACCTCGTTCCCGCCACTCCATGCTTGCTTGTTTTGACTCCAGGTTGTATTGATGAACCTAAGTTTCATCAGAAGTCATAGTGCGACGCAAAAAATCATATCCTTCCTACTCGTAGCGATTCAGATGCCCCCGACAAATATCCTGACGGATTTTTTTTGTTCCTGGGTGAGGAGACAAGGAACCCGGAAGGCAGACAATTTTCGAAGGTCCAGTGGATCATTGATGATGGCACAAGGGTCTTTGAAAGAGTTGCGTCCCCAAACTGTGCACGGAGCCTTCCTAAAATGTCCAAAGCTTTGGTGCCTTCTTTCCCAGAAACTTGATGATGCGCTGCGCAATGGACTTGTGTAATCCTTGCTCACTCATGGTGTACTGAAGCGAGCGGTCGCTCTGTGATGTGTGACACATCAAAACCCCTACTCTGGACATCCCCACCAACATTCTCTCAAAACCCCACCCATTTTTGTTCGCTACTGGAGCCGCTAATTTTAAATTCTTATTTACATTTGATACTCCTAGTACTCACAGGCCAGAGCCGATTTCTTCCATCTCCTTACCCAACTTCGTTCATCATCATTCATCTCCATTAGCTCCTCAACTGAGGTTGGCATCAGAAAAGACATCTGCCGGTAAAAACATGCCATATAATTTCATCTCACCCCATCCCCAACCCCATATCAGGAAACAGGACTAAGGTATACACATAATATATAACTTCCATTAAGGAATAGTGGATGTTCATTAGAATTAATATCTTTCTTTCACATAATGTCTTTCAAATTAGGTACTATAAGAACTAACAGTAAAAACAATGGAATAACATTAACAGAAGTTATTAACACAAGAATCAGCATTTTGACATTTTGTACTCAGAATTATTCGTGCACACCATACAATATCCACGAAAGCAGCCCTTGTTGTGATGGGAATCCCACCTCTACATTTAACAGCCATTGCCAAAGCTGAGCTCACATTAACAAACAAACAGACAAACAAACAAATAAACAAACAAACACATACAAACAAGTGTTTTGTATCCTGATAGGATCTTAAGGGTTACTCCTGAGCTGCAAACTAATGCATTGACAGCAGGTCATCCAAGTAAATTTGTCAATCTTGTGCAAGAAACGTGCAACACACAACATCATTCCAATATTTATATGGATGGATCCTGGATTAGCAAAGGAAAGGATGGTTGGTTTGTAGGATGTGCTTTTGTAGTGCTACAGAATAACAATGAGGTGTATGCTGAAAAATTTAGACTATCTCCCTTATGTTCAGTGTTTCAAGCAGAACTGTGTGCTATACAACAGGCAGTTACGTGGATTAAAATACACAGTTGTGCTCTGCAAATACTGAGTGATTCTTAGGCAGCTTTAAAAGCAATCCAAGAAAAATATTACTTTCATCCGGTAGCTATTAATATAATATCACACATATTAGGCTACAGTAAACATATCTGCATGAAATGGGTCCGAGGTCATGACAGAGTAGAAGGAAATGAGAGAGCTGATGAACTTGCCAAAGCAACTACTACTTCTTCTGACACTCTGTTGATATATGAAAAGTGCCTGTGTCTCTTGTTATAAAGGAACTGAGAGAGTATACATAAGATATGTGGAACAACCAATGGATCACCAGCATAAACGGCTGGCTAACAAGGGACTTGTTCTTTACAAATATTCAAGACAGACTACAAAGTAGGTTATTGCAACATGAACATACTGTATTATAACTCAGTTTCTGACAGGACGTGAAAAGTTTGGATCGTACTTCGAGATGTTTAAAATCAATATTCAGAACCTGTGAAATGCCACAAACTGTTCCTCATCTTTTACTTGAGTGTCCAATTTTTGACAGGTGTAGATATGAATTATTAATGCATTTAAACATGTGTAATATTGAATACCAAGCACCTCTCACTATGGTATTTCAGAGAATATGCTGTTATAAAGTGTCTGTTAAATTTCTCCACCTCATTTATAAGTCATCTCCATTTTAAATGCAATTGGCATGTATTAACTTAGTCTCACTATCTATAGCCCTATTATACTACTTGTAAAATAGGATTTGTAACTGGATATTCAATAATAATAATAATAACAATAATAATGTACCTCGGTTTCAAAATAATGGTCTTTATAGCTTTCATTTTAGAAAGTAAGTTGATATCTCATTTTCAAAGGAAGTATCCAAGATTTAGGCAAACATTTGTATATTGGTCAGTTTAAAGTCAGTAAAAGAAAACAGACTTTAGTGAGGAGAGTCAAATAGAAGGCAATGTATACAGGATAAGGTATTTGAAAACTTCAGCCCAGTTGAGGCAGTGAATTTTAATTTTCTTCATCATTAGTTGTTTTGCTCTTTGCTACATGTCGTGTCCTCATAACTCTTATCATTTCTGCATTGCAGCCTTGGCGAGATGCCTCTAACCAGAGTGGTTTTCAGCTGTATGATCTGAAGAGGTAGGCTAGTATCTTCTTCACCGGGCGAGTTGGCCGTGCGCGTAGAGGCGCGCGGCTGTGAGCTTGCATTCGGGAAATAGTAGGTTCGAATCCCACTATCGGCAGCCCTGAGGATGGTTTTCCGTGGTTTCCCATTTTCACACCAAGCAAATGCTGGGGCTGTACCTTAATTAAGGCCACGGCCGCTTCCTTCCAACTCCTAGGCCTTTCCTATCCCATCATCGCCATAAGACCTATCTGTGTCGGTGCGACGTAAAGCCCCTAGCAAAAAAAAAAAAAAAAAAAAAAAAAAAGTATCTTCTTCGCTTGATTTAACCATCTTCCTCATGGTCTACTGCCTTTAACTTTGCCTTGAAAAATTGTCTTTTCCAAGTTTTCTCCTTCTCTTCTGAAAATGTGGCCAAAGAAGTGGAGTTAACACTGACTCAGATGGGATAATGAGACGTTTCTTGATGCTAAATTCGTCCATAATGAAAACATTAGTTCTTCTTTCTTCCCAGGGTACATGTAGCATTCTCTGCCATCACCACATCTCAAAGGCATCAACTCACCTTCTGTCTCTAGCATTCATGGTCCAGATCTCACAGCTGTACACGAGGACTGAGAACACTAATAATTCCACCAAGCGCATCTTCGTAGCTTTTGTTTTGCCTGGTTCTGCCAGATCTTACTGAGATCAACCATTGCAGCTCAATCTAGGACAATAACTTTTGATCTTTTTTTCACAGATTCCCATGTCATTGATGACTGACCCCAGGTACACATATTCCTTCACTATCTCCAGGTCCTTTAAACATTCTGTAAGTTGGATTTGACCTTGCCGATCAACTACCATTAGTTTGGTCATTTTCACGTTTATCTCTAGACCATAATTGATGGCTAACATTCTTCACTCTTACAAACAAGGTCAGTAAGTTCCCCTTCACTTCCAGCGATAAGAGATTTCTCATCTGCAAAGTGCAGGTTGCTAATTTTTCTGGCACCAATCAAGATTCCACCATTCCAGTCATCCAGAGTTCTCTTGAAGACACACTCTGCATAGATGTTGTAGAGTTGAGGTGATAATATACAACCTTGAGTTGAGTCGCCTAAAAGCAAAACGGAAAAAGTCCACGTTTTACAAAAAATGAGATATTAGTAGAAATATATTGGTAAAAGATGTGTCTACTGAAGCATGAAATAATATACTAGCAAAAGCCATAAAATCCTAAAGTATTTCCCCTTTAAAAACTCAGGTTAGATGCAAAACGGATAAAGACCACTGTCATCCGGAAGAAAATAGGTGGCGATCACTCTTCTCAGAAGTACACCAACAAGAAGAAAGGAGTCGTTGTGTATATTAGTTCACTCAAGTGCCTTGAATCCCACTACTGTCGTAGTAACACTCATAGGAGTTACCTTAGTTCTGATCTGAATATCCAAAAGCTGGTTAATGCTTACAACGCCCAAGCTGACAGTGTGAAAGTGAAGAACTCCTACTTTCGTTACATTTTTAATCGTAAGTTTAACCTAGGATTTGGATCACTCAGGCTCGATGTGTGCTCCACTTGTCTTGAATTTTCAGAGAGAATTAAGCGGGAAACTGATCCTATTAAGCTGTCTTCACTGGAAGCTAGCAAGGCAATTCACAAGAAAAGGGCACAAGCCTTTTTTTCATTACTGAGAGAAAGTGAACCAGTTGTACTTACACTGTGTCAGAAGAATTTGTCATATCCCAAAATTCCTGATCATAAAAACTTACTATCGGCGCCAACTCTACCTGTTTATTTCTCTATTGTTGTTGGAAATTCTAAGAGCACAATGACACCAGATAACTGTTTCAGCTACATATGGACTGAGGGGACCTACCCGAAAGGATCGAATGAGGTGGCATCTTGCGTTTATCACTGCTTGCAGAACTTGGACTTAACGAACATTAAGAAGATAAAGCTTTTCGCCGACAGATGTGAGAAGGGGGAAAAATAAAAATAGAACGATGATAGCTATGCTCCAAAGGTGGTACCAAGAGACGTAGAGGAGGTACAGTTAATTTTTCCAGTAAGAAGTCATTCCTTCATTCCCCCTGATTGGTTATTCGGTCTCTGTGAAAAAGAATTCAAGAAGAGAGAAGTAATCGAAGATCCATTAGTCAACCAGGGATTGGCATGGATATATTTATCTGGAAACAAGAGGCAACAGAGCAAATGAAACCTATTCAACAATAGCACTTTAAATTCGCACCTCGCAAGCGCTACTTTTTCAGACGATCAAAAACGTCTCATCTCATGGTCCTTGTGGATGGGGAGCCCTTTTACTATCATAGAACTGGAACCTACAGATCCCTGATGAAAACTAAGAAGAATGTATCGGCTATAAACCCTTCACATGTTCGAAAGAATACTACTTCAGTCAACAAGAATCAAGTGTCAGATGTGAATAGGCTCCTTGAATTACACTTTGGCTCTGATTGGAAGTTGAGTCCATCACCGAAATTCTACGTTGACTTCTTTGACTCTTGGGAGAGTCGTCAGTCAGATGTCAACGAAAATGTTGAAAATGAACTTTGCAGTGCAGCAGAGGAAGCTCCTGAACTGTGTGTTTAAATGTCTACCCAGGGCACTCTTAAACCATAGTGAAAGTAACGTGGATATTATGTCTTCTTGTATTTTGTGCTTTTAATAAATAGTAGCAAAACGAGTAAAATCCATACTGCTAACATGCAAAATGAATAAAGTCCACTTTTAAAACAACAATAACAGTCTAAATAATAATACTTGAGTATTATTACTTGTTCTAATAATCAGTGAACATTTTTGTGATTTTATGCTTATATTTCGTAAGCAACAGCCTTAATGGGAGGTGGTGGTGTTTTTTTGCCATTTTCTCGAAATGTGCTGGAGTGGAGTTTATCCATTTTGCTTTCAGGCGACTCAGTTACTCCATTTGTCACATTGAAAATGTCTGAGAGATCACCATCCACCTTTATAGTTGCTACATGGTATTTATAGAGACCATTCAATATCATCAATCAATCAGAATTATAATTGGACAGATAAAAGTCAAGCGGTGCAAGTCAAGAAATTTAGTTTCTAGATAATTGGAAATTTAATAGATTGCAAATTTTACATTTTATATATGACTGGGCACGTTTTATCTAAGAAGTTTTCTTTGAAAGATTTCACTGTTATTTCAGGCAGATAATGTAATTATACCAATAGAAGCACATTAAAGAAACATACACCACCTTTTGAAATAAAACATTCTCTCAAAGTCAGACAACCTATTTAAATCAATAATGAAAGTCAGGCTACAATACTGTATGATACTTTACATTTACTTGTGGGTATATACACAATTAGGGGAGCATGTTTTTGAACTATACCATGCTCCACAAAACAATACCTCACTCCACACACACCAACTAAACCTTTATTCTTTACCATTGAAGTACACAAAAGAACACTGATGGATTTGCATTCATTTCAGAATACAAACGGAAATGTCCAAATAGGGGCAAAAACAAAGTGATAACAGTCCTCCAAGGTGGTTTTTTATCACAGCTGGGGAGCTTCAGTATCACAGCTTGCTACGTGGCATGCTCCATGTAAGTCGACGGAGGTCACATTGCAGTATCGGGTCCCATTCTTCAATGAGAGCCAGTTCGAGGTCTTGGAGAGTCTGTGGTGGAACAGGATGCCCACGAATACTTCTGTCGGGCCTATCCCACACGTGCTCAATGGGATTAAGATCAGGACTCATTGCTAGCCATTCCATCTCATGAATGTCCAGTTCTCGCAAGATAGCTCTCGTGATGCATGCTACAGGAGCCCTGGCATTGTTGTGCATGAGTACGAATTCAGGGCCAACACCGTATGCAGCAACCAATACATGATGTAGCACTATCTGCTCGATGTACCCCGCAATGGTAAGATTACCACGGACGATGACAAGATCCGTACGGCCATCAATACTGATGCCGTCCCACACTATCACAGAACCTTGTCTGAATCGATCACCTTCCTGGACAACATTTGGCATGTACTGCTCACCACGGCATCTCCATACACGTTGACGTCCATCACGCTGTGTCAGGGGAAATCTGAACTCGTCTGTGAACAACACAGGTCTCCATTGGCGAAGTTGCCAGTTGACGTGAGTATGGGCAAACAGAAGGCAAGCTGCGCGATGTTGCTGCATTAAATGGGGCACTCGAACAGGTCATCTGGGTCATAAGGACACTTCTCTTAACCTGTTCCTTACTGTCTGGTCAGACACCGTGACTCCAGTGACCTTCCTGAGGTCTTGTTGCAGTTGTCTGGGAGTTGCTGAACGACGCCGCAATGCACAGATGGTCAGATATCATTCATCCTGTGGGGTTGTCATGCGTCCATGACCTTGTCCAACCCTCCTTGTGAACTGGCCTGTCTCACTGTAGCGATTCCACAAGCGGTGAATAACTGACGGAGAGACATTGAGATCCACAGCAACATGATGAAAAGTCCATCCTTCCTGGATCAAAGTGAGGGCCCTTGTGACTTGAACATCTTTAAGATGTCTCATGGGATGTGCTGGTTGACGTACAATGTGCTCAAATGACTGCAGTAGTCTATGTACCTCACAACGACACACGGACGCACCGCTATTCACTTTGTTTTGAGGGTTCACCTGACAGTTTAATGCATGGCTACGCCTACAGATGGAGTATAACTTCGATTCAACATACCCTGAGTGGCTAATGTCTCAAGGTATGTTGTACCACCATTGGAACCCCATCTACCAAATTAACGTTCATATACCAGATGTTACAAAACATGTTCCCCTCATTTTTTTGAACTCTGTATATTAGTATGTCTGAATCCATGTTGCCTTAAATTTATTGGTGCTTTATATCACCAATTAAAATGATGAAATAATACACCAAATCAATTATTAAGTCTTTCACAATATGCTATAAAACTACAAACTTGCTGTACTCTTTATTATTGTATTTATTAATCTTTAAACACTACTATTTACAGATTAAGATTTATAATGTTCTATTCAAAGATTTTATTGGCCCTGTGGTGTAGAGGTAGCTTGCCTGCCTCTTACCCGGAGGCCCTGGATTCGATTCCCGGCCAGGTCAGCGATTTTTACCTTGTTCTGAAGATTGGTTCGAGGTCCACTTGGCCTACATGATTATAATTGAGGAGCTATCTGATGGTGAGATAGCAGCCCCGGTCTAGAAAGCCAAGAATAATGGCTGAGAGAATTAGTTGTGCGATCACGACACCTCGTAATCTGCAGACCTTCAGGCTGAGCAGCCGTTGCTTGATAGGCATTGGTCCTTCGGGGCTGACGCGCCATTGGCTTTTTATTTTCTTTATTTTGAGTCTGGTGCAAACTAACTTTCATTAATCACCCAGTGACAATCCAGTTCTTCCTCTGGGATTACCTCCTCCTCATCAGCATTTCTCCATCTTTGTTTTACCAACTGTATTCATCTTTATCTTTTTCCTGTCATTATCCAGCTTTCCTCTTATCATATTGTTATAGTTGGGCCAGTACAGCATACCGGCATAAATAAAAACACTAGTTTAGCATACCAACAAAAAGTTGTAGAATATAAATACCCCTTTCATCTCTATTAAAAGTTTGAAACCTTTACAATTAGGCTAGCTTTATTATAATAACCATTTTGATTTTTTAAATTGCATTCTCTCCCTTTGTTGAAACATTTGTTGTTATGTGCTTTTCTTGAAAACTATGATGTGATTACTGAATTTCAACATTTTGTGGCTTGCTCTCAAATTGGTTAGTTCTCACTAAACTTATGGTATCATTTCTCACAAATTTTGCTGCAGTGATTTGCTTATTTAAAAAATCGTGAAGATGCCATAATGTCAGGTTTCCAGTGAAGAAATAAACTTATCACTGTTGTCACATAACAATTCATGGCTAAATATAACCCTCCTAAAGAATTAGTTAGCTAAAGAATTTCTTTAGCTTTATAGTAAAAATATATTGCTTAGGCAAATTCAGAAGTTCATTTAGCCATAAAGATAAGATATTTCATCATTGTTGATACACGAGTTTAGCCACTTTAAACTTTGCGGTGGCAATTTTAGTCTGAAAATGATACTAGTTGACGTAAGTATTGCACCCGTCATGCCGGGCTCAGCTCGGCCGGTGAGCGAAGATCTCCAGGGTGCAGATCGTTCGCTTATCGGCTGTGCGAAAATTTTAAAGTGCAGGGATAGATAATGAACTAGTGGCAAATGAGAGAAAGCTAAGTAGGTTTTAGACATTTATTACAACTACTGCTCTTCATAAATTATACAATAATTAACAAAATCTAGGTATTTTGTTTATATGATTTGTCTTCTTTTATGTCGTAGTCACATAGATACTTCATCGGTAAACGAAACAGGAAATGCCTGTATCTGCAAATATAATATTCATATTTTTAGTGAAAAATTAATTAAATAATTAATAATGATTAATTTGAGATGATCTCTCTCTGATAATTTAATAATTTGAAAATAAATTTCCTTCCTTCATGAATTTGATTTTAAACAAATTTGAAAATGATCATTTTCATTTCTCTTTGAAAATTAAATAAAAATTTTCTCTTATAAAATTATAGTTAAGTCGTCTTTCTTGACCTTTAAATTAATAAATAAACTCAACTTTATAATTATTTAGTAGTTGCTTCTCACATAATAGCTCGGAACTTGACCTCATGTCAATTTACATTTATCCGTTACTTGAAACAATTAATTAAATTCTTCTTACAATTTTCGACTTTGTGAGTTCAATCCACTGACATGGCCTATACTTATTCATGTGTATTTGTTAAATAAGATCCTATTCCTCCTTAAAAACGAATAAAATTTACTAAAGGTTTGAATTCATTCAAATGGTGAACCACTAAAGTTGGCGTAAATTCGGCCAAAAATTCCACAAAATAATGAAGAGCATCATCACAAATATGGATTATAAACTTACATTAAGCAAAACACAGTCAAATCACACATATTACACTCACACAAAGATACACGGAAATATTATATACATATTTACACGAACGCTAGCCCTTGATTATTAATTTTTATGTTTAGACAAAGTTAGGAAAATTATTCTCACGATGACACTATCGTGGTGACCTCCTCTCATCAACTGGGAAATGTGACAGAACAAGGATTATCACTTAATTATAGAACACAGTTATACGACAACGTTTAGAGAAAATTTACGAACACAAAATCATCCAAAAAATCATCGATAAATCGCTTAAACATAGGCCAGAATAAACATTCCGCGCACGCGGTTCATGAGCTACGACATTTATTTTTACTTCTCCCCTATAATTGTGATTCTCGATTAATCTGCACTCATAACGAACACATTACATCAAGTAACATATTTATTCCATCATTGACTCATTAATGGATGCACAGCTCGACTGCTGAATTCAATAATATCCATCAATCAATCAACTAATCATCACAGCACAGCAAATATATAACAAATTGTATCGGTCAGATACTGCCATTTCCCAGGCCTAAATTACAATAATGAGCGCACATCAACCATTTTCAATAATAACTAATATTATGCTCATGACCTTAGGTGTTCTTTTACGCGGTAATTTAGTTAAATTATTTTTAATATTATTATTATTATTATTATTATTATTACTGGCCGCGCAAGATCATACGTGCGGAAGCTACTACACAATAATATTTCAGATGACTCTATTGCACACAAAACTCAACCATATGTCGCATAATTGAAGAATGAACTCTGACATGATAGAATCCACGGAATTTCTGTCCCATTTGATCTCATTAAAAGTCAAAAAAATATTCAAATAGTCCAAGTTTAACGTTGGGGTCAATTTACACTTATTTCTCCTGCCACGACGAACTCGGGACAGTTGAAACACTTCTCGAAGACATCCACTCAAACAAACTAATAGGTTCAAATACTCACTCATCCTCAATCTACCATCACCAAGAAAGAAGAGACGGAAAAATTCTAACTAATAGAAAATGTCTAAACAAATAAGTAGAGGCTATGTCATTACAATTACTTTACAAAAGGAAAGAAAGAATAACAAAGTTTAAATATTACTTGGTGGTGACTGTCGGTTGTAGAACTCGGGCTGATGACCTAGTGCATTATCACCTTACGCACCATCGATCCTCGTCACGCCCGTCTGGACTGCCTTACATTTTACTCGTGCATTGGAGACATGCTGGCGCGCTGGAAATCACACCGTTCATGAAGAAAGAAGACTGACATCCTGACTCGGACTCGAACCGGTGACCTCTTCAGTGGAAATCTTGTGAAGCTGAAACTAAAAATCACGTCTAAGACAAGGTCCAAAACTCACACCGATGTCTGATAAGATGACAAGGAAACTTAACTTTTAGAGTCTGCTGAATTATAGATGGAGTCCGCAAACATCTGAACTGCAGTTGTAACCAGTTGTAGGCTCTGAATGACGAAGTTCCCTGGCAAGCGAAATGCGTCTTCTTCTGCCCGTAGTCGAAGCTCGAGTAATTCTTCTCAGTAAGCGAAATACGTCTTCTTCCGTCCGCAGTTGAAGCTAGAGTAATCCTCCACAAGACGTGTTCAGAGGTAGAAATTTCTGTGTAAATTTTCCCTAGGAAAATCCATTATTCACTGTCTTAAGACAGGGGTGCGTCTTTTCCTCATAAGCGATTGGTTAATTTATTAACTTAGCACCAAATTAATCGCTTGATTGGCTGCCATAGTCAGACGTCATGCGCCTTCACAATTATCGATCGAGCACTTGACACACATTCAGCCTGGTCACGTGTCATTCACGGCTGATTCCAAGGTTATTTGGCTAGCTGTCTCTGCGTTCTCCCCTCGCCTGGCCTTGAGTGGAATTCCCAACCACCTGGCATATCTCGCTCAGTCAACTCGACGTGTTAAAACTCCCTTCCTGGTTCATAAATAATATTTTAACATACAGTAGAAATAAATGCTTTCCAATAAATGATTTTGCCAATTTTGAAGGGGACATCATCTCCCTTGGTTGGTTAATGATTTAGTCGGAAGATGAAATCATTAATGCTGGAAATAGACCCTTAACATGTTCCCTGAAAAATTTGAGTGGTAAACATGTGTCACACTTCTAAGCCATATTTTCAGCTCTTGTTCCGGCACGTAGCCTCCTGTTGTCCGCTTCTAGTGCTGCGCCCAGTAGTCGAAGTTGATTCATTATAGTGTTCTGCATTGTTTGACATTCCTCACAGGTTTCTTCTTGCAGGTTGACTTGGGTCGATGCATGGTGGTACACTGCATCCTCACTTGTATCCCATGACATTTCCTCTTCCATTATAGTGTTGACTTGGGCATTATTTACTGGTCTAGGGCAGTTGTAGCTTCGTAAATTTGAGGCATTATGAATTCCCTCATAGCTCTTATCAAGACTTTGAATTTTATAGGCATTATTCCCATATACTCGGATAATTTTATAGGGACCCACGAAAAGAGGTGCGAATTTCGCGTAGAATTTACTGGTAGGTTCCGAAATGGCTGGTTTCTTTAAAAGAACATATTCATTCTCGTGTCGTATTGTCAATACAAGGGCTAGAATTCCGGCTATCTCCCGTTAGTTCAGGGATTGTTTTTTTTTTAATAGCGCCCTGACTCTGTTCTTCTCTTTCAGGACGTTCCCTTTCCTCCTTCTCTTTAGCTCTCTGATATTCTAGGCTCTCGGCGCCGACCATGTCAGGATTGACGTCTTGGTCGTGGATAGCACGGTGCCATTTGCGTCGTTCTTGGTTGGATTGTTGTAACTCGCGGAGATATTTTTCCCGCTCTTCTTGTCTCCAGTTCCTCTTCCGGGTTTCGAGTCTGTGGTCGTCGGGTTCTCTTCTCCAGCGATCTCTATTATTTTCATACGGCCTTCTCCGATTGTTCCGCCGGTAGTAATTCCATTCTCTTTCGTTCCTATAGCCTGGTCTTGGAGAACGATCCCTGGGCGGTCTTTCTTCACTTTCGCGACTCCGGTTTCTCCCTTGGCTGGTAAGGTTCCTGTCGTCTGATCGATTGACAGTTGCATGGAACACCTGTTGCTCTGGGTTTGTACTTCGCCGAGACGGTTCCCTAGATGTCATATCTAACTGTCTGAGAATAGCCTCTGCCTGAATTGCCGTCTGGACGTTCGAGGCTATCATAATTCTTTGGATATCCGCAGGCAGTTGTCTTACGATGACCTTTATTAGTTCAGTTTCTGTAGGTGGCGCGTCAAGCTCACGCAATTTGCGTAATTGACTTGAAAAAAATTCTGAGAAGCGCGTGGGTGTAGACTGAGCATATTTCTTAGCGTATAGTTCTGTCTTAAGTTGGTCCTGAATATCTGAGTTCCAGTACTTTTCTAAAAATGCCCTTTTAAAGCCTTCAAAATCGTCAAACGAGTATCGGAAGGCTGTGAACCACGTCAACACTGAGTTTTCCAGGTATCTCTCGGTTACTCGTAGCTGACGTTCCACAGGGATTTTATTGTCTCGGAAGAACTCCTGCAATTCGTTAATAAAACTCTTGGGGGTTATTCCTTTTACATTATTGAATTTTTTTGGGTGGTCCTCATGCAATCGTATTATATTTACGATTTGGGTTTGACCAGAAGTGTTCAGTTGACTTGTTTCCCCTCTAACAGGCTCTAAAAATGGGTTGGTGGTGTTTACGGGAACGTTTAGAATTACCCTTTCATCGGTCTTGGGAGTTGAAAATTGAACTTCCCCAGATACACGTTTCTCCAGTTGTCCCTGCCGTTCTATTAAAGAATTAGCTACAATATTATTACTCTCTCCTTGTAACTTGAGTAGCTTCAGCTCCTTGGTAAGCTCCTGTATTTCTCCCTGTAATTCCTGTTTGTAGACTTCCGAGCTGGCTCTAACTTCACTTATCTCCTTGTCCACGGATGTTTTTATTGTTTCAAGACTCTGCTGGGTTTCCTCGATTGTCTCATAAAAGTATTCGAGTCGTTCCGAATTAGTGACTTGGGCTACCTTAATCTCGGCTATTACGCCCTTCTCCACCTGTTTTACCGTTTCATAGATTTCAGTGAACTTCCTGCTCCATGCGGTTTTAGTTGCAGACAAGTCCTCGGCATTGTCACTAATTTTCTCTTCAATGGTCCTAAAATTTCCATTTACTTCGTCCTTGTATTGATCTAGTCCATGCAGTATTCCTGTCTGTACTTTGGCTAGCCTTTCGCTAAACTCATTTGACATAGCTGACATGGAGCTATCGATTCCGGCCTGGATTTCCCCTTTCAGGTTAGAGAATTTTTGCTTAACGGACACCAACTCACTCTGGACTGACGCTAGTTTTCCGTTAAATAATTTAACGTCCATGTGCAGTTTCCCTAAGTTTTCATCCGTCCTAGCTTGAATTTCCTCTAGGGCACCCTTAAGATCTTGTTTGAGTTTGTCCTGTCCTGCATTTAATTTTCCTGTTAGTGTAAGTTCCAACTGAGTGTTATTTTCGGTTAATTTGCGTTCTAGTTGAGCATTATTCTCCGTTAGCTTAAGTCCTAACTGAGCATTCACATTCTCACTAATCTCACGTTTCAACAGTTCACTGTTCTCACCTAACTCACGTTTTAACTCCTGTTTCAGTAAGTTATTGTTTTCATTTAATTCCCGTTTCAATAAGTTATTGTTTTCAGCTAACTCCTGTTTCAATAAGTTATTGTTTTCGTTTAAACTGTCCTTCAAGTCCGCAGTCACTACCTCTAGGAGCCTACGAAGATCCTCCATAGTAACAGTACCCATTCTAATTTGAGACAACTAGCAGTTCAGACATTGGACGGACCAGGTTCGATGGTCTAATACCCGAGTTCCGATCGACAGTCACGTGTGGATTGAATTCACAGTCATAAAAGAAGATTATTATCGCATAAAATAATATCTTATAATTTAAGTCCAAACTATGCGGAAATCTGCCGCAAAAGGGATAAATTTTGAAAATATCATCCAGATTTTGTTTATAATATCGCACCAAGGCCCTTCCTAACCTTTAACATGAGCGTAGTTCGCCACAAAAATTTGGGCTAATAAATGTCACAAAATAAAACCGAAAATTTTTAATTTGCCACTGCATCTTGTTTGCATCCAAATTCTGGACTACAAGATCGAGTTCTTTATTGGTACAGCCAATAAATCGGGCCTTAACACGTTCGCCGCCAAATCTATACCTGCACCCGTCATGCCGGGCTCAGCTCGGCCGGTGAGCGAAGATCTCCAGGGTGCAGATCGTTCGCTTATCGGCTGTGCGAAAATTTTAAAGTGCAGGGATAGATAATGAACTAGTGGCAAATGAGAGAAAGCTAAGTAGGTTTTAGACATTTATTACAACTACTGCTCTTCATAAATTATACAATAATTAACAAAATCTAGGTATTTTGTTTATATGATTTGTCTTCTTTTATGTCGTAGTCACATAGATACTTCATCGGTAAACGAAACAGGAAATGCCTGTATCTGCAAATATAATATTCATATTTTTAGTGAAAAATTAATTAAATAATTAATAATGATTAATTTGAGATGATCTCTCTCTGATAATTTAATAATTTGAAAATAAATTTCCTTCCTTCATGAATTTGATTTTAAACAAATTTGAAAATGATCATTTTCATTTCTCTTTGAAAATTAAATAAAAATTTTCTCTTATAAAATTATAGTTAAGTCGTCTTCCTTGACCTTTAAATTAATAAATAAACTCAACTTTATAATTATTTAGTAGTTGCTTCTCACATAATAGCTCGGAACTTGACCTCATGTCAATTTACATTTATCCGTTACTTGAAACAATTAATTAAATTCTTCTTACAATTTTCGACTTTGTGAGTTCAATCCACTGACATGGCCTATACTTATTCATGTGTATTTGTTAAATAAGATCCTATTCCTCCTTAAAAACGAATAAAATTTACTAAAGGTTTGAATTCATTCAAATGGTGAACCACTAAAGTTGGCGTAAATTCGGCCAAAAATTCCACAAAATAATGAAGAGCATCATCACAAATATGGATTATAAACTTACATTAAGCAAAACACAGTCAAATCACACATATTACACTCACACAAAGATACACGGAAATATTATATACATATTTACACGAACGCTAGCCCTTGATTATTAATTTTTATGTTTAGACAAAGTTAGGAAAATTATTCTCACGATGACACTATCGTGGTGACCTCCTCTCATCAACTGGGAAATGTGACAGAACAAGGATTATCACTTAATTATAGAACACAGTTATACGACAACGTTTAGAGAAAATTTACGAACACAAAATCATCCAAAAAATCATCGATAAATCGCTTAAACATAGGCCAGAATAAACATTCCGCGCACGCGGTTCATGAGCTACGACATTTATTTTTACTTCTCCCCTATAATTGTGATTCTCGATTAATCTGCACTCATAACGAACACATTACATCAAGTAACATATTTATTCCATCATTGACTCATTAATGGATGCACAGCTCGACTGCTGAATTCAATAATATCCATCAATCAATCAACTAATCATCACAGCACAGCAAATATATAACAAATTGTATCGGTCAGATACTGCCATTTCCCAGGCCTAAATTACAATAATGAGCGCACATCAACCATTTTCAATAATAACTAATATTATGCTCATGACCTTAGGTGTTCTTTTACGCGGTAATTTAGTTAAATTATTTTTAATATTATTATTATTATTATTATTATTACTGGCCGCGCAAGATCATACGTGCGGAAGCTACTACACAATAATATTTCAGATGACTCTATTGCACACAAAACTCAACCATATGTCGCATAATTGAAGAATGAACTCTGACATGATAGAATCCACGGAATTTCTGTCCCATTTGATCTCATTAAAAGTCAAAAAAATATTCAAATAGTCCAAGTTTAACGTTGGGGTCAATTTACACTTATTTCTCCTGCCACGACGAACTCGGGACAGTTGAAACACTTCTCGAAGACATCCACTCAAACAAACTAATAGGTTCAAATACTCACTCATCCTCAATCTACCATCACCAAGAAAGAAGAGACGGAAAAATTCTAACTAATAGAAAATGTCTAAACAAATAAGTAGAGGCTATGTCATTACAATTACTTTACAAAAGGAAAGAAAGAATAACAAAGTTTAAATATTACTTGGTGGTGACTGTCGGTTGTAGAACTCGGGCTGATGACCTAGTGCATTATCACCTTACGCACCATCGATCCTCGTCACGCCCGTCTGGACTGCCTTACATTTTACTCGTGCATTGGAGACATGCTGGCGCGCTGGAAATCACACCGTTCATGAAGAAAGAAGACTAACATCCTGACTCGGACTCGAACCGGTGACCTCTTCAGTGGAAATCTTGTGAAGCTGAAACTAAAAATCACGTCTAAGACAAGGTCCAAAACTCACACCGATGTCTGATAAGATGACAAGGAAACTTAACTTTTAGAGTCTGCTGAATTATAGATGGAGTCCGCAAACATCTGAACTGCAGTTGTAACCAGTTGTAGGCTCTGAATGACGAAGTTCCCTGGCAAGCGAAATGCGTCTTCTTCTGCCCGTAGTCGAAGCTCGAGTAATTCTTCTCAGTAAGCGAAATACGTCTTCTTCCGTCCGCAGTTGAAGCTAGAGTAATCCTCCACAAGACGTGTTCAGAGGTAGAAATTTCTGTGTAAATTTTCCCTAGGAAAATCCATTATTCACTGTCTTAAGACAGGGGTGCGTCTTTTCCTCATAAGCGATTGGTTAATTTATTAACTTAGCACCAAATTAATCGCTTGATTGGCTGCCATAGTCAGACGTCATGCGCCTTCACAATTATCGATCGAGCACTTGACACACATTCAGCCTGGTCACGTGTCATTCACGGCTGATTCCAAGGTTATTTGGCTAGCTGTCTCTGCGTTCTCCCCTCGCCTGGCCTTGAGTGGAATTCCCAACCACCTGGCATATCTCGCTCAGTCAACTCGACGTGTTAAAACTCCCTTCCTGGTTCATAAATAATATTTTAACATACAGTAGAAATAAATGCTTTCCAATAAATGATTTTGCCAATTTTGAAGGGGACATCATCTCCCTTGGTTGGTTAATGATTTAGTCGGAAGATGAAATCATTAATGCTGGAAATAGACCCTTAACATGTTCCCTGAAAAATTTGAGTGGTAAACATGTGTCACACTTCTAAGCCATATTTTCAGCTCTTGTTCCGGCACGTAGCCTCCTGTTGTCCGCTTCTAGTGCTGCGCCCAGTAGTCGAAGTTGATTCATTATAGTGTTCTGCATTGTTTGACATTCCTCACAGGTTTCTTCTTGCAGGTTGACTTGGGTCGATGCATGGTGGTACACTGCATCCTCACTTGTATCCCATGACATTTCCTCTTCCATTATAGTGTTGACTTGGGCATTATTTACTGGTCTAGGGCAGTTGTAGCTTCGTAAATTTGAGGCATTATGAATTCCCTCATAGCTCTTATCAAGACTTTGAATTTTATAGGCATTATTCCCATATACTCGGATAATTTTATAGGGACCCACGAAAAGAGGTGCGAATTTCGCGTAGAATTTACTGGTAGGTTCCGAAATGGCTGGTTTCTTTAAAAGAACATATTCATTCTCGTGTCGTATTGTCAATACAAGGGCTAGAATTCCGGCTATCTCCCGTTAGTTCAGGGATTGTTTTTTTTTTAATAGCGCCCTGACTCTGTTCTTCTCTTTCAGGACGTTCCCTTTCCTCCTTCTCTTTAGCTCTCTGATATTCTAGGCTCTCGGCGCCGACCATGTCAGGATTGACGTCTTGGTCGTGGATAGCACGGTGCCATTTGCGTCGTTCTTGGTTGGATTGTTGTAACTCGCGGAGATATTTTTCCCGCTCTTCTTGTCTCCAGTTCCTCTTCCGGGTTTCGAGTCTGTGGTCGTCGGGTTCTCTTCTCCAGCGATCTCTATTATTTTCATACGGCCTTCTCCGATTGTTCCGCCGGTAGTAATTCCATTCTCTTTCGTTCCTATAGCCTGGTCTTGGAGAACGATCCCTGGGCGGTCTTTCTTCACTTTCGCGACTCCGGTTTCTCCCTTGGCTGGTAAGGTTCCTGTCGTCTGATCGATTGACAGTTGCATGGAACACCTGTTGCTCTGGGTTTGTACTTCGCCGAGACGGTTCCCTAGATGTCATATCTAACTGTCTGAGAATAGCCTCTGCCTGAATTGCCGTCTGGACGTTCGAGGCTATCATAATTCTTTGGATATCCGCAGGCAGTTGTCTTACGATGACCTTTATTAGTTCAGTTTCTGTAGGTGGCGCGTCAAGCTCACGCAATTTGCGTAATTGACTTGAAAAAAATTCTGAGAAGCGCGTGGGTGTAGACTGAGCATATTTCTTAGCGTATAGTTCTGTCTTAAGTTGGTCCTGAATATCTGAGTTCCAGTACTTTTCTAAAAATGCCCTTTTAAAGCCTTCAAAATCGTCAAACGAGTATCGGAAGGCTGTGAACCACGTCAACACTGAGTTTTCCAGGTATCTCTCGGTTACTCGTAGCTGACGTTCCACAGGGATTTTATTGTCTCGGAAGAACTCCTGCAATTCGTTAATAAAACTCTTGGGGGTTATTCCTTTTACATTATTGAATTTTTTTGGGTGGTCCTCATGCAATCGTATTATATTTACGATTTGGGTTTGACCAGAAGTGTTCAGTTGACTTGTTTCCCCTCTAACAGGCTCTAAAAATGGGTTGGTGGTGTTTACGGGAACGTTTAGAATTACCCTTTCATCGGTCTTGGGAGTTGAAAATTGAACTTCCCCAGATACACGTTTCTCCAGTTGTCCCTGCCGTTCTATTAAAGAATTAGCTACAATATTATTACTCTCTCCTTGTAACTTGAGTAGCTTCAGCTCCTTGGTAAGCTCCTGTATTTCTCCCTGTAATTCCTGTTTGTAGACTTCCGAGCTGGCTCTAACTTCACTTATCTCCTTGTCCACGGATGTTTTTATTGTTTCAAGACTCTGCTGGGTTTCCTCGATTGTCTCATAAAAGTATTCGAGTCGTTCCGAATTAGTGACTTGGGCTACCTTAATCTCGGCTATTACGCCCTTCTCCACCTGTTTTACCGTTTCATAGATTTCAGTGAACTTCCTGCTCCATGCGGTTTTAGTTGCAGACAAGTCCTCGGCATTGTCACTAATTTTCTCTTCAATGGTCCTAAAATTTCCATTTACTTCGTCCTTGTATTGATCTAGTCCATGCAGTATTCCTGTCTGTACTTTGGCTAGCCTTTCGCTAAACTCATTTGACATAGCTGACATGGAGCTATCGATTCCGGCCTGGATTTCCCCTTTCAGGTTAGAGAATTTTTGCTTAACGGACACCAACTCACTCTGGACTGACGCTAGTTTTCCGTTAAATAATTTAACGTCCATGTGCAGTTTCCCTAAGTTTTCATCCGTCCTAGCTTGAATTTCCTCTAGGGCACCCTTAAGATCTTGTTTGAGTTTGTCCTGTCCTGCATTTAATTTTCCTGTTAGTGTAAGTTCCAACTGAGTGTTATTTTCGGTTAATTTGCGTTCTAGTTGAGCATTATTCTCCGTTAGCTTAAGTCCTAACTGAGCATTCACATTCTCACTAATCTCACGTTTCAACAGTTCACTGTTCTCACCTAACTCACGTTTTAACTCCTGTTTCAGTAAGTTATTGTTTTCATTTAATTCCCGTTTCAATAAGTTATTGTTTTCAGCTAACTCCTGTTTCAATAAGTTATTGTTTTCGTTTAAACTGTCCTTCAAGTCCGCAGTCACTACCTCTAGGAGCCTACGAAGATCCTCCATAGTAACAGTACCCATTCTAATTTGAGACAACTAGCAGTTCAGACATTGGACGGACCAGGTTCGATGGTCTAATACCCGAGTTCCGATCGACAGTCACGTGTGGATTGAATTCACAGTCATAAAAGAAGATTATTATCGCATAAAATAATATCTTATAATTTAAGTCCAAACTATGCGGAAATCTGCCGCAAAAGGGATAAATTTTGAAAATATCATCCAGATTTTGTTTATAATATCGCACCAAGGCCCTTCCTAACCTTTAACATGAGCGTAGTTCGCCACAAAAATTTGGGCTAATAAATGTCACAAAATAAAACCGAAAATTTTTAATTTGCCACTGCATCTTGTTTGCATCCAAATTCTGGACTACAAGATCGAGTTCTTTATTGGTACAGCCAATAAATCGGGCCTTAACACGTTCGCCGCCAAATCTATACCTGCACCCGTCATGCCGGGCTCAGCTCGGCCGGTGAGCGAAGATCTCCAGGGTGCAGATCGTTCGCTTATCGGCTGTGCGAAAATTTTAAAGTGCAGGGATAGATAATGAACTAGTGGCAAATGAGAGAAAGCTAAGTAGGTTTTAGACATTTATTACAACTACTGCTCTTCATAAATTATACAATAATTAACAAAATCTAGGTATTTTGTTTATATGATTTGTCTTCTTTTATGTCGTAGTCACATAGATACTTCATCGGTAAACGAAACAGGAAATGCCTGTATCTGCAAATATAATATTCATATTTTTAGTGAAAAATTAATTAAATAATTAATAATGATTAATTTGAGATGATCTCTCTCTGATAATTTAATAATTTGAAAATAAATTTCCTTCCTTCATGAATTTGATTTTAAACAAATTTGAAAATGATCATTTTCATTTCTCTTTGAAAATTAAATAAAAATTTTCTCTTATAAAATTATAGTTAAGTCGTCTTTCTTGACCTTTAAATTAATAAATAAACTCAACTTTATAATTATTTAGTAGTTGCTTCTCACATAATAGCTCGGAACTTGACCTCATGTCAATTTACATTTATCCGTTACTTGAAACAATTAATTAAATTCTTCTTACAATTTTCGACTTTGTGAGTTCAATCCACTGACATGGCCTATACTTATTCATGTGTATTTGTTAAATAAGATCCTATTCCTCCTTAAAAACGAATAAAATTTACTAAAGGTTTGAATTCATTCAAATGGTGAACCACTAAAGTTGGCGTAAATTCGGCCAAAAATTCCACAAAATAATGAAGAGCATCATCACAAATATGGATTATAAACTTACATTAAGCAAAACACAGTCAAATCACACATATTACACTCACACAAAGATACACGGAAATATTATATACATATTTACACGAACGCTAGCCCTTGATTATTAATTTTTATGTTTAGACAAAGTTAGGAAAATTATTCTCACGATGACACTATCGTGGTGACCTCCTCTCATCAACTGGGAAATGTGACAGAACAAGGATTATCACTTAATTATAGAACACAGTTATACGACAACGTTTAGAGAAAATTTACGAACACAAAATCATCCAAAAAATCATCGATAAATCGCTTAAACATAGGCCAGAATAAACATTCCGCGCACGCGGTTCATGAGCTACGACATTTATTTTTACTTCTCCCCTATAATTGTGATTCTCGATTAATCTGCACTCATAACGAACACATTACATCAAGTAACATATTTATTCCATCATTGACTCATTAATGGATGCACAGCTCGACTGCTGAATTCAATAATATCCATCAATCAATCAACTAATCATCACAGCACAGCAAATATATAACAAATTGTATCGGTCAGATACTGCCATTTCCCAGGCCTAAATTACAATAATGAGCGCACATCAACCATTTTCAATAATAACTAATATTATGCTCATGACCTTAGGTGTTCTTTTACGCGGTAATTTAGTTAAATTATTTTTAATATTATTATTATTATTATTATTACTGGCCGCGCAAGATCATACGTGCGGAAGCTACTACACAATAATATTTCAGATGACTCTATTGCACACAAAACTCAACCATATGTCGCATAATTGAAGAATGAACTCTGACATGATAGAATCCACGGAATTTCTGTCCCATTTGATCTCATTAAAAGTCAAAAAAATATTCAAATAGTCCAAGTTTAACGTTGGGGTCAATTTACACTTATTTCTCCTGCCACGACGAACTCGGGACAGTTGAAACACTTCTCGAAGACATCCACTCAAACAAACTAATAGGTTCAAATACTCACTCATCCTCAATCTACCATCACCAAGAAAGAAGAGACGGAAAAATTCTAACTAATAGAAAATGTCTAAACAAATAAGTAGAGGCTATGTCATTACAATTACTTTACAAAAGGAAAGAAAGAATAACAAAGTTTAAATATTACTTGGTGGTGACTGTCGGTTGTAGAACTCGGGCTGATGACCTAGTGCATTATCACCTTACGCACCATCGATCCTCGTCACGCCCGTCTGGACTGCCTTACATTTTACTCGTGCATTGGAGACATGCTGGCGCGCTGGAAATCACACCGTTCATGAAGAAAGAAGACTGACATCCTGACTCGGACTCGAACCGGTGACCTCTTCAGTGGAAATCTTGTGAAGCTGAAACTAAAAATCACGTCTAAGACAAGGTCCAAAACTCACACCGATGTCTGATAAGATGACAAGGAAACTTAACTTTTAGAGTCTGCTGAATTATAGATGGAGTCCGCAAACATCTGAACTGCAGTTGTAACCAGTTGTAGGCTCTGAATGACGAAGTTCCCTGGCAAGCGAAATGCGTCTTCTTCTGCCCGTAGTCGAAGCTCGAGTAATTCTTCTCAGTAAGCGAAATACGTCTTCTTCCGTCCGCAGTTGAAGCTAGAGTAATCCTCCACAAGACGTGTTCAGAGGTAGAAATTTCTGTGTAAATTTTCCCTAGGAAAATCCATTATTCACTGTCTTAAGACAGGGGTGCGTCTTTTCCTCATAAGCGATTGGTTAATTTATTAACTTAGCACCAAATTAATCGCTTGATTGGCTGCCATAGTCAGACGTCATGCGCCTTCACAATTATCGATCGAGCACTTGACACACATTCAGCCTGGTCACGTGTCATTCACGGCTGATTCCAAGGTTATTTGGCTAGCTGTCTCTGCGTTCTCCCCTCGCCTGGCCTTGAGTGGAATTCCCAACCACCTGGCATATCTCGCTCAGTCAACTCGACGTGTTAAAACTCCCTTCCTGGTTCATAAATAATATTTTAACATACAGTAGAAATAAATGCTTTCCAATAAATGATTTTGCCAATTTTGAAGGGGACAGTATATATAATACCAGAAAAGATGTGCAGTAAGAGTACATTTGGAGGCTCCTTTAACCCTAGAACGGTAGCGCTCGCCTCCGCAACAAACACGTGATGCATTTAAGCTCTCCCCAGTTCTCCCTTTTATTCTATCCCCACTTACGTCTGGCAGTGCCTAGCCTCCTTCCTGCTAGCCGAGAGAGTGGACAGAAGGTTGAGGTAGTTATTGTTGCCATTGATGCTTTCACGGCCCATACTTATAGGCATGATACTGTATAGGCTTTTGGGCTTATGCCGTGTCAAGAAAATAAGGTGAAATTCTTTACATTTCGCAGAGAACTGGGCTCTGCATCATCAGAAGAAATCTTGACTGTCCACGAGAAAGGCTTCTTAAACAATGACCTTTTAAATTTAGACGTAATAATGGAAGTGGAAATGGTACATTCATTCACCACCAGATGGCTCCCAGAACATGGCACAGCGCTAGCGTTCGAAGCGGAAGCTGACCGAACCATCACAATCAGTCTAAGAGGTTCACATACCATGTGTACGTTACATATAACATGGACAGGTGTATGATATTGACACAAGCCTGGAATGAAACATCTGGCGATGAGGAACGTACGAATTTGGAAAACACCAAGATGAAATAACAATAGTGAAGGGACAGGGAAGGGAACTACCTACGTAAATTCTTAATGGCTGGCAACCAGGTATTACTTAATTGATAGCCGGTGTCCCTGTTGAAATTGTTAGGATTTCTACATATTTCCACAGCTTCCCGTATAATCCTGGACCTGTAGTGTCTAGTGTGGGTAAGAGTTTGAGCATCTTGGAACATGACATCATGACCCGACGATAGAGCATGCTCAGCTATTGCTGATTTGTCTAGTTCGTTGAGACGAATATTACGTTCATGTTCCTTGATACAGTTACCAATGGACCGGCATGTTTGGCTGATGTATACCTTACCGCAAGTACAGGGAATTTTGTATACCCCAGGATGTAAAAGTGGGGATAATTTGTCCTTGGTTTTACTCAGACTGTGAGCAATTTTAGTGGCAGTGCCAAACACGGTTTTTATATTGTGTTTGCGGAGGACCTTGGCAATTCAATCTGTGGTGTTGTGAATGTAAGGCAAGTAGGCAGATCCCTTCACTTCTTCCTTGTGTGAGCTTTGCTTGGTCATTTCTCTGGGATGCAGGACTCTATAAATCTGCAAATCGCTGTAACCATTACCCTTGAGCGTGACTTTGAGCGTGCCCATCTCCACTTGGATATTTGATGGCTCACAAATTCGTCTCGCCCTCTTGGCGAGTGTTGTGAGAATGCCTTGTTTTTGTGCTGGATGGTGGTAAGAATCTGCATGAAGATAGCAATTTGTGTGGGTAGGCTTACTATAGATGGTATTTCCTAATCAACCGTCCAGTTTCTTTCTTACTAGAACATCCAAGAAAGGAAGGCATCCGTCCGACTCCATCTCCATAGTGAATTTTATTGAAGGATGTTGCTTATTTAGATGGTTTAGAAATATATGAAGTTTCTCAGGACCTTCTGTCCAGACCACAAATGCATCATCAACATGCCTCCACTATATCATAGGTTTGACCGGCGCCGAAGCAATAGCCTCCTCCTCAAAATGCTCCATAAAGAAATTAGCCAATACGGGTGAAATTGGACTTAACCAGAGCCCCTTTTGCCACCACTTTTCAGAGTTCCTGAAGGGCCTTCACAACTACCATAGCGGTCCCTTCCCTGCTCATCCTCCTCATGTTTACCGGGCGATCGAAATGCTATGGTATTTCTAACATTCAGCACTTGAAAATCTCTTCCTTGTCAAGTTTAACTGAACTACCTGATCTTGATCTTATGAGCAACAATATGAGTTATGAATAGAATGATGCAACATATGCTGGAAAATCCCTTGGTAACTCGTGACTAAACAGCCACTGGTGGCATTCCTGGGTGACTAGATTTCTCAGAATGTACAAAAGACGACCCTAACAGAAGCTTTGGAATGATTCCTGTACAGAACAATTAACATCAAGGCTAATTCAGCATTCCTATGTACCTTTCTTTCTGCTTTCTTTGGACATGAAGTAGTACAAACATACAAAAGGAATTCCTGTATGTTTTCAGAATGATTTTGAGATAAAGAATAGCATTACCCTGTCCAAAGAACATGTCCTGGAACATGTAAAGTGTCCGCTTAAGACAAGTGGATGAAATTAATGGCGATCTCCACTGTCCGTAATTTGAGGTGTCCACTTAAATGAGGCTTATTTAACACACATCTTGTGTAAAATAAAATCGGTTCTGTGGAAAAATATCCATATGGGGAGGTGTCCAATGAATAAGGGTGTCCGTTAGGGCAGGTTCTAGTATTATTTATTTATTTTATTTATTTACTTATTTAATTTATTTACATATTTAATGCCCACACTGGTGCACTTGAACCTGCCTGGCAGCCATGATCATTACGGCATCAAGTCTATATGGTTAGCTGGTTCCCATTGGTTGAAAAAATGTCACCATCAAAATGTTGGCTGGCAGGGTAGGGTGAGGTGATGGTGTACAATTTCTAATCGCTAGATTGTATGTGAAAAGCCTGGATTCAATTCCGAACCTCTGCTGATTTGTCCATCAGATGGGAATGTTAATCCTTGAGCAGACACCTTGGTGCTATTCAACAGCAGTAGGCTACGTGCCAGTACCAGGTTTCACTCTCTCCCTATCTTCTATCATATATCATGCCATTCATTTCATCTGTCCGACTTGTTGGTTGAATGGTCAGCGTACTGGCCTTTGGTTCAGAAGGTCCCAAGTTCAATTTCCGACCGGGTTGGGGTTTTTAACCTTCATTGGTTAATTCCAGTGGCTCGGGGGCTGGGTGTTTGTACTGTCCCCAACATCCATGCAACTCACACACCACACATAACACTATCCTCCACCACAATAACACACAGTTACCTACACATGGCAGATGCCGCCCACCCTCATTGGAGGGTCTGCCTTACAAGGGCTGCACTCGGCTAGAAATAGCCACATTCATTTCATCTCATTAAAACTTCTCTGATGAGGTTGATGTCTAGAAGGGCATCCAAGCCCACACTGTAGCACTTGAATCAGTCCGCATACATTTAAATCTTCGAAGTATTACCTATAGATTTAGCTTTCAGCGCCCCTTTCTGCTCCCGAAAATGTTTCATTCTTTCCAACCTGACTAATCCATGTTTGTCAGTTATGGTGTATTGTTTTCATTCAAATGTTTCAATTTAACTCTCATATCTCTATTCCTCAGAATCTTCTTCACTTCTCTGCTTTCAATTTGTTGCAGTGTTATACCTAACTCTTCTAAACCATTTTGGATCTCTTTGAATAACTTGTTCTTGGTTTTATTTTTTCAGAAGTAGTTGAATAGTTGTTTCATTAGCCTAGTTTCTATTGGCAGAAAAAGGCAACTCTCCTTTTTTTTTTTTTTTTGCATTGTGTCTATTAGCGAGTACTTTCCCGGTGTACCACTCCGGTACCAATTGCCATTATCTGTCTATTTGCTGTCTTTTGTTGATGAATATCCTGATGATTCTTCTGTAGTTTATCAGCTAAATACTGTACTCTACAAAATGCAAAAAAAAAAAAATACAGTGAAAAACTATTAACAGTCACTAGCTCTACCCATATCAAATTTATGCATTTCTCACTTTTTTTTTTTACAGCAACAAACATGTTTTAAGAAAGCAGCATTGTTCATTTTACGAGCCATTGCTAAACATTCTGCGAAGCATGCTCAGGGAGTTGTTGATAATGGTGGACTGACAGCTTTAATTCAAGGTCTGCAAGACAGTAATACAGAAATCAAGGAAGCAGCAGCATGGGCCATAGGTTATATTGCACGACACAACACCAGCCTTGCAAAAAATGTAGTAGATGCTGGAGCGCTACCTTCCATACTGAGTTGTTTATATGACAAGAAGTTAACATTAAAGCAAGTTGGAGCAGCAGCCTTGTGTGATATCACCAAACATAACTACAGCCTTGCTCAACAGGTAGTTGATACTGGTATTGTAAGACATATGGTGAAACATATGGAAGACCCAGACATCAAATTCAAGGTTAGTATTAGTGCTTATATTACAAAATTTAAGTACTCAATCAATGAATCTGTTTTTTTCTGTATACAGGACAATTAGTTCTGTGTAAGAAAATTTACAGAGATGTGTAAGACTTGTAGTGAGATACACAGAATTTGCAGACATCAAATTCAAGGATTATCATAAAATTTTCAGAGCTCTCAATTATTGAAACTGTTTACAGGGATGATGCCTTTTAAACCAGCTTTGGGTTACGGCCAGCCCAGTGAATAAGGTCTCTCCTGGTTTTCCACAGTTGGAAGTGCCCACAATGCCTCCCAACCTGCCCCACTTGTTGGTTATCACTTAAAGTAGCACATTCTACTTTTAGTCAGTTTATAAGCTTAATATGTTTCAAAATATTGTTTAAACTACTGTACCTTAACTTATTATAAATTGCTAGATAGGCCCTTTCTTCTTCTTTTCCATGTTAATTTGATTACAACTACTTTTGAACTATGATATACACCCAGTGCACCCTCATTCCTTCGTTCTGTGTTCTCCTTTCTTCCGCCCATGATCTTTCCTTGCCAAATTGTGAAGTTTGTAATTTTAGACTTGGAGGCTTCCCTGTTGTTGGTTTCTAATCCCATGTACAAAGAAAAATGGAGATCATTTTAAACAAGAAGCAATTCATCTTGAATAACAAAATTATGCGGTTAAAGTATTTAGCCCCCCCCCACCCCCCCAAAAAAAATAAGTTTCAGACACCACAACCCACAAGTCAGTTAACAATACACCACATACAGTAAGCTTTTCCAAAATCTCTATTTTCTGACTCAGAAATGGAAATATTGAACAATGATCCAAAGTTCAATTGGCCCAACAAAAATACAGAAGCCAACATTATAATGAACAATACAGAAACCAAGTCAATTCTATCAAAACTTCCCGCCGAACAACAAAATGACCTCAGACATGAAGTAAAAAAAAAAAAAAAAAAGAAGAAGGCCCCCGTACTAGCTAATGACATCAATAATGCCCTTTCTTGTAATACTCACAAGAAAAACAAAGGCTTTTTAAACAAAATAAAACACAATGACATCATCATTACCAAAGCAGACAAAGGATGTACCACAGTCATTATGTATAAAAGCAATATTAAAAAAAACAGAAATTTTCCTTTCTGAAGTTCTTTCCTACTCACAACAAAAAATCCCACTATCCACATTGAACGTAACCTTGCGACCTTGTTAAAAAACTCTTCCTTTCTTTTAAATAAACAAGAAGTACAAAGACTTATTACTATAAATCGTAGCCTACCTACTGTAGGTCCTTGCCCAAATTGCACAAAACTGGAGTTCCCATCAGACCCATAATTAACTTTAAAAATAATTTGACATATACTGTTTCACAATTTATTGATCGTTTCCTTAAAAATAATTATAGTTTCCATAACAAATTCCCATTGAAAAACTCAATAGACTTTTATGAAAAACTACATAAGGTTGAACTTTTATTTTACCATGTAATGTATTCATTTGAGATCATGAGCATGTATTCAAATATACCAACAAAAGAAAATATCAACATATCAAAGACAATCTTACACACCAAGGCCACCTCAGTAAACTTGAAATAGATCAATTTATAAAAATCCTAAAGTTTGTTTTGAATAATATTTTTCTTTACTTTTTATCACTATCAATACAGTTTCACAATTTATTCATAGTTTACTTAAAAAAACATTATAGTTTCCATAACAAATTTCCTTTGAAAAATTCTGTAGACTTTTGTGAAAAACTACAAAACTTTTAATCAGAAAATTTATCGACAAATAAGTTTACTGATGGGAGCCTCAGCTTCAGGCTTGCTAGCTGACATCTATTTAGACCACTTGAAAGAAAAAAAACAACAACAAAAAAAAATAAGATCTTCAAAAAAAATACACAGCTTAGAATTATGGCTTAGATGTGTTGATGACACTTTTATCATTATAGACCAACGGATTAACAACAGTACCAACATTCTTCCAGACCTCAACTCTTTGGACCCTAATATAAAGTTTACAGTTGAAGATTAAATAGATAAACCTCTAAACTTCCTTGATGCCAACATCATTTGTGACGACAATAGATTTATATACGTGAATCAAAAACTGACCTTTTCAACTATTACAATAAAGAACAACTCTTTACATCCTAAAGCACATAAACTCACAGCATATCATAGTCTCATATAAGGTGCCTTCAAACGTCCTTTATCTTGGAGAGAATTTAACAAGGAATTGCAAGTTATACAAGAAATGGCCATTTTCAATGGCTTTAATGTCGAAGTTGTCAACAAAATCATTGACAAAGTAAAAAATAGACAATCATCTAAATTAATTCCCAACAAACAAAAGAAAAACATGCCACTTTCACCTACAACAACCCCAGCATCAACAAAGTTTCAAATTTATTTGAAAAACAACAATTCCAAGTGTCCTTTTCAACCCACAAAGCTAATCAGAGCATATTTTTCAGCCATAACAGCATCAACTCCAACAAATATTTCTATTCTAGCTCCAGGATTTACAGACTCACCTGTGCTCATTTTAAGGCTTCTTACATTGGGCAAACAGATAGAAGTTTTTCCACCAGGTATTTGGAACACGTAAATGCTAAGAAACATAGGATGTTTTTGGCAATGAGTCTTCCCCCTTCTCCATATATTTTAACACTTAATATCTTATATCTATTCATGAATTTATTGTAAGCACTTAGATACAAGCAACAACATAACTTATTTGTAAGTGTAGCCCCCTAGAATAACGGAAACGAGACGATTTCTCACAGTGTTTATGTTGTGTTCTAATCATATGTTCTTCAACAAAGTCTCAAAGAGACTTCTAGAATTGTGTTTTATTCATTTTTTATTATTCATGCTCGTTTAATGTTGTCAGACTTGTTATCTACAAAACCTTTCAGGCGATGTTGTCTTCACACCTTTTTGAAGAAAAAACTGTTTTTCAAGAACTTATATGAACATAGCCTAAGAAGATAATTTTAGTGGTTTAATCTTTTCTAAGCAGGTGAAGATGCCCGAAATAGGGATGAAACATGTCCTGATTTTTTAATAATTTTATTATGTATATATACCTCGTGTAAATATGCAGCATATTGATAAGGTGAACCTATTTAAGGATATTTTCTCTCTCCACTGAAGTCAGATAATGATCAATACGGATCATGAACATGAAGTTTGAAACTTGCAATAAGTGGTATGTTCCAAGATGTCAGTGGAGAGATAGTGTGGAATGACATTAGTAGATGAATAAGCTTGAGGGGAGCTTTTCACAGTATAAAACATTGAAGGTGGAAGATAAAGTTGGATTTCTATTAGACAAATTGGGGCAAATATTGATTTATAGCGGAGGTGCTCAGCTGGGCGTCCATTGAGACTAGCCCAGTGTGGCTGGGCAGGCTTGATGTAACTGCGGACAGTGTATATATCAAGCATACATCACAGTCAAGTGAGAGAGTGAACACATGTGGTATGGCAAAGGAAGAGGGCCTTTCGATTGTGACTACAGAGCTTTCTCGCATAAATGTTGATTGGAGTAGACCCTAAAGAAAGACACTATAATCGAAAGAAAATCCTATTATTGTAAATATTTGTGTGTGATTTATACTACTCTTTATATTAACAGATATGATTTTATTTTCCCCATATTTACCCATTCAAAGAAAACTGACATATTACAATTTTTGTTAAAATGCACAGTCACTCAAAAGAGAATGATTGCATGGTACTGAATTTTTCTCACATTTAATATTTTATCAAATTATATTTCACTTCCCACATAGATAAGAACCATGTGGATAGCCACAACACACATTATACCGATAGGTTCAATTGTTCAATTGTTCTTGAAAAATAAATGTCAGCTAGGAACATTTACAACAACATACATACATACATACATACATACATACATACATACATACATACATACATACATACATACATACATACATTATCATTATAGACTGTTATGCCTTTCAGCGTTCAGTCTGCAAGCCTCTGTGAATTTACTAAACGTCGCCACAATCCTCGATTTGCAACTAGTGTTGTGGCCTCATTTAGCTCTATACCTCTCATCTTTAAATTGTTAGAAACTGAGTCTTTTTTTTTTTTGCTAGGGGCTTTACGTCGCACCGACACAGATAGGTCATATGGCGACGATGGGATAAGAAAGGCCTAGGAGTTGGAAGGAAGCGGCTGTGGCCTTAATTAAGGTACAGCCCCAGCATTTGCCTGGTGTGAAAATGGGAAACTACGGAAAACCATCTTCAGGGCTGCCGATAGTGGGATTCGAACCTACTATCTCCCGGATGCAAGCTCACAGCCGTGCGCCTCTACACGCATGGCCAACTCGCCCGGTGAAACTGAGTCTAACCATCATTGTCTTGGTCTACCTCTACTTCTCTTGCCCTCTATAACAGAGTCCATTATTCTCCTAGGTAATCTATCCTCCTCCATTCGCCACACATGACCCCACCACCGAAGTCGGATTATGCGTACAGCTTCATCCATCGAATTCATTCCTAAATTAGCCTTTATCTCCTCATTCCGAGTACCCTCCTGCCATTGTTCCCACATGTTTGTACCAGTAATCATTCTTGCTACTTTCATGCCTGTTACTTCTAACTTATGAATAAGATATCTTGAGTCCACCCAGCAAAGTTGGTCTGAAAACAGACCGATGTAAAGATAGTTTCGTCTGGGAGCTGACTTCCTTCTTACAGAATACTGTTGATCGCAACTGCGAGCTCACTGCATTAGCTTTACTATACCTTGATTCAATCTTACTTACTATATTACCATCCTGGGAGAACACACAACCTAAATACTTGAAATTATCGACCTGTTCTAGCTTTGTATCACCAATCTGACATTTAATTCTGTTGAATTTCTTACCTACTGACATCAATTTAGTCTTCAAGAGGCTAATTTTCATACCATACTCATTTCACCTATTTTCAAGTTCAAGATATTAGACTGCAGGCTTTCGGCACAATCTGCCATTAAGACCAAGCCGTCAGCATAGGCCAAACTGCTTACTACATTTCCACCTAACTGAATCCCTCTCTGCCATTTTATACCTTTCAGCAGATGATCCACGTAAACTACGAACAGCAAAGGTGAAAGATTACAGCCTTGTTTAACCCCTGTAAGTACCCTGAACCAAGAACTAATTCTACCATCAATTCTCACTGAAGCCCAATTGTCAACATATATGCCTTTGATTGATTTTAATAATCTACCTTTAATTCCATAGTCCCCCAATATAGCAAACATCTTTTCCCTCGGTACCCTGCCATATGCTTCCTCTAGATCTATGAAACATCTCGTAGCATTTTTCAATTACCTGGCGCATACTGAAAATCTGATCCTGACAGCCTCTCTGTGGTCTGAAACCACACTGGTTTTCATCCAACTTCCTCTCAATGACTGATCGCACCCTACCTTCCAAGATGCCAGTGAATACTTTGCCTGGTATACTAATCAATGAGATACCTCGATAGTTGTTGCAATTCTTCCTGTTCCCTTGCTTATAGATAGGTGCAATTACTGCTTTTGTCCAATATGAAGGTACCTTACCAACACTCCATGCTAATCTAATCTTACTACTCTATGAAGTACAACACCATATGCTATTTTTTTGAGCTACTGTACAAAGATACAGGGTTGAAGCGTGCAAGCTGCAATTTACAATTTTTTGGATGGGAATGACAGAATTTCCACTACGAGAAGTAAAATCCCTATCATCCATTCAGTAAAACATTAAACATGATTCTAAAAGTTTTATGCTTGATTTTACATAGTGTTCCAGTGTTTTGTGACTTTCCCTGTCCTTTTGAGTTTCTGAATATAGTATTTAAAATCTATCTTTAACCATTTTTATTTGAACATCCCCTAAAACAGTATCATGCGGATGAGTATGTTTCGCTTTGTAGTGGCGTTCCATATCATACCTTTGGCAAGGCCTTTTCTTTTTCATTAGTTTCTGCCACCAGCTTGCATTCCGGTATTGCCGTAATGATCAAGTCTGATTAGCAGGCCTTCACCTGGCATTGACCATCATGGTCTGAAACGTAACCACAATGCCACTGTGGCTGAATAAGACGCTCATCGCCTGCCCGCCCGCTTATAATGCTCTGTGCCCATGGGATGAAATGCCCAACGTAAGAATCTCTGATTTATAGGAAGAGGAAATAGGGACTGGAATAACTCATCCAGGGAAATGTTCTATAAATTTTCCAAGTTCTTTGAAATCATTTAAGAAAAGACTAGGTGAACAACTGATAGGGTGACAACCCTAAATGCAGATCAATGATTGATTCACTGATTCATGAACAGCATATTTTCGTGTGCTACAGATTTTTACACATGATTTACATAAAAATTTTGAAGATTCATAAGGCTAAATTGCAGAGAGTAAACCGGAATATTATCACATGCTACAACATCTGCTTCCAGGCTGAGGGACAGAATTTTCAACGCTTACTGTAATGGGGTAAGTTTTATTGTTTTTCTATATGTGTTTCAATCTGATTATCCATTCATCGAAGTTAATGGCTTTTCTACGAGTATGCAGGAATGGTGTAATGGTGATCACCCTCTCATTTATCGACACGCAGCACGTAGGAAGGATGGTAACTCTTCCGGGACTGGCCCAGAACAAACAACCTCAGTCATCCTTCTAACCACATATAAGTTACCCGTTTCAATAATTATTCACAGAAGAGGATATGCTTGCTCTTTCTTAACAAAAAAAAAAAAAAAAAAAAAAGAAGTATTTTATCAGTTCAATTGAATTATATATTGGAAACAGTTCCTAGAATTATAATTGAGGTCATATCTATGAAACAACTCATTCAAGATTATTTGTATAAATGTTACAGAGGCAGTTGCTGGCTGTAATGGGTAACATAGCAAGACATGGATCAGATCTTGCAGAGCACGTACTAGATTCAGATGTACTATTGGAAATTTTCAATCACATGGCCCATCCAGATGCAGACGTGCGCAAGAATGCAGCAACTGTTATACGAGAAATTACAAAGCATTCTCTTGAGGTTTGTATGACAGATGGTCCTTAGGGTCCCCAATTTTCTAATAAATTGTATTCTATAGTTTTTTTAAAACCTGTTATGTTTATAGATGTCCCAGGTGGTGACAAATAACTCAGGTGCTGCAGCTCTTCTTGAAATGATAACTCAGTCTCACGGAGAAACACGTCTTCCAGCAATTGTTGCACTGGGTAATATGGCAGGACAATCAGCATTTACCGCCCTAAATATCATTAAGAGCAAGGTATGAGTAAATATGAGATATTTTTGTCTTAAAATAACTTGCATATATTATTCATTTCATCTAGAGGGCTTGCTTGCAGCCATTGCATGGCTCACTTACTCTACTATTTTATCAGTTTTTATGTTTATCTTCTACATAAAATATCCTGAATTTTCATTATTTTCTTCATGTCCTGATAATTTTCTATCATCAAGGGACTGCTTCTTTCCTCTTTAAAATTTTGCCATTATGGATATATTGCATTTAAATGCAAAGTTTTGACACTGAAAGCCTAATGCAGTGGCTGCAGTATAATTTTCTGTTATTGATTTAGCAAAATTTCCACATGTGTTCCATAATTTATATTTTAAGTGTAATTAAATTGTGGTATAACGATCCTTTCTCAGATATGAATGCAGCATATCACGGAAAATAGCACTAAATGATTTATTTTGACCATCTATATTAAAAATGTAACACATATACCCAGAGAATTTTTACAGTGCTCTACTCCATGGAATTTTTTCTTATGACATCATCAAGGGTTTGAGGCCTGTAAATGACAACTGCTACCAAGCCAGTTGACCTGCAGATATTGGAGTGGTAAGTGTTTAACATTGCTAGGTCTGGTCATGTGAGCCTGATTGTTGCAGTTTAATAGCTGATGGCGTTCCACTTTGAAAGCCAGTGTTCAACTCCTGGTGAACATTGGGTTAGAATTTTCACTCAAAAAGAATAATGTGGTATCTGGTATCTGATTTTAAACCTCAAGCTAAAATGCTAAATAAGCATAGGGAGGAGGGGAGGATGCTCCCAGAAGTAATTGGGATAAGCTGAAGAGACTTTCATGGCTGAATTAAAGGTGTACAAGTTCTACTTCAGGCTTGCTTACCCCAAGTTACTCTTCAAACAAAGCAGTTTAGCTTGCATGTCAGCAAAGCAAGAGTGCACACATACTGAGCATGACACTCACAGCCTGGGTTTCCTTAAGCCTGACAAGCTTTGTGGAACCAGTTTTAACTGCCGTACTTGAAAAGAGTCTATGTGGAGTTTACTATCGATGCAACATCAGTGTGCTGCTGAATGTTAGTGTACTTACATGATAAGGTCAGTAGGTACTTGTGAGAAGGGTTTATTGGTGATTAAAATATACTGTGGTAGTGGAAAATACTTCCCAAATGCTTCCCCGGGTTTCCTGAGTAGTGAGAAAACTGCTGAACATACTCGCCATGTGTGCCTACAGCATGAGGGTCTTCAGTTGCTTGGGGAATTTAATCATTGAAAAATGTTCATGTTTTGATGCACAAAGTCTTAATGACTTCACAGTACAGTGAAACCTGTTTACAACGGAACCTGCACATAGCGGAAACCTGATGTAAATGGAAATATTCCATGCCCCCTTAAAATTAACACTAAAATATATGCAAAAAGTACCCGTACTTAGTGGAACCAGCCCAACGCAGAAACAAAAAACATTTCTCGGTATACAGCAGAAAATATAAAATTTTATCTATGTAATGTTTCATTCGTGATGATAGCTGAATAGTTTACAAATTTTTGAATTTATAATGATGTTATTAGTTACATCTCCCAATATCTATGTACTATGATGTTTTTGGAGACGCCGAGGTGTCAGTTTTTGCCCCTAAGGTGTTCTTTAACGTGCTAGTAAATCTACTGACACTAGGTTGGCGTATTTGAGCACTTCAAATAACACCAAACTGAGCCAGAATCAAACCTGCCAACTTGGAGTCAGAAGACCAGTGCTCTACCGTCTAAGCTACTGAGTCTGGCATTACTTGTTTGAATTTCTTTGAATCTTTAAGGAAATAAATAATATTGGCCATCCTACAAGTTATGTCCATAAATCAATTCTTGTATATTTAACAATTTATAATAGTCACGAGAAATTTAACTTCCTTGAGAATATGAAAGGCAGTGAAAAGGAAATTTATAGTAGTGTCTCTCTTGTGTGTTGCAGCATATAGTGGTTTGTTGTTTATCGTAAAAGGTCCACAAAGCAGCAAAATGACTAGAAAACACCTCAGACTACTGTGCAGAACCCCAGTACACAATACCCAAGTGCAATGATATCATGTTTACCTGTTCCCAATGGAAACCTGTGCACAGCAGAAAAGAAACGTAGTACCATGAGATTCCGTTGTGTACAGGTTTCACTGTAATATACACAGACCATGCATTAAATATTGTAATGCAATATGTAGCCAGCCCTGTGGGGTAGCATGCCTGCCTCTTATCTGGAGGCCCTGGGATCAATTCCTGGCCAGGTCAGAGATTTTTACCTGGATCTGAGGGCTGGTTTGAAGTCAACTCAGCCTATGTGATTAGAATTGAGGAGATATCTGATGGTGAGATAGCGGCCCCGGTCTAGAAAGCCAAGAATAATGGCCGAGAGGATTTGTCGTGCTGACCACATGACACCTCGTAATCTGCAGCCCTTCGGGCTGAGCAGCGGTCGCTTTGTAGGCCAAGGCCCTTCAAGGGCTGTAGTGCCATGGGTTACAATGCAATATGTATGGGAAGATCACAAACTAAGGAAGCAAGTGGCAAAATTACATGGCAAAAATATGTGTTGAAGTTTACAATTATTATTTGTTTTCGTGGGAAGAGGTTTCCAAAAGTATTGAGTTTAGTTCAAGAAGTACACTAAGATGAATTTCTTGTACAGTACCTACAATATGTTAAAAATTAAATAACTGGAAGTTCAACCTATTCAATACATTTCTATTTAAATGGGACCGGTTTCGACCTTAGTCTAGGTCATCATCAGCCATAAAAAACATGTAAAATGTTTAAGAATGTTGGAGGTCAGTTTTACACTGTTAGGCACAAAGACACGACATCACATTCTGTTCTGCACAAAGTCACAACATTAACAATCAACTTGCGAAGATCAAAAAGGCTTGAATTCGCAGACGAACAGATCTGTAGAAGAAAGCCGCCAGCTCCCGGTGACTACGTAGCACATTCAAGGTCACGCGCTGCGGCCAAACACCAAAGTAGAGTGGAGAAAGTTTCGAAGGTCCAGAACCTGTCACGGCTGCGGGAAGCCAAGTGCGTATATAAAAGTATACGATGCCAAGTAATATAACCGAATGAGCACCCGTACTCCAGCCAAGATCTTAGCTGGAGTACGGGTGCTCATTCGGTTATATTACTTGGCATCGTATACTTTTATATACGCACTTGGCTTCCCGCAGCCGTGACAGGTTCTGGACCTTCGAAACTTTCTCCACTCTACTTTGGTGTTTGGCCGCAGCGCGTGACCTTGAATGTGCTACGTAGTCACCGGGAGCTGGCGGCTTTCTTCTACAGATCTGTTCGTCTGCGAATTCAAGCCTTTTTGATCTTCGCAAGTTGATTGTTAATGTTGTGACTTTGTGCAGAACAGAATGTGATGTCGTGTCTTTGTGCCTAACAGTGTAAAACTGACCTCCAACATTCTTAAACATTTTACATGTTTTTTATGGCTGATGATGACCTAGACTAAGGTCGAAACCGGTCCCATTTAAATAGAAATGTATTGAATAGGTTGAACTTCCAGTTATTTAATTTTTAACATCAATAATTTCAATACGGAACAATGAAATTTTTATCTTTAAAAGTACCTACAATATGTATCTCCTTGTTTCTAATCCTCTTCGGTAAAATAAATATAATCGTATGGCGTCAGCTACCGTGTGCAGACATTTCAATTTGATGCCATCCGGCTGTCTACTTGTCAATTTTGACATTCCGTTTTACTCTAGACCTACTAGATGGCAGACCAAGTAAACCGAAACTCTCTTGGGCGTCTGTGGCTTAAATTTAATTAATTTTATCGGGTAAACACCAAATCTGTCACCAGAGATCTTTTACATGCCGATATCATACGACATGGAATGTCGAATTGACTTTTTTCCGCCCTTCAAAGTCCGACTACCTCTGCCAGGTTTGAACCCGCTATCTTGGGATCCAGAGGCCAACACTCTACCACTGATCCACAGAGGCAACTATTCCCTTTGGTAGTTCCGTAATACATTATATAATTACATTTATATTTACCTCAATTTTAATAATAATAATGTTATTGATTTTACGTCCACTTTTATGATTTTTGGAGATGCTGAAGTTCCGGAATTTTGTCCTATAGGAGTTCTTTAATGTGCCAGCAAATATACTGACACAAGGTTGACGTATTTGACACCTTCAATCACCACTGGAGTGAGCTAGGAGGGAACCTGTCAAGTTGGGCTCCAAGGCCAGACCTCTACCGTCTGAGCTACTCAGCCCTAATACCTCTATTTTAATTATGTTTATTTAAATATTGAAATATTTTTGTTCAGAGAGCCTGGTATTTATTTAGGGCTGATTTACTAGATGTTAGGCCCCTTTAAACAACAAGCAAGCAGTATTTATTTAGATAAAGTAAACTCATGTCCTCATCCCGAGGTGGTAAAGCTCTTTTCAGGCACACCTCTATTGGAGGTGAGCTGCATGTACCATTTTAACCACATACCGGTCTTTCTGCCAGATTTAAAATATCTGGCAGGACCGCAAAATGAACCTGGGACACTGAGGACGGCAGTGAATAACGTTAACCGTTACGCTATGGAGGTGGACATTTACTTAGGTAAATCATTTTTATGGAGTTAAATATTTGTTAATTAGTTACATAAAATGTCTGTATTAGAAAGTACATTTAAACATAACTTTGTAAAGACTAACATAATAATAAAGTAGAGGACCCATGCTGCTTCACAGCATTTGTTATAAATAGGTGAGATAACTCATCTTGATATGCCTGTCGTAGTCATGCCTGCCTTCTTCAATTTTTTAAATGAAAGTTTAATAAGAAGCGCATTATGGTATGCCACAGTTCGTACTCAGAATTCATCCATTTTGATGACATCATGCCGTCTGTTTAGTAAAACATCTTATTTTTTAAAATTTTTTGATTTATGTTGCACCGACACAGATAGGTCTTATGGCGATGATGGGATAGCAAAGGCCTAGGAGTGGGAAGGAAGTGGCCGTGGCCTTAATTAAGGTACAGCCCCAGCATTTGCCTGGTGTGAAAATGGTAAACCATGGAAAACCATCTTCAGAGTTGCTGACAGTGGAGTTCGAATCCACTATCCACTGCAAGCTCACAGCTGCGCGCCCATAACCGCAAGGCTAACACACCTGTTAGTCAAAATTCTATTCATATATTCGCTATTTTATTCTGGAGTTCTTGATGTATGGTATTTTAAATCAAAGTTCTTATATATAGAACAGTTGTCCTGTGAGCTCATATGTTAGTCTCGAAGGAACATTTTTTGTCAGAAAACTTTTTAAAGAAACATGGCCTTCACTCTGTCTAGTAGTGTAACTAGGCTATCCTACCATAGGTGTTTCCAGATAATGTCTGCAGTGTATGTCATGATGAGGTCTGTTTGTACATAGACTTTTCTCTCTTAGCAGCATGTAAGTTATTAGGAACGCTCTTTCAACTGTTGAGTATATTCAGAAGCTAGGGAAGGTCAGGGAATCAAAGAGTATCTAGTACAGAATAATATTCTTCCATCGTCAGAGGAAGTGTATACTCTCTGGCTTCACAGGTAGTAATCAAACATGGATGCATGCAATGACATTACTAAGGAGGTGAAAATCACATCCTCAATACGCCGGTCACAAAAGATCAGACCCAAGAGAACTTTTAAATTGGGAACCATCAACATACAGACCATGATCAGAGTGGGGAAACTGAAACAAGTCCTAGATGCAACGAGAGAACATGGAATCGGCATACTGGCTCTACAAGAAACGAGATTCAGAGATGAAGATACGGTGGAATCAGAAGGATATGTAATTTTGAAGGGAAAACCAGGTATCAAGATGAAGCAACAGCCGTTTATGTTTGGTACGGCGTTTATAGTAGACCGAAGCTTCTTGAGTAGTGTCATTGACTGGAAGGGTGTGAATGAGAGACTGTCATACTTGATGATGAAAATTGGCAATAAAACTTATACACTTGTCAATGCACATGCCCCCACAAATGATAAGAACAAAACAGACAAGGCAGGGACAGAGAACTTCTGGAACACACTGGATAAGGTAGTAACGGAAGCAAGCAAGAGAGGTGTCACGATCTTGCTGGGGGATTTCAATGCACAGCTAGGCACTGAAAGGAGATTCAAAGGCCCTGTAGTGGATTACCCTGCACACAAGAGAACAAATAAGAATGGAGAAAGGCTTGCAAACTTGTGCAAAAGACACAAGATGAGAATCATGACCACACACTACAAAGCCAAGGCGAGTAAAAAGACAACCTTGGTAAGTCCGGGCAATAGAATTGGTGAAAGGCAGATAGACCACGTAGCGATCCGAGACAAAAACCATGCAGAGATCATGAACACCAAAGTCAGGAAAAACAGCAGGATGGAGTCTGACCACTATCTTACTGAAATCAAATGTAGATGGATACCAAACAGAACTAGGAGAAACACGAACACAAACTCACACCAGATCGACAGAGAACTGCTGAACAAAAACCAAGATCAGTACATGAAGAACCTGACAGTGGAGAGTAAATGGGAAAACTTAAAGGATAAGGTTAGAGAAGAATCCAAACGATTGGCCACTAATAACAAGAGAAGGAAGCATGAGTGGTGGACAGAAGAATGTGAAGAGGCGGTAGAGTACAGGAGGAAGATGTGGGTAAGGTGACAGACTACCAAGAAGGAAGAGGACCTGTCAACTTTCGAGACAGCGAGAAAGATGGCTGCCAAGATGATCAGGAATGCCAGAAGGAAAAGGTGGAATGAGAGGCTGGAAGAAGCTGATCATGCGTTTAAGAAAAACAAATCACGATCCTTCTTTAAGGAGATGAAGAGTAGGATAAAGGGTTATGAGGCGAGAGAACCTTTTGTGAAAGGACAAGATGGCGAGTTGAAAATAGGAGAAAAAGATGTATGCGAGGAAATGGCAAGATATTTCAAAGATCTACTGAACAAAGAAGCACCCACAGGGAGCATTACTCTACAGTATAGCAGAGACATCAACCAAGGATGAGCACCCACCAAAACAGAAGTTGTGAAGGCAATCAAGGATCTCAAGAACAACAAAGCGGCAGGTAATGATGGTATATGCGCCGAGGAGATCAAATGGGGTGGTCCTGCAATGGAAGAAAGCACGTACAGAATAATAATGGACATCTGGATAAATAAGAAGATACCTAGCAACTGGAAAGAAGCCATAATTATACCAGTACATAAGAAAGGAGACAAAAGAATACTGGATAACTACAGAGGTATCTCACTGCTAAATATTGGGTACAAGATACTCTCGAGATTATTGCTGAACAGAGTGGAAGCACAGCTTGAATCGACCATAGGAGAATACTAGGGTGGTTTCCGGAAAGGGAGAAACTGTGTAGAACAGATCTTTGGACTAAAGAGAATCATAGAACACAGACACAGGAAAGGAAAAGACACAATAGTTACATTTGTAGACTTCGCAAAAGCCTACAATTCAATAGACAGGAACACACTACTGAACATCCTACGCGACAGAGGATAGGATTCTACGACACATGGATTGGTGGGGGAAACATTGAAGGATACAACTGCTAGGGTAAGATACCGGAGTATGTTGTCAGACAGCTTTGAAATTAAGACAGGAGTCCGACAAGGGGATGGACTGTCGCCAATATTATTTAACCTAGTTTTGGATGAAGTGGTGAAGCAGTGGAGACAGTTGAATAGAACCATGGGAATTGAAGGTATACATATTGGATATAAGATCAAAAACAATGTCATAGTGGATTGCCTTGCCTTCGCAGATGATATGGTGTTGTTACATGAGAAGGAAGAAGAAGCAAAGTTGGCACTAGCAAATCTAGCAGAAACTGCAGCAAACGTTGGTCTGAAAATAGCCTACAACAAGACGAAGGTACTGAATACGAAGACCGATTGGAATGTAAAAGGCCAAGTGGTAGAGAGAGTCGACAGCTTCCGGTACCTAGGTGAGAACATCACGGGTAAAGTACAAAGCAACAAAAGTACCACAGACAGAGCTCAACTGCTGCTGAAACTACGATATGCAGCCATGACTACATATGGAAAGAAGAACCTCTCGAGGAATGCCAAACTGCGACACTACATGATAACCATCAGGAATGCTGCATTATATGCAACTGAAACGCTGACATTAGGCAAGAGAGCTTGCATACAATTGGAGAAGGAGGAAAGAAGAATCTTGAGACATATATGGGGCACCAAAAAGCAAGGTGAAATTTGGGTACACAGATCAAGGCAGGAACTATATGCGAGTATAGAACCAATCTCGAGTGTGATAAGAAAGAGAAGGTTAGGATTTGTTGGACATCTCATGAGGATGGATGACAGTAGGCTGACGAAGAAGATATGGAATGCAACCTGCTTAACTGGAAATAAGTGGATGAATGAAGTCAGAGAAGATTGGGAGACTATTGGCATAAAGGAAAAATATCCACTGATGACAGTACAGGATAGGTCCAAATACAAAAAGCTCGTGGAAGGTCACAGATGGACAGACACCAGGATCCAGATTCAGATCACGGAAGCCGAGAGAAAGAGGAGGAGTGAGAGAATGAAGAGGTATTGGGAAGAAAGAAGATGTACCGAACAAGTCACTCGTGATCCTCAGGGGTCGTAACGAACCTAATAATAATAATAATGAAAGTGTTAGTCGCTTAGCAACCTGCTAAGTACAGAATGTATTGCGGGTTAGGGTAAGCCTTCACCTGCAATTATTGGAGCGATCATTTAATGATTTGATTTTATGATTACTCAAAGTTGGCTGAACTTAGAGACCTATCAATGTCTTATGATTCACCGACAGGTAATTCCGGAGAGAATAAAACAAAAATGAAGCAAATCGGTCCAATAGAACGGACGGATTCACCAAAGCTGTTTTTTAGTAAACTCTTTTAATATATAGATAATCATTACTTAAAATGAAAGAATACCGTATGTTGATGAGTCCTATATAAATTCAGGCAAGTAACCCCATTCCTATCTGTATTCATGCAAGTCTCATATCAAAACAATGAAAAAGCAAAAGTAAAATGAACTGCTACATTGATCAGCACAGTAGAAAGAAGAAAACCTGTAGTCTGCCCAAGTTGGGCTGAGCTTGACCTGGACAGGAATGCAGCAGCCTGCCTTTACTACAGTACTGTTTACGTGTGACTAGCTTGCCTGCCTGCTCTCCAGGTAAGCATGGACAAGTTAAAAGTGGAATGTGTACATCTCTCATCTGGATCTGTTCATTATCAGATAGCTCCTCAGTATGATCTCATAACAAGGCTGAGTAAACCCTGCCCCAACATTCAGACCAGGCTTAAACACCTTGAAACTAGCTGGGAATTAAACCTAAGTCTTCTGGTTAAGAGGTGGAAATTCTACGTCAGCACTGTAGGACTGAAACAGACCATGAATATTTTGTTTTGATCATGTATCATTACTAATAATAATTATTTACAAACATGTTCTGTTTGACAGTAGTGCATTGCTAACTATTAGTGAAAGAGTATATAAGCACAAATACTTTTGTAAGAAAAAAATAAATTTGAGAATATAACATCATAGAGCATTTGACTTTGCTGCAGTGGGGAGATTTGTATGTCGCAATGAAGCAAGTAGCCAAGTCATAGGTGCAAACATATTGGAAGGGTATCTGTCGAGAGACCAGACTAACAAATGGTTCATCGAAAAGTGGGGCAACAGTCTTTTGGAAGTTGCAAGTACAGCAGTCTGGATGATTGACTGTAATAATATTTAACATGGCTTAGCTATGTTGATACTGCTACATGGCTGAAAGCAACAGGAAACTACAACTGAAACTAACTCTTGAGGATATGCAGCCCTCTCTGTATGAATGAATGATGCATTATGATGGCTTTCTCCCAGGTAAAATATTCTGAAGGTAAAATAGTCCCCATCTGGATCTGTGGGTGGGGACTAATGAGAGGGGTAATCATCAGAAAGATGAATACTGACATTCTACAAGTTGGAGCATGGAATGTTAAGAAGTTTGAATCATTGTGGTAGGTTAGCAAATCTGAAAAGGGAAATGGATTGACTAAAATTAGATGTAGTTGATATAAGTGAATTTATAACTGTTAGGTTCTTCAGTCCACCAAAACTATTTTTGAGTAATAAATTTATAAACTGTCTGCAAAAGAAAACATGTAGTAACAGTATTACACTGTTGGAAAAATATATCCAAACACCAAGAAGGAGTTGCACTAGATTAACAAACGTTGGTAGGTGTGTTTATACATCTGAAAGATGACGTAAATTCAAATTTACCGCAAATTGCACTAGTGTGGCGCTAGTAGCGGCCCCATGACATTGCACATCAGGTTTGCTTTAAATACGGGCTGTACTGTGCAAGAGCGTTAGTTACCTGCGAGATTGGATGGAGTGTCTATGAGTGGGTCAAGAATACCTTTACGACGACGAAGGGGCCAGTATTAACAGCTCACTGTGGTTGAACGAGGCCGTATAATAGGGATACATGAAGGTGGATTTACCTTCCGCGCTACTGCAGAACAACTTGGCAGGAGTTTCTCCATTGTCCCTGTGTTCTGGTGATAGTGGTCACGAGAAGGAACACTCGCAAGAAGACCGAGCTCCGGACGTCCCCATGGCACCACCGAGAGGGAGGACCGCCGTATTCGGCGTATGGCTGTGATGCAGCGGACTGCGTGTGCAAGAGCAATTTGAGTGGCAGCTGGCACCACAGTGACGCAACGAACTGTTTGATATTGGTTACTTGAAGGAAAGCTCCGAGCCAGATGCCCTGCGGAGTGCATTCCACTTACCCCAAACCACCGCTGTTTGCGACTTCAGTGGTGTCAAGTGAGAGCTCATTGGAGCATGGAGTGGAGGTTCGTTGTCTTTACCTATGAAAGCTGGTTTTGCCTTGGTGCCAGTGATGGCTGTGTGTTGTTTAGAAGGAAGCCAGGTGAGCGCCTGCATTCCACCTGTCTGCGGCGTCGATATACTGGATCTACATTGGGAGTTCTGGTCTGGGGAGCAATTTCCTATGACAGCAGGAGCACTTGATGTATCCACAAAATGCTATCGCTTGTGTACACTGTTTTATTTACAGGTTATTTACACAAATTCACACTCACAAACTAATAAGCTAATAAGCTGCCATCATAAAACAAAACACTACTACGAAAGAATAAGAAGAAACTGCAACATATGCATGTCAACTACCAATCCAACAAAATCAATTCACATACTTGACTTCAAACACTCGCTAACACGACTTCCACACAAGTCTCATCAAAACAACTCCCCTCTCACTCACAAGACTGACTCTTTATATACGTTGCCTGGCCAGGCTTCTAGAAGAATATGACATAACATATCTTCTCGTAGATTCAAGAGTCATCAATAGCCTACTTACAAATGTAAGAAAGTTTCTACGCAAATCTAGTCATGCATGGCATTGTTCTGAACTTATTATAGTGTGTTGCACAATGTTACATTGGATTATACATCATATATATAGGTAATAATAAATGATGTACTATTAATTATGTGTTCTTACATTAAATAAACTCATATATATATATAAAAGATGTTTCATGACATAACCTCACAAATAATATGATCATGATTTATACCAAATAAAGTCTGACCATAACAATGTAAATAATACTACTGTAAATGGATTTAAACACTTCACAGCCATACCTCATAAGTCAAAATAATAATAATAATAATAATAATAATAATAATAATAATAATAATAATAACAATCAATATTTGCATTATTTACCCATGGGTTAAGGAATATTGTTTCCAAGTTATATTAGTCTATTACACTTGCATCACACTCTTGTGGTTATCCCACTCACCCTGACTGCAGATGTGTACGTCCATCTGGTGATTCGACCTTTTGTGCTGCCATTCATGAACAGCATTCCTGGGAGTGTTTTCCAACAGGATAATACATGCCCCCATACTGCTGTTATAACCCAACATGCTCTACAGAGTGCTGACATGTTGCCATGGCCTGGTCGATCCCACGATCTGTCCCCAACCGAGCACGTATGGGACATCATTGGACGACAACTCCAGCGTCATCCACAACCGGCATTAACCATCCCTGCATTGACCAACCAAGTGCAACAGGCATAGAATTCCATCCCACAAGCTGACACCTGAATGACACAATGCATGCACGTTTGCATGCCTGCATTCAACACTCAGGCGATTACACCACTTATTAATGGACCAGCATGGCGCATTTGCGATGGCTTTTCTCGTACGGATATTATCCTGTTGTCTTGTACCTTTAATCACTTAAATATGTTACTTCAACAAATATACTGCCAAAATTTCCATATTCTACATTCCTTATTTCATGGTGTTTGGATATTTTTTCTGCCAGTGTATACATGAAAAATTAAGTTGTTTCTTTTAAGGTATAATACTGTTCATTTATGTTTTCTGTTACATGTAGTTTATAAATTTATTGCTCAAAATTAGTTTCTTCCACCGGGCGAGTTGGCCGTGCGCGTAGAGGCGCGCGGCTGTGAGCTTGCATCCGGGAGATAGTAGGTTCGAATCCCACTATCGGCAGCCCTGAAGATGGTTTTCCGTGGTTTCCCATTTTCACACCAGGCAAATGCTGGGGCTGTACCTTAATTAAGGCCACGGCCGCTTCCTTCCAACTCCTAGGCCTTTCCTATCCCATCGTCGCCATAAGACCTATCTGTGTCGGTGCGACGTAAAGCCCTTAGCAAAAAAAAAAAAAAAAAAAATTAGTTTCTGCAGACTGGAGAACTGAACAGTTATAAAACAACTGAGTCAAAAATGAAAAGAAATGGCTTCAGATAATACAAATTATATAAGTGAAGTACGTTGGCAGGATGAACAGGATTTTTGATCAGATTACTATAGAATTATCAACACAAAATCAAACAGGGGAAATGCAGGAATTTGTTTAATAATGAAAAACAAATAAAACAGGACAGCAGCTAAGCTACTATGACCAGCATACTAGTATTGTAGTCAAGATAGGCACCAAACCAATATCCACCACAATAGTGTATGTCTATATGCCTACTAGTTCAGCAGATGAAAAAATCAAAAGAATAATGAAAAGAGAAAAATTTAACACAATATGTGAATGGAGATGAGAATCTAAGGCTGGAATGTAGTGGTAGGCTAAGAAAGGAAAGGTAATGTAGTAAGAAAATTTGGACTGGGACAAATAAATGAAAGAGGAAGTCAGCTGGTAGAATTTTGCACTGATCATAATTTAGTGCTTGCTAATACTTGGTTTAAACACCACACATGATACATGAACAAGACCTGGAGACACTGGAAGGTATCAAATAGACTTCATTATGATTAGGCAAAATTTCAGAAATCGGATGTTGGGATTGCAAGACCTTCCCAGAGCAGACTTAGACTCTGACTACAACTTGGTGGTCATAAAGTACCATCTGAAGTTGAAGAAATTGAAGAAAGGAAGGAATGCAAGGAGATAGGATCTAGATGTTGAAGGATAAGAGAGTGAGGGTTTGTTTCAAGGAACATGTTGCACAAGGACTGAACAAAAAGGCTGAAGTAAACACAATATAATAAGTCGTGAAGGATAAGATCGGTAGGGCTGCTGAAGAAATTAGAAATTAGTGGATAACTCAGGAGATACTTGACCTGATTGACAAACGGCAAAAGTAAAGGAATGCAAAAAATTAGGAGAGTGGAAAAGAATACAGGTGATTAAATGAAGTAGAGAGAAAATGCATGACAGCTAAGGAAGAATGGCTGAAAGAGAAGTGCAAGGATGTTGAAGGTTTTGAAATTATAGGAAAAGTAGGACAGGGTAAAAGATATAGTTAAAAGGAAGAAACAAGCTTGGAAAAGATGGCTGAGAAACAGAACAACAGAATGCAAAACAGAATACAGGCACTGCAAGAAGGAGTGCTCCAAGGTGGTTCAAGAAGAGAAAAAGAAATGCTGGCAAAAATTCACTGCATCTCTGCAAGAAGATACAACTGGGAACAAAAAGATCTTATTCCAGTGGGTTAAAAAGAAGAAAAACCCAGGTGAAGGTGCTAATTTCATTAGAAATGAACAGGAGGAAGTGATGACACAGAAGCAGGATATATTGCAGAGGTGGGGAAAATACACTGAACAGTTTTACAACGTGCAAAATACCTCGGTACAAGGAGAAATCGAAGAACCAGATTTAGTGTAGATGGAAGATAAGGAAAACAAGGTGTCCATGGCAGAGATTGAGTGGGCCACTAAAAGAATGAAACAAGGCAAGGCAGCTGGAATTGATGAGGTCACCATACAGTGGCCGTATAAACTCTTTGATATGGAGAGAAAAGACTGTTCCAAAAGAGTGGACGAAAGGGGTCATTATACCAATTGTCAATAAAGGAGACAGGAAGCAATGTGAAAATTACAGAGGAGTGACACTGATACCTCATACAGCTAAGATCCTTGAAAGAATCTTGGATAGATGAATAAGAGACAGAGTAATGGTAAAATTGGCAGAACACCAGTATGGATTCAGAAGAGGCAGGTCCACATTTGAACCAATATTTACATTGCGTCAAATGATGGAAAGGGATCAAAATTCAGGAGAGCTTTGAGAGACCTAAATAGGAATGAGGCACCTGGAATGTATGACATATCCTCAGAATTACTGGCAGCCTGATGAGAAATCGGCATGGTGAGGTTATTTCATTTAGTGTGTAAGATGTGATACAAGAGATCATCTGATTTTAGACAGAATGTTGTTAGACCTATTCCCAAGAAACCAGGTACTGACAAGTGTTGAAACTACCATGCCATTAAGTTTAGTATCTCATGCTTGCAAAATTTTAAAACTATTCTTTACAAAAGAATAGAAAGACAAGTTACGTTAAGTTGGGAGAAGATCAGTTTGGCTTCAGAAAAAAATGCAGGAACACATGAAGCAGTCCTGACTTTATGTAGAGGATAGAGTTAAAATAAACAAGCCCTATAAAAGGCATTTGATAATGTTGATTAGACAAAGATTTTTGAAATTCTGGAGGTGATTGGGATCAGATACTCAGAAAGATGGATGAAATGAAATGGCATATGGCTTTTAGTGCTGGGAGTGTCCAAGGACAAATTCGGCTCGCCAGATGCAGGTTTTTTATTTGACACCCGTAGGCAACCTGCGTGATGAGGATGAAATGATGATGAAGATGACACATCCACCCAGCCCCCGTGCCAGCGAAATGAACCGATTAAGGTTAAAATTCCCGACCCTGCCGGGAATTGAACCCGGGACCCCTGTGTCCAAAAACCAGCGAGCTAACCATTTAGCCATGGACCCGGACAGAAAGATGGATAATCTATAATCAGTACAAATCAGTCTGCAGTGTTGAGAACTGAAACTAAAGCAGCAATTCATAAAGGAGAGAGGTAAGGCTGCCGTTAGTCTCTTCTCCTTTTCAGTGCTTATACAGGAGAGGCAGTAAAGGAAATAGGGTAATTTGGAAAGGGAATCACAAACCTTGGAGAGGAAAACAAAAATCTGAGATTTGCTAATGATATTGTTATTCTATCTGAGTCTGCAGAAGGTGTAGAGAAATTGCTGAATGGTATAGACACAGTCTTGGAGAAGGAATACAAGATGAAAGTAAATTAATCCAGAATAAAAGTAATGGAGTGCAGACGAACAAAGTCAGGTGAACCAGGAAATATTAGATTGGGAAATTAAGCCTTAAAGGAAATAGATGAATATTGTTACTTGGGTAGTAGAATAACTAAAGGTAGCAGAAGTAAGGAGGACATAAAATGTGCACTACCACAAGCAAGGAAGGCCTTTCTAAAGAAACAAATGTGCTCACTTCAAATATTGGTGTAGGAATTAGAAAGATGTTTTTGAAGAACATGGCATTGAACAAAGTGAAACATGGACAATAACTAACTCAGAAAGGAAGAGAATAGTTATTTTTGAAGGAAGAATGCTGAAAGTGAGATGGATACTGTAGACTGAATCACAAATGAAGAGACACTGAGTTGTTGAGAGGAGAACGATTTTGTTAAGTTTGACCAGAAGAGAGAATTATAAAACACATCTTAGGACATCCAGGACTTGTTCAGATAGTCTTTGAGGGAAGTGTAGGTGATATGACTGGTAGGGGTAAACCAAGGCATGAATATGACAAGCAAATCAGAGTAGATGTAGGATGTAGTAGTTATGTAGGAATGGAGACTTTAGCACAGGATTGGGTAGCATGGAAGCTGCATCAAATCAGTCTATGGACTGACGACCCAAACAACAAAAGAGTATATTTCAGTGTTTAAAGAATATGTAAGAGTAAGAGAATGAAAATCATATTTAAAAGCATTTTGAATTCTGTTCTATTATAAAAATACTCTCATTCAATTTCATTTATTGATGGAGAAAAATCTTTAAAAGTGCATTCCTAAACTATACATTATATGCACTTCTACAAAGTCAATTCAGTTCTAGTTAGAGGTATGGAAATATCCTAAGTGTCAGCATGCCAGTAAATATATCGACACAATGAAAACATTATAATTATTATTAAAATTTGACAGTCATATCAGCATATAATTTTTTTTTTCAGAACCAATTTTCAGACTCTAAGGTCAATCATCAGTGATTACAAATTATTTAAAATATGTTAATCCACGTAGGTGTGTCATGGAGATAAAATGCTGCCAGGCCGATGATCCTAGATGTTAAGCCCCGTTAAACAACAAGCATCATCATTATCAAAATGCTGCCAAGATGAAATAAATGAGAGAAACGAATGACAGAGACTGTAAGAACATAACACTAGATCTTAAAAATTTGTGTTATGATGTGACACACCATCGGAAGGACTGGGTTGACATGTCGATAAAGCTGTTGGACAGGTACTAAACAAAGGTTCAGCTTCATCATCTCAAGACTGAAAAGAATATGTTACCAATAGCGGTTTCATTAAAAATTTTATCAGGCTCACAAGTGGGATTATTTTGATTCATGACAATGCGCAACCTCACGTGGCTAATCGTACCAAAGACGTCATCATTATTCATTTAGGAGGTCAGTGCCACGACAGTGATGATGACCTTAAAATGAACATGCTGCAGTGGCTGGCACATCAGGCAGCAAATTTCTATGAAGATGGAATTAAGAGGCAGGTTTCACGATATGATAAGTGCTTGGAACTTATGTTGAGAAGTAGTTTAAGGTACAAGCTTAAAAGTAGTAAAAAGTTGTTATATAATTGCATTACTGTTTTTCCTATGTCAAACGGTACATACATAAAAAATAATTCCTTGTAAATAAGAGAAACGAATAACAGAGACTGTAAGAACCAAATGCTAGACGTTAAAAATTAGTAATATGATGTGACATACCATTAAATGATGAAATGTCGTATGGCTTTCAGTGCCGGGATATCCCAGGACAGGTTTGGCTCGCCAGGTGTAGGTCTTTCTATTCGACGGCCATAGGCGACCTGTGCGTCGTGATGAGGATGAAATGATGATGAAGACAACACATACACCCAGCCCCCGTGCCATTAGAATTAACCAATTAAGGTTAAAATTCCCGACTGGCCGAGAATCGAACCCGGGACCCTCTGAACCGAAGGCCAGTACGCTGACCATTCAGCCAGCGAGTCAGACCAATTAGATGATGATAAAGCTGTTGCACAGGTACTAAACAGAGGTTTAGCTTGAAGCAAGAGTATGCTAGTAGCATGTAACATTACATCATCTCAACAATATGTTACTAATAGCAGTTTCATTCAAAATCTTATCAGGTGCAGAAGAAAAGAACCTATTATTTTTTTGTTTTTTCCAATTCCCTTCCTGGATCTTTACTGGAGATGATCTGGGAGACTCTCTTTCTAGGTATAGGGAGGAGTGTAAAACTACATATAGTACAGAGAAGCCAATTTACTTCGGTATTTTGACAAGGAGTATACTAACCCCGTATGGAAGAGAAATGACTATACTATCTGTTTATTCATGTGCTGCTTCTAAAATATAAAATACATTGCCATTGAAGATACTTATTGCACATTCATGTGTTCAAAACATTGCAGGGTGAAATATTCTTGTCACGAATCCTGGATGAAGAGAATCAGACTGTGAAGGCTGCTACCGCATGGACACTGGGAAACATAGGTCGACACAGTCCTGAGCATGTTCGGGCTTTGTCAGAAGCTGGAGTACTGAAAAAACTGCTTGATGTGAGTTTTACAAACTTTCTTATTTAAAATTATACTAAATAGTAGTACATTATAGGATAGATTATGAGTAAATATTATTGCTCTCAGATGATCCTTAGGAGGCACCTGCCAAGCCATCAGATCAAGCAAATCATTAAAAATAAAGGAGGGAATAGAATTACACATCACAAAAAGAAAAAAAAAAGCCAACCAAACTAACCTCACTGATTACACACACACCTGAAAAATTTCCCCCTCTTCATGCTACTAAATTAATTCGAATTTTGATAAAATAACATTTCACACTTCTTTTAATTTGCTCTTAATTAATCCCACTGGAGGTTACTCTGATGCAAAGTACATCTGGAGTGTGGGTTATCTTGTACCTATGTGTACTAAATTCTATGAATTCAGGCAGCAGCTCACCACCTGAGACCATTTTGCAGGTTCTTATATTACCACTAAAAACCAAGTCATACAAAGCTCTTAAATTCATTACCGCACATTAATTGCTTCCAAAAACCTTATCATGCATTCATTTTCTAACAGGTGAACGGGTACTAACTCTGACATCCTATGTCGAATCAGGGTTCCAAGCAAAGCTAGAAACATAGTAGCTTTTCTTGATTTGACTGCAATATAGTATGGCTAGACAGACTGCAGCTTAAACTCAAAAAAGATGCATGCCTTGTAAGAAATTAACAACCCTGATGAAGAACATATTAACACATCGCTCCTTCAAGGTCAGTACTGGACATAACATAAGCAAGTCATTCACAATACTAAACTTTCTTCAGCTTGTTGTTGTTGAGTCAACAGTCTGTAGACTGGTTTTATGCAGCTCTCCATGCCACCCTATCCTGTGCTAACCTTTTCGTCTTTATGTAACTATCGCATCCTACATCTGCTCTAATCTGCTTGTCATATTCATACCTTGGTCTATCCCTACCGTTCTTACCACCTACACTTCCTTCAAAAACCAACTGAACAAGTCCTGGGTGTCTTAAGATGTGTCCTCTCATTCTATCTCTTCTTCTCGTCAAATTTAGCCAAATCGATCTCCTTTCACCAATTTGATTCATTATCTCATTTGTGATTCGATCTATCCATCTTACCTTCAGCATTCTTCTGTAACACCACATTTCAAAAGCTTCTATTCCCTTTCTTTTGAGCTAGTTATCGTCAATGTTTCACTTCCATACAATGCCACGCTCCCGATGAAAGTCTTCAGAAACATCTTCCTAATTCCTATATCAGTGTTTGAAGTGAGCAAATTTCTTTTCTTAAGAAAGCTCTTCCTTGTTTGTGCTAGTCTGCATTTTATGTCCTCCTTACTTTTGTCATTGTTAGTTATTTTACTACCCAAGTAACAATATTCATCTACTTACTTTAAGACTTCATATCCTAATCTAATATTTCCTGCATCAACTGCCTTCGTTCGACTGCACTGCATTACTTTTGTTTTGGACTTATTTATTTTCATCTTGTACTCCTTACCCAAGACTTCGTCCATACCATTCAGCAACTTCTCGAGATCTTCTGCAGACTCAGATAAAATAACAATATCATCGGCAAATCTCAAGGTTTTGATTTCCTCTCCTTGGACTGCGATTCCCTTCCCAAATTCCTCTTTGATTTTCTTTACTGCCTGTTCTATGTAAACACTGAAAAGGAGGGGGGATAAACTGCAGCCTTGCCTCACTCCTTTCTGGATTGCTGCTTCTTTTTCAAAGCCCTTGATTCTTATCACTGCAGACTGATTTTTATACAGATTGCAGATAAGTCTTCGTTCTCGGTATCTGATCCCAATCACCTTCAGAATCTCAAATAGCTTGGTCCAATAAACATTATCAAATGCCTTTTTTAGATCTACGAACGCTAGATTTTCAGCTTATCCCAGGTATTTCTGGGGTTGCTGGAGCCTCCCAGGCTCATTTTGGTTTTGGCTGGGGGTTTAAGACCAGATGCCCTTCCTGACGCTACATGATTCTTGAGATGAAAATCTCGACCCAGGATCAACCGGGTTTCGAACCTCAGCCTTCCGGGTGGGAAGCCAGCAGCTAAGCCACTGAGCTAATCATGCCCCCCACAAGTCACTGATAACAAAGAATGGTTTGCCTCACGGATCTGTGCTATCTTCACTACTCTACAACCTGTACACCAGTGACATGCCAAACAGCATCAACAACAAAAATTCTGCTATACCAATAACTTAAACTTACATTAGCTGTTCAAACCACAATGTTAGAAGAAGGGAAGGATATCCTATCCAAGGACTTGGAAACCTTGAATTCATACAAGGAGTGGAGATTCTGTCCAAACCCATCTAACACCAAAGTATGTACTTTCCACCTAAACAACTGATTGGCAAATCAGCAGCTCAAGGTGAAGTTTTGTCAACAGAGGGTAAAGCACAACTTTTATCACCTTGGACTACTACCTGATTTTCAGAAAACACTTGGAAAACAGCAGTCACAAACTTAAGACCTGCAACATCATGAAGAAACTGGCTGTCAATTCTCTCCACACCACAGCCCTCAACCTTGTCTATCCTGTTGTTGAGTAAAGTGCCCCAGTGTGGCAATGCAGTGTCCGTACTAAGAAGACCAATGTACACCTACATGAATTTATGAGAATTATCATGGGAGCACTGAAATCTACTCCTATTCCCTGGCTGCATACCATCAGCAATATCCCACCACCACAATCAAGATGACAGGAAGCGGCAGTACGAGAATGGAAGAAACTACACTTTCCCATCAATCTGCAAAGTCTCCCAATCCAAGTAGCCCAAAATAATTTTCCATCAAGCTGGCTGATGTCTAGGAGCCCCATTTGGCAAGGTAGATGAGATGACTTCTACATCAAAGAAGAATTGTGCCTGGTTTTTGGAACTCAGCACCAATTAACCACCAAGGTTTTTCCAGATCCTACCAGAAAACTACAAGATTCAATCTAAAGAGAGAAATGTGGACTAGATTGAACCAACTGAGAACAGGCTACGCCAGATGCAATGCTTCCATATATAAATAGGGACTTTGCAACTCTCCTGCTTGTGACTGTGTAGCTAAGGAACAGACTGTAGAACACCTTGTGATGGACTGCCCGCTGAGGAAGTATCACGGATTGTTTCAAGACCTCATTGATGCGACACCCTCAGCTCTAAACGGGTTGCAGCTGCTATACATGAATTTGTGATCACGAATTTTCTGCAACTTTTGTTATGTGCAGTATTTAGGTAGAACTGATACTTGAAAGTTTTGTATTGTGTACTAGTTTTTGGATTTGTCAGGTCAGAATATATTCTGCTATCGTATGCGACAGTAGACGGTACTACCTGCGACTGTCTGGCTGAGGGTCTGGCGGCCAATACCAAACCAGGCAAACTAAGGGAAAACCAATAGCTGTGAGCAGAGGAGTTTTCCATTAGAAGGTTGGATAAGATGAGACCTTTGTGTGGGAAATAACACAAATTCATCAGCTGCTGCCTTGCAGTGAGGCAGGGGACTGCCAAAGGCTAAGGGAGACCACCCTGAAAGAAAATCCTCTAGTACATTAGGCCTAGCAAGTCAGTACAGGAGTACAATGCAGTAGCTTTAAAAACGAAAACGAGCCTCGGAAAGAAACATGTTCTGAATGTCGACAATACTTCAAGTACTCTTGGAACTAATGACGACGTCATGTCTGATGTTCATTCAAGATGCACGGGGTATGAACCCATTAGCTTATATTTAGCTTACCTTTTTGCTGAAGTCTATAGGTAACCGATCATAGAAACAAGCTCCGGATTGGAACCTTAAACGTTATGACTCTAACAGGAAAATGCAACAAAATCACGGGTTTAATGAACCATAGACATATTCACATCCTAGGGCTAAGTGAAACTAAATGGAAAGGTTGCAACACAAGAATGTTAGAGGATGGATATAAATTATACTGGAGTGGTAATCCTGCAGTGGCGAGGAATGGAGTTGGTTTTATACTCCATAAAGACATTGATAGTGTAACAGATGTCTCTTTCATCAATGAGAGATTAATCAAAGCTAAAATATGCCTAAATGGAGAAACTCAAACTGTAATCCAAGTTTATGCTCCCCAGCAGGGTTGTAGCGATGACCAAAAAGCAAGCTTCCTAGAAAAACTAGAGGACATCATTGATGAAGAGAACATAATGATAATTGGGGATTTTAATGCCCAGGTAGGAACTGGTAGGTCAGGTTATAAAGGCATTATTGGTCCATATGGATTTAGTAATAGAAATGAGGAGGGTGAGCTTCTGCTTGATCTATGTCCACGAAACCAACTTCTGGTGAAGAACTCGTGATTCCAGAAACGGGATAGCTATAAGATAACGAGATACAGCTGGGATGGTCAGTATAGATCAGTGATAGACCTTATCATCACAGATAGGTCAAGTGGAGAAAAGGTGCATGATGTAAAAGTGATACCTTGTGAGAGCCTAGATAGTGACCATAGACTCCTCATTGCAGACCTAAAAGTCACCAAACCTATTATTAAAGTAAACAAGAAGAAAAAACCACGAATTAAAGACTGGAAATTGAAAGATGTGGAAGTCAAACAGCAGTTTCAAGAGAAAATCAGAGCTAAAATACCAATAACAGACACAAAGAAAGGTAATGAAGAATGGAATGATTTTAAGGCAAGTCTCTTGGTAGTGCAGATAAAATATGTGGAAGAACAAGCAGAAGAGTGAGAGAGAAAAGAACATCTTGGTGGAATGATAAAGTGAAAGAAGCCATAGTTAAAAGAAATAAAGCCAAAAAACTTCTTGATGTGGCTAAGTTTGACAGAAGAATCAACAGCGACCAAATAGACAACAATAAATTGGAAGAGATGGCAAAGGAACATAGATACAGAAAGTTGGAAGTCAAGAGAATTGTATGGGAAGAAAAAGAGAATAGTTGGAAAGAATTTACAACTAAACTGGGAGAAGACAGTAAAGGGAATATGAAAATGATATATGGAATAGTAAAAAGTAAAAGATCAGATAAAGAAGCAATTACAGCTCTGGAGACAGCGGGTGGGAATATAGTTCGCAATATGAAAGATATCAAGAAGTAAGTATAAATAACCACCCAATCGATACCTTATTAATGCCTCAGGCAAAATTGAATAAAATTAAAACTTACAGTGAATAAAATTAAAACTTACAGGACATGCCTCGACCAACCACTGGTCCTCCTCAGCTTGGTCGAGGCATGTCCTGTAAGTTTTAATTTTATTCAATTTTGCCTGAGGCATTAATAAGGTATCGATTGGGTGGTTATTTATACTTACTTCTTGATTAAACATCGATACGGTCATGAAATGGACAACTTGTAATATGAAAGATATCACGAATACAATGGGGCAGTATTTCGACAAGCTCCTAAATGGCCCTAAAGAGATCTCTGTTGAGGATGTAGGACAGAAAACAATAGAGGAAGATATCCCAATTACATGGACAGAAGTAGAGCAAGCTCTCCATAGGATGAGAAGTGGTAAGTCAGCAGGAGCTGATGAAATTACAACTGACATGATTAAAGCTGCTGGTCCGCCAGGAATACAGTGGCTGTATAGAGTTCTCAGAACAATATGGAAGGATAACGAAATACCTGGAGATTGGACAAAAGGAGTGATAGTTCCTATCTTTAAGAAAGGGAGTAGAAGGAAAAGTGAAAATTAGAGAGGCATTACCCTCTTATCACACGGCCTTAAAATTATGGAGAAGATCATTGAAGCCAGAGTAAGGGATATACTAGAGCCTATCTTAGAAGAGGAACAACATGGCTTTAGGACTGGAAGAAGCACAACAGATCTGATATTTGCTTTGAGGATGTTGGCAGAGAAACACTGGGAAAGAGGAAAAGACCTAATTATTGTGTTTATGGACCTTGAAAAGGCGTATGATAATGTTCCTAGGTCAACTATTTGGAAAAGTCTTAGAAAACTCAGTGTACTGGAGTACCTTATTAGGAAGATCCAAATGCTATATACTGTACTAATTGTAAAAGCTGTGTCAGAATTGGAGATGGTCACTCTGAATGGTTCAATACAACCAAAGGAGTACAACAGGGAAGTGCCTTATCACCTCTTCTATTCATAGCAGTTATGGATACCATTTTAAAGGAACTAAAAGAAAAAGGTAATAAAGATCTTCAGGCTCTGGTGTTTGCAGACGATGTGGCAATACAGGATGAAACAGAGGAGGGAGTACAAAATAATCTGAATGCATGGTGTAAGAAGTTTGATGATTATGGAATGAAATTGAACCCATCAAAAACACTAGCATTGAAAATCAGCAAACATAATACAGAATGCAACATAAAAATACAGGACCACCAAGTTGAAGTAGTACACCAATTCAGTTATTTAGGAAGCATAATAGCTAGTAATAACGGAGCTGAGATAGAAATAACAAACAGAGTAACCAAAGGCTCTAACTTTTGCAGTATCGTTAGACACCTACTATGGGATGAGAAGGTCCCACAAAGAACAAAAATGACCCTGAACAAGTCCTATTTCATTCCCATCCTTACATATTCTCTGGAAACCTGCACACTTACATAAAAGGATTGTAGTAGGATCCAAGCCTGTGAAATGAAATTTCTTAAAACTGCCCTCCAAAAGACCCGACTTCAATCAATCAATCAATCAATACTGATCTGCATTTAGGGCAGTCGCCCAGGTGGCAGATTCCCTATCTGTTGCTTTCCTAGCCTTTTCCGAAATGATTTCAAAGAAATTGGAAATTTATTGAACATCTCCCTTGGTAAGTTATTCCAATCCCTAACTCCCCTTCCTATAAATGAATATTTGCCCCAGTTTGTCCTCTTGAATTCCAACTTTATCTTCATATTGTGATCTTTCCTACTTTTATAGACGCCATTCAAACCTATTCGTCTACTAATGTCAATCCACGCCATCTCTCCGCTGACAGCTCGGAACATACCACTCAGTCGAGCAGCTCTTCTTCTTTCTCTCAATTCTTCCCAACCCAAACATTGCAACATTTTAGTAACGCTACTCTTTTGTCAGAAATCGCCCAGAACAAATCGAGCTGCTTTTCTTTGGATTTTTTCCAGTTCTTGAATCAGGTAATCCTGGTGAGGGTCCCATACACTGGAACCATACTCTAGTTGGGGTCTTACCAGAGACTTATATGCACTCTCCTTTACATCCTTACTACAACCCCTAAACACCCTCATAACCATGTGCAGAGATCGGTACCCTTTATTTACAATCCCATTTATGTGATTACCCCAGTGAAGATCTTTCCTTATATTAACACCTAGATACTTACAATGATCCCCAAAAGGAACTTTCACCCCATCAACACAGTAATTAAAACTCAGAGGACTTTTCCTATTTGTGAAACTCACAACCTGACTTTTAGCCCCGTTTATCAACATACCATTGCCTGCTGTCCATCTCACAATATTTTCGAGGTCACGTTGCAGTTGCTCACAATCTTGTAACTTATTTATCACTTTATAGAGAATAACATCATCCGCAAAAAGCCTTACCTCCGATTCCACTCCTTTACTCATATCATTTATATATATAAGAAAACATAAAGGTCCGATAACACTGCCCTGAGGAACTCCCCTCTCAACTATTACAGGGTCAGACAAAGCTTCACCTACTCTGACTCTCTGAGATCTATTTTCTAGAAATATAGCAACCCATTCAGTCACTCTTTTGTCTAGTCCAATTGCACTCATTTTTGCCAGTAGTCTCCCATGATCCACCCTATCAAATGCTTTAGACATGTCAATCGCGATACAGTCCATTTGACCTCCAGAATCCAAGATATCTGCTATATCTTGCTGGAATCCTACAAGTTGAGCTTCAGTGGAATAACCTTTCCTAAAACCAAATTGCCTTCTATCAAACCAGTTATTAATTTCACAAACATGACTTGATCATGTGAAAAATGATGAGATCCGATCTAACCTAGGTCTAAATGAATCGATGGAGGAAAGACTTAGGTCATCTAGACTTAAATGGTTTGGGCATGTTAAACGAATGAATAGCACAAGGTTACCATGTGCTTATTTGGAAAAGAGAATAACAGGTAGAAGACCAGCTGGAAGACCAAGAAGAAGATGGATGGACCAACTGAGGGAAGACGTGGAGAGTAGAGGATGGAATTGGGAATCTGTCTTGGACAATGAAATGTTTTTGAATAGGCAACTTTGGAAGACGCTTGTTTTCAAACACCCTACCCGGCTCGCTGGAAGGGCAAACCGATGATGATGATGACTAGTTTTTGATACCCATTTTTAGAATAATGTAATTAATAATTTGTCGTGTAAAGGCTTTAAATTTCTGAGGCACTGAAATCTGAGAACTGACAGATTAAGAATCTGCAAAGTCTACTTCTCCCAATAAGATTCCACATGCTTTTTTGTAACATATTTCTGTGTGTTTCTTTACCATATTTCTTCTATAATTATTAGCTATTGTATGCCATACAATGCATGGATAAATGGGTAACATTTTCTAACACCTGTAAAGACAAACAGACTATAGCCTCGTAGCACTTCTCTCTTTCTTTCTACCGAACAGAGATGTCCCCCCTACAGACATGTTTATAATACCAAGCCCAGCTGTTCCATTGCAGCTGGAGGTAATGAACTTGAAGCCAGAGCTGGTTTTGGTTTTTAAAATAAGTAAAGAAAACTTTCTCATATTTACGTAAGTATTAATAACGGACTCCTATATCAATATAATTTGTCACTCTTGTTTATTATGTCACCAACTCACAATCATTGACAAGTGTATGCAACTTAAACAATATTGTACATTTATACACATGGTTAAAAGTAATTTAACACTAGAAGTTTCCCACTGGCTCCGCCCGCAATGTACAAAGTATGGTGTTGTTCGTTACTATCCTCACGGGTGTATTTGCAAAGTTTCGTGTTAATGAAATAAAGCACATGATCTGCTGTGGTAATAGAATGTAATATTATGTCAACAAAACACTTGAAAATACATCACACAAAGAAATTGAATTAAACGTTCCTTGGAACAGCACTACGCGCCAAACTGTTAAAAGTCCTTCAAAGATCTTCGTCATGTAGACAGATGTACTCATAACTTTTCTCAGAATCTACCAATTTAAGTAGTTATTACCTCAAAAGAAAGCGCTTGATCCACTGAGTGTTTTTAGACCAAAACGAACTCCGTACCTCAATCAGAACGAAAGATATGATTGCTTCAATAAGAAAAAAACGTTGAAGAAATGAGACATCAAATTGAATGTGCACTCATAACTTTTCTCAGAATCAACCAATTTGAATAGTTAAGAATTGAAATGAAAGAGCTTGATCCACTGGGGGTTCTTAGGCCAAAATGAACTCCGTACCTTAATTAGAACCAAAGATATGATTGCTTCAAAGAGACAAAAAATTGAAAAGATCAAATAATTTGAGGAAGGTGGAAGTTAAGAGATTTATAGTACCTGGTGACAAATCTGTGTGTGAATACCTTTCAGTTAAAAAAGGAATGAAGGAAATCGACCGGATAGAATGGCCGGACTGACTGACTTTAGTTTTCATAACTTTTTTAATATATAGATAACCTGAAGATGTTCTTGTAGAGTGAAACATGTCATCATGTTACTAATGAGATTTTATTTTACAGGTATTTTTTAGTATTCTAAGTGTTATATTTTGAGTTTTGACAGACTGAAAAACTGAAAGGTTATATTAACATGGCCACCAGATAGATAGCTCTTGAGTACTGTGTTTAAAGCATGTAGTGTTATGTTTCACTTCTGTATGTGTGTGTGTGTGAATGGGGGGGTTGAAATGTATGAGGGTTGTAAATAAAGTAGTGGCAACGAAGTCCAGACACTCGCAGGAGATTGGGCATACACAAATAGGATATGGGAGTGGTCAGATGGTGCTGCTGTCAATGTGTAGTGTGCATTTAACGGGCATCCAGTTGGGAATGTCGTTGCTGTGTGGTGTTGAAGTGAAGAGTGTCAATTTCACCGCTCTAAAGCATGTTTTCAAAACGTGATCAGCATTTGTGGATTAAAATCGAGGTTGCCCATGGCAAAAAGGCATCAGAATGTTATTGAGGATTAGGTGAAGCCTGTGGCGAGAATGCATTACCGTATAGGACGGTTGCACGATGCGTAGAGGCGTTTCATGTGGGCCGGAATGAGACTGCTGTTATGTACCACACAGGTTGGCTGTCCATTCCTCAAGATCAGATTGACATCGTGAGTGGTCTCATTTCTGTAGACCATCGATGGACTGTCCTGGAATTATCTGTAGAGGTTGGTCTTAATCATCAAGCGGAGTGGCACATACTGACGAAATGTCTTAACTTGAGGAAAATTATGTCCCGGTAGGTTCCACATCCAACTCACCAATGTACAGAAATGGCACCAGTATGTCTGGCTGGCATCCACCTGGACAGATACCACAATGAAGGAGATGCATTTCTGAAGCATAGCGTTGCCCTTGATAAGACATGGGCACGAGCCTATGAGCCTGAATTAAAGCATCAATTGAATGAATGGCATCACCCAAGTTCACCACGTCCACAGAAATTTTAACAGGAATCCAGTCGGATGAAGCTTATGCTGATTGTGGAATACGATTACGATAATGTTATTCCTACGTATGCTGTGCCTGAGGGATAAACCGTCAACAGTGACTACTATTACCGATTTCTGGAGCGACATCTGCGTCCAGCTATGTGGCGCAAATGTCCATATTTATTGCGAGACAATCGCCCTGACGTGTTGCATGACAACACACATTGTCATGTCACAAACAATGCCAAGCTCTTATTGCAACGGTGTCATTGGGAGGTCTTGGAACAGCCTCTGTACTCACCAGACACGAGTCCTTGTGACTTCGACCTGTTTCCGAAGTTGAAGGAACCCCTTCGAGGCAGCCAATTTTCTGACGTGGCATCTCTACTGCGCGTAGTAGGGTGCTCCATTGCTGTCTTCGACAGAGAACGTCTTGCCAATGGTCCCCAACAGCTTCCCAACATTTAGCAAAAGGTAATATACTTTGTGGGTGACTACATTGAAGGAGTAATGCCATTGTACTTGTTAGTTAATTAAATATTGCATTCTATCAATATTGCAACTACTTTATTTACAGCCTTCGAATTTTAGAAGTTTAGTAAACAAGAATTTCCCTTATTTATTTTACAGTAGAGAGCTTGCTCAAGACCGCACTGTTGGTCAGATAACAAAATGGCCGGTTAAACCAAGTAGTGTTAAAATATAGAGCCTATCCAGCAATTTATAGTACTATTACTGTACTTTAATTTAAGATGTTTTAAACAATATTTTGAAACATATTAGGCTTATAAACTGACTAAAAATGGCTTCCGTTATTGTAAGCAATAAGCATTATGAGCAAGTTGCATCTTGTCCACAAGTGGGGCATGATGGGAAGCAACACAGGCACTTGTAAGCATGCGAAACTTGAAGCGAGATTAATCCCCAGGGCTGCTTAACCCAAGGTCAAATAAGATGGGCATCCATTGTAATTTTATTAAAATGAAGCAGGTATTCACTGTGATAGAGAAACAAATTCTTAGAGTTGTTGCAAACTTATTCATTTTAAAACTATTCCATAGAAAAGTAGTAAAATGAAAAAGTATAGGATCAGTACTGCACAGGGCTTTGGCTGGTCCGACGGCTCTGCACTCCGGCCGAACAACCGAGCAGAGGAGGGGTGGTCGTGGCTCTTCTGTGGCCCTACGCCTCTGCATTCGGGAGATGGAGAGGGGCTGGTCCCCACCATCGGCTGTTCTGAGAATGGTTTTCCATTCTCCTGCACTAAGGCAAATGCTGAAACAGTTCCTAGTATAGACTACGGCCACCAACCCTCTCACCTTCTCCGCACATCTCCTTCACCACAACGAATCTCCTGGTCATCGTCTAGGAGGCCCGCCTTCCCCTTCAGGGGAGGAATGAAAATATTTAGTAGTAGTAGTAAGAAAATAAATCAAAGACATTATCTTTTAACAGAGCAAAAGCTTGATGATGTTAATGGTTGTTTAAAACCATTGTTGAGGAAACCTCTCGGGAAACTAGTCCAACAAGAGAGGTTCAGCAACACGGCAGTAGGCTTAGCATGCTGATCATGAGTGGGCTAAGTGTGATATGCTGCACTATGTAAAGGCATCACACTTCTGTGACCAAACATGTTACAGAAAGAGATGATAGCACTATACCATGGCCTCAGATGTTGTGCAGGGTATATTTCTCATGAACAGCTAAATGTTGCTTCTTGGAGTCAAATCACAAAATCAGCTTCCTCTTTCCTTACACCTCAGAAAAGGATCAAATTTAACTGATGAGAAGACACTAAGTTACACCGTTATCTTAGCACGATGTAGTAAGAACTTATAAATGTCCAAATTCAAACTCCCGATAATGGGCAGGGCAGCAAGTGCAGTAACAAAGAGGAGAAAGATACATAAATGATAAAAGGAATTGACAGTAGAATGAATTTTTTCATGTTATTCATGTTATGATTGAATTGTTCAAACAAACAATACATGACATTCATTCAATAAACCTCACTATCTATTTTAGTAATACAACAATACTAATTGTATAAATGATTTTCAGCTTTATCAGAATCCGAAGAACAGCAATGATTTACGGATCAAGAGCAAAGAAGCAGTCAAACTGGCTATTACACAATGTAGTGAAGTGGAAGACCTCGATGTTCTCTTCCGTGATGTGTCACCTGTTATCATGAAATACTTGGTGCGTCAATTTAGTAAGGTAAGATGCAATTTCACTATCTTCGGGAAAATTCGATGTGTGAACAAAGAACAAAATCATATTAAGTAGTCAAGAAGATTTTACAGTATTTATTATGTGGAAATAGAACATACTTTATGCACAAATGAAAAAAAACTTTGCCAATTAAGACTTCCACACCTGCAGATAAAAAAAATTGACAGTTACAGAACCAGCTTTTGAGTTATTAATCAAATTAACCTGTTTCTTTTAAATATATGGAATTTGCAGAGATCAAGATGAGGTACGGTCTCTTCCACTGAGTGTTTTTTAAACACCTTCAGAACATACAGTGACCACCAAACAAGAGTTTACGGAAAACTCAAGTGAGGCATGCATAGCAAGCTAACGGGAAGGACAGGCTGTATTCTCCCAGAACCCTACTGGTCTCTACTGCTGGAGACACCCGCGGTTCTCTTCATTAGGGGAAAAAATTTATTTTCAGAAACAAGTAACAGCTAATGATGAAAAAGTACTGAGATAGGACTGAGTTGTTATGTCACATATTCTTCTTCTTCTGCCGCTTTTCCCCACACTTGTTATGTTACAGGTGCGAACTGTGTCACACATGTGGATTTGGACAGTTTAACGGCTGGATGCCCTTTGTGATGCCAACCTTCTATGGAGGGATGTAATCACTATTGCATGTTTCTGTGATGGTTGGCAGTGTTTTGTGATGTCGGAATATGAAGAGGAAAGTGTTGGAACAAGCATAAATACCCAGTCCCCAAGCCAGAAGATTTAATAAGACACAATAAAAATCCCTTACTTTGTCAGGAATTGAACCCAGTACCTCCTGAACTGAAGGCCTCAATGCTGACCATTCACCAAAGAGTCAGGCTGTTATGTCACTTATATTGTTTGTTTGTTCAAAAATGAGTGTGGTCAGACTGTGTAGCAGTAGTAGTTTCCTGTTACCCATTATTTATAATTCATTTATACCATGTGCTGTTCTTGTTATACTTATTTACATCTAGTGTGATAAGCATATTGATTATTTGAACACTTATGTGGCAGGACAGTGGAGCATTCTCAGTTATACTCATTATTTAAATAACAGTGAGTAGGACTGTTAATATTTCAATGTAGTACAACAACTAATAGAACATTCTGCATTATTACTGAAATTTGTGGTTGTAACTTACATGCTGATACTATGATCCAAGCAAGACCAGGTTCCACTACCTACAGGCAGAATTGGCTTAAAATCAGAATATAAATTCAAATACCTAACAGCATAGTTCACCACACACAGTGAAGTCAACTTCAATATAAAGGAGAATATTTTTAAATCCACAGCTTGTTTCCAGTCATTCAACCAAGTCAGGAATGGAATGAATGAAGCCCCCATCTAGCAGCGAGGATAGGAATTGTGCCGGCTGCCAAAGCTTGTCGCACTCCTCTGGGGCAATGATTAGTGACTGACAGATGAAATGAAATGATATTGGAGAGTGTTGCTGGATTAAAGATGACAGAGAAAATCGGAGTACTTGGAGAAAAACCTGTCCCACCTCTGCTTTGTCCAACACATCTCACATGGAGTGACTGGAATTTGAACCATGGAGCCCAGCGGTGAGAGGCCAGTGTGCTTCCACCTGAGCCATGGAGGCTTTCATAAAGGAGAATATACAGGCAGGAAATAAGCATTTCCTTAGATTGCAAAATACTGTATACCGAGATCCAAAGTCCTTTCATATTGAACAATCAAGATCTTTAACAACATCATTCACTCATCTGTGCTGCATGGATCTGAAACTTGGACATCTAGGAAGACCAACCAAGACTCTTTGAAAGGAGAGTGATGCAATGAATCTTGCCTTTGAGAGATTGAGGGGAGCGGAGCTGGAGATAAACGAAGAAACTTCTAGTGTAATGGGCACATACCAAATAACAAACATCCTGAAAAGTGGACGGGTACAAAGGGGTGGTCATTCAGCAGGGACACCTGAAAAGGCAATGCCCTGGGCTGCAATTGAGGGAACACAAAAAATGTGCATGGCAGCAATGGTGGTAAGGTAAGGGTTATGCTGCCCGAAGGCAGGTCCAAACCTCCGCAGAGGTGTTTCTGAGCCGGAGTTTACGTGCGGTAGGGTGGCCAGTTCCTTTCTGCTCCTCCATTCCCTTACCCCCCACCAACAGCGCGTGGCAACCCATCCAACTCCTGACCACGCCCAATGCTGCTTAACTTCGGAGATCTCACGGGATCCGGTGTTTCAACACGGCTACGGCCATTGGCAGCAATGGTGGAATGAGCTAGAAAAAGACCTAACCATTTGGGCACTGTGGGAAACTAGAAGAGAGAAGCTATAGAACAGGAGAGGAAGAGGCAACTTATAAGGTAGCACGAGGTCTTTGGGCAGGTGATTGCTGAATGATGTAGATGATGATGATGGTTGTAACTAATAGACGATATTGCCCAACATCAAAAACCTACTGTTTTAGTACACAAGAAACAGTATCTCACAAAGTTGTCCAAGGTTTAAAGCTTATTAGTTCTTTTTTCATTATTTATTTATTTACACTGTTTACGCCCACATTGGAGCACCAAAATCAAACCTTCTACAATGAAGTCTTCAAAGAATAAGTTCAGCTTTCAACACTTGACAACTTTTTCCTTTCCCAAAACTTCTTCATTCTGGATGATCTTGCAGCCTGTTCTCCTGCAGATATAACATACTGCTTACACTATGATATTTTTAGTGATAGTCTTGTGTACTTGTTATTTAGAATCCATTTCTCTTCTCTATTTTCAATTTGATCTTTAGTAATTTTCAATTAATCTAAATCCATTTGTATTTCTTTAAACCATGTGTTTTTTGTTTTACTATTCCAAAAGAAATCAAAAAGTTGTTTCAGGAGTCTAGTATTTGGTAAGCAGTATATGTGTCCAAAGAATGCAATCCTCCATTTTCGCATTGTGTCCATGATCGATTTACTTTCCTTGTAAAGTACTGAATTTGGCAAAAGTCTCTACCGGTCATCAATCTGGTATATTTTATTAATAATTGTCCGAAAAATTATTCTATCAACTTTCTGCAGTTTGTCAGTTGTTGATTAGGCATTCAGTTTAAATAATGTTTCACTTGCATATGTTGCTTCTGGCTTAATGATGGAGATTAATGTTGAAATTTAGCATTAATCGAAAGAGACAGTTTCTTGTAACTCGGCCAGGTAATTTGTTGTGCTCGTCTCTATGGATCTATGGATGCTTTTTCATTAGCATTCCAAGTTATAATCCCACCAAGATATTTACATTTGCCTACAACCTTTACAGTATTTCCTGAGTATTATTTAACATAATATGTGAAGTGTCAACTTGAAAAGATGACATCATTCCTGATGTCTCAAAAGAAATTTTCAACCCAACCTTCGCTGCTATTCCTTCCAATTCCTCTACTTGAAATTTAGCTTCTTCAGTGCTCCTTGCTAATAATGCTAGATCATCAGCAAATGCGAGACAATTTAGTTGAATATTTCTTCAAATTCCATTCATGCATAATTTTTTCCAGCACACAATTAAACAACAACGGGGATAATCCATCTCCCTGTCGAAGACCAGTATGAATTTCAAATGGCTCAGATTTCATTTCTGAACCTAACTTTAGATTTTGTATTTCTAAGAGTGACTGCAATAAGGTTAACAACTTTCCAATGTAAACCAAATTCAGTAAGGATATTGTACCAGGAACATATGTGTTATAAAATCTTTATTCATGAAAGAATGGCTAAGTTACGATGTCCGAACAGCTGTACGAGAAACGTTCTCGTCTCTACTGCTCTGTGTGAGGAAGACAGCATGAGAGGGGGCAAGGTCAAGTGACATCAGCACCACACGTATCTCACCTCCCTGTAGAAACGTCTCAAAATAATTTTTATACTTCTCAACGACTTGACCAATAAATATCAGACTAACACCAACTCGTAGCTCACATTTTAAATGTACGACATTGCAAATTTGAGATTAATCCGCCTAGTGGTTTAAAAGATATGACGAATTGAAGTTTGGAATGTATAACCACCCCTCTGTCGCCTGACTCAGAGAGCTTGTTTCCAGCCGGATATAAATAGGTCAACGACCCGAGGGTACAGTCAGTGTGAGTGTGTCTTGAACTCTGCGACTTGATCATGACTAGACAGCATCATAATGCTCCATCATGCTTCACGAGAGATATGAAAATTATATTCTAGAACTTTGAATTTGTGTGACGTTGTAGTAAGTGAAGTTTCAACTGCGTCGTGACGTGTGAGATGTTTAACGTTAAGAATTTCATATTTAGGTTCCGTATTGAAACAAGATTTACATCAAAGAAAGGACAATAAGTTCCACCTTTTCAATACTATATATTGTGTGAAAGTTTTACATTACAGTTAAAACATCACAACTTTTGTACATTCGGTACCGGATTCGACAGATTCCCTGTCATCATCAGCCGAGAATAATTAAACAAAGACAAGTATAGATCATGATTCTTATGGTGTGATTACAATGGTGGATTAAAAATATACATTATATGATTAAAATAGTATATATATATTGAACCCATGACCTTTGTGCCCTAAGAACATTATGCATAATGTAACAATTAAACTAAAAGTTGGATTCTTGATAGCATGGATTTGACACGTGACGAGGGGGTGATTACCTTCGGTCCCACGCTCTGGGGTACGTGACGTCAGCCACACGTGTCAACGGTGGAAGAATCTCAAGTCATTTTTGTGAACTATTTCAAAGCGCGTGTACATGGCGACCCAAGCCAAGTCAAAAAAATATAGTGCCTATCAAAGGTGGTCAATCATCTCACAAATCGAACCCGTAAAATTTTTAAATGTCCATGAACACTTCCACCAGAAATGTAGCAAGCATGTAGTCACTTTCAAAACTCTTGAAATTACAGTTTAGGTAAGTCAGAAAATTTATAGAAATTTTCTTGGTGGCAAAGGGAGATATCCGAAGAGAGGGGGTAACTGCTATAAATATGAAGGGACGCCATGACGAACTCTCCTCCTCCGGCATTTGTGATACAAAGCGGACGAAAAATTGTTGAGCTGCTCTGCGAAATCAAACAATGAAAGTAGACTGAGTTCAACTGCAGATTTCAGCCAGTGTGGCTAGGTCTTGAGTCCATGAGGGGACAGTTTTCTTGAGTGAAATAATTGTACCAGATAGGACGGTCAAAGTACTGAATAAATTCTAATGTGATTAATTAATTCGTGTACGGAAACAATTATAGTCCATCGTGTGCGCTCTACAAACAAGTGAAGGGTATTTTCTTTTTTTTAATGCTTTATTCCAGGAAACCTGAAGAAATAATAATAAACTGTGAAGCCATGAATGTAAAAATGGCTAAATAAAGTGCCAGGGTCGTAGGTGAGCCCTATGACGAACACTGGCGTGACGACATGAGGTAGGTGACTTTCCATCTTACTACCTCTTATATCTTGTCTCGTGATCTCTAAAAGTGTATTTGAATGGGGATATACGACGCAGTGGTCCCCCTACTAAGTTTTGTAAATGTGAGAATACGACTAAAAGAGTCATTTGTTTCATTTTCCACTTGGATAAATTTTTGAAGTCTTGCGAGTGCCGTATAATGTTGTAAAAAGTTATTGAATAGGGTTCCGAAGTGATATCACGTCCAATGTAGATCGTCATCCGTGTGAGTGTACTGCCTATATTTTGTGATGTCAAATTAAGATGTTCATTCGACGTAAAATTTTTCTGTCTGCAATTTGACGTTAATAATAATAATCCATGGTTACTCATTTTCAATCGAGTGGAAGCGTGCTGTCGGGTGAGAACCTAGGGTGATGAGTTTGGTCACAGAGAGAAACGTTTTTTTTATGCCCATTTTTAAACTGTGTCTGACTGACAATAAAAAGATCTAGTAGAATGTTTCAGTCACTTTGTTCATAAAAAAATCAAGTTATTAAATAAGATATCATTTATGCGAAGTTATTCATGATTAATGCATTGTGCGATATTAGACGTCGAGATTTCTAGTAAGGATTTTATTCCAGTTCTTTGTCGATGATAATTGTGGAGCTGGGAAACAGAGGTTAGTTTGTTGATATGAGATTTGTGAATCAGGTTGGACCTGTCATTGAAGCCGGGACACGGAAGCCCGAGGAATGTTTTATATGAGTTGAGATGAGATGTGCGAATCAGGTTAGAGTCCTGTCATTGAAGCCAGGACATGATAGCCCGAGGAATATTTTATAATGTTGAGAATAGAAAGAAATTCATAGAAATCCATAGCGGTAATAATTGGCGACGCGTATAATTAGTGTGGGCATCTTGAAGCATAACCTGTGCATTTTGTTGGTTAGAATATCGTATTTGTTTAATTATGTCGGCAGAGTTTAAAGGGAGCATTTTGAGAAGCCAGTCAACTGTGAATAAACCAGGTGTTTCGTGTAACTGCCAAGCGAACTCGGGGGATGAGAGACCTCAGCGGGGATAATAACGGGACCCGTGTGGAATTGAGATTGTAATTCTCGGCCAGGGAAAACGTTAAAAATGCTGGATTTTGTTGAAATTCATAGCCGGTAATGTTCTGAGTATTGTGAAATACTGTAATTGGGGACGTAATGAACATTTGAAATCACGAACTTTGAGTATAAGGAACAGAGTAACCAAGTTCAGGGCTGTCCAAAATATAGAGCGATGGCTGCGATGATCGGTTTGTCTGTGAGGGGTGTGCAAAATTCATAATGGTATGACGAGATGTGACATCGTAATTATATGGCGAGTTGTTTGGTTTGTACGTAGATTATTAGGATATCCAAGTGTTAATAACGGTTAGGACTAGATTAGATTTTAAAAGTGTGAGATCACAAGACAAGATATATAGCTGGACATGAATTATGTAACAAATTCTTTTCCAGCCAGATAAACATCGCAATATTGAATTTACATCACAGCTGCGTAGAAATTTGTGAAGAAACCAGAGTCCGCGGAGATAAAATTTACTGATCTTTAACATTTCGTTAAATCATTTAAATTTATTTAATTATTAAATTCAGTGAAACCGCATTTTAAAATAACTTTAATCAAGCGAATAACTTGGAGATGCATTCTGGAAATTTTAGTTTGTTTTTCTGGGGAATATTAAAATATAAAGTAATGATTAAAGGGACATATCCGAAGGAAATGGATTTTACTGCCACAAAGTTTGTGAGCATTGCTATTGTTGTAATTATTGAACTTTGATTGATTGAGCAGTGAATGTGCTGGGGATAGTAAAGTGGAACTTTGGTCATCAACCGATGTAACTTAATTGTGTCTAGCCTTCAGCCTAGAAACTTGGATGGTCAGGGGGTCATCAACCTCAGTGACTCAGATTAGGGCCATATGCCATTGTAGCATCCTTTCCTTGCGGTCATCATCCACAATGACTTTAAAGTAACTTAGAAGATTAGATGTCGGTCCATGACATAGACGCAGGTCACATCGATTCAATTAAGGGTCCATGCCGTAGAACCACTGTGTGGCACACACCGATTGGACGGCCTTAATTACACCCAGAGTCCAGAGTTCGTGTTACGAGGGCTGGACCATAACGAATCACTATGATGGTACATGTGGTCTCACATGGAAGCCGAATTTAAGGATTTCCAGACTTTCCTTTCTTAAATGATTAATAATTTAGACAATGGTTTCTAGTAAGAATGCCCATCAGGCAGTTACGTTAAAGTCTCACACCAGTGTTCTGACGTTTATGTAAAACTGATTGTTATGTCCAGTGGACACAATTGACTTCTATGATACCATTGACATAAAAGAAGGCTTCAAAATTTCCTGAATAAATAGGAATCTTTTAAACAGACCTTTCATTCCAGTAGATAGATTAGAATTACTGAACCCTACCTTTACCTCAGCAAGTGACGAAGAACCCGACACGACCCAAGAGACAGATCTCATGAACTTTGCTGATAGGTAAGAAAGGTAGGTATCCCTCAATAAGGACCTAAAGGGTTCAATATATATATACACAAATTAAAGGTAAGTAAAATGGGAATGGTCATTATTCTATGAGGTGTACACCTTAATATTTCTAATTAAAAGGTTAATTTGTTAAAAGAAATTTTGTTCTTGTAATATATAATTAGGGCCTATAGTGAAATTTGATTGTAGGCTTAAATCTGTAATATTTTAACTTTTTGACCAGTCAATTCATTGAAGTTATGTAGCCATGTTTGACACATTAAAAAGGTAAACAAACATTTAGTCGAATGGTGTTCCACATAAAATATGTACAATAAAATTCGATTGGAGCTTCAACTTGGACTTAAGAATGGAAGAATTATATTAATGTTCAATGCAAGCAGAAATAGATGAGTTAATTTTTTTTCACTATGTATTGATGTTGATAGTTAGAATGTCCATTGAACAGTTCAATATGTTGATTTGTATTCTGGAATGGTTTACATTATTTTGAGGAATAGTAATTGAGGTTCTTGCTAAGGTGGTACTTGAAGATCTTGTGTTGTAAGTTGTGAATACATAAATGATTTAGAAAGATCCTGATCCAAGTCGGAACCTATAAGAAATAAAACGCTATTTAAAGTTATATGAAAATTGGAAGGAGTAAAATTCGTGAAATATTAGCAAAATGAAGGACTCACCTCAGGTGCCAAGTTGGTAGTAGATGTATCGGAGTGGAACTAACAGGCTGAATGTGAAGAGACGGACCTCAGAAGGAAGCAAGGAGGGGCGGAGTTACTGAGCGAGGGGAAGAGGGAGCGCGGTGGAGGCGGGACTATAATCGGGTGGGCGCGGACGGCGGTAGGAGTAATATGTAAGCGTGTTATGGATTGTTTTGAAGATAGATCGATTTTGGGGGATTTTAAGATTGTTCAATATTTTGATAAACGTATCAAATAAAATCGTACATTTGTCGGATAAATCATTGAGATTAAAATTTGAATTATGGTACTGATCAAGTGAGATGTAAAATTGTTCAGTGAAATCAAGTATAGGACCTTTATTTATTATTTCAATGATGTCTATATCGTGGTCTATGCCATAAAATTTGTGTTTATAGTCGTGTATATGTTGGCCTACTGCGGAAAATTTTCTGTATTTAATTGCATTTACGTGTTCTGTATATCTAATTTTGAACGATCTACCGGTCTGTCCGAGGTAGGTACTGAGGCAGTCGTTACAATGAAATCTATAGACACCTTACTTTTCAAAGGGGTTGCAAGGGTTGATTGAGTTAGAGTTGTGTAGAATGTCTAGGTTTCTATTATTAGTTCTGAAGGAATGTTAATATTCTGCTTCTTAAATATATTTGTAATATTATGGATATTGCGGTTATAGGTAAAAGTTGAAAAAGTTTTTGATTTAGTAGTTTGTTTAATTAGGTTCAATTTTGGGCGATGTCTGAATTTGCTGATTATATTTTCTATAAAATTCTTATTGTAGCCATTATGAAATGCGATATTGCGTATAGTGTTTAATTCTTTATTAAGGTCTGATTTTGACAGAGGAATATTGAATGCTCGGTGTATTAGGCTATTGTAGGTAGCCCGTTTATGATTAGGAGGATGAGTAGAGTCCTGTTGTATTGTCGCAGCAGTATGTGTGGGTTTTCTATAAACTTTATATTTAGAGGAAGATGGGAGTCTGGTGATAGTGAGATCTAGAAAATTGATGGTATTGTTGACTTCGGATTCTAGTGTAAATTTAATGTCTGTGTCGATAGTGTTAAGATGTGTTAGAGTGGTAGCTGCGTCTATAGTGCGCTGGTCCATAATAATAAATACATCATCGATGTACCTGGACCAGAGATGTATGTTGTTAAATGTTGCATTATTGTCTATTTTTGTATGTTCTAAAAAATCTAGATATATTTCTGCTAAAATGCCGGAGGCTGGTGAACCCATGGCTAGCCGGTCCTGCTTGTATATTATTTTATCGAATGTAAAGTAGTTGTTATTGATTAAAAGCTTCAAGATAGACATAAAGTCAGCTATCTCAAGTTGACTAAGTTGGCTATGGTTGTGTAGATTTTGAGGGATAATATGAAGGAGTTTTCCTGGTTTAATACTAGTGTACATATTAGTAACGTCAAACAAGTGTAAAGAGTGATATGGTTGAAGTGTAAAGTCATCTAGTTGTTTAATACGTTGAAGTATATTCTTTATAGATTTCTTGGACTGAAAGGTGTAGTGTTTTTTAAGGAATTGTTGAGTGAATTGTGCTGCTTTATACAAAGGACTAGGTCTATAGTTTACAATAGGGCATATTGGGACATTAGTCTTATGTATTTTAGGTTATGCTTTGACAGTGGGAAGTCCTGGGTTCATATGAATTGGTTTACTTTTTTCACTGTCGGTTAAGAGAAAGGATGTATTTTTAAGTGTCTGTTTTAACTGCCGTTGGATGGCTTGTGTTGGATCTTTGTTAATTATTGTAAAAGTGCTGTCTGTGAAAAAAATCTTTAGCTTTGGATACGTATTCTGTTTGGTTCATTATTACAGTGGTGTTTCCTTTATCTGCCTTCATAACGATGGTATGAGTGTCTTTTATTTTCTTTTTAAGTTGAATGATCTTATTTCTATCTTCAAGTTGTGATTTGGTGATATTCAGGGTTGGTGATATAAAAGTTTTCTTTAATTGTTTATTAGCTTCATGTCTGAGTTCATCTTGTATGTAGTAAGGCATCTTTTTTATCGCTGCTTCTGTTTCTATTATTAGTTTCTTAGCAACATTTGATGGGTTGTAATTAGGCCAGTTATGTTTAGGGCCCTTTGATAAAATAGCGATCTCTTCGTCATCGAATGTTGCATTAGATAAGTTGATGAATGGGGGATGAAATTCGGTTATGGGGTGACTGGCAGTGTCTAGGCTGATCGGGTTATTAGATGGTTTGTTGGTTGTGGAAGATTTGTTAAGGAGAGTTTGAAACTTGTTATTTAAAGTGGACTGTTTTTGGATAAGTAAAGTGGATAGCTTACTGTAGACTTTCTCTTGGAAAATATTCCATTGTGAGTCTGATAACAACGTAGCAACTTCGAGGTGAGCCTCATATAATCGGTTATTTAAGAGTGATTTTTTCTTACGTAGAAATTTAAATTCATTTTTGAGCCATAATTTGTTAGTTTTATGGTAGACTTTATGTTGATGTGGTAAAACGTTTCTCTTGTTGTTGTTCTTTAGAAAATTAGGAGTCAAATTATGAGCAATGCATTTCTTAATAAAGTCTATGTCTTTGATTAATTTTCCTATTTTAATTCTCAGGCTCATATAATAATGAGCTTTACTTTACTTTTTTGCATTACTTCCCACTGTCAAAGCACAACCTAAAATACATAAGACTAATGTCCCAATACGCCCTATTGTAAACTATAGACCTAGTCCTTTGTATAAAGCAGCACAATTCACTCAACAATTCCTTAAAAAACACTACACCTTTCAGTCCAAGAAATCTATAAAGAATACACTTCAACTTATTAAACAACTAGATGACTTTACACTTCAACCATATCACTCTTTACACTCGTTTGACGTTACTAATATGTGCACTAGTATTAAACCAGAAAAAACTCCTTCATATTATCCCTCAAAATCTACACAACCATAGCCAACTTAGTCAACTTGAGATAGCTGACTTTATGTCCCCCATTCATCAACTTATCTAATGCAACATTCGATGACGAAGAGATCGCTATTTTATCAAAGGGCCCTAAACATAACTGGCCTAATTACAACCCATCAAATGTTGCTAAGAAACTAATAATAGAAACAGAAGCAGCGATAAAAAAGATGCCTTACTACATACAAGATGAACTCAGACACGAAGCTAATAAACAATTAAAGAAAACTTTTATATCACCAACCCTGAATATCACCAAATCACAACTTGAAGATAGAAATAAGATCATTCAACTTAAAAAGAAAATAAAAGACTCATACCATCGTTATGAAGGCAGATAAAGGAAACACCACTGTAATAATGAACCAAACAGAATACGTATCCAAAGCTAAAGATTTTTTTCACAGACAGCACTTTTACAATAATTAACAAAGATCCAACACAAGCCATCCAACGGCATTTAAAACAGACACTTAAAAATACATCCTTTCTCTTAACCGACAGTGAAAAAAGTAAACCAATTCATATGAACCCAGGACTTCCCACTGTCAAAGCATAACCTAAAATACATAAGACTAATGTCCCAATATGCCCTATTGTAAACTATAGACCTAGTCCTTTGTATAAAGCAGCACAATTCACTCAACAATTCCTTAAAAAACACTACACCTTTCAGTCCAAGAAATCTATAAAGAATACACTTCAACTTATTAAACAACTAGATGACTTTACACTTCAACCATATCACTCTTTACACTTGTTTGACGTTACTAATATGTACACTAGTATTAAACCAGAAAAACTCCTTCATATTATCCCTCAAAATCTACACAACCATAGCCAACTTAGTCAACTTGAGATAGCTGACTTTATGTCTATCTTGAAGCTTTTAATCAATAACAACTACTTTACATTCGATAAAATAATATACAAGCAGGACCGGCTAGCCATGGGTTCACCAGCCTCCGGCATTTTAGCAGAAATATATCTAGATTTTTTAGAACATACAAAAATAGACAATAATGCAACATTTATCAACATACATCTCTGGTCCAGGTACATCGATGATGTATTTATTATTATGGACCAGCGTACTATAGACGCAGCTACCACTCTAACACATCTTAACACTATCGACACAGACATTAAATTTACACTAGAATCCGAAGTCAACAATACCATCAATTTTCTAGATCTCACTATCACCAGACTCCCATCTTCCTCTAAATATAAAGTTTATAGAAAACCCACACATACTGCTGTGACAATACAACAGGACTCTACTCATCCTCCTAATCATAAACGGGCTACCTACAATAGCCTAATACACCGAGCATTCAATATTCCTCTGTCAAAATCAGACCTTACTAAAGAATTAAACACTATACGCAATATCGCATTTCATAATGGCCACAATAAGAATTTTATAGAAAATATAATCAGCAAATTCAGACATCGCCCAAAATTGAACCTAATTAAACAAACTACTAAATCAAAAACTTTTTCAACTTTTACCTATAACCGCAATATCCATAATATTACAAATATATTTAAGAAGCAGAATATTAACATTCCTTCAGAACTAATAATAGAAACCTAGACATTCTACACAACTCTAACTCAATCAACCCTTGCAACCCCTTTGAAAAGTAAGGTGTCTATAGATTTCATTGTAACGACTGCCTCAGTACCTACCTCGGACAGACCGGTAGATCGTTCAAAATTAGATATACAGAACACGTAAATGCAATTAAATACAGAAAATTTTCCGCAGTAGGCCAACATATACACGACTATAAACACAAATTTTATGGCATAGACCACGATATAGACATCATTGAAATAATAAATAAAGGTCCTATACTTGATTTCACTGAACAATTTTACATCTCACTTGATCAGTACCATAATTCAAATTTTAATCTCAATGATTTATCCGACAAATGTACGATTTTATTTGATACGTTTATCAAAATATTGAACAATCTTAAAATCCCCCAAAATCGATCTATCTTCAAAACAATCCATAACACGCTTACATATTACTCCTACCGCCGTCCGCGCCCACCCGATTATAGTCCCACCTCCACCGCGCTCCCTCTTCCCCTCGCTCAGTAACTCCGCCCCTCCTTGCTTCCTTCTGAGGTCCGTCTCTTCACATTCAGCCTGTTAGTTCCACTCCGATACATCTACTACCAACTTGGCACCTGAGGTGAGTCCTTCATTTTGCTAATATTTCACGAATTTTACTCCTTCCAATTTTCATATAACTTTAAATAGCGTTTTATTTCTTATAGGTTCCGACTTGGATCAGGATCTTTCTAAATCATTTATGTATTCACAACTTACAACACAAGATCTTCAAGTACCACCTTAGCAAGAACCTCAATTACTATTCCTCAAAATAATGTAAACCATTCCAGAATACAAATCAACATATTGAACTGTTCAATGGACATTCTAACTATCAACATCAATACATAGTGAAAAAAAATTAACTCATCTATTTCTGCTTGCATTGAACATTAATATAATTCTTCCATTCTTAAGTCCAGGTTGAAGCTCCAATCGAATTTTATTGTACATATTTTATGTGGAACACCATTCGACTAAATGTTTGTTTACCTTTTTAATGTGTCAAACATGGCTACATAACTTCAATGAATTGACTGGTCAAAAAGTTAAAATATTACAGATTTAAGCCTACAATCAAATTTCACTATAGGCCCTAATTATATATTACAAGAACAAAATTTCTTTTAACAAATTAACCTTTTAATTAGAAATATTAAGGTGTACACCTCATAGAATAATGACCATTCCCATTTTACTTACCTTTAATTTGTGTGTATATATATATATATATATACTATTTTAATCATATAATGTATATTTTTAATCCACCATTGTAATACACTATAAGAATCATGATCTATACTTGTCTTTGTTTAATTATTCTCGGCTGATGATGACGGGGAACCTGTCGAAACCGGTACCGAATGTACAAAAGTTGTGATGTTTTAACTGTAATGTAAAACTTTCACACAATATATAGTATTGAAAAGGTGGAACTTATTGTCCTTTCTTTGATGTGTGAGATGTTGTAAATTTTTCTCAAACTGAGTTTTCATTGTATAAGATTCAGGAGTGTCTTAACTAAGTGAATTTATGATAAAGACTGTGCATTGAAGTATAATTGAGAATACAAGTATTTAATTTACCATTCGACAGTATTGTGGACTTTGTTAATCTCTCATATTTTTTAACTTTGTCGTGATCATTGACAGTGACAGCACACTAGGAAATTGTGCGTGATAAACTGAACTTTCAATTTATGACAACACTAATTGTGAGACGCACTTCTCGTATACAATTATGATTGTGAACTGTTTGAAATACCATTCCACTCAAATATTCAATAATTAATAGTACTAAATGTGACTATTTTTCACGTATTTTCTCGAACTTTCGATTATTACCATAAGAAACGAACTGAATGTTAAGGACATTTTATGGCAATATTAGGTCATACGAACTCGTGTCATGCAAACTCATTCATAAAAACCTCTTAAGCTGTGAACATTGATATTCAAGAGACTGTTATAGGAGTAATATTAATTGCATTTTCTCGAGTGTTTCACGAATCATGATAGTTATTCTACGATTGAATTTAAGACATAATCAGTGATTATTATTAACTGTGAGAGTGTTCATTTTATGTTTAATAAACTGTGAGTGAAAGACTGTGCTTTCCATTTCGAAAACGACCTCAGGTCATTACTGCATTAACTTGACTTATGGTTCAAACTGTAGCATAGACTGAAATTCTGAGTCACGTATTTAATATCGTAGTACAAAAGTATGAGTACAAACTGTGCATTAAGACTTATGTCAGTGTAAAATACAACTCATTAATGATAATTAAGAGTCCTACAGCTCGTTATATTGTGCCAATTGAACCTTCCGTGTTTCAACATTTCTCTTTAAAAGAACATCGGAAATCTTGGTGAAGTGTCATGATATTACACTACATAGAAGGTCATCTCCACAGTGGGATTAATCGTAGTTTCTTCATGGGATATTCGTGGAATCCAGCAAGGAATTGATTGTGGTTTATACGAGGGATGATAATGTGGTGTCTTCATGGGATGAAACATGTTATGCTGCTGGTGCCGAGTTCGAGTTCAGGCTACACGCTGCAGAAAGTTCCAGTCACCAAGCCGCAGGACAGTACTTCATCTACCTTATGAGCAGATTGCACGTGATATAAGTGTATTTCATGTATTTTTGAGTGAGTAATTTCACTTACACACTAACTGACTTTTTAATAAAGAACTCAAATCATTCAAAGTGCTAAGGAAAAGTGCTTCGTGTGGATTCTAATCCTACTGTTTATAATAATTGTAGGAGGTTATTCAAGAAGACTTCAGGTGTTATTTTGAACTGTAGATTTCTCTTCAACGTTTGTGTAAATTGAAGTCATTTTACTTAGATGAACTATAGGGCTTGCCATAAAACAAGTGCACTATTTTACCGTCTTATATAATTGGTTTAGATGAACTGTAGGAGTTTTCAGCAAGTGATTGAAAATATTTCTTTGAACTATCAGATTATTAATGGAAGTGTGAGTTAATGTTATGTTTAATAATCTTAGAAAAACTTTAGGTTTAGTGATGGACTTAATTTCTATGCAATCTAGAAATTTGATAAATCAACAAGTGGTTAAATGAAGTTCTATGTGCAAAGTGTTATTTTGAATTTGAGTCTATATAAGAGATCCTAGATGAATTGTAGGGTGTTTGAGATCTCAGAAAATTGGTATTCATTTTGGACATTATTAACAACAAGTGGATGTCTCAGAATATAACAGCACATATATTTCATTTTTGCATTCTGAAAAGATCGATTGAAAATTAAATTTTGATAAATCAAAAGCAGGGTGATTTACTTGAGAATATCAATAAATATTGTCAAAAATTTTACTTACCATCTATTATTCGCCCTGCGAAATTAGCCTTCTCTGTACCTGTTCCAATAGTAACCGCACACAACCTGAGATCCTTCCCATGCTCTGGCCCCATAATCATTTCCCGGTACAATATGCAATAATGATTCACGATGGATACTATCATAAGCTTTTTGAAAATCAACAAAAGTGATCACTAAATTTTTGCTCCTAATCCTTTGAGGTTTTATAATCCATTTGAGACTGATAATTTGATCTGGACGGCTTTGTCCTGGACGAAAACTACTCTGATATTCACAAAATTCACTATCAAGTTGTTTATGAATTCTGGAATATAAAATCTTTAAAAAATCTTATAAGTGATATCCAGCAAAGAAATTCCTTGATAATTACTGGGATCAAATCACTCGCCTTTTTTGTGTAGTAGGTGTATAATTGCAAAATTCCATTCTTCAGCCAATTTTTTGGTATTCCATATGTCAATGAGATGTTTATGTAAATTCCGAATAGTCTGTACTTTGCATTCTTCCAAAGTTCCGCCACTAGTTGATTTTCTCCGCTTTAAAATTTTTAAGTGAATCAATAGCTGCACGCACTTCATTGTAAACCGGTGGTATGATCTTTTCCAGAGGTGTTTTATTTCTGGGATACAGATCAAATTCAAAGTAATCTTCAGGTTCACTACTAAGTAGTGTTCTGAAGTATTCAGCCAAAATTATTGCCCGTTGTCATAATCATTATGGGCCACCTTTCCATTCATATCCTTTGTCAGAAGAGTAGATGGAGTATAATTGTTTGGTAGTGTTCAAATGTCCTATAATAGTCTCTTGTTTTATGGTGATTGAAAGCTTCATCAATAGATTTTAATATTTCCTTCCGATGGTTCCTTTTAACCCTCCTGGTTTCTTTGGCCATTAATCATCTAGCATTGATTAATTCTTCCCTAAAACTTTCAGTTTTTTTGTTGCTGGTCATTCAACCAAGCTTTATGCTGGCGTAGTATTGCTATATCACACTCTTCATTCCACCATGCATGTTATTGTTTTTTAATGGGAGCAACTTCTTCTGCGAAGGCTTTTAATTTGTTAACAGTGGTCCCCAAGTTATCAATTAATTTAATATGCTATATTTTTTCATTCATTGATACAGTGCTTTCTTTATACAGTATGCAACAAAAAAGAGTACTGAATGTCACTGGAAACCTGCCACTGCAATGACAATGATTGCAGAACGATGGAACTACAACCTACACCACAGGAGGGTCACTTGCCCTTCTGCAACAACACTTTGGAAATAGCTCATTTTCCCACTGAATGGAATTCCTGTACCATTTCCACTCCCCAAATCTCATGCCCCCAGATGCCTACATATGGGGCATGCTAAAACAATCCATTTTTCAGTCAAACGACCTTCCTAGGAAAGTTCCTGAATTACAAGAGAAGATACTGTTTCTTTTTTTCCCCTTTCTTTGTGGCAACATGTGTTCATCAACATGTTCGACAATCTATAGGACCATTATGAACAAACTGCGAGACATGAAGGTGCACATTTTAAACACATGTTGTACCAATGCAGTTAGATGCATATTCCTGTCATCACCTTGCATGTTATAATGATATATTTTGATGTTCAGAGCATGTTTATAATTTCAGTAAAGTTTGTTTTGCAGCATACTGTTTTCTGGATGTGGTACAAGTCTGGCCAGAGTCAAAGTCTGTCTTATCAAGCAATTGCTAAAGAAATGGAGTAGACCACACAACCAGTAACTCTTCGCCAAGAGTTGAGCAGAGTGAATACTCTTCTTTCAAATCTTAGCATTTCATTTTACCCAGTACATGTGAATCCTCCCATTTCATTTACAGATAAAGAATATATGACAAAAAGCAAGGAATGAAAACTATCAGGAAAAGGTTAGGAAAGAAAATGTTGTTGACAATAATTATCAATTTCTGGAAAAAAAAAAAAAAAACCACTCAGAAGGATTTGAAAAATATCTTAGCACTTGTTACAAAGAACAGATACTTTTTCAAGCTCCCCCCTCCGTAGATGGGCGCAACAGAATACATCCACGGAATCCCTTGCCTGATGTGAAAGGCCACTAAAGGGGAAACCAGAGGCTTTCATCTTGGGAGCGTAGCTTGGCGACCATGAGTACACTAGCTGAATCTGATATTGCTTCCACTTACTTGTGTCAAGCTCCTCACCTTCATATTTTCTATTCGATCTTCTTTGGTCAACTCTTGTTCTTTTCTGACTCTGATGGTATTAGGTTTGCAAGGCCTATGAAGTCTTTAATTTACACGCCCTTTGCAGGTCTTTCCTTTCTCATGCCAATACCTTCATTCTTCGAAGTGTCAGATCTCTTCCATTTTCCTACTGATTAATGTTAATAAAGGATGGTTGTCCAGCTGGAATTAATCCTAAAACAATAATCACCACCACCACCTGTTCCAGACTCATCATCATCATCATCATCATCAATTCCCACTTTCCAGCTACAGCAATATTGCACATTGCAAATATGGCCTCTTCGCCTTTCCATCATCTGTTCTGATATTTTTTCATCATTTCATCCTCTTTATTAGTCCAAACCAAATAAGTCTGCTTTTCTCTATCACTTAAATTTTCCACCTTTAATTTCTTCCCAGTGGTTCAAATCTCGGTCACTCCACATGTGAGATTTGTGCTGGACAAAGTGGAGGCGGGGCAGGTTTTTCTCTGGGCACTCCGGTTTTCCCTGTCATCTTTCATACCAGCAACACTCTCCAATAACATTTCAATTCATCTGTCAGTCATTTACAATTGCGCCAGAGGGGTGCTGGCACATTTCCTATCCTCACTGCTGGATGGCGGCTTCAATCATTCCATTCCTGACCCGGTCGAATGACTGGAAACAGGCTGTGAATTTTCATTTCCTCATTCCGCACTTTGTCATCTTGTTTTTTGCATCGTACTTCTCGAGAATTTCATTTCTGCCATCTATATTCGGCTCTCATCTCTTTTTGTCATCGAATAGGTTTTTGTTATGTGCTGTTATGGGTATATGAAACATCTTATACATCTTTCATTGGCACTTTCTTATCCCATAATTAGTTTTGTACTCTGTAATAGAAACATCCTCCAGCTTGAATTCTTTTCCAGACCTTTGCCCTCCCCCAAGTTTAATATGACTTTTCTTTTTTACTTTCTTTTTTCGAGTGTCTTGCCCTTTTTCACACTGAAATTCATTACATGGTCTTCGATCTTTTCATTTACTGTATCTAGCTGTTCCTGAACCTCTTAGTCATCATTTTCCTAAATTACAAAATCCAAAATCATCAGCAAATAACACCATGTTCATTTATCTATTAAGAACAAAAGTAGTAGGTTTTTTTTAGAACAATATACACTGAAGAAAATGGAAATTGCAACACCCAGAAGGAGTGGTGCTACAATTGAACATGCAGGATGAGTGTTCGGTTTTACTTCGATGATTACACTTTCAGGTCCCTCTGACCGCAAGTTTGGACAACAATCAATACAGGATGTTCCCACCACGAGCTGCAATACATTGATGAATTCATCGAGGCATGGAGTCAATAAGGCGCTGGATCGCTTCCTGAGGAATTGTGGCCCATGCTTGCTGCATTGCACGGGTCAGTTGTTCCAGAGTTGTGGGTGGCTGAGGACGGTTGGCCAGATGTCGACCCATCATGACCCACACATACTCAATAGGACTGAGGTCCGGGGATCTGGCAGGCCATTCTAAGGGTGTGATGCCGTGGAGAGCTTCTCTGGAGATGCGTGCAGGGTGAACCCGGGCATTGTCCTGCTGAAACATCCCACTAGCAATGTTCGCCATCATAGGGACAATCACTGGATTGAGTACCCTATCAACGTACTGTTGAGCAGTCATAGTGCCCTCAACAAGCACTAATTGTGATTTCACATTAAAGCCAATAGCTCCCCAGACCATAATGCTTAGTGTTGGCCCTGTGTGCCTCTCGACAATAAGATCTGGGCGGCCCCTCTCCGCAGTACGTCGGCGCACACGATTGCGGCAATCACTGCGGACAAGACAGAAGCGTGATTCATCACTAAAGACGACCCTATGCCATTCATCGACCCACGTTGATCTTTCTCGACACCAGGCCAGCCTTACACGTTGCTGTTGTTGGGTCAATGGAACACCTTCTGCAGGGATACGGGCTCGTAAGCCAGCTGCACGCAGGCGATTACCAACTGTTTGTTGTGTAACATGGGGTGTCACAGCTGCTCGAATTTGCGCTGCTGTTGCATGGGGTTCCATGTGGGCCATCCGAATGATGCAGCGATCCTCTCTCACAGTTGTCTGTTGCGCTGGGCCTGTGCCAGGTCCACAAGTGTGGGTACCTTCATTTGACCACTGCTGCCATACACGTTGTACCGGATGCCTGTCGGCCAACACGTGCAGCGACAGTCCTTAGCAATAATCCAACCCCACACAGCCCATTATCCGAGCCCTCTCAAATGGCGACAGTTGTTGATAGCACGCTCTTCTCTGTCGTCGAGGCATGTTTGACGGGGAACACTTCACTGCACAGACTACAAGTCAACTACGCTACACCAGAGTCCGTATATTGGAGTTGATTCCTCCGCAACCAATCACGTGGGGAGACCTGTAGCAACAATCCAATGGGTCTGAAACTTTGATCGTTTACATACCTACATAGCATTGTTCCATATCTTGCAAATCAACACAAATGACCAATGCCTTCATGGTGTTGCAATTTCCATTTTCTTAAGTGTATTTCTAAATATTGAGAAAACTATCATATCACATATCAGGCAACAGCAGTATGTAAGAACATTCACTTCTGCTTGTGTGAAGCCTGGTGGTGGTATGTTTTCCTCCGCAAGAACATAGTGATGTCAAATCATTACTCAAACCAAGATTCTTTGTATTATTCTGTAAAATTTTCCAACCAAGCGAAATGGTCATGAGGTTAGGGGTGTGCACTGTGAGCATGCATTCAGGAAATAGTGGGTTCAAACCCCACTGTTGGCAGCCCTGAAGATGTTTTTCCATGGTTTCCTGTTTTCACACTAGGCAAATGCTGAGCCTGTACCTTAATTAAGGTTGCAGCTGCTTCCTTCCCACTCCTAGCCCTTTCCTATCCCATCATCACCATAAGACCTATCTGAGGCTGTGTGACGTAAAACAACTAGTAAAAAAAAATTCCAACAGTCCTTTTTCCTAGTTCTAGTAATATTAGCAAATGATTTAATTTTAGTCACTTCAATGTGAAAATACTTGCAAAATAAAAGGCACTATCAAATCCTTGCATTCCTTCCACACCTTGTCCATAACAATTCTGGGTAAAGGAAAATATTAGACGAGATAAAATTCTCTTCTTAGCCATTAGGGTAATTTGCAATAATTATGGAAGCAGAAATTTCAGAAATAGCCCTATAGCACATTTCACACAAAGTGACTGTACACGACCTTAACCAGCAGAGGAAATAGAGAGAGGGGAAGACTTTCTGGTATCTTTTAAAGATCTAGATTCAATTTCTGATCTCTTCCAAAATCTCTCCAATTTCTATGCACACAACATTTCTTCTGAATTATTATATAATTAGGAAATTCCACTACACAGCTGTTTTACTTGTATGTTTATCATCAAATTCTGCAAGTTAAAATAATATAATAATAATAATAATAATAATAATAATAATAATAATAATGTTATTTGATTTACGTCCCACTAACTACTTTTACGGTCTTTGGAGACGCCAAGGTGCCGGAATTTAGTCCCGCAGGAGTTCTTTAACGTGCCTGTAAATCTACCGACACGAGGCTGTCGTATTTGAGCACCTTCAAATACCACCGGCCTGAGCCAGGATCAAACCTGCCAAGTTGGGGTTAGAAGGCCAGCGCCTTAACCGTATGACAGTTAAAATTGAAATAATTGATAAAGAGATGGAACCTATTCAATACAAAAGAATAAGAAATGTAGTGAATTACATTCCTATTTAATAATAAGTAGAAATGGTACCGGTTTCGACCCTAGTCCAGGTCATCATCAGCCAATTAAAACATGAAAAACAATGCATAGGAAAAGGAAATGAAAGATTAAGTACAGTCCGGATCAGTAGAAGAGGCGATATAAAAATGAATGGGGGTAGACACTGTAAAACTCAGAAGAAGTAAAATGCAAGTCACTCAAAAGAAAACAGTGCGCAATGTGCGCAATTCTCTGAATAGTGGAGAACGGTTAAATGAGCCAGTTTTTAAACACTGTCAGGCACAAAGTCACATCACAATCGAACACATACGAAGATCCATAATTGTGCAGGAGGTGAAGACGAGGAGATCCATTGAAGCAACTTGCCAGCTCCCGGTGATCAGCGCGACACATTCAACATTAGGCACTGTGGTTTCAAACGCCAAAGTAAAATGGAGAATAGCTTGAAGATCCAGTAATTTTCCTCGGTCGCAGGAAAGTAATTATATAGATAAATATAATACAATTCAATATAATTGAATAAGTAATTGTGCTCCTATTGAATACTTAGAACAGTTGACGTGAAGAAACAATTGTGAAGAGAAAAAAATATAGTAAAAAGCGCAATACCGGAAACAAATTAAAACGTATATGCACAGTGCGCAATTTTTTAAAACGTAAAAAATTCAGGTCTTGATTGAAGTAGTTGAAATCGGCGCAAGGCAGGAGTTGAGTATGAATGAGAAGAACCGAAATGAAGGTGGAATTGATTTTTTTATAAAGAAAAGATAGAATAAATTAACAGAGCAAGAGGAATAGTGGAATAAGATAAGAATAAAAGAAATTGAAATTAAATGGTGTTGAGGAAGGATAAGATAGGGAGACAGATGAAGGAGGGGTAATTTAGGGTGGGTTAGAAGGGTGGGTTATTGGAGGTAAAAAAATGTGGGTAGGAACTTTGTAAGGCATGAAAAATAGAATTGGGGTTTTGAAATTTAGAATTTTTGAGAAGAAGAATTAGGAAGTCGAAAAGGATATTGGGTTTTTCAGAAATGACGTTTAAATTGAAATTAGGGTTGAAGTATTGATCAAGGTGAATAAAGCAAATTCAGGAGTGTTTAAAAGGGGGCCTTTGTTTATGATTTTAAGTATTTTCATGCCTTTTTCAATATTGGTGAAACCATGGTATGTGTTGTCCTATGGCGGAGAATCTATTGTATTCCTCAACACCATTTAATTTCAATTTCTTTTATTCTTATCTTATTCCACTATTCATCTTCCTCTGTTAATTTATTCTATCCACTATTCCTCTTCCTCTGTTAATTTATTCTATCTTTTCTTTATTAAAAAAATCAATTCCACCTTCATTTCGGTTCTTCTCGTTCATACTCAACTCCTGCCTTGCGCCAATTTTGACTACTTCAATCAAGACCTGAATTTTTTAGTTTTAAAAAATTGCGCACGGTGCATATACGTTTTAATTTGTTTCCGGTATTGCGCTTTTTACTATTTTTTTTTCTCTTCACAATTGTTTCTTTTTGCTAGGGGCTTTACGTCGCACCGACACAGATAGGTCTTATGGCGACGATGGGATAGGAGAGGCCTAGGAGTTGGAAGGAAGCGGCCGTGGCCTTAATTAAGGTACAGCCCCAGCATGTGCCTGGTGTGAAAATGGGAAACCACGGAAAACCATCTTCAGGGCTGCCGATAGTGGCATTCGAACCTACTATCTCCCGGATGCAAGCTCACAGCCGCGCGCCTCTATGCGCACGGCCAACTTGCCCGGTAACAATTGTTTCTTCACGTCAACTGTTCTAAGTATTCAATAGGAGCACAATTACTTATTCAATTATATTGAATTGTATTATATTTATCTATAATAAATACTTTCCTGCAACCGAGGAAAATTACTGGATCTTCAAGCTATTCTCCATTTTACTTTGGCGTTTGAAACCAGAGTGCCTAATGTTGAATGTGTCGCGCTGATCACCGGGAGCTGGTAAGTTGCTTCAATGGATCTACTCGTCTTCACCTCCTGCACAATTATGGATCTTCGTATGTGTTCGATTGTGATGTGACTTTGTGCTTGACAGTGTTTAAAAACTGGCTCATTTAACCGTTCTCCGCTATTCAGAGAACTGCGCACATTGCGCACTGTTTTCTTTTGAGTGACTTGCATTTTACTTCTTCTGAGTTTTACAGTGTCTACCCCCGTTCATTTTTATATCGCCTCTTCTACTGATCCGGACTGTACTTAATCTTTCATTTCCTTTTCCTATGCATTGTTTTTCATGTTTTAATTGGCTGATGATGACCTGGACTAGGGTCGAAACCGGTACCATTTCTACTTATTATTAAATGGGAATGTAATTCACTACATTTCTTTTCTTTTGTATTGAATAGGTTGAATCTCTTCATTAAATATTTCAATTTTAACTGTAATATTCTTCAATACGGAACAATGACATTTTTGACTTTAAATGAACCGTCTGAGCCACTCAGCCCGGCCGAGTTGCAAAATTATAAAATATAGAGTTTTTTTTTGCTGGGTGTATTTCTACTGTATTCATTATGTAGCACAAGGGATGAATAATCTTCGTTATATTTTCTAGATTCTACCTCATGACCTGGAGGGAAGGCGCAAGTTTGTAACTCTCGGCTGTTTAAGAAGATTACAGCACTATCCAGTAGATGAAAAGTCAAAGGTGAAAGAATATATAAACATCATCAATGGTTGCTTTCCAGAAGAAATTGTCAGGTATGAATGAGCTAAAATTTGCACAACCCAAACTTTGAGTGAATGACTTCATTTCTTCACTCCTATTATCAAAAGCATTTCCAAATTGAAACTTACACCAAAGAGAGACTGGATTTAACTTTACAGTACATCTTCCCAGAGAAAAGTAAACACATACTTCTTTTAGATATTCAGGGTCAAAGGTAGTATAATGTGATCTTGACATTTAAAAACTTGATATATTAATATAAAGCTTTTTAGAGGGGGGCGTATCTTAGCAACTTCAATACCACCAGACTGAGCCAGGATTGAACCTGCCAACTTAAGTTCCAAAGGCCAGTGCTCTACTGTCTCTGAGCTACTCAGCCCAGCATAAAACTTTTTTTTCTTTCTGGAAGTTATTTCTGTACCAAGGTGAAGATAAAATTAGAAACAAAGTTGTGAACTATCATGTTGAAACTGCCATGTCACTTATCTAGCTGCCAGGGAAGACGAACTTGGATCAAGTAGTAGTATATTTCATCATGTTCACAGCTCCCTCTGCGGATCAGAAGTAGTGTCAGCCACCAGATCACAAGATCGACGGTCGAAGCCCGGCAGAGTTAGTTGGATATTTCAAGGGCAGAAATAATTCCATTCGACACTCTACATCGTACAAGATCGGCATGTAAAAAAATATCTGGTGGCACATCTGATGTTTATCCGGCAAAATTAAAGAAAACTCAGCCATAAATCACCTAAGGGAGATCCAGGTTACTCTGCCACCATCTAGTAGAATAAAAAAGGCTGTCAAAACTGACGTGCAGGCAGCCAGATGTGTTAGATCAAAATGCATACACACGGTAGCTGAGGCCATATTTTCTTATTATTACTACAGTAGAAACTCATTATTCTGGACTAACTGGGGGGGGATAAGTTGACCAGGTTAAGGGAAGTCCGAATTAACTGAAATACCAATATCAATGGTCCGCTATTGGACATTATAAATTTTCCAGCCAACTCATTCCTGGTTGCCAGCGTTTCGCCCACGTGTGCTAGGCTGGGCTCATCAGTTGGTACCTAGCACACCTACCAAGACACTGACTAGTGCATACCGTGGAGGACCAAGGACCAAGGGGGAAGTTTTCATTCCCCTTCCCGAAGGGAAGGGGCGGGCCACCTAGAAGGTTACGCCTTCTCTCTGGCCAGGAGATTTGGCGGGGTTCGGGGATTTGGAGAGGTTTGATGTTAAAAATAAGGAGCTTTGGATTTGTTGAAGTGAGGGATTGGCCTCTTGGCTAAGGTGCAGTATCCGTTCTTTTGCTTTTTATTGATATCTTTGTGGTTACATACATTAATTGGAATTATTTTACGGTTTACATACATTGGCTGGTTACATAGATAGACTTAAATTCTAATGAGGTTGTGATTGTTTGGAAGGAATAGAGGGATGACTTGATGGTAGAAGGAGGTGATGTTTGCTAGGGAGGTGAGGAGCAGTAGAAGGAGCTGGGAGTTGTTGTGTGAGTTGGTAGGGGGAGAGAGACGGGTATGGTTCTGGGTCGGGTTGCGATTGGGGTGGGTGGGTTTTTGCGGAGGGGAGCGTGATGCTTCCACCCGATGGTGCTTCCCGAAGAGCTGGATTCCGTTTTCGGTCAGGCGGTGAGTTTCTTCGGGGAGCTGGAGTTGTACTCTTATCATGTAGGTGGGTCCTGTTGCGTTGTAGATTCTGCTTACTTTCTTCGGTTGTAGTCCTGCTCGTTGAAGTTCTTGGTTTATTAGTTCTGGTGGGATGGCTGGATTCACTCCTCTAATGACACAGCTGGTATGAAGTTCTGGAGCTGGTGGATGCAGGGTTGTTCTATTGGGCTCGGACTCGGGAGCTGGTGATGGTAGTGACTAGGGTAGTGAGGGGATGGGTTGATGGCTGGGGTGGTGGGATGTATGGGGGTGTCCTTACTGGAGGTGGCTGGCAAGGTGGCTTGGTTCGCGGGTCCGGTCCGAACTCGTTTTCCAGTTGGGGTGGGCAGGGCTCGGCGTAGTGCGGCTTGGCGTTGATGAAAATTCCATATCTTATTGCTGTCTGGACAGCTCGTTCTGAAGAAAGTTGGAGGAGTACTCGGTCAGTAGGCATGTAGTTCTGATGTATTCTCCGGAGGTTTATAATCGGGATTCCTTCATTTTTCAGGTATCGGAACAGAACATCGTCTGTGTAGGCAAGATCTACGCCAGGTAGGATACAGTTGGGCATAGTGGTGGGAGGCCGACTTCCAGTTTGGTGTCTTGGCCTGATTGTGCTTTGTTGTCACGGCTAGGGTACGAAGTGGAGACTGGAGTGTTCCCTAGCCGTAGTAAAAATTGACATGAGGCCACTGCGTAGGCTAATTGTAGCCACTGGCAGTGCCAATGCACTATGAGAGACTTTGTCTCATTATCAAAAATTGATGCCTGTTTGGCCATCAGATGATATAGATGTTGATTCCCATAGGGAATCTGAAATATTTGTTCCGAATGAGTAAATTTATAATACCAATATCAATGGTCCATCATTGGACATTATGAATTTTGCAGCTAACTCATTCCTGGTTGCCAGCGTTTCGCTCCTGTGTGCTAGGCTGGGCTCATCAGTTGGTACCTCAATCAATCAATCAATCAATCAATCAATCAATCAATCAATCAATCAATCAATCAATCAATCAATCAATCCTGATCTGCATTTAGGGCAATCGCCCAGGTGGCAGATTCCCTATCTGTTGCTTTCCTAGCCTTTTCCGAAATGATTTCAAAGAAATTGGAAATTTATTGAACATCTCCCTTGGTAAGTTATTCCAATCCCTAACTCCCCTTCCTATAAATGAATATTTGTCCCAGTTTGTCCTCTTGAATTCCAACTTTATCTTCATATTGTGATCTTTCCTACTTTTATAAACGCCATTCAAACTTATTCGTCTACTAATGTCACTCCACGCCATCTCTCTGCTGACAGCCCGGAACATACCACTTAGTCGAGCAGCTCTTCTTCTTTCTCTCAATTCTTCCCAACCCAAACATTGCAACATTTTTGTAACGCTACTCTTTTGTTGGAAATCACCCAGAACAAATCGAGCTGCTTTTCTTTGGATTTTTTCCAGTTCTTGAATCAGGTAATCCTGGTGAGGGTCCCATACACTGGAACCATACTCTAGTTGGGGTCTTACCAGAGACTTATATGCACTCTCCTTTACATCCTTACTACAACCCCTAAACACCCTCATAACCATGTGCAGAGATCTGTACCCTTTATCTACAATCCCATTTATGCGATTACCCCAATGAAGATCTTTCCTTATATTAACACCTAGATACTTACAATGATCCCCAAAAGGAACTTTCACCATATCAACGCAGTAATTAAAACTCAGAGGAATTTTCCTATTTGTGAAACTCACAACCTGACTTTTAACCCCACTCCTTTACTCATATCATTTATATATATAAGAAAACATAAGGGTCCGATAATACTGCCTTGAGGAATTCCCCTCTTAATTATTACAGGGTCAGATAAAGCTTCACCTACTCTAATATTCTGAGATCTACTTTCTAGAAATATAGCAACCCATTCAGTCACTCTTTTGTCTAGTCCAATTGCACTCATTTTTGCCAGTAGTCTCCCATGATCCACCCTATCAAATGCTTTAGACAGGTCAATCGTGATACAATCCATTTGACCTCCAGAATCCAAGATATCTGCTATATCTTGCTGGAATCCTACAAGTTGAGCTTCAGTGGAATAACCTTTCCTAAAACCGAATTGCCTTCTATCGAACCAGTTATTAATTTCACAAACATGTCTAATATAATCAGAAAGAATGCCTTCCCAAAGCTTACATACAACGCATGTCAAACTTACTGGCCTGTAATTTTCAGCTTTATGTCTATCACCCTTTCCTTTATACACAGGGGCTACTATAGCAACTCTCCATTCATCTGGTATAGCTCCTCCGACCAAACAATAATCAAATAAGTACTTCAGGTATAGTACTATATCCCAACCCATTGTCTTTAGTATATCCCCAGAAATCTGATCAATTCCAGCCGCTTTTCTAGTTTTCAACTTTTGTATCTCATTGTAAATGTCATTGTTATCATATGTAAATTTTATTACTTCTTTGGCCTTAGTCTCCTCCTCTATCTCGACATCATCCTTGTAACCAACAATCTTTACATACTGCTGACTGAATACTTCTGCCTTTTGAAGATCCTCACATACACACTCCCCTTGTTCATTAATTATTCCTGGAATGTCCTTCTTGGAACCTGTTTCTGCCTTAAAATACCTATACATACCCTTCCATTTTTCACTAAAATTTGTATGACTGCCAATTATGCTTGCCATCATGTTTTCCTTAGCTGCCTTCTTTGCTAGACTCAATTTTCTAGTAAGTTCCTTCAATTTCTCCTTACTTCCACAGCCATTTCTAACTCTATTTCTTTCCAGTCTGCACCTCCTTCTTAGTCTCTTTATTTCTCTATTATAATAAGGTGGGTCTTTACCATTCCTTACCACCCTTAAAGGTACAAACCTGTTTTCGCATTCCTCAACAATTTCTTTAAACCCATCCCATAGTCTGTTTACATTTTTATTTACCGTTTTCCACCGATCATAGTTACTTTTTAGAAACTGCCTCATGCCTGCTTTATCAACCATATGGTACTGCCTAACAGTCCTACTTTTAAGACCTTCCTTCCTATCACATTTATTTTCAACTACGACAAAAACAGCTTCATGATCACTAATACCATCTATTACTTCAGTTTCCCTATAGAGCTCATCTGGTTTTATCAGCACGACATCCAGGATATTTTTCCCTCTGGTTGGTTCCATCACTTTCTGAATCAGCTGTCCTTCCCATATTAACTTATTTGCCATTTGTTGGTCATGCTTCCTGTCATTCGCATTTCCTTTCCAATTGACATTTGGCAAATTCAGATCTCCCACTACAATCACATTTCTTTCCATGTCGTTTCCCACATAGCTGATTATCCTATCAAATAATTCCGAATCCGCGTCAGTGCTACCCTTTCCCGATCTGTACACTCCAAATATATCAAGTTGCCTATTATCTTTAGAAATGAGCCTTACACCTAGAATTTCATGTGTCTCATCTTTAACTTTTTCGTAGCTTACAAATTCTTCTTTCACCAGAATGAACACTCTCCCTCCCACCATTCCTATCCTATCTCTACGATACACACTCCAGTGCCTTGAGAAAATTTCTGCTTCCATTATATCATTTCTCAGCCATGATTCAACTCCTATTACAATATCTGGTAAATATATATCTATTAAAGTACTTAATTCTATTCCTTTCTTTACAATACTTCTACAGTTCAACACTAACAATTTTATGTCATCCCTACTTGATTTCCAGTTCTTTGTTCCTTTATCACCGCTCCCTAGGCCATCCCGTTTCCCTGAATGTACCTCCCTATTACCCTTCTAAACAAATTTCCTAACTTATACGTACCACTGCGGTTTAAATGAAGGCCATCCGAGCGCAGATCCCTATCTCCTACCCACCCATTAGGATCTAGAAATTTCACTCCCAGTTTCCCACATACCCACTCCATAGTCTCATTTAAATCCCCAATCACCCTCCAGTCAGTATCCCTCCTACTCCACTAATAACTATCTCCGCTTTCTTAAACTTCACCCGTGCTGCATTTACCTGATCCCACACATCTCCAACTATGTTGGTACTTATATCAGCTTGCCTTACGTTGTTGGTACCAACATGAAACACTACCACCTTCTCCTTCCCCTCCTCCCTCTCTTCTACTTTCCTCAACATCTGCCTCAATCTAATTCCTGGATAACATTCTACCCTGGTTCCATTTCCTCCACACACTTTCCCCACGTGTCTAACGATGGAATCCCCCATCACCAGAGCCTCAACCCTACCCACCTCATTTGATCCCCTCCCCTCCTGGTCAGCCCTATCTTTCCTGATAGCTGCAGAAGCTACTTCCTCCTCCCTTTTCTCCTTCCCATGACCCTGTTCCACCTGTCTTTTCCTATCCTCTACTTTACATTTCTCTTTACTGCCTTTTCCCTTCCTCCTACTTCCACACATCTCAGCAACAGTTCCCTGTTCCTCATCTTCCCTCTGTTGTTCTACCTGGAGTGACTCGTACCGATTTCGCACAGACACCTGTCCTGAATTCTGATCGTGAATAGAGCCCTTAGCCTGCAATCTCCTTCCCCTTAGAACATTAGATCACCTGTCTTCTACAACTCCTCCCTTTCCTTCCCCTCCCTCTTGTACACCTACTGTAACCTGTACATTGTTTGAGGGAGTCCTATCTTCCTTCCTGTCTTCTGTGAGAATCCTAATTATCTCCCTCAAACTTTCCAACTCCTCCCTCATACCCCTCAATGCCTCGCCACACCCACAGTAAGTACACTCGCGCTCCTCAGCCATTCTTTACGGGAAAAAAATGAAATTAAAAATAAAATAACTTATTTGCAAAAAATAAATGAAGGGAGGGATATATTGTCTGGGATAGTACACAACAATAAGGTAATTAATATACGACTACACTACAATACTACTTAGTCGTGCTCTATTTTTTTTATCCTACAACCCCTAACAGGATAAAAACTGCTGTTAATTACTGAATATCAAAAGTAATATACAAGAACTACACAATTCCAAACTAGAATTAAGCCTATCCTAATTAGGCTACAACAACAGTATTTTAGTGAGAGTTTCTACGGATACCTCTACTACACCAGTACTACACAAATATTTTACAATAATAAACTAAGCACACTAAATTCTAATAGGATATTACTCGTATACTACTGTACAGTACACTACAGTAATTTTAAACTACTTTCAGACGTATCCCAATTACGATACCGGTACCGTACCGTATGTCACTACTAAGCACAACAGAAATGAAATTTGCAAGAACTACTGTACTCAAAGATTACCAATGAAGCTAAATGCTTAGACAAATTATTATTAGTGTTACGGTCTAATAGATACACACGAAAGAAGCAGGCAAGGTACGGCACTATCTAAATATACTGTATCTATACTACAACGTATCTACACTACACTACACTGTGTTTGGTTAAATGCTTAAGTATCGAAATGATTGCCGTACACGAAGAAAAACACGAATATAACTGGCAAGATACTATCTAATGTATTATACCTTATCCTCACTACAATTCTAGTGAAATGTGGTTATGTGATTATTACAGCTGGTGGATTACTATTATTTTCCCTACTCCACGGGACGGAGAATAAAAGTGTCCTTAATTAGGCTTACTGAAAAATACGAGGTTGTCTACAATAATTTCTCAAATATTTCTATCAAAACTACTACTACTACTCCTCCAGGGACTTGAACTGCAATTACTGGGATATATGAACTTTATTATTATTAGCTAACCACTCATAAATACTGAAAGATCGAGGGAGCGAAATATAAATTACGGATACTTTAACTACCTACTCAGAAGTACAAATGAATGGAATACAAGGTCAGCTGATTTTTATTTATATTTACTTGTCTACACTACACCCTTGTTCACGACTGTAGCCAACAATGCAATATTTGAACATGAGGAGCGACAATAATCAATAACAATACAACGACTGTTAACTATTACCATGTAATCTCTTTAACTTCTTTTTAAATAGAAGTTTACAGGCGTATCGTGATTTTTAATGTAGTAAATTATTACCTTCGTGATAATGTGAACGAATATCTATACGAAATACCGGAGAAGTAGCTGCAGAAGTTACGGTACTATTCCTTATGATAATCTGCCTTTGTAAGTATAACCAACGAACCTACAGATATTTAACCTACCAAGATGCTGACTAGTGCATACCATGGAGGCCACTGCATAGGCTAATTGTAGCCACTGGCAGTGCCAATGCACTGTGAGAGACTTTGTCTCATTATAAAAAATTGATGCCTGCTTGGCCATCAGATGATAAAGATGTTGATTCCCATAGGGAATCTGAAATATTTGTTCCGAATGAGTATTGCATTGGCACTGTGCAAGGTACAAAGTGATGAGCCCAGCCTAGCACACGGGGCGAAATGCTGGCAACCAGGAATGAGTTAGCTGGAAAATTTATAATGTCTAATAACAGACCATTGATATTGGTATTATCAATTTACTCATTCAGAACAAATATTTCAGATTTCCTGTGGGAATCAACATCTATATTATCATTAACTGAAATAACCAACAAGAACAGTAAAAACTGCATTAAAGCTCCTTTTAGAGCAATAAAACACATCTCTTATGGCACATTTAAAGGCCATAAGCCTAAGGCAATTATTTATTATATTATGGCATCTTGGAAATCTGAAAAGCCAGTCTGAACTCACTGAAAATGTATGCCTAACAACCATAGCAGCTTGAATTTCAGTTCCTCGGATTGCCAGTCCACTCAAACATAGTTATCTAAATCACTTGTACATAAGCATCATATCAGGATTTGCTCTGCAGACTTTTTCATTCACTTCACTTAATTTTTTAAATTTTGTTTTTTAATTTTAGCGGAGGTGACAACAGTTTACTTTCACTCTTAATATCAGAGACAATCTGTTTTGTGATTCTGTACTCTGCACAGATATTAGGCATGGAAGCAACCTGTCCAAGTTTTTATATTATTGCAATTTTTTCCTGAACAGAAAGAAAGACCCTTGTGTTTGTGGTTCTGTCCAAAAAAGGGATTACTGCTTGGCATAATAATAATACATTAAAATTCACTTAAGTACAGTACTGAACGAGAACAGGATGCATTTAAAGCAACAGCTTAATAACTGACTGCAGTATGTATTCACAACAAAGAGCAAATAATCTTAAGGGGATCGATGGCGGAAATTTCCTTACAAATAATCGATTTTTGGAATTATTGTTAAAAAATAACACCAATCCTTCTATTATCAGAAAATAGCAGAATATTTCAAGATCCACTATTTTTTAAGGCCATACGGACATATTAACATGTTCGCGGCCGCTCGGATATCGGCAACCATTACCGTGGTACCGTGATACTTTTTTTGCTTAAAGGACTTCATTTCCATGTCCTTATGCATTTTAGATTATTATTTTAATTATTTCAATATTATTTATGTGCATACGAGCCATGACGCACACGCTGCATCAGCGGCACTACCAATGAGTTTTTCGCCTTCGGTGCCGTTTGACGCAGCATGTGTGTCATGACTGGTAATGAAGTGAAACGAGGAAAATAATGTTTTGTTCGAACGTAGAACTTCTTTACAACAGAAAAATAAGTTTTTGAACATTTCACACAAAGATACTGTGCAGTAGAACCTTATTATTGCTGTGTGAACAATGTATAGGCCTACTCCATAAGCTGTACAATGTAACTAGTCAAAACAGTGTGCTACATTTCAGTGACATTTCCTCGCAAAAATAACTCTTCTGCAAATGCGTTACATTCAGTTATAATGTTATTCAGCAAGTTGTAATCTGCAAGCAAGCGAAAATAATCAATGGGTTTCGTGTCACTTGGCAGTGGAACCTTCATTCCCAGCCGACCAATAAAGTTTATTTGTTTCATTGAGGACGAATCTGAACTCCAAGAAATGACCCTTGAAATATTGCCCATGTTATTTGGCAGGAGATTTGGAGATGAGATATTGCTTACGTCTTCCACATCTTCTGTAATGTGAGAATTGGGAGTAGACACTCGACACACACATCCATGATAAAGATTCTCACTCAGGTGGCTACAGTCACTTTTCACACTGTCATCACTATCGTCACTATCAATGCTGTCACTGTCACTGGCGTTCAGGAGAGCTTCCAGACTATCATCATCGCCTGTTTATCCTGCTAAAGGTGCATTTTCCAAGGTGCGACTGTAGCCGCCACGGCGGCCAAAGCCGCAACGACTGGGGTCGCCATATACGTTGGCGACAGCAGCCGCAAGCGACGGGCACGTGGGGTATTTTCTTAGACACGACTCCAGCCGCCAGTCGCGCAGTCCTGTCCGTCAGAAATGGACGAGAGCACGGGCAATTTCGTTAGTGGCAGGGCTTTCTTTAACATTTGAATAGAAGAAGAAGAATAATTGTTAATGTGGTATCTCGGCCCGAAAAGAAGGAAAGTCAACAGTATATTTGCATCCCCTTTGAGGAAGGATGCTATAACAATTTAATTAACATCTTTTAAGTGATTAGATAAAGTTCAGGAAGTATTTCAGACTGAATGTTTAGTTATATTCTCTAACTTTTAAAACGTGAAATTTTGAAAACCACGTGCAATCGGTACAAGAAGCCTATATGCCCAGCTGAGAAACTTGCACTCACTTTCAGGTACGGATATTTTAATCTTATTTTAACAGTGTTTAACTCAGCTGAATAAGTGATTTTACAGTAAGACATAACGATCAGTAAATCTGTGGTCGTTATAGACTTCAAGATTTTTTTGCCAGTGGCTTTATGTCGCACCGACACAGATAGGTCTTATGGTAACGATAGCATAGGAAAGGCCTAGGAGCTAGAAGGAAGCGGCCATGGCTTCATTAAGGTACAGCCCCAGCATTTGCCTGGTGTAAAAATGGAAAATCGCGGAAAACTATCTTCAGGACTGCCGATAGTAAGATTTGATCCCACTATCTCCCGGATGCAAGCTCACAGCTGCGCGCCCCTAACAGCACAGTCAACTGGCCCGGTAAACCTCAAGTTTAATAAGCCCGCAACTTAATTGAGTGACAACATTAATTGCACCAATATGTCAATTATTTACATGCCATTCCATCGGTGTAATCTAGGGAATGGAAGAATCAATAAAAACGCATAAAAATGATAATGCAGAGTGGGATTTGCATTTTATTTAAAAGTACATATTACACTGTGTATTCATTCCTATAAATTATGACCCAGTAATCTTGACAAGATATCACGACTGTTTACATCTGAGCACGGCTCGGCCTTTATCGGCCCTTGATTGACAGAGGAGAATGCTTGCGGAGGAGGTGTTGAGCAATTAGTCACTTCTGTCGCAGCGACTGCGGCCGCCAGCACTGCTCACTGCACCAGTGTGGCGGCTCAAGCCGCAATCGCAGCGAGTCGCAGATCAAATTCAAACTGCGCATGCGCGGAAATGGAGACTGCTGTCGCCGTGCGGCTACAATCACACCTTGGAAAACGCACCTTAAGACGGGGTTTCTTCTGGAGAGAAGGTCCTGAAACTTCACTGTTCTTCCTTGACATCGCAGAAACGTATGCCGACTTGTATTGGCTACAGGGATTGTAACTAACAATTGATCTGATGACCGGATGGCGCATATGTTTAATAACACCATAACAATGCACAGATAAGAGGTCTGTTTGTTTACATACATATTGGCGGAAATACGAGCTTTAATATTTGGCGCAGACTGTGACGCACGTGTGTCGTCATCAGCACTGAGTGAAAGTGGAGTCATGACGCATATGTGTCGTCATCGGCCGCGAACGTGTTAATGGGCTGCCGTGTGGGTGTGTCTGCCACACCCACCTCACACTGATGGCACTTTATTGCAAATTTTGGCAGTATTTTGCTGTTTCCGTTTTATTTTGGCTCCAAGGTTTGACAAACGACAGTAGTATGGTGTCAGCGCTTTATGATGTTCCACTGTTTACCTCATAATCTTTAAAAAATAATAGGTACATTCAAAACTTCAGATGCCTATGTCTTACCTTTCATTTTTTCAGTGCTTTGCTTCCTGCAAAAAGCTCCATGTGCTGCTTTTTTTGTCTGATTGATATGAAACTTTCTGGAGTTATAGTAATATCTTCAACTAACAAAACATACTTATAAAGAATTTTATTTGTTGATTGGAAGCAATGTTACATGCATTTGATTATGACAGTATATTATTTTCCTATAGAAATTCAAAAATTTATGGTCTGATATATATTTGAGGAAAAATACATTTTTTAAGTATTTTGAAGTCATAGAAACCAAAAGTGCATCTCAGGAAATGCTTTTCAGTAACTCATAACTAAATATAAAAATTTAAAAAAAGATTGAATCAATCCAGGGCTTTGAAACTTGGTATAATAGGTAATACTTCAAGAATGTGTTCACAAAACTTCATGCTGATATCTGCAAAATTGTAGAAGTTGAACATTTCAGTAGTCAGTCCCCTTAACTACTACAGAGCTAAACGACAAATGCGATTACCCACTTCGGGCTACTTTTCAAACATTACATTCTGCATTTCCTAAGGGGTTTCTTTTTCTTTTTGCTTGTTTTTTTTTTTTTTTTTCCAGATTAAGCAAAATCTGGTTTACCAGGGTATGGATTAACAAGGTTTTACTGTATGTTCATGACTTTGTGTGGTAAGGATATTGTGCAACAAACACAAGGGTTTACATTTTACACATCAAAGTTTTAATGCTCAATTGTCATAACTCTTTTGGGCCATTTTCAGTTTTGTTGCAAAATCGTACTAACAACAGCTATTAAATACTTTTTTATGATGAATCTTGCAAGTTATTCCTCTTACTAACAGTCATGAAATTATTGCTTTCAGATATTATTCTCCTGGTTACCCACAAATCTTCCTGGAGCAACTGGAGAAATACACCCCACAAGTCCCCAGTCATTATGATTTAAGCAAAGAGCCAAGTGAAGCAGATCAAGCAATGTTGGGCATGAAAGTTCCTAAACCTGAAAAAAAATTTGGAAAAGAACAAAAGTAAGTTAGAAACTAATTTATTACTAAACTAGCTGATGTACCTGTGCTTCGCTACGGAGTTCTACACTGTACACTTGGGAATTGAAGAAACATCCCCCTTTGATGATTATGTTTACACTCAAGGCCATCACAGTCTTAATGATATTATAAAAATATGGATCCATTTTAGTTTTAAACTCTCAAAATTTCATGTTTAATCACGTTTTAATCTTCAAAACTGTTAATTCACTCTCTTTTAACATACTTTGGTGCATTATCGTTGTTTTAGATGTTATTGTATAATGTTTTACGAAATCATTTTTCAACATTTTAACCTATAATTTATAAGTATATGTATTATTTTTAAGATTGATATAGGCTGATGATGCCCGTAAGGAGGGTGAAACATGTACCTTTGACTTTTATGTATTATGTATAAAAAATATTTGACCATATGAAATAGTGGGTTCTACACTGTATACAGAATTCTAGGTTAGGGAGTGTTCACATTGTGAGCAAGATTGTATTAAATTGGATAGCTCTTAACGTTACCCTAGAAACGCGACGGGGAAGTCACCAAACGTCTTTTCTCATATGAAGACTGGGTTAGGGAATTTTCATTGTAATGGTAGGACCGCTTGCCTACCATCAATCACAATCAGGTTGGGGACTTTTCATTATAATGGCAGACACTCGCTCTCCACCTGCCTTTTAGAATTAAGTGCTATGAACTATATCCTTTTTAAGTCCTGAGAAGAAACCTGTGGCATTTTTTACCCTGGTGTTAGTGATAAAGTGTATATTGGATCAGTGATACTCTACTGAATCAATGATACCTATATAAATGTTATTAGAAAGGTAAGCTAGTAAGAAATTAAAATTCATATCCAATTAACTGGACTCTCCTTTTAAATTTACATGAATCCTCGTAAGCTTTCACTCATATTAACTCTAATTTTGTATCTTGGGCAACAACAGGAATTCATTACCTTAGTGATATTCCCACTATACCTCCTCAAGCTCGAAAATAAAGGTATAAATTTCCAATACAATATGATTCTATGAAAAAGAGTCATCGTTGCAACAGAATGGCCAAGAGATGTATCTCCTCTACGGCATAATTTAATAATTTATTAGTATCCTTGAATTCCTACTCTTGGGAACACTAGTGGTCATTTACAAGAAGAAGAAGAAAAAGATGAAAGTGTGGTATCTGAAAAACATATGATACCACAAGCTCAAAAATGCCTCAATACTTCTTGGACAGATTGCAATATGCAATGTATCTCATATGATGCATCAGATCTGAATAGGATATACTAGATAGAGGATGCAAAACATTTTGAGGTATGTAGCCAGTAATTATATGTATAAATCTTGCATCACAAAGCGAGCTGGCCATGTGGTTAGGGTCGTGTAGCTGTGAGCTTGCATTCAGGAGATGGTGGGTTCAAATCCCACTATCGGCAGCCATGAAGATAATTTTCTGTGGTTTCCCATTTTCACACCAGGGAAATGCTAGGGCTGTTGCTTAATTGAGACCACGATTGTTTCCTTCCCACTCGTAGCCCTTTCCTATTCCATCATTGCCGTAAGACCTCTCTGTGTCAGAGCGACGTAATGCAAATTGTAAACAAAATTTACTGTGGATGAAAAGTTTTTTGTTATATGAAATTTTTAAGGAAAAAAGTTGAAATACATATGCATGCTGTAGTTTTATATGTGTATATTTTCCCCCTCATTTTATCCGATGAATTCTTGGGAAGAAAATTTTCTTGATTAGTGTAACAGTGGATATATCAACGTTCGTATTTAATTATTAATTTTATTGGCCAGATTGGACGACTTGAGATGTTCCAAGTTCACTTTCTCTTTGAAGGTTGTACTGTTTGGTTCTTGTAATATAGCCAGTACTTTTTCATTTGTTCCGATTGTAATTTTCTCAGTGATAGCAAGCTGATAGCTACGCGGCACTAACTGCATAGCCACTAGCTTGGTTCCACAGTAAAATCCTGGGGTGCACCCATATCTCATACAGGCGATGTATATTGTAAGTGGAAATAAAATATAATATTACACCAGAAAAATATAGTGTAGATGTATACAGAATACTTTTTCACAATATTTACAATCTGTTAACCTGCGGTTGGTCGCGGGGTGAACACTGTGCTCACTTTCGTTTTCAAATACAGTAGAAGTCCGTTATAGCGAGAATTCACAATGGCGAAGAATTTACTCGCTATAACGGATTGTCGTTATATCAGATTTTTTGTAAAAGTCGGGAAAAGTTTTTGTGGATATCCACAGTGCGGCTTACTTGTTTGCTGTTTTTCGAAATCCGATACTACGTGAAATTGTGTGTTTAATTTCATTCTGAAAAATATATATTACCGTATTTCTCCGAATCCAAGACGACTCCCACTTTTTCCTTCAAAAAAATTTATCAGGCTTAAAAAGTGTTTTTTAAAATCATATTAATGTCTTTTCTTACACAGTACACATTTGTTGACTGTAGACGCCGAACATTGGCTTTAATTATGTCGTATTTTTTGCGGCTGTACAATTATGTTTTCTTTATTTCAGCAGGTTTAATAACCATTAACTTAAAATTGGCATCATAATATCGAAGGGAACTCGTTGAAAATTTGCCGACAATACACATTCCACGCGTCTCTACAATACGATGATCCACCAGGAAAATATTCTTGCTTACTATAAAACTGTTACCGGTACTTTCACTCAGCGTCAGATATAACTGGCTGCCGCTACACGCACGTCTTGCTTGCCAGATTCGGCCATCTTCAGCGGCTAGCGATGTATAGGTCTTAATCACGGACTTTGAAAGTCAACGAGCGAGTTTATTGCGCTGTGGTATGGCAATTCCGCCCATGCATTTTTGTGCACATACCTCACAATTTTATCTTCAACTTTAAAGCGTCCTTGTTCTGGGCCACTGAATGCATGTTTTGGGCAGTACGCATTTTTAAGCTACCTTTGTCTTCACGGTAACGCCGAATATGGGCTTTAATTAGGCATATGCCGTATTTTCTTGCGATTGCACAATTGTTATATATTTTCGAGTGTTTAATAGCCATTAACTTAAAATTGGCATCATAACATCGACGAGAACCCGTTGAAAATTTTCCGGCAATACTTGTTCCACGTATCTTTACAATACGACGATCCATCACGAAAATGTTCCTGCTGTCTATAAAACTCAATTTTACTAAGCGTCAGGTACAGCAGACGCGTTATAACTCTGCTACTGATAGCCGTGGTCTTTCTAAGAATTCGTAGGCTCGCATGTTTTGATGCCATACTGCAGATTTGAGATGCGTTTTTGTAGAGGACAATAGAATGTCATTCTCTCTTCACTATTTTCCGAGATCCAGCGACGTTACACATAGACACTGTATGACAGGTCGCCGTGGCTAGCGGTGTAGGCCTGGGCCTATGATAAAGAGGCGGTCGTTTATTGTCAACAAGTTTCGTGTGTGAGCGAGGGGGAGGGGTGAAAAGAAACGGCGTGGTTTGGTTACTGCGGTAGTTGCCAGTGGTGTTCATTACTATCAGGCCAGCGAATGCAAAACAACCCTTGATTTTTCACACGATATTCTGAGGAAAAAATGTCGTCTTGGATTCGAAGAAATACGGTATTACTCCAGAGGCTTCTGTGGCAAACATTTCAGTTTTCTTTTTCAAACGGCGTCACCTAACCTAACCGTATATGTATCATGGAAATCCATTTGAAACGCATGTAGAGAAATGATAACATCCTCGCTAAAAATTGACATGGGAATAGCTTTCCGAAATTTAACTAGACGCGAGAAAATATAAACTATCCTCTGAAATCAGTGATAGTACCCTGCCATATCTTGAGGTGTATCACTTTCTTACTTCATTTCAGTATACAGTACACCATTAAAATTAAGAGATCGTCTACTTCAGCTTTTTTTTTTTTTTTTTTTTTCGAGTTAACAACTGATATCGGCCACGTTATTTACGCATTTATTACGAAAACGTCTTATCCTCTTTCATTTCGAATTTTTTTTTTAGAACAGCAGTCGACGGGTAATACTAATCGACTCCAATATCGCCTTCGAATGTTGACAAGAAAGCTCGCAAACCTTCGAATGTTGACAAGAAAGCTCGCAAACCTTCGAATGTTGACAAGAAAGCTCGCAAATATATATAGCGCGAAAACTTACTGTACCGAAGATGATCGATCGCATTTTGTGGCAAATGTTTCAGTTTTGTTATTCAAATAGCGTCACATATCCTAACTTATGTGTACTATATGTATGATAAAAACATTCTTCAAGCGGAAGTAGAGAAATTATAACCTAGCTATAAATTTACATGATAATAGCCTTTCCGTAATTTAACGGACGCGAGAAAATATAAACTAACCTCGTAATCAATGACGCACTCTGCCATATCTTGAGGTGTAGGCCCATCTCATTCTTACTTAATTGCGGTTTTTAGCATTAAAATTAAGCGATCGTTTATTCAGCGTTTATCTTTAACGAGTTAGAAACGGCTATCGGACACGTTATTTACGCATTTATTACAAAAACAGGTTCTCTCATTTTCCTCGCGGAAGAGCAGTCGATGGGTATTACTAATCGAATCCGACATTGCCTTCGAATGTCGATGAGAGAGCTCACTCGTGGGTATAGCAAGAAAACCATACGGTACCGAAGATGATCGATCGCATGCAGTATAATGACTGGGTGCATAAATATCGGCAACGGAAAAAATTTGAGCGTGCATAATCGCTCGTAATAACGGATGCGTCAGTGATAGGATTCTCGCTATAACCGAAGGATAATACACAGTTTAATATAGAAATTTTGAAGGGACGGACAAAAGTTATCGTTATATGCCGTACTCGCTATAGCGGACTTCTACTGTATCTTTGAAATCAATAGTTATTGGGCTAGAAACCTGAACTCCCATTTACCTTCCCTTTGCAGTATTACAAAGCAATAAACACACACTGTTAGACACCAAGTGTGAAACAAATATCTGCAGACAGCCACATTCATTGCTGTGTCTCTCAAGTGAGTGCAGTTACACTGCTAGCAAGCTTTGCTCTTGGTTAGAACTGAATAATTAGTTTATTGGTCAATATTATGAGTGTTCAAGAAAGTGATATACCCAAGTGGCTATACGATTCATACGATAAAGATGTCACCTTGCCAGACATTGATGATAATTTATCTCATGTAAATATGAGTCACAAGATGGATTACTCCGATAATGAAGCTCCACAGAAAAGCATCCATTATAGTGTGAGTGAAATTTCGGTGGATGAAGGCAATTTCAATTTTAATACAAATCCTGAACCACAGAATATCGTCGTCCACTACTCATATCCGAGTGTATGTTTTTCACTTGCAATTCATGTACAATCTGTTTTGTGCAAATGACGTTGATGACTCATCAGGCCAATTCTTGCATATAACATGCGATCACATTTGGCACACCTGAGAAGGGAGTGGACGTGGTTGAGTTTGTCTGAGTTTTCTTCTAAGACGAACCCCTGTTTGCAGTCTTCGATGCTCAGTTTCAAACTGCAATAAGCAGTGGATGTGATTGCGCACCAGCGAGGACGATCTTCAGCAAGTGTGTGCCAATTACTGGGGTGAATGTTTGTGCTCTTCAAGGCTTTTTTGAGCTGATGCTTGTAGCGTTTCAGAGGTGCACCACGTGGCCTCCTGCCAGAACTGAGTTCACTGTATAGTATCTGTTGGGGTAGCCTACTGTCATCCATGCGTTGGACATGACCAATCCATATAAGCTGGTGACCTATGATGGAAGCCTCTATACTGTTCATCTGTGCCCTTTCAAGTACTACAACACTGGAGACATAATCCTCCCATTTGATATTCATAATGATCCTAAGCTTCCGCTGGTAAAAACTTTCCAATTTCTTGATGTCACAATGGTATAGAGTCCATGTTTCACATCCATTCAATAAAGTGGAGACAACGACAGCCTGGTACACGATCAGTTTAGTGGATACATTTAGGTCTTTATTAGATAAGAATTTGCAGAATAGACATCCAAAAGCACAATGAGCAGCTCGTATTCTATTTTCTACATTCATCTCCGAGGTACAACGAGACAAGAGAATACTCCCAAGGTAGGGAAGAAGTCTACTTGTTCCAGAGATGTATCTGAGATGGTAATGTTGAAGTCTGGCAAACGAGTTCCTGGAGTAGGTTGTGCTAAAACCTTAGTTTTCTGAATGTTGATAGACAGGCCAAAATGCTCATAAGCACTCTTAAAGCAATCGACTGACAACTGCAAGTCCTCTGGAGAATGAACTGGAGTAGCATTGTCATCTGCATATTGCAGTTCAGTAACCCAGGTGAGATGGGCAAGTCTTTTAGAGCGGAGTCTTGACTGATTAAAAATCCCTCCATCAAGCCTGTAACTAATTTCTACACCTGCATTGTTGCCAGATGTCTCATAAAGCATAGCTGTCAGGTACAAGGCAAACAGTGTAGGTGCGAGCACACAACCTTGCTTTAGTCCATTAGTAATAGGAAAGTCTTCTGACACGTTGTTTTGATAGAGAACCTGACCAACCATATCATCATGAAGAGCCCAGCCGAGTCCAACAGAATGTTCGGGCAGCCAAACTGCCTTAACACCATCCACACAGCATCTCTAGGCACAGTATCGAAGGCCTTTTCCAGGTCATAAAACACCAAGAACAAGGGTTTCTTTCATTCTCTGCACTTTTCCTGCAACTATCTTGCGCAGAAGATCATGGCAGTGGTTCTCCTGGATGTGCGAAACCCACACTGCGATTCGGGGAGTTAACTTTTCAGATAGAGTTTGAAGCCGACTCAACAGGATCCTGGCGAATATTTTACCTACTATAGACAGCAGGGATATGCCACGGTAGTTACCACAAATGCTTCGATTGCCCTTTTTGAAGATGGTGACTATGATAGATTTCTTCATGTTGGCAGGTACGTATTTGGTTTCCCATATCCTTAGGATCAGAGAGAAGAGCCTCATTTTGAGAGGTAGTCCTCCTGTAAGAATGAGTTCTAGAGGAATATTGTCCGGTCTAGGAGCCTTTCTAGGTTTGAGGCTGAGAAGAGAAGTTTTGTAGTTCTTTGGATTTTTGTTGCCACCAGTTGTTCTTTATTTCCCTAATTTTGGTCTGACATTTCTGCTTCAGCTCTTGAAAACGTGATCTCTTCAACTGAGAAAATGGATCTTGTACGGAGGATAAAAAGGCATCAAACTTGACATTGATAATGTTGATTTTGGCTTCATTATTATCATCAAACCAGTCTTGTCTTTTCTTTTACTCAAAGCCAATAGCACATTCTGCTGATTGCTTGATGATTTTTTGTAGTGTGATCCATTCACAATCTACATCATTATTGTTGACTGAGTTGTGTGACAAGTGGTTTAAAATGGAATTCTAGTACTGAGAGGCAACAGCCTCATTCTGAAATTTAACAGTGTAGAATTTTCTTCTGGAAGGATGCACGAGATGGACACGCGGTTTCTGATTAATAGTAATCTTGAGTCAACTAAGAAGAAGTTTATGGTCTGTCCAACAGTCATCAATGTTTCTAGCAGTCTTTCTAATCAGAATATATCTTCTGTTGCATTGCCTGGTAATGACATAGTCAGTGAGGTGCCAGTGTTTGGATCAAGGGTGCAGCCATGTAGTTTTGAAGCGGTTGGGAAGTCGGAATTGTGTATTTATGATAAACAGTTCATGTTCAGCACACAGGCCAAGTAGTAATAGACCATTTGAATTGCAATTCCCAACATCTTGATTTCCCATGACAACTTCCCATAGCCAACCATATGATAAATAAATAAATCATATTCATGGTGTTTGGTGTTGGTTTTACGGTCAAGACAAAGTTAGTGTATGAACATCAACTCTAGCATTGAAGTCGCCAAGCAATAAGATCTTATCTGTTGCAGGTATCTTGGTGAGAACTGTGTTCAGATGTTGGTAGAACTGATTTTTTGTATCTTCCTCATCTTTTAGAGTAGGAGCATAGATGGAAATAAATGTAATGGCACTATCCTTAGAAAGAGGCACACACAGAGTCGTAAGCCTTTCATTTACTGCAATTGGTGTGAGTTGATGTTCATACACTAACTTTGTCTTGACCGCAAAACCAACACCAACCACCATGAATATGATTTTCTCCTTCCTCCCTTCCTTTCCAAAAGATGGTGTATCTGCTACTTGCTTCACTGATTTGTCCTTCACCTCAAAGCAGCGATGTCAATGTTTAGCCTTGCTAGCTCAGGGGGAATAAGAGCTGTTCTTCTTTCGGGCCTATTTTTGTCCTTTAGGTCAAGTAGCATTCTGACATTCCACGTGCCTACAGTTAAAATTGTGTTCCTCATTTTCAATTGATTTCGACCACATGAATTGGGGTGACCCTCTGAGTGTGGTTTCCCAGGCAGGTTTGAATGTGACTACCGATGTTTGGCCCACATTTTCTAGGGTCTTCATACTTCGGGGTGGGCAGCGGTGATCCTAAATAGGCCTGCCCGGTCATAGATGCAGGACTGGATCCCTGACTAGTCACAAGTTCTCAGGAAGGCGACCATCACACATCTACTACCAATGTGTAGGTCCAGACTAGAAGCTCCCAGTTTCACCCAAAACCTGCTCCCGCCATCCTTATCCCATCACTATTGGACTTCTGAATAGCAAGTGAAATTTCCATTGGTGTGACTTTGTTTAAGATGGACTACAACTTGCCAGGAAGTGGCCCACACACTATGATTCCAGAGCCATTCACCGCGGCACGTATAGCATGAGACATGTGGGGTCAAGCACCGGAACTGCAACAAACTGCCGTGGACTCCACAAAATTTGAGTTGCGCCTTTGTAGCCAGTCTGTTTGGCATAGCCTCTTCCGCTAGCACAGCCATTGGGAACCAGGGTTATTATATTGGTTCCTCTTCCGCCTGCTTAACTGTTGGGCGATTTTGTACTTATATAATCCCCAGTACCTGGGCTGCCTCTTCCGCCATCTCCACTGTACCAAAGCACATCTTCTCCGCCGTAGATGCCGTTGAGGTCTTCACCCATAACCCAGGGCAAGGGCCCTCCATGTTTATGACCCCAGGAGGGAGGGTGTCCCAATATTGTAAAGCCCCCAGGAACTGGGCTACCTGTTGGTCCACGCGTTGTATTGGGTATTTCAACCAGCCCTACATACTGTAGGGGCCCCTATCCGCCACCTGGGGACGCGCTCTATAGGGGTCAGGTTCCCCTGGGTACTTATTGGAAGTTAATCCCACCCACAGTGGCTGAGGTTATTTGCAGAGAATATAGGGCATTGGAATTTTTTTTTCCTAGTTGCTTTACATCGCACCAACACAGATAGGTCTTATGGCGACGATGGGACAAGGAAGGGCTAGGAGTGGGAAGGAACTGGCCGTGGCCTTAATTAAGGTACAGCCCCAGCATTTGCCTGGTGTGAAAATGGGAAACCACGGAAAACCATTTTCAGGGCTGCTGACAGTGGGGTTCAAACCTACTATCTCCTGAATACTGGCCGCACTTAAGCGACTGCAGCTATCGAGCTCGGTGGTGTTGGAAAATTCCTGGTCACTCAAGAAACTGGGATGGAAAAAGTGGAACATAGTTCTTCATCCACCAGGGGTAAGAAGTGGAGGGAATGGTGCCAATACCACTGTGGAGTGCTGGAAGTTGTTCTTCCCTGATGAAATGCTAGATTATACCATAAAATACACAAATGTGCAGCTAGAGAAAATAAGGACTTAGAGTTGCTCAAGGGATGTATTAGAGATGAATGTAGAAATTAAAGGTTTTCTTGGACTATTGTACCTTAGTGGATGTCATGAAAACTTTTCATCACAATCTTCAAAATCCCTGGGCCACAGATGGGACAGCTCCTGAATATTTTCACGTTGTGATGAGATGTATCTGTTTTTATTTGTTGTTACTGTGTGCACTTTGGTCCAATGACAGAGCAACTAGGGCCGAGAGGAAGAGAATAGATAAGCATGTGGCTATCAGGGAATTTTTTCAGGGGTTCGTGAAGCACTGCCAGGACATTTTCCGTGTTTCAAAACATGTAACTGTCGACAAAATGTTGGTGAGCTTCCATGGGCACTGTAGTTTCAGGCAGTTCATGTTGAGAAAGCTAGCGAAATATGGCTTACAAGTACTGTCAATGGCTGATGTGCGCACGTACTACACTGTCAAGCAGCCCAAAGGTCCACTTTGTACAGAGTAGTATCATCAAAATGTTAGCTAGTTTTGCTTTCTTTCACTGGAAATACTTTGCTTTGGCAGTTTCATGATACTATTTTGCATTCTTTTGCTGCAAATACTCAGATAAACATTTTTGTGTGAAGAACATATTATTGATGAAGGTAGATTGTTGTAAGACTGGTAATAACAAATCTTCAAAAATGATCAAATTTGTACATAATACTTAGTTGAGTACATTCAACAAAAACTACTGTACACTACTTTTTCACATAATCTATAAGTTTGCTACTTCAGTGTTTTTCTTCCTGTCCTCTAATAATAACCCTAAACTGTACCCAACAGTATGACAAAATTAAATCTTAGATCTAATATAACAAAACAAGAGAAATAAATACAAGTAACTACAATAAATCCAATGGTGAATGTTACATTCAGCCGTGTGACAAACTTGAGCGTGACCAACCATGGGTTAACAAATGAGTACGTTGTCTCCAGTGTTCTTATACAAGGCAGTACTACTGATGCAATGTTCTTGACTGAACAAGGGAAAAGTATATGGATAATACCAACAAGAAAACAATGTACATTGGTTCATATTCATAAGCAATTTGCACGTGACTATTTGAAATGTAACACAAAATTAAAACGTCATTTTTTTTGCAACCATGTACATGAAACGTAATTGAATATTCTTTGAACACTTATCACCTTTGATTAGTGTCATGAGAATTGTCTTTATATGAAACAAAATTTATTTCTTTTTGATAGATTCAGCAACATCCGAGAACCAGAAGATGAGATTACAGTGGAGTCTGGAAAATAATAACAAAAGTCATCAAAGTGTTCCTCCAGGAATTCGTGTAGGTGAGGGCTGATCATGAGATTTCTCCAAGCTAAACAGTCATCTCACTACCAGCCATGAAGCTTTAGGTGTTTGGAAACAACATGCTTTATTTTTTTCCTCGCATTAATATGTTGTCCAATAACCTAATAAAATGACTATAAAGTTCCAATATTTTCAAAATTTGAATGATGTTCCTTGTGTTCAACTGGTCAAAATAACGTAGTACTATATACTGTATATATGAAACTTCACATATAGCATTGTTCAGTCAACACCTGATCAGCTGAACTGCAGTAATGCCACCTGTGATACAAACAAGAGTAAACTGGGGTTTCACTCTCACTCAGTATGTTAAAATGGTATCTCTGAGTTGGAATTTTAATTTTTCAAAATCGCAGCTGAAATTTTGTCTCACCATGTATGAAAATTAAACTGTCCAAATCAAAACGTTTCTGCAGAATTCAACGTGTTCTTTGAGAATGATTAACACTTTAGTTCTTAGGATGAATAAATAAAATACATCACTTCTGGATTTATAGAAATCAGGAGGAACAAAGATTGCAGAGTAAGTTGTACGTTCAGTTTCATACATTGTAATACACTCATGTTCATAAACAACAGAACACCTTGAAACACTAGAGATAGTAAGTTCATATTCACAGGACATGTTCATTAGTATGTTCTGCAGAAACGATTAGCATTTCAATCACCTAGGTTCAGCATGCGTCCTGTTGCCTAGTAGGCACTGATGACTTGTTCCATTCATGATGGAATCAACGCGTATAGGGCGCATACAGCGTCCTGGGGTATAGCCATCCATGCTGCATTCACCTGGTTCCACAGTTCATCTTTATTGGTTGGCATTGGGTCACAGCGCAGATCCCATCGTTTCACCATATCCCACACATTTTCGATTGGCAACAAGTTTGGTGGACCAGGGCAACAGTCTGACATCCTATGACAACAAGAAGGCATGTGTTCATACAGCAATATCTGGTCGCACATTGTCCCGCTGAAATATGGTGTCTGGGGTGTCTTGCAGAAAGGGTATGGCTACGGGCCGCAGATGTCATTCACGTAGGTCAAACTGGTCACAGTGCCCTGGACACGCACCAACTATGATTTGTGGTTGTACCCGATACCACCCCACACCATAACACCTTGAGTTGGCGCTGTATTTCTTGTGCGAATGCAGTCAATTTGATGCCTCTCCCCCCTGTCTGCGGCGAACCAAAATGCGGCCATCATTTTCAAACAAACAGATACTGGATTCTCCCGAAAGCACTATCTGCTGCCATTCCTGTCCCCAGTGACGTTATTCCATACACCATTGTAGTTTAGCATGTTTATGCACTTTAGTCAAAGGTACGCAGAGAAGTGAAAGGCGCACCCGTACCCCAGACCGCAATCAACAGCGAAGGACTGTCACTCCCGATAGTGTACAATATGTTACACTATTCCACTGTTGTGCCAGAGCCGAGGAGGACACAGATCTGTCCTCCAATGCCATTCGGATGATCGATCTTCTCGGGGGGGTCTGGGTGGTGCGACCAGATCCATCTCGTCGTGTTCTATGGCCTTCTGTGAACCATTCTGTACACACCCGTTGCAATGCCGACACACTTCACCCCACACGGGCAGCAATTTCCTGGATGGATGCATCATGTTCTCTCATGTCAATACTGCGCCCTCTTTCAAACTCACTCATTTGACAGTACGATTTTCGCACACATCTGCGAGGCATCCTGCACGTCTGCTCAAGTCACAACGATCCATTACCTTGGGTTTATAGCGACAACAAGAGCCGCAGGCACAGTTTACCAGTCGGTGGTGGTGCTCCGAGATATTGATGTGGACCTTGAATCTGGGGGCTGACATGGTTCTTATGCTAATCATTGCTCAGATCATACTAATGCACATGTCCTGTGGTGAATATGAACTTCGTCTCTCTAGTTTTTCAAGGTGTTCTGGTTTTTATGAACATAAGTGTAGTTATAGATGGTAGAAAGAGTTCTTGTTTTCAAGTAGTTACAGGAGTTAAATAACACTGTAATCTTTCATCTTCTTTTTGTTCATAGAACACATGGATCATTTACTGAAACATATAAAAGGCACAGAGGAGGGTGGGGGTGGATTCACTTGTGTGGAAATATAGTAAGCAGTTTGGCCTATTCCAATGACTTAGTCTTAATGGTAGACTGAACTGATGATGATGCTGAAAGCCTGCAATGTAATATATTGGAACTAGAAAAGAAGTGTAGCGAGTATGATATGATAATCAGCATTTCTGAGACGAAAGTCATGACAGTAGGAAAGAAACCTGAAAGGACTGAATGTCAGGTTGGGAGTACGAAACTGGAACGCGTGGATCATTTTAAGTACTGTATTTAGGATGTATGCTCTCCTGGGATGGTAGTATATTAAGCGAAACTGAGTCAAGGTGCAAGTTAATGTGGTGAGCTTACAGTAGCAATAAACTATATTCTCACAATCACAATTTTAAAGTTGGATTTCCCACCTTATCAATACTTTTGAAAATTTATTTTGATGTATTTAATACATTTTGCAGTACCGGTTTTGGCCTGTATTATAGGTCATCTTCAGGTGCTGAAGAACTTTAATTTTGGTAAAATAACATACAATGTTAAAACACTACTTATCTCTAAGTTTAAACACGACTTATTTCCAAGTTTAAATGATACAATTTGTGATAAAACTTGCGTCAAAGTGAAGTTATAAGAGTCTAATTTGTTTGTGAAGTGTCAATGGTGTGGTCTTGATGTTCTATAAATGCACTCTTAATGAACTGTACATTTCTACATTAAAACAAGTACATATTGTACTCTTGTTGTAGTTGTTGTTGGGTAAAGGAAAAACGAATATGCGACAGCTTCTGAGAGACAACACTGTTATCTTTACGTGACATTAAACCATACAGGACTGAGCAAACTGCTGCACGGTTGGAACCGTGCAATGTGTGTTATGTGGCATCTCTTAAAAATAATCCCATGTCTACGACTTTGCATAAAATTACACATAATTACACACTGCACAGTCATAAGCCGAAGTATCTAATTATGAAGAGAATACTCTATAACATTGTAAGGAATTATTTCCTTCATCACCATAATGTCAGTAAACACAAGCACTGGTCAAATGGATATTGAATGTGGGGTCTGATAAATTAAGAGTGATAACGAAGTATACTGCAGTAGGCCTAGCCGTCAGTTATTGTACTTAGCCTACTCATTTGTGTACTTACCGCTGCATACACTGCCAGAAGGTGTATCCATTATAATTACATTATACCTACTGAATCAATAATAGACTTCAGTAGAAATGAATGGCCTAGTCGCTTGCTGACACACATTTACGGTAAGGGAGAAGACTCGTGGTTGGCTACTCGCTTACTCGGTCCAAGCAACATTCAACTCCGCCTACCTGTAGGTCTACGACACGCTGCTCGCCTCACAGTGCGGGGACAACGCTCTCGAGATCTCTTGACATTTCTTGAGAGAAACAGGGACTCGCGCTAGTCTCGAGAAATCTCAAGATCCTGTCTCAGACTGCCCATCACTATTCTAAAGTTCTCTTGAATCAGCACAATACAGATAATTCTGGATTTGTCACAATATCCTATTACCACAAGATATCCAGAGTGTTCTAGAATTAACACACAAGCGTCTTGTGTAAGTTATTGTTCCAGAGTTCTCTTGAAGTAGCACAAGCACAAGTTTTCTGAGCATACTTGAAACACACATGAAAAACTGTTTACCAGTTAAACAAGTCGTTTTCCTTAATACATAACCTAACCTACACCATCATCATTGCTGAGTTGAGGTTATACTAGCTGCTCCGACAGTGGAATGTAGCAGCTTAGTCGGTAGAGGTACTGTATATGGGCGACAGGGTATAAATTGCGGTGGTTTAAATCCCCCACCAGTGCTCACTACCCCTTTTTTATTGTTAACTAGAACAACTTGCAAGCACAATTGCACTAAAAATATTGGCAACAGTTATCTTAATTCCCTCATTTCATTTAATTTCTTTGCATAGCAATATGTATAACAGTATTTGAAACATTAAAAGCTAGGTAAGAAGTAGCACAGACAGAAAGTGTATTATTTCTTTTTATTATTGTTATTACCTACTTGTTCTTAATTAGATGCATTATTTTTTGGTTTAATGCACAAAACATGTTGGTTCCTTATTACACTAAGCACAAGATAAATGGCCTCATCTTTGATTCATATAATTGAAGACAAGAGACAGATAACAAAGACAGCTGTAATATAGTAGAAGTATGTTGTTTTATCAAAGGGCTGGGCAAAGGAATAATAGCTTAGCCTGTAAAATGGATGGATGGTATCAGGTACTGTAGTTGTAAGTTAAGGTTCGAATCCTATTCTCTACCTTTTTCGTGTTCAACATTATTATTACATATGACATTACCAACCATTGGATTATGCCATGGGGGAAGTAGTCAACTGACCACTAGTGGAATAAGAATATCTCACCTTTGTGAATTAACAACTGCCGACGATATTTTTACAGCAGCCAGAACATATATTTTTACGTGGAAACTGAACCACAATGCAAGCTCATCTAGTAACTCATATGAAGGCTTTCAGCTTCGATTACCGCTTGAAGTCTGTGAAGAAGGAAAGCCATAAGATGATCAACATACTGCTCGCTCTCAGCAACCTCCTCCCAAGCATAAAAGGTTAATTACAAAGGTCACATTGGGATCTTGGGACAGAGTCACACCAGCTCTCCCCCATGACCAGGCCCGGATTTCGAAGACATGTCATCTTTTAACTGGTGCATTATACACATTGCTAACTTCTATATAAATCCTGACTGTGGCCGCCTGATTACAGAAATTGGGTCATTTTTCAAATTTTGTTTCATGTTGTTTTCATTTTCAGTAATTTTTCTTTGTAGTATTATTTAGCTTTTATTATGCATTTACGTTAGGTAATCATATTGAATATCATCCGAGCTTTCAATAAACTAGAATACTCAAACTTCAAAAGGTTCAGTACTCAGGTCAAAAACTGTGAAATAAAGTAACCTTCTACAACCCTTATGTGAATTTTTGGAAATCCACATCCCTACAGAGCAACGAGACATTGCTTCTAATCTGGATGGACATGCAATGAGAGTGGGAGGTATTATAATTGCAGTAGGTACCAGGTTGTTGAAGTACCTGAGCACTAACATACTGTACATATACAGGTTGGTTAGCTTCGTTTTAACCATGCAAGTTTTATTTATGTTAGAATGCCAAAAAGATAAAGTTTTAGCTGTCGCAGATACCCTTCTGAGAAAAATGTGAAGTGAAAGAGGCAGCAGACAAAAGATTTACCATTCAGCTACATATGGGGTTGTGACAAACATGAGGTATCCAGAATATCACTGGATGACTTGTAGATTTTCAGTTGTTTATCTTATAAGAACTGTAAGGACAAATATTATTCTCCTACGTGTTCCTGTGTTTTTATTATTATTTGATGACACTTATTAATTGTACTGTACTCACTTAAATACTAAACAAAGTTAATGTGGATAATGCTAACTCATATTTACTTATTTGGGTAAATTATATATTTTTCCTCCATATTCTTGGGTCATTTTCTTGCTCTTCCTAGGTAATTCTTTGAGGGATTTTTAGGCCATTTTTTTCAGAATTTATTAGGTCATAAAAATTCGGGCCCTGCTCATGATGCTCTTTGTCTCAGCCCAAACAGTTTCGATTAGCCTGAAATCTAGGGTGCAAGGAGGTCAGTCAGTAAGATCGATTTTGTCATTACAAATATCAAGTTGCGGCAAAGACAGAGAGTACCAGTACAATAAATTCATATATTGAAGATCTGAGGCCAAAAGAGAGTTTCTTTTACGGGCTGTTAGGCGTCATTCCTGAAGATGTTACACGAATGACTTTTTACTAACAGATCAATGTCTGATATCAGCCTGGTATTTTCATTAAAGCAGTTAAACCTACTACAACACTAATTGGCTCAATTTATTTATTGATTTATTTATTTATTTACAAGGTGCATGTAAAAAGTTTAGTGAATGACACCACAAAAAAAGTTACAAACAAAATACCTTTAGTCACCTTCAGAGTTCTCTCCACAGGCCACTATACACTTTTGGAAACATGTATACAGCTGCTGGAAAATGGCAGCTGAGGTGTCATTTGGAATCGATCGGAACATTGGTCGCACGCCTTTCCGGTTTCCCTTGAGGCAAGGAATCCAAAAGAAGTCTGCAGGTGCCAGATCCAGATAGTACAGTCGATGTTCGAGAATGGGTAGTACTATGACTGATCCACAGAATTCTGGTTTTCAAGACTGTAGGGCTTGGGGTTCGATTCCTAGCAGAGTTGTGGGATGAACCATATATGGTTAATTCTTGTGGCTCACGGAATGTGCATTTGCTCTGCTCTGCAACTCACAGCACAATTCCCTCCATCATACAGATGTAATTTACATACAGCAGCAGACGTTGCTCGTGCTCACTGATGGGGATGTACGTGCTGCTTAGCCAAGGAGTTGAGCGTACAGATTGCAGTGTGCGGGTGGGCGCTGACAAGGAGGAGACGCAACTTTCCAGTTTAGTACAACTCTGACCGAACATGCAGGATGCATAGCTGCAACCATTTCAAAACACTGTCGTAGAATGTAGAACAGTAGAATGTGATGTTGACATTCTGACCCCTGGTACGAATTCCTGGTGGATCACGTCACTGCTGTCGATAAATGCAATCAACAGTGTCTTGATCTTGGATTTTTGGAGGCGACTGTTTTTGAACAGGAATTTCAACATGAACCCATTTAGGCTGCTTGCATGTCAATGTTGATATTCCATAATACTTTATCAGACAGAAAATAATTTAGAATTCTATCAGGCGACCTACTGCTGAGTTTTAATTAATTTTGTCGGGTAAACACTAAACGTGTTACCACAGATCTTTTACATACAGACATTCTACGATATGGGAGTATCACACAGAAATTTCTTCTCTCTCTTCAAAAATACAACCACCTCTGCTGGGTTCAAATCCTTGATACTAGGATCCTGGGGCTGACATACGACGACTGATCCACAGAATTCTGGTCTTCAAGACTGCAGGGCTCGGGGTTCGATTCCTAGCTGAGTTGTGAAGTTTGGTTTATTCTTGTGGCTCACGGAATGTGTGTTTGCTCTGCTCTACAACTCACACAGCACAATTCCCTCCACCATACAGATGTAATTTGCATACAGCGGCAGACGTCGCTCGTGCTCATTGGAGGGTCTGTCTGTATTAACCATAATTAAAATTAATACCTCTCTAACTGAAGGTAGTTTAATATCAATTTCCAAAGCCATACTTCTTAATTACCATAATCATATTTTATTTATAGATTATCAGAAGGTATGATCATGTAAAGCAAGCAGCACATTTCAAGTGAACAATGGCAAATTATTTATAGATTACCATGTAAAGCAACCAGCATATTTCAAGTGAACAAAAGTAAATTAAAAAGACAAAGGTGACAAAGTTTATAAACATCGTTTATTAATTAGAGGAATTCAACTCTGTTTACAGAAACAAGCAGATTAAATGCTGACAGATGTACCAATAATGATGACTCTCTTTCACTTGAACTATAATAATCAACCACAATGCAACTGCAAAATGTTTTTCATGTCTGCATGAACAAGATAATTAGGTTAGCACATTGAAGTCACCGTGTGTAGAAACTATGGGCATGTTATTTCATTGCTGCTGAAGGAGCTTGGAAAATCTACGGGCGCATGATTTCACTGGAGCTGAAAATAGTAATCACCGTTTCAGCGAGCTGCGACTTCATCGAAATACAGCCGGATGCTTTCAATGCACTGATAATAAAGTCGTGTTCTACACAACCTGAGGCTGTGTCATCGTTCACTCTTTGCTGTGAAATGAGCAGCAAACTACTTGCGTGCGGACAGGAAGAGTGTATGTTCGAGAGGTAGGCTTGTTTATGTCATTCTTGTGAATATTTAGCACGTCTAATTAAACCAAACCAAACCCCATGGCGCAACAGCCTCGAAGGGCCATGGCCTACCAAGTGACCTTCACTCAGCTCAAGGGCCTGTAGATTACGAGGTGTTGTGTGGTCAGCACGACGGATCCTCTCGGCCATTATTCTTGGCTTTCCAGACCAGATGTCTAATTAAAGTGTACGAAATTTAGGTGAGTCCATACTGGATGTTGCTATGGAAGAGACTGGTTCTGAAATTGAGGACGAGGATAACAATTATACACCAAGTGAACACAATGATTCTGAAACTTAGGTAATGAGCTAATTTCAAATTGGTGTGAAGTGGGTTCTGTAATATAGGATGCCGCTCCCTAAAAACTTGAGTTTTTTCCCGTGTACAGATGCCAAAATGCAGCAACTCGATGCGAGCCGCTGTCAAGTGACGAATGTTGGGAAAGCAAATTACTAGTTGTAAACAAGGATACCCGTGTCAATTGACTTAACAGATTAGAATCTGTATCGGTATGTTTTACTAGACATGCCTTCGATATTTGTCAAAATTTCAAAATATTGATCTAACTGGCATCCATCACCTCATCCAAATTTTTGTCTGTTTGTAGAACTTATTATCTTCATAAATATATATTTAAGAATTGCTGTACTAGTATGATAATTAAAACTCATTTTTCTGTAAAGGAAAGGGTGATATTTCTAAATATTACAGAAGTTTTTACAATCATTGCTTTCATAGCATTGGAAAAATTTCAAAAACTATCATAAATCCTGTGATTTTTGGAGAGTAGCACATTCAAATATGGCCATCTTCAATGTGTTAACCAATATGCGTTGACACTTGAGTTTACTAGTTTGATTCCATTTCCAAAACAGATTTTTTTTAAAATAACCCAGCTCACACAGGAATTTTCTATCATTGTTCTTCCTCTACTTTGCATTTACTGTGCACAAAAGAAGTATCCACAAACTTTCCTCTGACAACCTCCTACATTGTACAACGGCACGAGTGTACGCAGCAAAATATCCGAAAAATTTACAAGTTTTAACAATGAAGAAGAAAGAAAATAACTTTGGAAACAATCTGGGTCTCTTGTAACATGCCTATAACACTCAATGGTTGTAATATGGGTTAGCTGTGATGTTATAGAAAGTAAATGAATAAATATTTTCAAAATTATTTTACAATCTGCTTTATGCTCCATGGACACAGATATGTCTTATAGTGACAATGGGGTAGGGAAGAGCTAGGAGTGGGAAGGAAGCAACCGAGGTCTTAATTAAGATACAGCCCCAGCATCTGTCTGGTATGAAAATGGGAAACCATGGAAAACCATCTTCAGGGCTGCCGACAGTGGGATTTGAACCAACTATCTCCCGAACGTAAGTCGACAGCTACGTGACCCAAGCCTCGTGGCCACTTGCTCGGTAAATGAATGAATAGAAAATTATCATCAAATCTGGTAATGGAATATACAGGCTTATGGCCAAACAGTGCAATACTCTGAGTGCTGAAATACACACTTGTATTGCCCTATAACATTTGCTTTAGTTGTATCTTTAATATTTGTAACAAAAAATGTTGCTTGCAATACTAATAAATAAAAATCATGTCATTCCTTGGTATACTGGTATTAACTCCAACACTCTCGGGACAGTCCAGCACAAGAAGAATACTAACGTTATTGGTTTTACATCCCTCCGACTACTTTTATGGTTTGCAGTGATGCCTTGGTGCCAGAATCTTGTCCTGCAGGAATTATCGTATGTGCTGGTAAATGTGACATGAGGCTGTCGTATTTGAGTATCTTCAAATACCCCTGGACTGAGTCAGGACTGAACCCATCAACTTGGGCTCAGAAAGCCAGTGCTCTATCATTCCAACAACTCAGCCTGGCCCAGCACATGAAGGGGTGGATGTTATTAACAACATGGTCTCCTCCAACATACATACATACAACATACATAAATAAATGCTCACATGGAGTGAACTTCCAAACACAGACCACTTGCTCTGCAGCCACTTTGTGATTTAACACACATACTGCCTTAATATCAATATATATATATACACTGTATATGTTCTTTTAAAATAAAACCTGTGGCATATACATCCCATTAAGGGTCTTGCCCTGCCCTCTGCCCAGCTAGCTGATCTGCAGATACTGGAGTGTCACGTAGTCAGCATGACTACATCTTCAGCTGTATTACTTGGTATTCATGACCGGGTTCATTATCTCTTATTCGAGACACCTCCTCAGTTGGTATTTCGAAACTAAGTAAACCCTGTTCCACCACTCGGTCCAAAATTCAAATTCTTGGATTGGCCAAGAAAGGAACCCAAAGTTTTCAGGAAACAGGTAGATAAGCTTCTTTTACACTGTGAGACTGAATCACTCTACATATATCAATGCAGTAATTGAACAGAGCAAGATCAGAGGCAGCCTTTAAAATGCCCTACATTAAATTTACATGTAATTTATTCATTTATTGTGTTAGCAGATGCTTACACTAGGGGAGATGGAATATCAGAAATGAAAATTCTACACAGAATACATCAATATTCCTTAAACACAAGAGCACCAGATTCATGAAACTTGAGTACAGAACTGTTTAATCAATAAACGGAGTATTAACCAAGTCCGAGAAAATAGAACACAACCATACTGAATCTCCTCTAACTAAAATAATTCTTTCAATTATTAAACCACTATGATTATCTGATAGGACAGTTCGCCAATGACTTGCATATGACTTTACCACAGGAAGTGAGCAGCAGGTTTCCTTGCCACTGAGCTTCACAATCTGCATTTGTTTTTAGATCCACCTAGAAGATTAAGCATAACATACAATTAGGAAGGAAGAAGACAACTCATCACTGGGAAGATCACACAAAACAAATGCAAACTGATGACATCACATTTACATAAATAAACTGTCACTACCAATGGATACAAAGAGTTCACAGACCAGTATTCCTTTATCCATGCTGCATATTAGGTACTGAAGACCAGTAAAGGGAAACTTTTCTACAGTGCCAGTAGTACATTAATGATCAAATGCATACCCATCTCCAAGAATTACTACAGCATTGGAGGATTTTATTATAAAGAATGCCATAAGTATGGACTGTTTTCTTTTGCTTGAGTGTAGCCTACAATCTCATTCTAACCTTCATTGTCAAAGCTGCACTTTCCCAATTTTACATGATTTTAATTCTCATATACAACTACAAACTGCATTATACAAGTTAAGGAAGGATTATCTCCTTCCAAGTGCCAAGAAATAACTGGTAAAAATGTAGTTGACCATCTCACAACCTTCATCACAATAGTGTAAGCCAGAGCAATCAAAACAGTGCTCCTGGTGCAACAGCGTGTCAGCTATACACAAGACTATTTCAGTACTATCAATAGATACAAAGAGTTCATGGGCCAGTATTCCTTTTCATATGTTAGATATAAGGTACTGAAGACTAGTAAAGGAAACTTTTCTACAGAGCAAGTAATGCAAATAATGATTCAAATGCATACCCTTCTCCATGAACTACCATGGTGTTGGAGGATTTTATTATAAAGGATGCCAAAACTATTGCTTGCAAGCTACACTCAAGTGAAAGAAAACAATCTCATTCTAATCTTTATTGTCAAGGCTGCTATTCCTCACAATCATGAAAGAGTTGTACAGGTCAGTCCAACTCTCTCCCTCATTTTTTTCATTTACCAGTGATCTGCATCTAGGGCTGTCGCCCACGTGACAGATTCTCTATTAATTGTTCACCTAGTCTTTTCTTAAATTATTTCAAAAAAACTTGAAAATTTATCAAACATTTCCCTGGAAAATTATTCCAATCCCTAATTCCTCTTCCTAAAAACAAATACTTCTCCTAATTTATCATCCTGAATTCCAACTTTATCTTCATACTATGATCTCTCTTTATTATTAAAAACTCCATGGAAACTTATTCATCTACCCAGGTCATCCCACATCATTTCTCCAGACAGCTCGGAACATACCTCTAACATTAAATCAATAAAAATAAACTTCCGTCTGTTTGATACTACATGCATTTGCTTTCTAAGCAAATTAATTATTTTTAGAACATGTTTCATTCCTTAGGAACATCTTCAGCTACATAAGACTGCTTAGGTGAAATTACATAGAATTTTCTTCTTCTTATCAAAAAACCATCTTAGCCCTAGCCAAGCATTACACGTCTTTATCCGGAACCTGTCTACCCCCATGAGAGCGATAGACGTGTTTATCCAGAATTTTGAGTTACACGCTTTTGGAACCGTATGTTTCCTCTTAGGGTTGAAATAATAGCCGATAGATGCCAGGAGTGTGCCTGTGTTGTCTGTAAGGCCCAAAAAGTAAGAAAAGAGACTATTTATCATTGTAAAATTTGCACAGCAAAGCCATTCTTACACCCTGATACATGCTTTGAATGTATCACACAAATGAAAGTTTCTGAACTGTCAGGGAAGACTCAACATCATGTGTATAAAATTGTATCATAAATTCTAGTTAGATTGTTACTGCACATGTTTATTAGTGAATTTGCCAGTTCAATTTTTAAAGCAGTAGCCATAGCGAATTATGAAGTAGGGTAGAAAGTGAACTACAGCTCAGTTGTTTAGTGATCTTAATCGAGACTACTTTGTGTTGGGCCTTGTGCCATTTTTGCACTATAACCAGCAGTTAAGGATTTATTTTTTCGAGATTATATGGATACCTACAAACTGACCTCCTGAAATCAAGTATGATGACTTAAAAAACCTTACACTACTTACATATTTGCATTTTCATGTGTGTTAAGAATAAACTTTTTTTTTTTTACAAAAAAATAGTTAGGCTCACAAGCAAAATCTTTTCCACTTGAAAAGGGTTAAAATAGCATAACAAAAGTACTATTTTAAGATGGTTTTTTGATAAGAAGAAAATTCTATGTAACTTGACCTAAGCAGCGTTATGCAGTTGAAGATGTTCCTAAGGAATGAAACATGTTCTACAAATAATGAATTTGCTTAAAGCAAATACATACAGTAGAAGTCCATCATAGCAACTACGACATATAACGAGAACCTTGTTATAACGGCAATTTCTCTCTGCCCCTTCAAAATTCCTATATTTAACTGTGTATTATCCTTTGGTTACAGCGAGAGTCCTATCACTGACGCATCCGTTATTACGAGCGATTAAGTGTGCACGATTTTTTCTGTTACTGATATTTATGCACCTCAGCGATTATGTTATGTGCGATCGATCACCTTCGGTATTGTTTGCTCGCTATGTCCATTAGCAAGCTCTCTCGCCGACATTCGAAGGAGATGTCAGAGTTGATTAGTAATATTCATCGACTGCTGTTCTGTAAAGAAAATTCAAAATAAAGGAGAACATGTTTTCATAATAAATGTATAAATAACGTGTCCGATAACAGTAGTTAACTTGTTAAAAATAAAGGCTGAATAAACAATCTTTTAATTTTAATGCTAAATACTGCAATTAAGTAAGAATGCAGTAAGAAGATATGGCAGAGTGCATCATTGATTTCAGAGGTTAGTTAACATTTTCTCACGTCTGGTTAAATTACGGAAATGCTATTATCATGTAAATTTATAGCGAGGTTATAATTTCTCTACAAGCGCTTGAAGTATGTTTTCGTCATATGTATAGTACGGTTAAGTTAGGTTATGTTATGCTGTTTGAATAAGAAAACTGAAACGTTTGTCGCAAAATGCGATCGATTTTTTGGTACGGTATAGTTTTCTCACTATGCGCATTTGCGAGCTCTCTAATCAAAATTTGAAGGCGATGATGGAGGTGTGGAGCTGATAACTGTTGACTGCTGTTCTCTCTTTAAAAAGAAAATTTAAAAAAAAATGAAAGAGGATAACCCATTTTCGTTATAAATGCGTAAATAACGTGGCTGATAGCACTTGTTAACTCATTAAAAATAAAATCTGAAGTAAATGATCTCTTAATTTTAATGTTAGGTCTATATACTGAAATTAAGTAAGTCATACACCTCAAGATAAGCCAGAGTGCATCAATGATTTCAGAGGATAGTTTATACTTTCTCGTGTCTAGTTAAATTTTGGAAAGGCTATTCCCATGTACATTTTTAGCGAGGAGGTTATCATTTTGCTACATGTGTTTTGAATGTTTTCATGATACATATACGGTTAGGTTAGTTAACGCTGTTTAAAGAAGAATACTGAAATGTTTGCCACAGAAGCCTCTGGAGTGATACTGTATTTCTCCGAATCCAAGATGACGGTTTTTTCTCAGAATCTCATGTGAAAAATCAAGAGTCGTCTTGCATTCGCGACTTAACAGTAATGAACACCACTGGCAACTACCGCGGTAACCACGCTGCATTTTTTTCACCCCCGCGCGTTTGCACAGACAAAACTTGTTGACAATAACTGACTGCCTCTTTATTTTACATCGCTAGCTGCAGCAACCGGTTGTACAGTGCCTCTGTGTAACGTCACTGGATATAGGGAAATAGTGAAGAGAGAACGACTTTCTATTAGCCTCTACAAAAACGTTTCTCAAATTGACAGTATGACATTAAAACATGCAAGCCTTTGAATTCTAACAGTTGGGTCCACGAGAGTTGAGCGGCGAAAGCAGTAACAACGAAGTACGCTGCGTTGTTATAGTTATATCAAACTGTGGCATTTCACACTTTCATACAGGCTGAATATTTAATCAACTATGTTGGCCTAATGCAATTCAATAAACCTTGACCCGTTCCTAAGCTCGTACTAATAATTCCGGCATTTAAGACAGAACACGTCATTGCTAATAAATATGAAACTTCATATTCACTAAACTGACAATAACCTCAACAAATGCACATATTATAGTTGGGCCCATGAGAGTTGAAGTCTGGCGTTTAGCGCAAAAAGTTGAATAACGCTGCTCGAAAATGGTCTGTTGCTATGGTAATGATAACAGAGATGGCACATTTAAGGATGCTATCATTGTTAGTTTATTTTTTGTAAGTTTGTAAGTTTTTGTAAGTTTTTTTGTAAGTGGCTGGTTGAACGGTTCTATTCTCTATTTAATATGTGCATTTGTTGAGTTTATTGTCAGTTTAGTGAATATGAAGTCTCATATTTATCAGCAATGACGTGTCCTGTCTTAAATGCAGGAATTATTAGTACGAGCTTAGGAACGGGTCAAGGTTTATTGAATTCCATTAGGCCAACATAGTTGATTAAATATTCAGCCTGTATGAAAGGGTAATATGCTTCAGTTCGATATAAGTATGACAAAGCAGCGTACTTCCTACTTACTGCTTTCGCCGCTCAAATGTCAGACTTCAACTCTCGTGGGCCCAACTGTAAATAGAGAAGAGAATAGAATAGGATGCCAATTTTAAGTTAATGGTTATTAAACCCGCAGATATAAAGAATAATTGTGCAGCCGCAAAAAAAGGCATAACTAAAGCCACTATTTCACTATGGCATGAAGACAAAGATAGTCTAAAAAGGCGTACTGTACAAGAAAGGCATTTATATGATTTTACGAAGTACTTTTTAAGCCTGATTTAAAAATTCTGAAAGAAAAAAGTGGGGGTCATATTGCATTCACAGTTGTCTTGGATGAAATTAAACATATACATTCACGTAGTATCGGATGTTTAAAAATAACAAACAAGCAAGCCAAAGTGTGGATATCATCTGCAAAAACACAAGTTTTGAACAAAGTGATTGCCGTTTCATACCGACTTTAATGTGTATGGGGGTTTCCCCAGCTTTTACAAAAAATCGGATATAACGACAATCCAATATAGCGAGTAAATTTTTCACTGTTATGAATCCTCGCTATAGCGGACTTCTACTGTAGTATCAAATGGGTGGAAATTTACTTTTATTGACTTAATGTAAATAAGTTTTGATATGGGAAATGAAGCTTATTTCTTGCAAACATACCAATAAATCCAGCAGGTCATCTCCTTACCCCACGTCTTCCCAGCCCATAGGTTGTAACCTTTGCATAAAACTGCTCGTTTGATAAAAATGTTGATTCCCATAGGGAACCTGAAATATTTTTTCTGAATGAGTAAATTTATAATACCAATATAGTTGGTCCGTTGGAAAATTTATAATGTCCAATAACGGATCAACTATATTGGTATTATAAACTGCTCATCTGTCGGAAGCCACACAGAACAAATCATGCTGCTTTCCTTTTGATCTTTTTCAGTTCTTGAATCAAGTAATCCTGGCAAGGGTCTCATACACTGGAACCATACTCTAATTGAGGTCTAACCAGTGACTTATACACCCTTTCCTTGAAGACTTTACTACACCTCCTAAATAACCTTATAGCCATATGAAGAAATCTGTAACCCTTCTTTACAACCCCATTAATATGATTACCCCAATGGAGATCTTTCCTTATATTAACACCTGGATACTTGCAGTGATCCCATGCATTATCCTTGATTTGTTCTTATTTCCAGGTAATCCATGTTTTTTATAATTTGAGGTAGAATCAGACCCAATTAGCTCTAATTTTATCAGAGCTCTGTTGTTTTACAGCACTTACACATGTTGGTGATCATACGATTTAACAGTCAAATTACCATTTTCAAAGAATGATAGGTTCTCACCTGCAGCTTTTCCCACACTTTTTTCTTGGGATTAAGAACATCATCTGGGGTTCCTGTTTCATAGCCATCTACCACCACACGATCACCAGGTTTACTGCCTTCAGGTGGAATAAGTGGCTCAACTGCTCTGGGTTCATCCCTAAGTTCAAACATAGAAGACAACAACAGATGGGTATAGAAAAGATAACATGAGTAAATGAGGATTGCTCTATTATGGCATCAAACTACATGATTATCAGCCATATTTTCTGGCAACTAGACTACTTTCTTATGTAAGATATTCTTTAATTACTAGACAAAGATTTCGGATTTTAATGCAAAGCTTCTTCTTTATGATTAAAGTTGTTGAAAAATACTACTACTCATCGCTCATCGTAATCATATGGCCTCGGCTACCATGTGTAAGCATTCTGATATGCATTTTTTTTTTTTGCAAGTTGCTTTACGTCACATCGACACAGATAGGTCTTATGGCGACGATGGACAGGTAAAGGCTAGGAGTGGGAAGGAAGCGTCTGTGGTCTTAATTAAGGTACAGCCCCAGATATTTTTTTAAATATATGACCCTGCATGCCAATCTCTTGGGCAATGTATGGCTGGATTTCAATTAATTTTGTTGAGAAAACTTCAAATGTGTTATGTGCAATATCATATAACAATGGAGTGTCAAATGAAAATAATGACATAATCAAGTGTGGAATGGAACATGATAGCCAGGTCATCAATATAAATTTCTCTAAGTTTTGTACAGCAAATTTCTCAGTGTGACCTTCGTGGTCCTTTATTCTGATCTTAATAATCTGCTTGGTGCTCCTATATGTATACTGAGTCTTCAGCCCGAAGGCTGGTTGGGTTCCCAACAAATCAAGCATCAGCTGTCAGAAATAGCCTAGGTGTGAAGGGGTTGTACAAGGAAAATCAGGACCGAGATACAGTAGTTCCCTGTTGCTTTCCTCACACAATCAGATAATGTTCTAAATACACCTTTCTAAAGGAACAACGAATGTGATGAACTATGGAGCTAGAGAGGGGGTACCATGGGTCCTTGGCTAGAGGGTTAAGCATATTTCCTAATGCAGATGAAGACTAGGTAAGAATGAATTGAAGACTAATAGCAACAAGTTTAGCAAACATAATATTACACAGCTAAACCAACATGACATTAAATAGCAACTGCAAAATATAGAGCAATTAGAGAAAGTATTGTTTTTCTTGTAAAACCTTCTCTCAGCATTCTAATAAATCTATATAGAAGTTTGGTTTTGACTCACTACTGTATATTTGCATTTCAGCAGCTGACACAATCTAATATTATTTTACTGTTATTACATTAAATCACTGAACCACAGAAGTACTGGGTGGTTATAATTAAACTGACGGTGTTCAGAATGGTACAGCGCGGGCTGTCGTGACCGTAGGAGTCTTAAACTTCATAAATGCTAATTAAACACAATGCGCCTGCGACTTATGGAAAACAAATAACTGGTTCCGATTTTTGCCACTGTGTGAAAATATGGCATTTTAAGTAGTCTGAACATGCAATTTTCCATAATTCTAACATTGGTATGTTCTTCCGGAGTCACTGAGTAACCGCTGTGTTAGTTCCCTGGTTGTTGCTTGGCGATGCATGTTGATGATTCCTTTTGTGAAGGGAATGTTTGTCGATAATTAAGAAGGTTGAAAACTTCCATGTGAAACCCGGTGGCTACTGAGAAAAGAGTCTGTGCACTGCTAGTGAAGTTATTTTACCAGAATGGCAGCAACAGCAATGCTGCATTGTGGGAATATTGCTGGCCGAAATAGCTGAGAAGAGGTCACATGTCAATTAAGAAATTTGAGGAAACAAGTGAATTACTGTCAACCAAAATATGACGTGCACTCGAGTTTGGAGGCTGTTAACGCATTAATCCTTAGTGCAATGGTTAGCACTATTAGCAGCCATCCTAGGAGACCCTAGTGCTATTTGCTGGTACTGTCAGGAATTTAAGAATGGCAGGAGGGTTAGTATGTGATTAAAATGGTACCTGCAGATCATTTCCATTGGAGGTGTACCTGAAAGGAGCAAGGACAAGAGTTTAATATACCAAAAGGTCTACAGAAAATCCAATAACACATCCTTGTCTCATTTCACATTAGGTCGTGTAGATTTGGAATTTTTTACTTATATGTTAATATTTTTTATTGCAGGTGGAATGCAAAAAGAGCCAGTTTAGGAAATTGTTTCTCAAAAGCACGTTATCTGATCAAATCCAAATTTTAACACAATATACATTGTTTATGAGTTTCAGAATTTTATGTTTCCAATAAAAATAAAAAACTGTTACCAAATTTGCAAGGTAACTTTTGCTTGGCTTGGGGTGGTTGGGAAATTTGAAAATCTTTGATTGTTCTTATTGCACTTTCTGCACTTTTGGCTACTTTCCGTGCAACTACAGGCATCTATAATTCATACAGTACATTAATCCAATGAATAAAGCACTTGCACAGGGGAGCCAACATAGATTTCTCCCGGTCTTTGAATCATGCTCTTTTTTTTCTTTCATTGTGTGAGGTTATGTCTGTCAGTGAGTCATCCAAGTGCATTATTTGAATAATGTAAATACACACTGGTGGATACATTTTGGAAATAGCTTCTTTCCATGGCATTTGAAAAGTTTAAACTGTGAATCAGGGTTAAATGTGTGCAGTAACGGGCCTTAGAATATTTTGTGACGCGGCAAAGGTTGGCATTTCTGAATTACGAGTTGACGGTTAATTCAAAATCACGTAATTCGAAGTTCGATAGTTGTGTTCCAATGACTTTGAATTAATGAGGTTTTACTGTATACTAAAAACAAAGACAACAAGAGTTGTGCATGTATTTTGCTCTATTTTTATGGAAAGTGAATATCCATAAAAAAAAAATAGGAATTGGAGAATCCATGAATCATATTATAAGCTTACCAAACAAATTAATACAGCACTAACCCATGAGGATACAGAATACACATTACAAAATATACAAAATTTCTTCAGTTTATCTGTAGAATAAAAACCTTACCTTGAAGAACAGAGAACCATTCCAGCAGATTCTATCCCTCTCATTTTGGCAGGTTTCAAATTACACAATACCACTACAAGGCGATCTTGCATTTCATTTTCAGGTACAAATTGCACCAAGCCGCTAACTATAGTACGTGGTGCAGCTTCGCCTGCAACAGATCATGCATTTCCTCAATTCTGACTATATAATAGAGATTGATGCAACAATCGAGATCTGTTTAAGGTGATTTGATACTATATATAACATGACCAGACTAGAGGTGTACAAAAATACGTATAAATATTGATTTTATATTAATTGTGGCAAGATATACATGCAAGTTAAAATGATATCCATACAAAAATATATGCTCTCGCAAGAAAGAGGGTTTTACATTTAAAATAATCTATTCAGATCAAGTGAATACTTAAAAACAGGAAATAGTATTAAATAATGAATTAGTCCTGACTTGGACTAACTCTTTGAAAGAGCTATGAAATATTGTTTGGAACATTTTCTTCACATTTCTTAAGAAATATACATAATTCTTCCCAAGCTCTCGCGGAAACCCCTGCTATAGAGCATACAAAGATTTTACCACAGATAAAAGGCATATGTTTGAGGCTAAGATTTGTGGATGATACGTTCGCAATTATTGACAAGGACATCACCAGTAGTGATGAGATTTTAGATCATTTAAATAAAATTGACCCTAACGTTAAATTTACTAAAGAAGACGAGATGAATAATTCCCTAAACTTTTTAGACATAACGGTCACACGTTTTCATAATGCATTTGATTTGTGTATCTTTAGAAAACCTACACACTCTCCCACTACCATTAAGAAAATTAAGAATACCTCCCTACACCCTAAGGCCCCAAAACAAGCCTCATTCTATAGCTCGGTTTATAGAGCTCTGAAAATTCCCCTTTCTTCTAACAACTTAAAGGCTGAATTGAATTATATAAGAAATCTTGCCAAAGTTAACGATTTCAAAATTGACATGGTCAATCATCTAATCAACAAAGTAAAAACTAAATTATCCACAAACCTCATCCCAGACAAGCCTTAAAAAAAAAAAAAAAAAAAAAATCAAATTCGCTACATTCACTTTTAATAATGCCGCGATCCACCAGGTCACCAATAGCCCTAAGAAGCACAGTATTAATATAGCTCACGATGGTCAACACCAATCAAAATATATTTCTTAACCACAATAAGGTCAGTTACAATAGCAACATTTACTCAAGATCTGGTGTATATAGATTAACATGTTCACAGTGTGGATTTTCATATGTTGGACAGACTGGGAGAAGCTTTTCTGTGAGATACATGCAACACTGCAACGCCTTTAAACACAACAAGTACTCGAGCATGAGCCAGCACATGACTGAGACATGACTGAGACAGGACACCACTTTACAACTATAGAAAAGGTTCTTACTGTTATTAAATATATCAGTGAAGGAAAGTTAATGAACGAAATAGAAAATTTACACATCCTTTTGGACAAAACCTATAATAACAATTATAATTTAAATGAGGTAACAGAAAATAAAAATCCTTTATACGAATTAACACCCAAATGAATTGACATCATGTATTCACAGCAGAATAAAATCCCAAATCTTTTTAAATCCCCTCATCCAAATATTTCATCCACCAAACCAAACGTCAGGTCTACCCACAGTACCCTTATTAACGCCCCTCTAGTAACGACACAGGCCCTTAAAGATCAACGTAACCCTCCTCCCCCCCTCTAAACCCCACCCCTCCTTTACCACACAAATATAACACCAGGAATAGAAATGTTAGTCAGGCAGGAGCTACCGGAACAGTCAGATCTACTTAGCACTACCTTGACAAGTAAGTTGCTTCTCATTTGACATATTAACTACTTGAAATTTCTTGTCAATACGCGTGCTTCAAAATACTAATTTTAACTTCTCTTTCAACTCATTACAGACAATATCCCTCTCAGAGGTTAATAATCACATCTACAAGTAAGAATATTCACACACGACTGTTCGTAATGTCAAGACACAGTTCAACATTAAGCAACAGCCTAAATCTGGAAAGTGACACCGCTTTACGCTACAGAAAACATACAACATTTTTCAAATTTACAACATCACAACACTCAACTTATGTAATTTATTTTTAAATATCCAGCTGTTGTTTATAACTAATGGACATTGTTTTTATCAAGTTCAGATACAGAAGATTTGGGATTAATGTACCCAAAAAAGATTACAATCTTTACTCAAGACTGTTACTATCTCAATGAACTTAAAATTCTTAAATTTCATTTAAACATTTTTTTTAAGTTTTCATTTTCAATTTCACGAGTATAGACATATCAAATCTCAATACTCTTAGTGTGTAATGTGACATTTTTTAAATATTATAATTGTAACATGTTAACTTAAGAATTTTTAATGTGTAATGTAATTTTCAGTGTAATACTTGTATGAAGACAATGTTTCAGACATTTGACCTTAAGGTTACCTACAGGCTGATGATGCCCTTAACAAGGGGCAAAACATGTCCCTGAGAAGTGTATATAGTATTACGTAGATTTCACTCACTTGGCACGTGGCTTGTATTGAGTAGGTGGTGATAACAGAATAAATTATTTTTGTGATAAACTGCTTACAGATTTATAGTTCTCAAAATTATAAGCTGTTGTTATTTTAATACCTCTAGCTCGGATGTGGTGTATATATTGTATAATTTTATTATAAAAGACAAAACAAAAAGTGTATCATAAATACTTTGCTGGGTTTCTAAAGAGGGAACCAAAATCTTTGCAAAACTTTACATTTCCGGACAGTTTCTCTCTCACATCACATAAATCCTTAAGAATATTTTATCTCTTATTCTGGACATGAAAGAATCAAGAGAGATTGATCGGCACACTATGGGCAGAAGTATTCAGTCAGCAGTATGTAAAGATTGTTGGTTACAAGGATAATGTCCAGTTAGGGGATGTGAGTAATACTAAAGAAGTATTAAAATTAACCTATGATAACAATGACATTAACAGTAAGATACAAAAGTTGAAAACTAGAAAAGCAGCTGGAATTGATAAGATTTCTGGGGATATACTAAAGGCAATGCGTTGGGATATAGTACCATATCTGAAACACTTATATGATTATTGTTTGGTTAAAGGAGCTATACCAAATGAATGGAGAGTTGCTATAGTAGCCCCTGTGAATAAAGGAAAGGGTGATAGACATAAAGCTGAAAATTACAGGCCAGTCAGTTTGACATGCATTATATGTAAGCTGTGGGAAAGCATTCTTTCTGATTATATTAGACATGTTTGCAAAATTAATAACTGGTTTAACAGAAGGCATTTTGGGTTTAGGAAAGGTTATTCGACTGAAGCTCAGCTTATAGGATTTCAGCAAGATATAGCAGATATCCTCGATTCAGGAGGCCAATTGGACTGTATTGCGATTGACCTATCTAAGGCATTTGATAGGGTAGATCATGGAAGAATACTGGCAAAAATGAGTGCAATTGGACTAGAAAAAAGAGTGACTGAATGGGTGGCTATATTTCTAGAAAACAGAACTCAGAGAATTAGAGTAGGCGAAGCTTTATCTGACCCTGTAATAATTAAAAGGGGAATTCCTCAAAGCAGTATTACTGGACCTTTATGTTTTCTTATATATATCAATGATATGTGTAAAGAAGTCGAATAAGAGATAAGGCTGTTTGCAGATGATGTTATTCTGTACAGAGTTATAAATAAGTTACAAGATTGTGAGCGGTTGCAGGGTGACCTCGACAGTGTTGTGAGATGGATGGTGGGCAATGGTATGATGATAAATGGGGTTAAAAGTCAGGTTGTGAGTTTCACAAATAGGAAAAGTCCTCTCAGTTTTAATTACTGCGTTGATGGTGTGAAAGTTCCTTTTGGGGATCATTGTAAGTACCTAGGTGTTAATATAAATATGATTGTTAATAAAGGGTACATATCTCTGCACATGGTTATTAGGGTATTTAGGGGTTGTAGTAAGGATGTAAAGGAGAGGGAATATAAGTCTCCGGTAAGAACCCAACTAGAGTATGGTTCCAGTATATGGGATCCTCACCAGGATTACTTGATCCAAGAACTGGAAAAAAACCAAAGAAAAGCAGCTCGATTTTTTTCTGGGTGATTTCCGACAAAAGAGTAGCGTTACAAAAATGATGCAAAGTTTGGGCTGGGAAGATTTGAGAGAAAGGATACGAGCTGCTCGATTAAGTGGTATGTTCCGAGCTGTCAGTGGAGAGATGGCGTGGGAGGACATCAGTAGACGAATAAGTTTGAGTGGTGTCTTTAAAAGTAGGAAAGATCACAATATGAAGATAAAGTTGGAATTCAAGAGGACAAATTGGGGGAAATATTCGTTTATAGGAAGGGGAGTTAGGGACTGGAATAACTTACCAAGGGAAATGTTCAATCATTTTCCAATTTCTTTGCGATCATTTAAGAAAAAGCTAGGAAAACTACAAATAGGGGATCTGCCACCTGGGCGACTGCCCTAAATGCAGATCAGTAGTGAATGATTGATTGATTGACTACTGACGAACTCAGAGTAAGGATTAACTCTACCTAGATAAGTGGCAAATGGCAGGTACTATCTGCAATTACCGACCGCTCATCTGATTACACTCTACGTTACAGAACACTGACCACCTATGGAAGAAGGAGAATGCTGACTAACTACGATAAAGACAACGATGCACAAAATTTTCTTATCATATCCTACGTCGTCCCATCTTAAGCGATGGGTCAGCGAACGAAGTTTCTCCACCAGTTCCGGTCTCTGAATCTCTCCCTTTCTTCGATGCTTTCCAAACTATGTCCTGTTCAATGTCAGTTTTCCCCATGTCCTTGTACACTGGTCTAGGTCACCCTCTTGGTCTTTTGTCTCCAAGTTTTAAATTATACGTTTGTTTCGGTAATCTCAAATTTTTAGGTGCCTAAAATAGGTCCTCAAATGTGAAAAAATATGTTTTTTTCCAAGTTGCTTTATGACGCACCGACCCAGATATGTCTTACAGTGACGGTGGGAAAAGAAAGGGTTTGGAGTGGGAAGGGAACGTCCGTGGCCTTAATTAAGGTACAGCCCCAGCATTTTCCTGGTGTGAAAATGGGAAACCACAGAAATCCATCTTCAGGGCTGCTGACAGTGGGATTCGAGCCCACTATCTCCGGAATACTGAATACTGGTTGCACTTAAGCGACTGCAGCTATCATGCTCGGTAAAATAGGTTCTAGAATATGTTCTAGGCAGCTTCAATTTTGCGTATTTTAACAGACTCTCAAACGTTAAAAAATAGGTTCTAAAAATATATTTTAGGCAGGTTCAATTTTACTTATTTTAATAGACATTTACCAATTAAAATGCCATTTTTTATTTTACTAAATTGGTAAGTCTTTAGGGGCAAATATACAACAAATTTCACTCACCTCTTTGATACAAACGTCACAGAATACAATTTTACCATCCAATGTGAAGTGGGGAATCTCCTGGAACATTTTAATTAAAGACGACTTGGAAGCTGACGCTATCGTGTTTTCGGCACGTCAATGAACACTCGTGGCACAAACTACAGGCGTTGAGTACTGCAGGGGGTCCTTAAGGACTTCTGGGGAGTAAGGTTTACAGCTTCCTGATTTTAAGATTTTGTTTGAAAAGTATTTCAAGAATATACTGTTCAAGATACTTAAAACGAATCGGCAAATATATTAGCTTCTTGGATTAAAATGAAAGCATTTTAATCGATTTAGGGATAAGAAATATGAATTATAGGAATATAAGCATTTAGGCAATTTTAGGCACTGTAGAACCACCGTTTTTAACCTTATAAATGCAAAAATCATGTAAATACAACTTCGTTTTAAGTTTTCTCTTAAGGAACAAAACAGGTTTTGGCTTCAAATCCGACGTCCAGTAATCTGTTAGCATCCATGTGTCGCTATCTCAACTGCTGCGATGCTATTGTTGTCTTATATTCTTACAACTTGAGCCTGCTTTTGGATTTCCTCATTATGGACTCTTTCCCTCCATGTCTTATCAATCATGCTACAAACAATTCTCGTTTCTGCTGCCTGATTCTGCTGATATTTTTATGTTTACCAAGGTTGGAACTTTAATACTATGCATCCACTGGTAGTAATATTACTACCACGTGGTGTGCGCCTGAGTGCCGTTGTTAGTTATACTACTACCACAAAATTTGAAATTCAGTCACTCAAAAGCTATTCACACTATTGAATGAGTTGTTGCCTTAACATGTTGTAGATTTCCTTTACTATCAATAGGTGGTGTTATCGATCGAAAGTGATTGATGGTGCAACCTAGGGACAATGTTTTGTAGCCATGTGCCCTCAGCTAGATTATTACCCAATTGCTGAAATATGTATTCCTTGCGTGCTCCAGTTAGATAAGCTCAAATTTATGCACGTTTTCTAGTGATAATGAAAGTGTAGTGAGTCAACAGTTTGCAATCATCTCTCAAGTACTCAACTGATACTGTATATTGAGATATGGATCCCGGATCTAGGACAAGTAAAGGAAATCCTACGTATGCATACAGCCCACAGTTAAGTGAACAGATAATTACAGAACTTGTAAACAATTCAGATTCTGATTTGTATGAAAGTGATTGTGAAGAAGAAAATGAAAATACTGAAGCCCCTAGAATGATGAATTATCAGATTCATCACCAGAAGAACCAGTCAAAAAAGATGAAGGAGGTGAGAAGCATGGGAACACAATAGAAACAAAATATTGCTCCTGTGAACAGGTCCATTTTTTTCTGGCACACCAGAACTGAATGTTAATAACCTTGGTATTTCTGCAGAATCTTCACCTCTAATTTCCTTGGTTTATTTTTTGGCAGTTATGTACTGAATGTTATCCAAGTTGGAAGTAAGAGATATGCCCTACAGCAAATAAATCTAAAGAAGCAAGAAGGCCCTTTGAAACCTAAATCAGTGTACACGGGAAACCAGTGACATAGAATGAACTAAGGTTATTTTTTGCAATAGTGATTCATATGTGTTTGATTCGTAAATCTTTTTCTCCGAGACTATTGGAGCACAACATCGATTCTAAATGCTGACTATGTGAAGTCCACTGGAATATCGAGAGATCGATTTCTTGCTATTCTGACAATGTTGCATTTGAACGACAATGATAAGCAGAAACAAAGGCTACGATCCCCTGTTCAAAATCCCACCAATACTAGACTGCCTGAAAACAAGTTTTCGGAATAGTTATTAACCCAGGGCCATCCAAACAGCGCTCCCCGAGCGCTAGCGCTCTGGCCGTGCTCTCAGCCAGTGCTCCGAGCGCTATGGGGAAGGTACAGTAGTTTCGGTAGTGGTGGGAGGAGCTTGGCTGGCTGAGCGAGCAACCGATCCATCAGTCGCTAGTCTAGTCCAATGCGCTTTGTTGACAGAGTGTAACTAAATGTTTCACAGTTGTCATGACTGAACATCATACAAAAAAAAAAAAGGAGTGGTGAAGCAGCAGCCTTTAAAGAAGAATGGGAAATTTAATTTTTCTGTACAGCTTACAAAGGGCATGCCAAATGTTTAGTGTGCCACCGAAATTTAATGTGTTTAAAGCAACACAATTTGGAACGGCACTACAGTGCCAACCACAGGGATGATTACGGTGATTTGACAGGTGCCAGTTGGAAGAATTGAAAGAAAATTTCAAGCAGCACTATTTTGTAAGTATTATTGTTTTAATTTCAAAATGCTTGTTTACAAACGGGAATGAAGAAATGATTGAATTATCTGAAGAACACTAAAATTGTGACTTGCTGTATTCTCTGTCTGACAGGAGATTGAGGAGAGTGAGGTTGGTGGACCCATTTTACGAGCAAGCTACAAATGTTCGCTGCGAATTGCCAAGGCTGGGAAACCCTTCACGGAAGGGAATTTAATCAAGGAGTGCCTAAAGGACGCGGCGGCATGTATTTGTCCTATGGAGCTAGTTGAGAAATTTGACAAAGTCTCTCTTTCTCCTCAAACTGTGGCTCGCAAAATAGACGACATGGCCGTTGATATGGAACAGCAATTAATGGAGAAGGCAGCAAAGTTTGTATCCTCGATGAATCAACCGACATTGCGGACACAACTCAGCTCGTTATTTTCATTCGAGGGGTGGATGACGATCTTCGGGTCACCGAGGATTTCCTAAACTTGGTAGCCCTCAAAGACACAACTACCGGTTTCGATATTTTCCAAGCAGTGGAGGGTGTTTTTGAGTCAATGGGATTAAAATGGGAGCGGTTGATGAGTGTAACAACGGATGGAGCTCCTGCTTTACATGGTCTATGCACAGGGTTCCTCAGCTATGTAAAATTAAAAATGGCTGAGAGCGGTAGTACCCTAATGGCGGCGGTTCATTGCTTGATACATCAGGAGGCAATCTGTGCAAAAGTCGCCAAGCTTAAAGACATAATGGGAACAGTTGTGCGACTGGTAAATTTTCTTCGCTCCCATGGACTCACGCACCGTCAATTCAAAGAGTTCTTGGATGACATCGAAGCGGAGTATCAGGATATCCCGTACCACGCAGAAGTAAGATGGCTGAGCAAGGCGAAGGTGCTTCATCGTATTTTTTGCTTGCGGAACGCAATAGATACCCTTTGTGACATGAAAGGGCGGCCCGAAGTTCTTTTGCGTGATCCTAAGTTGGTGCGGACTTGGCAATTTTCAGCGACATTACTGCCCATCTGAATACTTTGAACACTTCGCTTCAAGGTGAAAAGCACAATATCTGCGATTTGGTGAAAAAAATTCAAGCGTTCAAAAGAAAATTAATTTTGTGGGAAAACCAGTTGCGTGCTAGGAACACAATACATTTTCCATTGCTTGAAACAGTGAAAGAAGGTGTCGACTTTGATGAGTACTTGCAGGTAATTCACCAATTACAAGAAGAGTTTGACAAAAGATTTTCAGAATTATCAGAACTGCAAGCCGTGTTAGATGTATTTGTTCGACCATTTTCTCTTAGTGCAGACAGTGCTCCACAGCTATTTCAATTAGAGTTCACTGAACTGCAGTGCAATGTTCGTCTTAAAGACCGCTTTCTAATGTCACGAAGTTTAGAAGAATTTTACAGTGGCTTTCCGCAAGAATAATACCCCCTTTTGTATAAACATGCATGTAAAGTTCTGTCAATATTTGGCTCAACGTACATTTGTGAGCGTTTCTTTTCGGTCCTTAAGCTTACCGAAAGTAAACATCGTGCAACGATGAGCGACAGAAACTTGCGCAATTGTTTAAGAATAGCTGTGTCCAGAAATATTGTGCCCAATTTGGAGAAGATTGTTTGCTCCAAAACTAAAAGCTCGTAAAAATGACTGAGCAAAAGTCACTCAACGTCTGTAGTATCTGTTCATTTTGGTAAAATTTTGTTGAATTTTCCTCCCAGATATGTTCAAATTTCAGTTTTAAATAAATCACATTATTCTTTACTTAGTACTTGATTTCATTTCCTGCATCTTCCATACATCGGAGTTCCTTTCGATTTATATATGGGGTATATTTGTTATGGCAAAACAGTACTATCATATGATATCAACAAACCCACAAAAGCCGTCGGCCGCATGACTGTACGTACGTATCTAGTCAGCGCGGTCCGAACATCGTCCGTCTGTCTCAGGTCTCCTCGCTGCCACACTGTAGTGGTGGCAGGGGAAGGAGCGCTAGTCTGACTGCCCAGTGCTTCCCAAGCGCGGGCGCGCTCTCGGAGCGCAATAGCTGGATGGCCATGTATTAACCTGACGAATCACTGGCAATCAACAAAGCAATATGTCCGTTTTGGGGATGTATATTTTTTGTGTGTTTATAAGAAGAAAGCCAAAGAAGTATGGAATCAAGATCTTTCAACTGTGTGAAGCAAGGAGTGGTTGTGTGTGCAACATGGAAGTGTATTCTGGAGCCCATGTCACAGTGGAAGATTACAATTCTTCCTTCAATGTTGTGGACAGACAATACGAATCATTAAAAAAACCCGGGGAGGGGGGGAGCACAGTGTATATGGACAGATGGTATTCAAGTCCCAATATCTGTAGGACTGTCAGACTAAAGCAGTTGGCATCGTGATGGCAAATCTGAAAGGAATGCCAGAGTTTATTTAAAGATAAAAACTTCATTGTTCCGTATTGAAATTATTAATGTTAAAAATTAAATAACTGAATATTGAATACTGAATAGGTTGAACCTCCTTTTCAATTATTTAATTTTTAACAAAGTCAGAGTTTGCGAAAAACTGAAGAAAGGGTGAAAAAATGTCATTGCAGAGAGAACACCTTCTAGCAATAAAGTGGCAAGATGTTTGAGATGTGTACATGCTGAGCACTGCACATGATGGATGACATGACTGAAATACCCGCAGCAAGCAGGAACCATCAGCAGTAGTGGACTATAACAAATTCCATCCAATTGCTGGCATATTATGCATTCACAAGGAAGTCGATCAAGTGGTGGAAAAAATTATTCTTCCATCTGTTTGATCTTGCCATAATGAATGCCTATATACTGTACTGTAAGGCTTGTTCATAAAACTTCCCCTTTCGAAATTTTGTGAGTGTTTAGTGGATGATTTGGTAAGTAGTGTTGGGGCTGAAATTACTGAAGAACCACGAGCATCAACTGTAGGAAGGCTAGTAGGCAAAGATCATTTTCCACACAGAATACCTGCAGTGAACGTGAAGAAAGGAGAACATGCATAGCACAAATGCAAGGTCTGCTACGAAAAGTCCAAACACGACATCTGCCGTACTGTGAAGAAGATGACAACCGTATATCAATCACTGTAATTGTGACGTAGGTCTTTGCATAGTAGAATGTTTTGACTGTTACTATACCAAAGCTAGGTATTGGGAATAACAATGTGTAATTCTGCTGTTCAGTGACTGGAAACTATCAAAATTTTCTGAGTGAATTAGAAATTCAAGTGTGTGAACAACGATATCAGAATGTACTAACATTTTTGCCTGAGTTCCTTTCCAATGCTGAAGGTGAGCATTCTTGAATTGATGTCATGTGATAGTCCACTTTTTCTAGAATATGTATATGAAAATGTTTATTAATATTGCCAAAACTGACAGAACCATGATTTTTTCTGAGTCTAAATCATGCCAGTACAGGGTAGGGACGCTATCTTGACTCGCCTGGGCTCGTAGTTTTAAAAGTGGCAACAATGCTGTAGAGACGCCATGCAACATAACCTAAGAATGTAGCTGATAGCATACATTAGTTACATACCTATCTTACCTCAGAGCGCATAAACTCTCCCCACATCATGCGCATACGAACTGGTGAAAGGAAAAGAGCCTCATGTTCGATGGTGATCTAAGGTAGTGTTGTTACAATGTTTTAGAAACAGGAACATTGGAGTTGGATAAAGATTGAATGTGCCAGAGGTCGTACAGCACGACAGTGTCATCATGGTCTTGAGGAGGCTTGCAGGGAATCTGCATTGCCTTACAGAACAGTGGCATGGTGGGTAAATGCTTTCAACAAGAGACGCCAAAATGTGGCAGACATGCGTCGAACAGATTGTCCTAGTGTTAGTGAAGAGGTACATGCTTTTGCGGCATTACTGAACAATGATTGACGCCATACAATTCGTGAGTTGGCCCGAGACACCATATTAGCGCATATGACTGTGCTTCAAATTCTTAAGGAAGCCTAGGCATGAGAAAAACTGTATCACGACGGGTTCCACATGATTTGACAGAAATGCAGAAATGGTTATGATACGACGCTGCTCGTAACCACTTTGCGTGTTATGAGCGCGAAGGAGAGACTTTCTTACGCCGTATCATTATGCTGGACGAGACATGAGCCAAATTGTACGAGCCACTACTGAAACACCAATTGAATGAATGGTGTCATTATGAGTTACCACAAAGATCAAAAGTTTGTCAGAACCCCAGCAATGAAAAAGTTGTGGCTATTCTTGTGTAAAACTTTGATGGTGTTATCCTAACACATTACATTCCTCCATAGCAGACCGTCAATGTGCAGTTTTACTGTTCATTTTTGGAACACAACCTGCGACCAGCAATGAAAAAGAAGCGGCAACACTTTTTACAGAACCCACCCATCATTTTGCACGACAACACTCGGCCACATACAGTGCAAGCTGTGGCTGATTTGTTCAGTTGATGGTGCTGGGAATTACTGTACCATCCACCATACACCTCAAACTTAAGCCCATGTGACTTTGACTTGATCCCAAAGATAAAGGAGCCACTTCATGGCATTCGCTTCAGAACTGTTCCAGAGATTCATCAGGCAAATGTATTTTATGAACAAGCAGAAAATAATTTTAACACTTCACATTGTATTGTAAGACACACAAGAGAAAAATTACAAAATGCCATGTGGATTATGCCAACATTCGTATCTAATGAAAAAAAAATCCGTCATCATTTTTTGTTTCTTAGACGACTGTTCATTTTCTTCTAATTTTGATGACGCCTCGCCTTTCTCCAGTCTTTCTATAATTTTCAGTTTTTCACTGACAGTTAACCTTTTAGATTTCATTTCTCAACCACTCAGATTGAAAACTCTTACTACTGACTTATTTGAAACTTCGAAAAGACTTCCACACTCTGTTCATACTTCTCAAGTACAGTAGCCTACAACACTCGCTGCCGGCGCACTTACCCTTTACTTGGCTTACAGTTCAGTGACCTTGGGCTGTGGGGAAAGGAAGGGTAAATTCTAAGTGCATTCCTCTTTCACTGTCTCTGCTTCCAAGATTATGGTAATCTGAGCTGTTCCACGTGCAGCAACATGCTCATTTGTTTCCAAAGTTTGCAGCATTCTGGCAGCAGTGTGCATATAGGCCTACTACTACATCGTAGAGAAATGAAGTTCAGTCTCCTCAAATATCAATGATTTCGTCTTCACGCATTGCATTAAAATTCTTTTAAACTAGGCAGAGACAATTTTACTCAGCGTGATGATTAGTGGGTGTAAGAATTAATACTTTAAAAAATAACTCTCCGAGACCCGCGAATTAACTGCAAAGCAAATTATCTGCACGCGAATTATCGGGAGTGTACTGTAATTTAATAGTAGCCTCTATTAAAGTTCCAAACCTTGTATTTCAACTTTATCCAACTGGAGATTGCCTCTTGAATTTGAAACTTTTTTTAATGAAGTCATCATTTTCCTCTACTCTAGCAAATTCAAGCTTTTAAGGATTTAACATAAATGTTTCTACATTTCTAAATATTTTTCTTTCAATGCGGTCCATAGGCGGCCAAATTCGGAAACAAGAAGAAACAATGTCATACCATTTTAATTAAGGTGTTTCTTTTTCAGGTATAATTTCGTTACCATTTGTTTTCTTTTCAGGTAGTTAAATTTTATTCAAAATTAGTTTTGGCAGACTGAAGAACCTAACAGTTATAAATTAACTCAGTTGATACTGAAAACAGTTGGCTTGAGATATCACAAATCATACAGCTCAGACAACAATCCTGGCATAACTAGTCTTGCAACAAAAATCCAACCACGTTTCAAGAGCTTCAAAATATTAGAAAGACCGTTACTAAATCATTAAGAAAAAAAAGGGAAGAAGTAAAATTGCAAACTATAGAACAAGAATTTAAGAAACATTACTCACAAAATTACCACAGAACTTTCAAACAAAAATTGACTAAGAAATCCCCATCATAACTCCATTTTACCAATAAAAATGGAGAAATTGCCTACACTAATAGCACTAACAGTGAAATCCTCACAACATACATTTCTAAACTATTAAATGTGAATCACCTCCAGAAAACTTTCCTAAAGGAATGCAGATTCAATTCGAACAAATACAGTGGAATCTCAATTCTCCATTTTTGGAGGGACCACGAAAAAAGAAAGAATGGGAAAACTGAGAATGTAGGAAAGAATGGAAACCATCAACAATTTGGCTAAAAGTCACAAAAATGAAATACTATACGTATAATTATAATCTTACAAACACTCCTAAACCAAACCAAACCACAGCCCCACTGGGCCTTCCCCTACCAAGCGACCGCTGCTCAGCCCGAAGGCCTGCAGATTACGAGGTGACGCAAGCTCAGTATGACGAATCCTCTTGGCCGTAATTCCTGGCTCTCTAGATTTGTGTCACCATCTCACTATTAGATAGCTCCTCAATTAAAGGTAACACTAGCCGACATGATTTTGCGGTAAAATAGAAAATATGTAATTCTTATGGAAATCGCTGCCCTGATTCCGAAAATGATGCTATTTTTTTCCTATCACATCTAGTTTTGACGCAATTCGGTGTTTTAGTATCTGCATGAACTCGTAAGATGTAATGTTGAGATATGTCCTCGCGCAACATTTTTTAGAATACAATTATGTGATTTGATTTGTTATTGTTTGCATTTTATTATAGGTTTATTGCTGTCTAAATTTTCATTTTGTAATTGGGGATTTCCTGGTAAATTCATAAAAAACTCCCCCAGATATGCAATAGACCGCGAGGTATGAATGATTGAAGATAAGACAGTTGAGAGTTTGTCTTTCATCTTAGACCACTTGAATAATCAGACGTGTTAAAAGCCCCAGCTCTTATGCAATGTTTATGATGGACTGATAAAGCAGTTTCCTTTCAAAGATAACAGTCCGAAAATATTATACTCAAGAAGATGAACTTGTATTTTGTATGGATGTTTCAAATCTTCTACGTCGATTGGGAGAGAAAGAGTATGATCCTAGTAACTGGCGTGTTTTTACTGACTCTTCCAAAATAAGGTTAAAGGCTGTTTTGCTTCATAATACAAATGTTCTGGCTTCCGTCCACTTGCACACTCCACAAAAATGTCTGAAGTATACGAGACCTTAAAGTTGGTGCTTGAAAAAATTAAATATCATGAGCATGGGTGGCAAATTTGCGGTGATTTGAAGATCATTGGATTGTTGCTGGGACAACAAAAAGGCTATACAAAATGTCCCTGTTTCCTATGCGAATGGGATAGCAGGGCATGGGATAAACATTGGGATACAATGAATTGGACAGAAATGAAACAACTACAACCAGAATCCAAAAATGCCTTGAATGTAAATCTTACTGACCGTGAAAAAATTCTACTTCCACTCTTGCATATCAAATTTGGATTGATGAAACTGTATGTCGAGGCATTAGATAAAAGTAGTCTATGCTTCCAATATTTATCCACTAAATTTCCCTCATTATTAGATGCAAAAATCAAAGAAGGCGTATTTGATGGACCACAGATTTGTAAACAGATGAAGGATAAAAGTTTCACAGACACGATGACCAAAATTGAGAAAGAGGCACGGAACGCATTCAAAGATGTAGTGACTAAATTCCTTGGCATAATTAAGGACCCTCAATACAAAGAAATTGTGAGGAAAATGTTGGTAAAGTTTAAGGAACTTGGTTGTAATATGAGCCTTAAGCTTCATTTCTTAGCTTCGCATCTGGATTATTTCCCTCTAAATTTAGGAGCTGTCAGTGAAGAACAAGGTGAAAGGTTTCACCAGGATCTCAATGATGCAGAACGACGCTATCAGGGACGTTAGGATGTGAATATGATGGCCGATTACTGTTGGTCGATTACACGAGACGACCCTTCTAGAGATCATTCAATAACTTCAAAAACCCGGAAATTCCACGGAAAACGGGAAAAGACGGAGGAGTGAATCTAACCTGCACATAATGTAAGTAACAAAACTATGTATGTTTAACCATGTAATTTTTATTCAACGTACGGTTATATTAATTTAAAAGCAACTGTACAGTCGAAACTAAATAGGCGCTTTATGTTTCAGTTTCACAAATTTCAATATACATTAAAAATATAATACATACTATCTACTTGCTTACAAAGCAGCATTTTATGTGTATTCAATGCATGAAAAATATGATTACGTTTTGCAAGCTGAAATTTACATAAATACATCAAATTTAATCAATACTAAGTATCAACAATTTTATGTAAGAACCAAATAATATTTTGTAAAATTGCCACCAAACCAGACGTGATTCGCCAAAACTATTTTTTTCTCGAATTTTGCGTTAAGAAATTAATAAAACCCACCTAGTTTCGTTTTTACCGCACAAAAAAAGTTTTATTTTGCAGGCTAGTGTAATCACATACGCTGCATGGACCTGGAACCAGCCCTCATATCCAGATAAAAATGCCTGACCTGGCAGGGAATCGAACCTGGGCCCTCTGGGTGAGGCAAGCAAGTTAGACCGCAGGGCTGGCTTCAAACATTAATTACCGGTACATGAGTACAGTGAGAGGCGTACTAGGGAAATGAGGAGTGAGGTAGTTTCCCGTTGCTTTCCTCACCTAGCCAGCCGTTGCTATTACATATCAGTCTGCCAAGCCCACCCCAGTTTTACCGGGGAAACCTCGTCAGTTTCCCATGAAAACTTCTTTCAATTCAGCGACCTTGATCCGCCAAACTCTTCGAAAAATTGAATTACGACAATCTAAACAACAATCGACCACGCATAGTTTTTAAATCGCTAATCTAATAATCCAACACAATGGCAAAATTCCTTCTTTTTTAATCTTCCATTGTAATTTAGTCACTGGTATACTGATCGTAGTCAGTTTCTGGAAATCTTGTACCCAAAGAGCATAAGTGCTTGTACCGCAAAAATTAGGCCTACATTGACTTTTAAAGGTAATTTATGTTAAACTCGTGAATATGGTTTCGAATATAAGTATTGATTCTTGAAAGTTCTTGAATGCATTACGGTATATTCAATTCCGCCTGTCACTAATCACATTCAAATCGGAAAAAAAACCCATCAAAACTTCAGAAATTACAGTTATTCACACCTTGAACTCAGCTGGAAAATGCGCTCGCTGCACAAATCGGTACTAGTGGGAAATAATACAAACGTTTTAAATGCAACGTTGCGCAATAAAACAAATGCGGTTTTTATGACATTTTAACAAAAAACATAAAATTCCCAGTCTTATATTAAGACCAAAAGAGTAATAGGCAATTCCAAGACCTCTCATGCCTATATGTATGAAAGGAGCAACATCTGTTCTGGTCTTGATAACATAATTTTATACGATAATATTAAAAATACTCATATGACCTCCCAGTAACAAAATCCAGAAAATTCATCTACACAGATGACATCGCATTAGTCGCCCAATACCATCGCTTCGATGAGTCAGAGTCAATGCCTCCATCAGACTTAAAGATTCTAGACGATTACTTTCGTCAGAACCAACTTAGACGAAACCCACAAGAAAACTGTTGTGTCTACCTTCTACTTGTGGAATAGAAGTGCTGGGTACAATGGCAACAGCAATGCTCGTTACCACATCATCACATCGTTAAGAAGAAGAGCAGTACTTTAGCAACCCAAAATATCTGGGAGTCACCCTGGACAGGTCCTTGACCTACAAATATCACCTCTGTAATGTGTCAGCCAAGTTCAAGACCAGGAAAAACATCCTTCAAAAGCTGGCGGGTACATCCTGGGGTGCTAATGCTCAAATCTTGAAATCCACTGCTCTTGCTCTCTTATTCCATTGCTGAATATTGATCCTCCACCTGGCTTAACAGTGATCACACTGGATTAGTAGACACCCAGCTGAACCAAGCAATGCCTGTCATTACAGGGTGCATTCGACCAACTAACACACACTGGCTTCCACCCTAAGCCACATACCAACTCCATCCCCACGAAGATCACGGTCCCTGCTTAACTTATGGAAGAAAGTAGAAAAAAATCCTCAGTCCCCTATTCATTCTGACATAGCAGTTTCTCCAGCTAAACGACTGAAATCCAGACACCCTTCTTGGCGTACTACAATGAATCTACAGGACACCTCCTTTAATGTATCGGATGCCTGGAAAAAACAGCAATCCTCGTTACCACATCATCACATCATTAAGAACCCCTGCAAGTGCCCATATGGATTTCTCCTTCCCAGACGACAGTGGAGGATGCTAAACCGAATTAGGACCGACCAAGGTAGATGTGGTGCCACTCTCTTCAAATGGGGATGGAAAACATCACCGCATTGTGACTGCGGAGAAGAAGAGCAGACAGTGGATCACACTGCATTTGAGTGTCCTTTGCATGCTTATAGAGGCTCTATATAGGACTTACACTGTGTCTCAAGTGAAGCTCTTTTCTGGCTCTCAACTTTTGATGTGGATCTTTAGTTATGAACTTGAGATGGTTGTTGTACATATTGTATATAATACTACATTCATCATACGCTAAGTAAATAATATTAAAATACTTAAGAAGGAGCAGTTTCGATTCCTGCCTGAAAGCCCAGTGACTATACAATGCTCTGAGGGAAGTGCTGAAAACCTGTTTGTTTGTTTATTTCTTACAAAATTGTACACAATTATTTTAACACTCCTAGTCAATACTATATATTTTTACGTCCAATTAAGACGAAAGTTCACACATAAATAGACATGTTTCAACCCGGCATTGGGTCATCCTCGGTAAGACGTATGAGGCATTAAAATTATAGGAAATACACAAAATGAAATTTTAGTTTAAAAGTATTTTAAAAAGCTTGATGAAAGTTAAAAAACTGTAACTGTGAAATGTTGATAGTTAAAACAGTCTTGAGATGGAAGTCTTTCTGTTTCAATGCTTTTTGTTGTCCTTTGGTGTGGTTCAACTGGTATCTGTACACCGATGGCTTAGTTTTTGTGATCCGACCTGGGCTGATATACATAAGTATTATTGAACAGTCTGATTTTAGTCTGTAAAATGGATAATACTAATCGAGTTAAGGTTGAAAAGTGGTGACTAACAGCAACAACATTTAGATTAATGAAGAACGAAAATTAACTTACATTAGTTGGCCCGCTTGTATCACCCATGTTCTCTGATTATGAGTTCAGCTCTCAACTGACTTGCTCCCGCAGTCGAGTCGCAAGATGTGTTGCTGCAAGGAAGTGGAGTGGGGAAATGGGGCGAAGCTTGCGGAAGAATATTATATTATATTATTATATATTATATTATATTATATATTATATTATTATTATTATATTATTATTATGCCGGTGGCCTCCAAACCCGGGTGATAGGCTATCCACGTGCTTATGAAAATGCGGCTCTACTAACGTTGAATCTTAATGCGTAAGTTGGCGCGCACACACAGCCCCCAAACTGTCGGAATTAACCAACGAAAGTTAAAATCCCCGATCCGATCGTGACCCCTTGAACTGAAGGCCAACACATGCTAACCATTTAGCTATGGAGCCAGACACACTCATATTATACATACTGGTATCAAAATATTGCAATCGTGACATACGCGATGAAAATAAAAACGTGACTTTTACGTCGCTTCATTTCACTTTTCCTTACATCTCATAGCAATTGGAAAACCTTCAAGGCCAGTTCTCTTAATGCAAATTAATGATATATGTGGATATAATGGTGATAACCTGTACTTTGGAGATTCCGTAGATCCTTCGCAAACGGTAGGTTAGAGATCCCACATGGCGGGGCTCAGACAATGTCACAGAGGTTAGAAATTCAACATGGCACACCTCGGACAATGTCACAGCGGGCTAATGGAGGCTGCCAACTTAGGAATTAGTTTCAAGACCAGGCTGCTGAAAAGATTATTGGTCTGGCTTGGTTAGGTTCAGCTCGTAACAAGACAACTGGGCAGGGGCAACAAAGTGGTCAACAAGCCTTAAGCATCCCACACACATCACAAGGTACGACGCGATTAATAACCCTGTGACAAATTAAAACGTACCCGGAGCACGCCGTGACTATTTTAAACTGCGTGATTTTCTCATTTCCAATAGCAACACAGAAAATGGTGGCAAATTTGAGTTTTACACTGCCTCCATTTTAATTCTTATAAATAATAATACTTCTAGGGGCCTGTTAGTGGGTTGAGGAGAAGCGTTGGCGCCAGAAGGCTCATAGTGATGTTGCGCATGAATAACCTTGCGCACACCACTCCAGCCTACGAGATCGCTGCTCAAGACTAGCAACTCCTAATCGCCCGTACATTTTTGTGTAACATACATACTGTACCAGGAACTGTTCCAGCCCTGTACATTGTTTTATAATTGCCGGAACATATGGAAAAGGGACGGCGATAATATCTATTCGTATGCCCAACATCTTGTGCTAGCGCAATATGAAGTTCCTCGTGGCGAGCTGGACACGTCACGAGCAAGGAACCTGCGGGTGACGTCACTATCACATGTTGCACACCTCTCTATCGAATGTGCTGGAAGGAAATGTCTAACTTTTCAGCCGATTAAGTTATGGAAATGAGACATATATCATCGTGTAGCTCATGTTCTAAATGTAAACATGTCTTAATTTCAATAAAATCCATCGAGGCATTCAAGAGATATAAGCACATTTCCCCTCCGTGATGTGGCAAGCAGCCTTGAGTCGTACGGGATATAAGCAGCAGGCCAGACCACAGCAATTCAGTTCACATCCTTCACAGCTGGCTAGCATGTCACGCTGCACGCGACGAGTCGAACTAAGTATTCCTACTGCCGGACATCGTAATACTTAGAAAATTTTGACGGCAAGTTGACACTTAGTTTCTGCGAATAACAGTGTGTAACTTATAAATTGTGGGACTTGCAATTCGTCACACATTCAGACTTAGAAAATTAACGTGTGTGTAACATCAAAGTCATAAAGACTTGTAATATTTCACCGATATTTGAACTTGACAAATATCTTAGTTTTCGTATGAATAACCCTAACCAACTTGAAGTGAGCACGGCTACTTCGCATTGTAATGATCTTGAACTATTTCAATTGCAAATATCGTGATTGTAGGTCACAACACATTAACTATTTTGAGTATTATCAGAGCCTAGAACACTTTAATTTGTGCCGAAACAGACTGTACCATTTAAAACAACACGTGTGGATAGACTGTGTAGTGAACTTCGTAATTCAGTGAAGTATAGGACTTATACATGAATAATTGTAGAACTGTGTTAGTGAGAATTAACATTACGAGATATTACGAGAGAGAGCCATTTATTTATTTCTTTGCTGTGAAGGTGAGCCATAATAAACTGTGCTTCAAATGAAAGTTATTCTGACTAGTAAATATGTTGGAAGATATATAGATAGCCTAGTCAATACTATTCATTTATTTACCTTTCACCTTAACATCTAGTACATGTTTCGAGAATATTATGCATTCTCTTCCTCAGCTAGTGGATTAAAATTCAGTATACAATAAGACCTGACTAAAATACGGGGGCCCCCATTAAAAATTAAAAACAATGAGTATGACAATGTGACACTTAAAAATTTTGGATAGTACAAACATAGAATTAAAATCCCATTTTGTCAAGTACAAATTAAAAACACAATATAGTAATGTCTAATTAAATACAACGTCTTGTGATGATATGAATTCACAGTGTCCTTGAAGTTGCCTTGCGTAGTTCAAAAATGTTGAGTTAAGAATGAATGAAATTGCATTAAAACTTGAAGTATTTTAGTCAGGTCTTATTGTATACTGAATTTTAATCCACTAGCTGAGGAAAAGAATGCATAATATTCTCGAAACATGTACTAGATGTTAAGGTGAAAGGTAAATAAATGAATAGTATTGACTAGGCGGACTATCTTCCAACATATTTACTGTTACTAAGTCAATACGGATCCAATCCCGACCATCATGGTCAAGATTATTAATAATTATTCTGACTATACGAACAGTGAGCCGTAAGTGTCTAGATGAACTGTGCAGTGAAGTGTATTACTCATTATCGTGATTTACGATAATAGACAGTGCTCCGACGTATTTCTCATCGAGTGAATGGTGATTATTTATGAAACAGTCATCAGTTCTAACAGTGCAAAATCGAATGGTGCACATTTTCAACCTAGTCAGTTGGACTTTCTTGTGTTAAAGCCACTCTTTTAATAACATGAGAAATCCTGACTCGTGACGACGGAGATTGACGGAAAACGACGGAGATCGACGGAGATCGGCGTAGAACAACGGAGATCAGCGTCGATTTGGTACTATGCGGGACAGTTCCAGGGACGTGGTACTATGGAACATCTTGGTGTCTGCTGACAGCTGAGTTCCAGATTGCTGTTTGCAGAGCAGTATTCAACTGTTCGAGCTCAACGAGAAGGCGTATATCAGGTGATATCAGTGCTTTTTCCATTCAATTCTGACTTTGAGCAGAACTTCTACAAACAGTGTCATTACTGACAAAGAACATTAAAAGTTCACTTAACCCTCCGTTACACGCGCCGCGGAGTGAGAGTCCGCACTTTATTATTCTTTGGTGTCATAGGCCGAAAATACAAGGCAGAACGGGCTGCCTTCTTGTAGCTTCCTTCTGCAACAATACAAAGGCCGTGACGGCCCGAGAATGTCTGAGTAATCGCCAAGCTGTCAATTACAGAAGTTTATATTGTCAACTGCAGACTTGCGGAGTCTGAGTCCGCAGGCATGTATTGGTGAGTTGTTAATCTTACTCACTCTTTTGGTAAGTCATCCATTCTTCCCTTACTATTTATTATAAAATTATATACTTTTACTACCTACAAGTGTAGTAGTGGGCTCATTTTGATATATTTTCTACTTGTAATTATTTACAATGGGATAAACATGATAATACAAAATGACCTATGAATAACGATTTTGCGTCCTTTTTCCAAGGAGTTGATTCCGAGAGTTATGGATCAAATCGAGCAGTGGTTGGACGACGATGAAGTTGGTGCGAGTGATGACAGTGATCGAGACGTCGTAAACGATAGTGATCATAATTCTTAGAGCGAACAGTCCACGTGTGAAGAGGACGTGACTGAAAGTGAGCAGCATGAAATATAATATGTTGGAAAGGAAGGGACCAAGTGGAATCATCGGCCTGCCAATAGAAAGGCCAGGAAACCTGAACATAACATTATAAAACACTTGCCTGGAGTAGTAGGAGTTGCAAAGAATGCATGTTCTTTACCGACAAAATGCTTCAAGAAATCGTAACATGCACGAATCGCTATATATATATATATATATATATATATATACACCCTTGTGTCATACATGTCAAGAAAAGACAAAGTTATATTGGTTCTATCTACTTTCCTTGAATACCATTCTGTTGATGACAATTCAAATGGATGAAAACCCTCAATGATTACCTTCTACAATGACACGAAGTCGGGCGTTGATAAGGTGGATGAAATGAATTGCACTTACTCCATGGCAAGAATATCACGACGTCGTGACTTCTTCCGTGCGATATATATCAATTAATAGAATGCAACGATTACAATTTTATTCCAAGAAGCAAATTAAGAACCAATTATTGTTAATTTACAATTAGTTTTCTTAAGTCCCGTGATTTGCGGTTGATAACTTCTAATTTATACTAAAGGACTGACATGTTCTGGTAAATGTAGATTATATATACATTTATCAAAATAAATAAAATCAAAATAAAGTAATTACGGTATAAGACAGATTGAAAAAAGAGAGAAATAAGGAATTCTTGGAAACAGAATTGAAATGAAAGGAATGGAAGCTTACAAACAGTCGCGGACTGTCAGTCCGCGCGCGTGTAGTGGTGTTGCAACAGAGCGCGCGTTTAACGGAGGGTTAATTAATATTTTAGTTGCAAGACAGACTTTCAAATAACAGTGTGCTCTCGTATATTCTCATTTATTGGAACTTTGAAATATCAATTGAGTGCATTATTCGTAGTGGAAGTATATCATAAACTCTTAACACACAATATTTTCATGAAGTGTACAATAATTTACAAAAGAGTAGGACGATACTCAGAACTTTATACAAGAAGACTAGATTTGATTTCAAGTGTTTTCATATTTGAGTTTGATATGTTCTCGAGAAGGAATTACCAAATTTACTTTACGCAATTCATGTAGAAAGTGTAATCTGATATCGCAAGTGCCGATAGAAAGACTTTAGGGTTTCTTATTTACTTACAACATTCTTATTTATTGATATATGCAATGAAAGTTATAATGGACATAACAGATTGAGGAAAGGTATTATTCAGTTGAATTTCACTTGAATTTCGATATTCTATTGTTGAATTTGGAATTTATTTTCTATTAAAATTTTATGATTCGGCGACATAATAGGGTGGCCTTCCAGAGACTGAATAAAGGAAAGAAAGATATAATATCTATTATTTCGCCTTGTGATCCTCCCTCTCTGTACCACCTCCTAAGGACTAGGCACCCCTTTGATAGACCTCATGCTCTTTAAAATCAACTTTTCCTGGTACAATAAATACATACATACATACATACATACATACATACATACATACATACATACATACATACATACATACATAACCATTATAGACTGTTATGCCTTTCAACGTTCAGTCTGGAAGCCTCTGTGAATGTACTAAACGTCGCCACAATCCTCGATTTGCAACTAGTGTTGTGGCCTCATTTAGTTCTATACCTCTTATCTTTAAATCATTAGAAACTGAATCTAACCATCGTCGTCGTGGTTTACCTCTACTTCTCTTACCCTCCATAGCAGAGTCATTATTCTCCTAGGTAACCTATCCTCCTCCATTCGCCTCACATGACCCCACCACCGAAGCCGGTTTATGCTGTCAGCTTCATCCATCGAGTTCATTCCTAAATTAGCTTTTATCTCCTCATTCTGAGTACCCTCCTGCCATTGTTCCCACCTGTTTGTACCAGTAATCATTCTTGCTACTTTCATGTCTGTTACTTCTAACTTATGAATAAGATATCCTGAGTCCACCCAGCTTTCGCTCCCGCAAAGCGAAGTTGGTCTGAAAACAGACCGATATAAAGATAGTTTTGTCTGGGAGCTGACTTCCTTCTTACAGAATACTGCTGATCGCAACTGCGAGCTCACGGCATTAGCTTTACTACACCTTGATTCAATCTCACTTACTATATTACCATCCTGGGAGAACACACAACCTAAATACTTGAAATTATCGACCTGTTCTAGCTTTGTATCACCAATCTGACATTCAATTCTGTTGAATTTCTTACCTACTGACATCAATTTAGTCTTCGAGAGGCTAATTTTCATACCATACTCATTGCACCTATTTTCAAGTTCCAAGATATTACATTGCAGGCTTTCGGCACAATCTGCCATTAAGACCAAGTCATCAGCATAGGCCAGACTGCTTACTACATTTCCACCTAACTGAATCCCTCCCTGCCATTCTATACCTATCAGCAGATGATCCATGTAAACTACGAACAGCAAAGGTGAAAGATTACAGCCTTGTCTAACCCCTGTAAGTACCCTCAACCAAGAACTCATTCTACCATCAATTCTCACTGAAGCCCAATTGTCAACATAAATGCCTTTGATTGATTTTAATAATCTACCTTTAATTCCATAGTCCCCCAGTATGGCGAATATCTTTTCCCTCGGTACCCTGTCATATGCTTTCTCTAGATCTCCGAAACATAAACACAACTGCCTATTCTTCTCGTAATATTTTTCAATTACCTGGTGCATACTGAAAATCTGATCCTGACATCTTCTCTGTAGTCTGAAACCACACTGTTTTCATCCAACTTCCTCTCAACGACTGATCGCACCCTCCCTTTCAAGATGCCAGTGAATACTTTGCCTGGTATACTAATCAATGCGATACCTCGATAGTTGTTGCAATCCTTCCTGTTCCCTTGCTTATAGATAGGTGCAATTACTGCTTTTGTCCAATCTGAAGTTACCTTACCAACACTCCATGTTAATTTTACTACTCTATGAAGCCATTTCGTCCCTGCCTTCCCACGATACTTCACCATTTCAGGTCTAATTTCATCTATTCCTGCTGCCTTATGACAATGAAGTTTATTTATTATCCTTTCCACTTCCTCAAGCATAATTTCACCAACATCATTTTCCTCCTCCCCAAGAACTTGGCTGTTCGCAACACCATCAGGATGATTTCCTTTCACATTGAGAAGATGTTCAAAATATTCCTTCCACCTCTCCAGTGATTCCCTGGGATCTATTATGAGTTCACCTGAATTACTCAATACACTGTTCATTTCCTTTTTCCCTCCCTTCCTAAGATTCTTTATTACTGTCCAGAAAGGTTTCCCTGCTGCTTGACCTAGCCTTTCCAGGTTGTTACCAAAATCTTCCCGTGACTTCTTTTTGGATTCAACAACTGTTTGTTTCGCTCTGTTCCTTTCATCTACGTACAAATCCCAGTCTGCCTCGGCCTTATTTGGAACCATTTCTGATAAGCCTTCTTTTTACGTTTACAAGCTGCTTTCACTTCATCATTCCACCAAGATGTTCGCCTTTTCCCATCTTTACATACAGTCGTTCCTAGGCATTCCCTTGCTGTTTCTGCTACAGCAACCCTGTACGCCACCCATTCACTTTCTATATCCTGAACTTGCTTACTGTCTACTGTTTGAAACTTCTCACCAATCATATCCATGTACTTCTGTCTAATTTCCTCGTCCTGGAGATTTTCTACCCTTATTCGTTTGCAGACAGATTTCACTTTCTCTACCCTAGGCCTAGAGATACTTAGTTCACTACAGATCAGATAGTGGTCTGTATCATTGAAAAATCCGCAGAAAACTCGTACATTCCTAACAGATTTCCTGAATTCAAAGTCTGTTAAGATACAGTCTATTATGGATCTGGTACCCCTAGCCTCCCATGTGTAGCGCTGAATAGCCTTATGCTTGAAGAATGTATTTGTAACAGCTAAACCCATACTAGCACAGAAGTCCAGCAAACGCTTCCCATTCCCATTAGCTTCCATATCTTCCCCACATTTACCAATCATCCTTTCGTATCCTTCAGTTCTATTCCCAACTCTCGCATTGAAATCGCCCATTAGCACTATTCTATCCTTGCTGTTGACCCTGACCATGATGTCACTCAATGCTTCATAAAACTTGTCAACTTCATCCTCATCTGCACCCTCACATGGTGAATACACGGACACAATTCTAGTCCTAATTCCTCCAACTGACAAATCTACCCACATCATTCGCTCATTTATTTTCCTAACAGAAACTATGTTGCGTGCAATGGTATTCCTGATAAACAGCTCTACCCCAAACTTTGCCCTTCCCTTTCTAACACCCGTCAAGTACACTTTATAATCTCCTATCTTTCTCGTTATCTCCCCTTACCTGAATATCACTTACTCCTAGCACATCCAGATGCATCCTCTTTGCTGACTCAGCCAGTTTTACTTTCTTTCTTCCATAAGCCCCATTAATATTGATAGCTCCCCATCGAATTCCATTTCGTTCACCAAGCTGTTTCCAAGGAGTCCCTCGCCTGTCAAGTGGGAGTGTGGCTCCCTTACTCCCATAGGTCCGAGGCTTGCTTAAAATGTTCTGAGCTCGGTAAATTCATGAAACAGGATGCTACCCTACTTGCACGTAGTCCAAGTGAGGATCTCTCCTCTAACGGGTTATGGACCACCGGTGGATTGTATAGTCCTAGCCGCCTGAGCACAAGGAGGGCCAGGACTCAGAATATGTCCGAGATGCCCACTCCCATTCCATAGCAACTGGTATCCCGACTCTCAGAACCACTTACTAGGCCACTCAGCCGTTGCCCATGGTTCACGAACTAGGACGTGACTACAGTAACCCACAAACATGAGGTATGTATGTATGTATGTATGTATGTATGTATGTATGTATGTATGTATGTATGTATGTATGTATGTATGTATGCAAGTTACATGCTTATATTCCTTGGAGTATATCAAGCTCACATACTCAGAATATGTCCGAGATGCCCACTCCCACCCCATAGACTCTGAGGACTACTTACTAGGCCACTCAGCAGTTGCCCATTGTTCACGAACTAGGATGTGACTACAGTAACCCACAAACATGAACCATTTTTTGTATAACTGGTTGCCGCTATCACAAGCTAAGAGTTCAGCTGTCTCTTTAAATTCAAAAAATTTTGCATATACTTTTCTTACGTATGATCAATCCATGCGGGAAAATTGTGTCCGAGGACAAATACTTTTTTAATGATCGATGCGATAAAAAGATAGATAGTCTGAGGAACTATAGATGTGGGGGAATTTAACATTGGTTTACATGGAACATTTTTGAGACCAAATAAATTGAACGATGGATACGGGAAAACGACAGTTCCGGGAACGATGCATTGAGGTTCTACTGTAATTGTGAGTCCTTATGTTCCTGTTTTTTACTACAAATGATTGGAATAAAATTTTCCCATATTACATTCTTTTTTCATTCGTCTCATTTAAGTTGAGGGCTGGGTACTTATATTGATCCATACTGATCTAAAAATTCTCCAAAATGTGGAGTGGTGGACCTTTTTGTTCACGTTGTAGAGTTTTTTAGATCTTGATCTATTGTAGTATAATTGTTTGGCAATACAATCGAAAAAATAAGAAAATGAACATCTAACCCTGGACATAATACAGACGTTATGATTTCTGAGGATTCTCTAAATAATGCCACTCAAATGCGATGCTAAGATAGTCCCTTATGGAAGTTCACTGCCAATCGCTTTTCCAGTACAGTACTTGCTCTAATTATCGGAATGATGGGATGTTAATGCCGTCCATTCGTGAGATACAGTTTATTGAAAAACGCTTTATCGAGGATTTAACATTGATGGGAATGAAATTTCTCGATGGTTGATCCAGGAAATCGTTTCTTCGAGCAACGGATAACGTGGAATTTTTACAAAGTGATTTAATTAGGATGCTCGTGGGACTACGTAATCTGAACGAATAATCCTGGAAAGTTTCTGGGAATTTATAATCAAGATTCCACTGTATCTAGAATATTAAGAAAGTCATGAAATTGCTAAAAAGCAACAAAGCTGCAGCGGAAGACCAAATAACTGCAGAACTATGGAAAAATGCAGGAGGTGATTTCATCATGAAACTTTATGAAATTATACTGGAAATTTGCCAAAACTGAAAAATTCTTGGTTTGGAAACAAGCAATCGTACATGCAATACACAATAAAAAAAAAAGAAATTAGACTGACCTCTCTCCTGTAGATAACTTATAAAATTATTTTTAAAATCCTCCTGAACCAGGCTGAGTTTCAAGAGGACCAAGAACTCTTTGAATACCAAGCTAGATTCTAAAGAGGAAGGTCATGTTTAGAGCAAATTCTTAACTTGAAAAACTCAATAGCTTATTTCCGTAAAATAGTCAATAAAATTTATGTTATCACATTTGTTGATTTCAAAAAAGGATATGACACCATAAATCGTAAATCACTTCTCAAATGTCTTACCAGAATTTGGACTTGATCAAAAAGCAAGAAATATTATCAAGGAAACGTTCACCAAAACAAGTTAGGTAAAGTTTATGGGTGGATGTAGTCATGGATTTCAAATAAACACATGAGTCCAACAAGGGGACAGACTCACCCCATTACTTTTCAACTGTGTTTTTGAAAAAGTGGTCAGAGAATGGAGGAAAACAGGTGCACAATCTCACTGTTTAGGACCAAAGATTAAAACTGACTGTCTAGCCTTTGCTGATGATATGACACTCTTCATCTCCCTAGCGTTTATCCCGCGTAATTGCATGGTTCACTTTTCTGCACCTCACTTTCCATCGCTTCAGATCCTTGGCGTCAACTGGAGTAATGCCCATCAAGCACATGTCCTCCCAAGGTGTGTCAAGCCTCTCTTCCTAGGCCGTCCCCATAGTCGACGCCCCTCAGGGTTCAAATTTAGTGCCATCTTCACAACTGAGGTACTACTGCCGTGCAGTATGTGACCATACCATCTTAGAAGGGTCTCCCGCATTTTGTCAGTAATTAGAGCCACTTCAAATGTCGAAGATATGGCACTAATTGCCAAAAAAATCCCAGATGCATAAAAACAACTTGCTATACTACAAGAACAAGCAGCAAAAACTGTACATCACTGTCATATGAAAATCTAAGTTTATGGCTGACAGCAAAACTGTGCTGCGGGAAATTAACATTGAAACTAGTGGATCTCCAGAGTGAAGAAATTTAAATACTTAGGTGAATGAATTACAGAGAATGATAATGAAAAGAAATCCATAATATGAGGCGTCTAGTATCAAAACCGGCCAAGTCACTCAAGGCATATTTTTCAATACGGACGAAAAACCTGTAGAGACAAAGCAATGATGGTCAGAAAATATTTTTTTTCACAGTTATATCCTTAATGGTTTAATATTTAAGTTCCGCTGTTTTGAGAAATCTAACTCATAATTAACCCATCTTTTTTGTTAATTTAAATTTTGACTTGGCCGTTTTTGTTGCAATTTTGTACAATTTCACAAGGTATGAAAGTAAATCTTTCAGTTCAACACTCGGAACAATATCCACGTTACAGCATACAATGACAAAATACGAGCACACCGGAAATGGGATTGCTTTGGCGCCAATGACGGTAAGAAGCCCGCAAATACGTAAATCAGTGTTGCAAACGAACAAAAGCAAAATATTATGACTTCAAAGAATATACATTACAAGGAACAATTTTGCCTACTGATATTATCACATTGTTGCTTAATGTAACAACACAAGATTCCAGATAATGATGCTGCATCATAAAGATTGTCGCTCGTTCCTTGACTTGGCCGGTTTTGAATTCACTGGCTGCATGACTTGGCCGATTCTGTTGCACGACCGAGATTTCAGTGCTCTATAACATGAAGACATGGACGATTTTAAAGCATATTCTTGTTTCACCTGATAGTGTTATACTTCTACTTCAAATTTATAACCTTAACTCATTTTCGTAAATTTTGTGACTTGGCCGGTTTTGATACTAGACGCCTCATATAAAGAATTTAGAAGATGGAAACTAATAAACTAACAAAAACTGCTTACAACAAACAATGCCTCCTCTGGAACAGTAGGATTCAACATTGCATAACAGTAATTAAAGCAGAGGGCACTATGTATGTGTATGTTCAGTCTTCAGCCCTAAGGCTGGTTGGATCCTCAACAGCTCTGCCATCAGCTGTCATAGATGCCCAGGCATCACTGAAGAGGCGTACCAGGGAAATGAGGAGTGAGGTAGTTTCCCGTTGCTTTCCCCACGGAGCCAGACATTGCTATTACACATCAGCCTGCCAAGCCCACTGAAATGCATGCACCGACCGACCCTATGAGCAACAATTTCATACCATTCATAGCAGGAACTGGCTGTACAAGGAATGGCATTACTGAGGGCACTATATGCTTCAGAAACCCTTAATCTACAACAAAAAGGATTAAAGGAACAATCAGAGATTAAGAAACAAAAAATCATGAGAAAAATCTTAGGGTCATGATTTAAAAATCAAATTCATTACCCTAAACCTAATTTGAAATACAGTATATCGTGTTTCCAAAATCACAGATATGATGTGACTGCGATGAATCCAATTTACAGGGCATTTAGAAATAAGGGACTTTACCAGATTTTGCCATAAAATGTACAAATTTCTGCAAAACAAGTCCTCTAGACCAAGCTTTCTTTTTTTTTTTTTGCTTTACGTCGCACCGACACAGATAGGTCTCATGGTGATGATGGGATAGGAAAAATCTAGGAGTGGGAATAAAGCGTACAGCCCCAATATTTGCCTGGTGTGGAAAAGGTAAACCATGGAAAAACATATTCAGGGCTGCTGACAGTGCGGTTTGAACCCACTATCTCCCGGAAGCAAGCTCAAAGCTTTATTGGATTAGGATCACCATATCTACTAGATCGGAATGAAATCAGAATTACAGTCCAAACATGGTGATTTGAGGAAGAAGGACAGGAACCTATATGAGGTAAATGGTCAGAGAAACAGAAACTTCTACAGTCCTTAAGAATAAAGAATTAAGGGACAAAAATGATGACAAAACAAATTTTTGTTTCCAAGTAGTCCTAGGTGACCCATTTACAAAAAAAGGAGAAGAAGAAGAAGAAGAAGAAGAAGAAGAAGAAGAAGAAGAAGAAGAAGAAGAAGAAGAAAACTCCTACATAAGTGTTGTTAATAAAAATCAAAAAATATTATTAACATTCAAGCATAAAAAGTACTCTCCACTTTATAAATTATCCTGCAATAAATAATATCGAAGTTCTCACCTACATCAATCTTCTCCACATACAGAGCATCTGCATCTGGGTGTCGAGATATTTCTACTATTTTCCCCACCCGAATATCAAGCCGATGGGGTAGTAACTCATCTGTAGCTGCAGTCTCTGTAAACCACAAACACTGAAATAGGTACTCAACATTAAAATAAATAAAAAATTACCATAATGCATCCCATAAATTATTTCAATTTTTTGATGGGAGAAGAGATGGTTGAATGAATCTCTTGGATTATTATTATTAGACTATTATTATTATTATTGTTGTTATTATTATTATTATAACCACAGCAAAGTTAATGAAGTTCTGGGAGAAGAAAAATGGACTAACCAGCAAGTCAATTGTTTACCGTGGTCCAAAGTAGACCAAACTCGAAGAAATTATGATAACAATAAAAAACACATATATGGTCCAGTGGCAACAGACCTTTGTACAGAGGTTTAATAATTAATTATTGAATTCATTAAATAAACAAATAAATATAAATAAAGAAATTGCAATATGATATGGATTCCCAAATAGCCAGTGAAGTAAACGTGCTGAAATCCAAAAACAGACATAACAAGAAATGGAGAAGAAAATAAAGCAATTGCATCATAATGAAGAATAGCTCTTAAGTTTAAGGGAACAGGAGGGGGAAATAACAAACCCCTAGAGGTTAAAATAATATTAAACTTACTCTGAATAGGCTTATATGCTTTATCTACCAAACTTTTGAGTTCAGGTTTCTGAAATGCCTTTCGTATGGGGTCAAGCAGCTGATTCAAATAAACTTCCACACTCGCCTTCAGATCTGCAGGGTGTACTTCCACTTTGGAAAAAGCCATTTCCAGTGCTTCATAAGTAGCAAATGACACATCACCTCCATTTTCAGGGGCTCGAGAAATTTTATATTCTGCAAAACACAAGATTGAGGGTTTATTGATGTATAACAGAGAATAAAAGCCTTCTTATGTTTTAAATACCATAAAAGATTACAAGGAACAATTTAAGTTAGCAAAATCAAATTCTACAATGACTTTTAAACAAGAACAATTCCAAAAATTACTTTTAATATTTCTGGAATTTTAACTGTAAACTATTTTTAAAGATTTGCGTACAGACTTTCACAGTTTTTATACCAATAAGAGGAGATAATTTTGTTTGCTTAGTCTCTGTCCCCAAATCTTGCCATCAGGAAGGGCATCCAGCCATAAAAATTTCTTGCCACAACCATGTTAATGACAGCTTCACAAAATAAATGTTCCAGAGTAGCCTCTCGATCGGATCTTCAGGAGAGGAATTTTGTAAATAAGAAGGAGGTTGGGATTAGATTAAGTGCTCTAAATACTGGACCAAAGAATGGAAAGAACAGAGAGATTGTAAACATATGCACAGAAGAAAGGTGAAAATCTTGTGTGTACAAGAAACAAGGTGGAAAGGTAAAAAGGCAATGCAGTTAGCGGAAGGATTCAAGCAGTTTTATAGCAGTGCTGATGGACGCACAAGAAATGGAGTGGGAATTATAGTGGATAGAGATCTACAAGGTGAGATTTCTGAAGTTAACAGACTTAACGACCAGATTATGAGTATCAGGGTGAATATTGATGGGCATGAGACTACAATTGTTAGCGTGTATGCACCCAAAACTGGATGTTTGGTGGAGGAAAAGGAGAAATTCTGGAGGGACTCGGATTGGTGTACCGATAGGAATACCAGATGGGGAGCACATACTAATAGGAGGACATACAATGGACACAATGAGCAGAAGAGTAGTGAGATGGAAGTATTCATGGAGGCTGGTGTTATGGTGAACGAAATGAAGAAAGGGGCTTTTAACCTTTTAACCTTGCTGTGGTTAATACCTTTCTTTAGAAGAAAGAAGAGCAATTTGTGATATATATATAAGTGGGATCAGGAATAGTCAAACCCACTACATAATGGGCATACTAAGGAGTCAGACCTTTAGCACCACCGACGAGAAAAAGTTGACTAATGCTGCTTGAAAATGGTCTGTCTATGGCAACAAAAACAGTGACACAACATTTAAGGAAGCTATGCCACGTGGGTTGGCTTGCTCTCAGTCGCTTTTGTGGTATTATTCGGAGTGGAACTGTGTTAGCTGTGTTAGCTGTTGCTGCTTTATGTGTTTATGGGTTTGTTTTCTGAATATTTTTTTCATTGTTAGTATTTTTGTTTTGTTTGTAAGTTAATCAGTGGCTAGTTGTACAGCTCTATTCTGTATTTAACATGAGCATTTTTTGAGATTATTGTCAGAAACTGATGATTTTGTTAGTGATTATCAAATCTCATATTTATCGGCAATGACATGTTCTGTCTTAAATGCTGGAGTTATTAGCATGAGCTTACGAACGGGTCCATGTTTATTAAATTGCATTAGGCCTGCATGTTTTACTAAATACTGTGCCTGTATGAAAAGGTGATATGCCGCAGATGGAGGTAACTATAAAAACGCAACGTGCTTCACAGTTACTGTTTTGTTTCGCCGCTCAAATGTCAGACTCCAACTCTCGGGGGCCCAACGGTAGAAGACAGCATCTGAAGGATGAAGGATGCTGGAGGATGTGCAGGAGTGGTGGAAGATCAATAATAGTATTTATAAGGAACCAATGCAAGAGAAATGATACTGGGAGTAACATCTGGAAGAGGACCATCAGTGCACAGTGGTGGAATAGAGATGTACAGAAGGAGGTGAAACTTAAGAAGGATGCTGAAAATGGGACAGGACAGGCTGTTTGGTAGACAAAGAAGCATATGTATTAACAAAAGAACAGGCAAAAAAAAGCTGTGGTTAGGAAAAAGCACAGTCAATAAACAGAGCATATGCAGACCTAGATAGAAATTAAGGGGTCAACCAGATGATTCAAATAGGTAAGGCGCAACATAAGACATCCAAAGACATCACATCAGTGAAACAGATAAAGGATGAGGCGAGAGTAGTGATATAATGTGATGGAAGAGTACTACTAAGATGGAAGGAGTACTTCGAGAGACTACTAAACGAGGAAAACCCGAGGGATAAATTTGAGGATGGAGGAATCAATGAGGGAATGGTACAAGTAGTATCCGGGGAAGAAGTGGAAAGTGCACTATGAAAAATGAAATATAGAAAGGCAGTAAGTGTAGAACAGGTAACACCAGAGGTGTGGAAAGAGCTTGGGAGAGAGGACGATTGACCTATTATGGGATTTAAAGAGAAAAGTCTGGATACAAGAAAAAATACCAGTGGAGTGCAAGAGTAGCATCCTTGTCCCAATCTATAAATGTGGAGGACTGTAGAAATTACAGAGGGATTAAGCTGATGTCACATCTTTCAAAAGTATGGGAAAGGGACATGGAAGGAAGACTGCTTGGATTTAATTGGTGATGAAAAATTTGGGTTTATGCCAGGACATAGTACAAAGGATGTAATCTTTGCACTGAAACAACTAATGGAAATATACAGGGAGGTACCGACTGACCTTCACATGGTATTCATATACTATGAGAAGGCATATGACTGGGTACCCAAACAGGAGATATGGAGGTACCTTCAACTGAAAGGATCTCCTGAAAAATACGTAAAACTGGTGAAGGTAATGCATGAAGGAGCGGTGACACAAGTGAGAAGTGGTGTAGGAAGGACAGGAAGCTTTCCATCACTAGCACAGCGTGTAGATACATACAATTGTCACTTACTTTAGTTTGTTTGAAAGGTTCAACTACTTCTCAGAGAATAGTTTAACATTAAAGAAAATAATCTCAAATTAAAACTTAATATTATATACATAACAATATTTCTAAATCTACAAAAGAGTTTGTGAACTATCAATCAATGTCACAATAAGGAAATCTATATACATCACTTCAAACAGGTAATACAATTCCTAAAAGTAAAGAGCTGGGCAATAATAATAATAATAATAATAATAATAATAATAATAATAATAATAATAATAATAATAATAATAATAATAATAATAATATTTTTTTTTTACGAGGGATTGTGGAAAATCTTCAAAAGACACTTGTGAAGGGTCCGCACCCCACAAGTGTGTGGGATTTTTACCCACTAAAAACCACACACCCTTTGTGTCATCACCCCGGAACCGCTCTCGCATTACTTCAGGGTGATATCGTGCTTTGTCTTTCAGACGCCTTCTTTCTTCATTTCTCCTATACGAACGTTTATATGCTTCCAAATCCTTCTTCTTCTGACGAAGGACGTTCTCCACGTACACTGTCACGCGATCCCAGGATTCCTGGTTTAGCAGCATCGCCGAAATAATATTATCTGTTGTCAATTCTCCTAGTTCAGTTTCCACACATCTTCTCTGAATCGTCCAATGGCCGCATACAAAAAAGGTGTGAAATACGTCGCCAATGTCATCACAGTATATGCATGCTGCGTCACTCGCTCTGCCCAATTTATGCAGGAATTTCGGGAAATATCCATGTCCTGTTAGAAGCTGCATGAGGTAGTAATTTACTTCGCCATGGGCCCTTTCGACCCAGATATCCAAGCGTGGTATCAGTCGCTTGGTCCATTTGCCTCGAGGGTCACTTTCCCATCTGAGTTGCCATCGCCTCATCCGTTGACTGAAGGCACGCTTCTTTGCACATTTCTTTCCCAGCTCTCCTTGGGTTCGCCAGATTTCATGTCGCTCCAATGCAAGTAGGTCTATTGGGGCTATTGCTGCCACCGTGAGGATAATAATAATAATAATAACAATAACAATAATAATAATAATAATAATAATAATAATAATAGAGGTTATAACACTTATTTTTGTGTTTTACTTCCAAGCACAACAGTGGATCTAATTTATGTTTGGTTTTATAATAATAAAAGCTGCCTCTGTGGATCCGTGGTTGAGTGTCGGCCTCCGGATCCCAAGATAGCGGGTTCGAACCCGGCAGAGGTAGTCGGATTTTTGAAGGGCGGAAAAAAGTCCATTCGACACTCCATGTCGTACGATGTCGGCATGTAAAAGATCTCTGGTGATACATTTGGTATTTACCCGACAAAATTAATTCAATCTCAGCCATAGACGCCCAAGAGAGATCCGGTTTACTCTAGGTCCGCTAGATGGCAGACAGAGTAAACCGGAACGTCGAAATTGACGAGCAGACAGCCAGATGGCGTCAAATCGAAATGTCTGCAAAACGGTAGCTGAGGCCATACGATTATTATTATTATAATAATAAAAGACAAGGTGCATTGTCTTTTATATTTTAAGTGATCGGCTAATGACCCGGAACAGTGGTCGAAACAATGTAAAAAACAATGCACAGGAAAATAATAGGTGATGTATAAATTTTCCACTAGTTGAAGTCATGAAGTATTATATCATTTTTTGGCAGTAGCAGTGCATGTTGAAAGTTCTTAAAATCTTGAAGAGGTCGAGGATCAATCATATAAACGAAGGCAGAGATAAGTTCTTGGAGAGCAGTAAAACATGTGCTAATGGCACTGTGTTTTTAAATGTTTATGAAACTCGATGAAAAATTAAATAGCTCTAGGATCAAGTTTGTAAACGTTGCTAGGCCTGAAATTGTATAATATAGTGTAATATACTTGACAATAGAAATATATAGTAAGGTTTATAAAATCTCGTATGTCAGATAATTGAGGTTTGGAGATGCAGAACAGTTGCCATAAAAAACAATTGTGAAAAGAAAAAAGTTAAAAAGTGCAATATTAGAACAGAGAATAGCATTTACACAGCATGTGATTTCTTGAAGATAAGAGCTCAGGTAGTTCTTGAGATGGCGTAAGGTATAAATTTAAATGTTATAATGATCTGAACTGTAAGTGATATTATAATACCCAGTTCAATGCGAAACAAAGATGTTAATAGAAGATAAAATAGATGTGGAACAGAATACAAATAATGACTAAAGCAGGTAAAAGAATTTTTTTTTAAAAGCATTATATATAGCGAGGGGTTGAATTAGTTAGGAGATGATTAATAGAGCAGGAAGTGGAATGAAGAAAGAAGAAAGGAAAGGATGCATAGGGAAATAAAAGAAATAAATCCACAGCCTGTTTCCAGTTTCAACCAGGTCAGGAATGGAATCAATGAAGCCGCCATCTAGCGGCGAAGATAGGAACTGTGCTGGCCGCTGAAGCCTGTTGCACTCCTCATTGCAGCTAATAGTAATTTAAAAAAAACATTCTCTTTAGCATTTGAAACCAAAATAAATGATATACTGATCACTTTGTGTTTTTTATTACTGTAACACCAAACATAAATCACATCCTCTGTTGTGCTTGGAAGTGAAACACAAAAATAAGTGTTATAACCTCTGTCATTATTATCATCATCATCATCATCATCATCATCATCATCATTATTATTATTATTATTATTATTAGCTGTAGTGCCCAGCTCTGCACGGGTACTTTTACTTAATGTTTACTTTTAGGAATTGTATTACCTGTTTGAAGTAATAATAATAATAATTTCGTGTGGCTATTTCTAGCCCGGTGCAGCCCTTGTAAGGCAGACCCTCCGATGAGGGTGGGCGGCATCTGCCATGTGTAGGTAACTGCGTGTTATTGTGGTGGAGGATAGTGTTATGTGTGGTGTGTGAGTTGCAGGGATGTTGAGGACAGCACAAACACCCAACCCTCGGGCCACTGGAATTAAACAATTAAGGTTAAATTCCCCGACCCGGCCGGGAATCGAACCCAGGACCCTCTGAACCGAAGGCCAGTACGCTGACCATTCAGCCAACAAGTCGGACCTGTTTGAAGTGATGTATATAGATTTGCTTACTGTGACATTGATTGATAGTTTACAAACTCTTTTGTAGATTTAGAAATATTGTTATGTATATAATATTAAGTTTTAATTTGAGATCAACAATTAAAACAGCTGTCCAGTACAACCCAGGAAGAAATTGACCACACGGCCAACCAAAGAAAGGGTGGCTTCATTATATGAAGGACGATATGAAGATCGAAGGTGTTGGACCTGGCGATTCCCTTAACAAGACCTAATGGAGAATGGCATGAAAAGTAGCAGATCCTGCAGTGCCGTGGGAAAAGCGTTAGAAGGAAGAGGGAGAAGATTATTATTATTATTATTATTATTATTATTATTATTATTATTATTATTATTATTATTATTATTATTATTATTATTATTATTATTATTATTATTATATTACTACTACTACAGTATTTAAATATAGCATGAACTAAAATATATAATATTCTAACTTTTTGCCCTTAATTGCTTTCTTATGATTACATTTACTAAACAAAAACATTTGGAAGAGTGCTAAGTTTTACAATTGACATAGTCATCTGCACTTCTATGTTCTGTACAACTTGCTGAACCTGCCATTGTCATGTCAACAGCCTTAACTTTTCTGGTGGCATTTCAGTTTGCCATAGCTGGAATACAGGACAGTCAGGTCACATGTTGAATAGTTCCTTTAATGGGTGCAATTAGAGACTAAATACGTACCTTCCCCATCCTTAAGGAGTGAAAAGACAACATGCTTCACAAATGCTAACAATCCATTGTCAGCTACATTTCCAGGTTCACAGAAAGCTTTTTTCAATTTCTTCTTGACTACGGGAGCAGAATCTAACAGATCTATTTTACTATCTTCCTCTGATGATGACATCTTACCACCTGCAAGACCTGGTACTGAAAAAGAATAAAGAACAGCAATGATTTAAAGTTTTTAAGACTGTCTGTTGAGAAGTACAGTATCATTCAATAGAAGCACGTTTAAATATACGATAACTACAATTAAAGTTTTTTTTTTTTTTTTTAAATTAGACATGTACAGATGTTTTTCCCTGAAAACTTTCACTAAGTAATTGCTTTCTTCTTTTACCACTTTTCTCCTTTCCTGGTGGGATTACAGGTATGATTTGTATCATGTATGTGGATTTAGCCCAGTTTTACAGCCAGATATCCTTCCCTAACTCGACTTTTGAGAGCTAGAGTGCCCTGACACAGCCCCACGTCTGCCCAGGGCTGACCTTGCCGCAACTGTTGCAATGTAAGAACAAACATACTGGGTTACTGACCTTGCCTCTTTAGCCGACATTACAAACCATTTCAGTGAATTAAACGTGTCTTTGCAAGGCAAAAATGTGTTTAACAGTGCTGTATGGGACCAAATTCATGCTTTTAAAATGGAACATCCACTCTTTGAAAAACAATTACAAGAGAAAGATTTTGAGGAATTCCGATCTTTAAAACCATGGGACTTGCCTGATTGTAACTCTGATAGTAACTGTGAAGCTCGTAAACAATTTGAACTGGACGAGTTGGCCGAGCAGTTAGGGGCACACGGCTGTGAGCTTGCATCCGGGAGATAGTGGGTTCGAATCCCACTGTCGGCAGCCCTGAAGAGGGTTTTCCGTGGTTTCCCATTTTCACACCAGGCAAATGCTGGGGCTGTACCTCAAATAAGTCCACGGCCGCTTCCTTCCAACTCCTAGACCTTTCCTATCCCATCGTCGCCATAAGACCTATCTGTGTCGTGCAACATAAAGCCACTTGCAGAAAAAAAAGAAGAAAAAAACAATTTGACAATAGTCTAGAAATACCGAAAAAATGTCACCTGCATTAAACATTTTTACAATGCACTTTCTGTTAATTCTGTTAATTTTCATCAGGCTCTAGTCAAATTCAAAGAGATCTAATAAGGCTTCAATGAATACAATTTTGAAAAATAATTCAGGAAGCCTCCATGCATTTTATAAGAACATGGAACAGAAAAGAGTTCCTGCATATCCATGCAATGGTGTGTGAATTAGTTAATATGTTTGGCTCTACATAACTCAGCAAACACGCAATCTCAGTCATGAACCTGAATAAAAGTAAAACTAAGACATGTATGTCTAATGATACTTTGGAAGTAGGGTTGTGCACTCATGCTGCTCAAGCAATTTTCCCTGACATCACTAAGTGGATAAAATCAAAGAAATGCAAGGTGTCATCGCGGAAAAAAGAGGAGCTTTATCTTGTTGAATTTGTTTTTACATGCTGATTTTTGTAATTCTTGAATTTTTCTACGTCTTGCACAATCTACCATCCATACACCTCACCCTCCTCCATCTCTTTCCCACTCTCAGTATCTCTCTTCTTCAGGCTTGCTTCCTGCACTGAGGGCCCAGCACGGGAGATGTCCACTTGGAATATCCTGCTCTAAGTGAAGAGAAGTATTCCACCATTGTGTGTTTCTGGGTGAATGGCAGTACAGTATAATGCTTTGTGTGTAAATGAATAGGAATGCACATTAAGACATCCAGTCCCTGAGGCAGAAGTTTAAGCACACATGACTAAAAACCCCAGCACACTTTTCAAGACTGTAATCTGTAATGCTATGGACTTACGATGTATCCACCAACTACCTTCGAACATCTCCGCATCATTTATCATTTTTCATCATTCTCAACAACAGTATTTGAACTGCATTCCTTGCCAGCAGCATTTCAACCGAACAAGGGATTCTATACTTCGGCTTTCTGCTGACATCATGTACAAACTTCTCTTGTAGCCTCAAGAGTTCTTGCAGGTTTGATCAGCCATCTATTGGCTCGGTGAAAGTGTGTTGTTATCACCTCATCCCTCCCTCCCGCTCTCTCTTCAACCTACCTATATACACTGGGTCATACAAACTCATATTTGAGACACACTTTAACTGCTGGAGAGAGAGAAGGTGAGCCTGGTGAAATCATCATCATCGTTGACCAACTCCAGTTTCCCAGGTGTGGTATACGAGCCCCTTCCATTCTGTTCTGTCCATGAACCATTCTTCATTCACAATCCACTCCCAATCCTGACCTCTCTCCTCTACATCCTTCTTCACTAAGTCTGTCCATTTTTCTCTAGGTCTACCCACTGGTCTCTTTCCCCTGATTTCTCTTTCATACTCCTTTCTTGCAGACCTGTTGGCACTCATTCTTTTCACATGACCAAACCACTTCAGTCTTGCCTTTTGGATCTTCTGGAGTAAGGAGTCTTCTAGTCCTACGTCTTCTCTGACTTTTTCATTCCTGATTTTATCCCTCCTGGTCTTCTGGATCATTGAGCGTAGGAACTTCATTTCTGCTGCTTGGAGTTTCGAGTTGTCCTTTCTTGTTAATGTAGCGGTTTCCAGGCTGTATGTGAGGATAGGGGTGTATGATTTATACAGTGTCATCTTAGTTTTGAGTGGTACTTGTTTATCCCATAGTAGCTGTCTTACTTGGAGGTAAAAATGTATTGCTTTGCTGATTCGACTATTTACTTCATATTTAGCTACGTTATCCTTGGACATTATACTACCTACGTACTTAAATTCTGTGACACTGTCCAGCTTAGTGCCATTTAGCACTATTTATGGCTGATTGTCATCCTTCTGTATCTTCAACACCACCGTTTTAGCCTTGTTGATGTTTAATCCATATCTCTCAAAACCCTGCAGTCTCTCTTCTACATCTTTCTCTGAGTTATCCCAAATTACTACATCATCTGCAAATGCAAAAGCTTTTATTTCTTGTTGCCCCTTTTCTTTTAGCGCCTTTAATATGGTATCCATTACAATGTATACAGCTTCTGGTTTTCTCGTAAAGCACCTTAACTTTTGAAATTAGGCTGTCTCGAATTTCAAGCTTTCTCAGGCACTCCCAAATAAGCTCCCTTGGTATGCTATCACAGGCCTTTTCGATGTCAAGGAACAGTAGATATAAAGGCTTCTCTTTTTCCCAATGTTTTTCTATCAGCATTCTGACAGCAAATATAAGATCTGTTGTTGATCTTCCAGGCCTAAAGCCATATCGTTCCTCTTCTAAAAGTGATTCTACAATTTCTCGCAGTCTATTCTCTATAATTTTTTCCAGAATTTTTAGTCCATGAGAGAGTAGAGTGATGCCACGGTAGTTGGTACATTTCCGTCTGCTGCCTTTCTTGAATATAGGTACAATTATACCTTTCTGGGATGGTACTTTTCTGCCATACTACATTTAGAAGTCTATATAGCCATTGGATTGCTGGGGTTCCTTCTGCTCTTACCATGTCCACACTTAACTCATCTATTCCTGCAGCTTTCCCTTTCTTCATACTTTTAAGGCTCTTCTCTATCTCCAACCATGTGATTGGTAGCTCCATATTTTTACTGGGCTCTTCACTTTTTCCACATTCTTCTCTGTTTTGAATTACATTTGATGCCTCTCCATTCAGGAGCTTGTCAAAGAAGGTCTTGAATTCTCTCCTGATCCCATCTTCCTCTCGTACTACTGATCCACTGTCCTGCTCTATTACCTTGATGTCTTCTAGGTTATTTCGCTTGTTTTTAATTACTCTGTAAAGAAGTTTCTTGTTTCCACCTAAATTCTGGACTTTGCTACACCAGCATGTGAACTTCATTTATGTACCATGATGTATGCTCATCCTAACTGAACTTTGATATTTCACTTTTCTCAATTTCGTTATTAGAACTCAGTCACATAACCCATACGAGTGTTTACGGATCTTTACTTCCTTTTTCGGATAATGGGAACATGAGGGCGATTTACCCAGGATTTATAAGCCGTGTGTGAATTCATCATCATCATCATCAAAATCATCATCATCATCATCATTTCCCATTGTCCAGCTCCTGCCAGGTCGGGGTGTTGATGGTACTTCTCCATTGTTGCCTCTCCTTCCACCCTTCCTCTTCAGTAATTTTGTTCCATTCCAGTCTTCTTTTTCTTATACTGTTCTTGACAGAGTCTATCCATCTTGCTCTTGCCCTCTATCTTAGCCTCCAACACTTGTTTTGGTATCCTTCCCTCCGCCATCCTCATAAAATGTGCAAACCATCTCAATTTATTCTTCTCCATCCTATCACTCAGTTTTTCTACCCCTATTTCTTTTCTGACCTCAACATTTCTTACGCCATCTCTCCTTGTCTTCCCTACCATGCTCCTCAGGAACTTCATCTCATTGGCCTGAATTTTACTATCATCTCTTGCTGTCAATGTCCAAGTCTCTGATGCATACATTAACTCCTTGGCTTACCTAACCGTTGAATCGATGGGGCAATGCAGAGCCCTGTATTATCGGCAAAAGAGTGAAGTAATTGATTATTAATTCAACAGTAAAATGCTTCTTTATATTACAAGGAAGTCTCTTATCGCTGTATTTACTTTATTTTTTGGTGAATAACCGCTGTATTTGAAGATAGCTGAACAGCTGTTGTTCCAATTATTCAGTCAGTAGAGATGAGCACGTGCAAAGCTATAACCAAGCGGGAAGTTGTGGATATTTTACCAGATAGTGATTGTGATGAAGATTAGGATATATCTGAAAGTTCCTTTAGTGAATGTAGTGATGAAGACACCTTATCTGTGCGTAGCGAAGTTAATGACACGAGTGATGAAGCAGACGTAAATATTGCGACTGTAAATGTTGCCGTGCACTGTAACAAAAACCAGAAAGTAGAAGAGTGGAAGTGGAAATCTGTGTGTCTATTACAAGATATTCCTACAAAAGTGCAATTTACGGGAATTCCTGGGGTAAGTTCTATTTTTCAATACATTGAACTTATGGCTAAAAACATTCTAGATCAATTTCTCTGAGATGAATTTTTTTTTTTTTTTTTCTAGTTGCTTTACATTGCACCGACACAGATAGATCTTATGGAGATGATGGGACAGGAAAAGTCTAGGAATGGGAAGGAAGCGGCCGTGGCCTTAATTAAAGTACAGCCCCAGCATTTGCCTGCTGTGAAAATGGGAAACCATGGAAAACCATCTTCAAGGCTGCCGACAGCGGGGTTCGAACCCACTATCTCCCAGATGCAAGCTCACAGCTGCGCGCTCCTAACCGCACGGCCAACTCGTCCGGTGTGATGACTTCTGGCAAAGCATGTGTGATGAGACAAGCAAACAGTTTTATCAATACTGACGACACAAGTAACAGCCAAGATTTTACGTGGTATGATGCAACTGTTGATGAAATAAAGGCATATATTTCACTATGCATTCTGCAATCGCAGGTTAGGAAAGATAATCTTCAGTCTTACTGGAGCACAAGGAAATCAACTGAAACACCTTTCTTTAGAACTGATATGCCATATAAAAGGTTTGTAATACTTTGACATTATTTTCACTTCGTAAACAACACCGATCATTTACGCAAAATAAGGCCTGTCGTCAAACAGCTGAACAGTACATTTCAGACCCTGCACATTCTGGACAAAGACATCACAATTGATAAGAGTTTAGTGAAATTTTGGGACAGGCTACATTTGTGCAATATTATCCATCTAAGAAGGGACGGTTATGGATAAAGTACTACAAATTATGTGAATCATCCAGTTTATACCGCAATCAGTTCCGTATCTACACAGGGAAAAAAGTAGGTAATGATGACAATGTTCCTTCAAATGAGGCTAGTGTTTCAGAACTTATGGCTTTCCTACTAAACAAAGGCTATTCATTGTATATAGATAACTGGTATAGTCACCTGTATTAGCTGAGAAGCTATTATTAGCGAAAACTAACGTTCAGGGCACACTTAGAAACAAATGCTTCAAGACTTGCAAAGTAGAAGAATAAGAAAGGCGAAGCTGTTGCAAAGTATAGTCATAAGATGATTGTCATCAAGTGGCAAAATAAGAAGCCAGTTTCAATACTGTCTACCATGCACAGTGACATCGACATGACTAACACAGAAAAGAAGAATCGGCGAACAAATGAATCAATTGTGAAACCAAATGCCGTTCTCCATTATAACAAAGGAATGGGTGTAGTAGATTGAAAGGACCAGCAGTTGGCTTCATTTCCATTGATGCAACGGTATTTGAAAGCATCAAGAAAATTTATCTTCTTGACAAGGTAATGTTCAATGCTTATACACAAGAAAATGGCTAAAGTAAGCTTCAAATACAATCAATTCAGGCTTCTTGTGGCCAAGGAGACACTAGAAAGTATCACTTTACCAGACTATGCAATAAGAGGCCGTCAATCTACTAACACCCCATTGAGGTTACAAGCGGCTCGGTGGGCACACTTCCCCAGGCAGATTCCACCCAATAAAGTGAAACAAAATCCTTCAAGGCAATGTCAAGTGTGTGCATCAAAAAGATCAGTACGAGCAGATGGGAGTGTGAGGCTTGCGAAGTAGCTTTGCACATTCCGTAATGCTTCAAAATATATCACACCAAGAGCAGCTACTAGGTGAGTTTATTTCCTACAGTATATTTTTTCACTGTAATGTAGCACATTTCATTGAAATAGTTATTTGTACTGCGTATATTTTTTCTTCAGAAGATGTCCAACCACCACCCACGACAAAAATACGGAGTGATTAAGACGCTAGCAGACCGTGCTGGGAGAATTTGTCAACCTCAGCACTTAAACGAGGAGCTCAGACACCTCAATATGGCCCTACTCACTAACGGGTACGGCCATAAAGATATCCAGCAAGCACTGCATTCCAGACGTCCAACAACTAGTGATAAAGAAGAGGAGTGGCCAGCAGCTACAGCCTTTCTGCTATATATTGGGAGAAAAACTGGCAGAATAGGGAGGCTACTGGAGTCTCATGGGTTAAAACTATATATAGGCTAACGAAGAAAATCCAAGAACTCCTTAGGTCTGCCAAAGACAAGCAGGTATCTACAAGATCCCGTACACAGGCACTAAAAAAATGCAGCATCGCCACATGACTGAAGGAGCACAACAGACATAGCTGGCTGGGACAAGCAGATAGATCATCAGTCGCTGAACACTCACTGCTAGCAGGCCATGACATACCGTACAGCGACACCAAAGTACTGTCAACTACTGTGTCTTACCATGCCTGGCTACAGGGAGAAGCCACTGAAGTCCTGAAGCACACCAACAGCTTCAAGCATTAGCTGGAAAATGAGCTGGAAAATTTATAATGTCCAATAAAGGACCATTTATAATGGTATTATAAATTTACTCATTCGGGACAAATATTTCAGGTTTCCTATGGGAATCAACATCTATATCACCCTTGACAATGCCGAACGCAGTTCTTCGGTGAAACGTTGGGAACATCACATGCTGCTGGACCACGGCCTACAAGTCCAGAAAACACTGATATGATTCATTGAAATAGTTACTTGTACTGTGTTGGCCTTTGGAGAACAAAGCGGCTGATGCTCATCTGAAGACGACGGGAGGACAGGAATTGCAGTTTTGTTTCTAAATACTACTCACAGCAGCTCCCTAATTGTCGTCACGAAGCATGATTAACCCTGTTCCAAGATTCCTTATGTTTCTAAACTATTGTCAGTGCCAAAAATCAAACCCAGGTTGCCTCAATGAGACAGTAGAAATCTAGACCAGAACCACAGGGGAGAGTCTGTTTAATTCTGAGTATTTATGTACCGATTTCATATCATTTGACGAAATAGTTGAGATATTAATACTTAAGGGACACGGGGAGTGAATTTTAGCTAAAAATAGTTGAAAAATCGATTTTCTGATTTTTCATTATAAATACACCTTTAACCTTTGCGGAACGATTAGCGATATTTTTTTCGGCACTCCACCATTTTTAAAGGTCTACCACAGGTTTTAAATGTCCGGTGCGTGGACCTTTAAACACCCTCTTCTGACAGATTTGCCCAGCTAGTGTATTTTCTCTAATTTCCAAGCTATTTAAGTTAAATTTCTTCCCGCCGCGTATCAGGGGACTGTATTTGGTCTGCTATCTAGTACCACTGATGAAAACTATTACTAGTAGTACTACGTAATGAATATAAATACTAAAATAAAACAATATTTTAAAAATCAATTCAGGATTTGTTTGATGCATGGTGCTTTATACATGCATATTTTTACCTTACATATTCTAATGTGTTACCATAAGAATAACATATCAATAACCCTCTAGTTCTGAAATATTTAACACTGATTTTGATATATGATGTTCCACTATAAACGCATGGTTTTCATGCTCTGGTTTGAGGACTAATACACGTGCATTTGTTTACTATCTGTGTGAGTGTTTTTGTGTTTACTGAAATGCATTCCGTTAGTTCACATCGGCGTAAACCAAAAAGTAGGAATAAGAAGAAACGGGAAATGGCAATTGAAACGAGCTGCCGGTAAGTGGGGATCACGAAATGGGATAGGTAGTCACGAATGTGATTTACATGAAAACACAACTAACCTTCATGAAGTAAGTGATACTAGTGAAGGGGTGGATGTTACTCCTACTAAAAGTGAGGAGAAGATGATGTATTTTGATAATAAGCCTAATCCTGCAAGTTCTTCCAATACCCAAACGTGTAGTGGTGAGTACATTTTGGTACATACTAGTGCTTTGGGTCAGTTGGTAAATAAACTAAACTGTAGTGAGTGCAGTAAATCTTCTCTAACTGTTCAACTGAGAGAGAGACATGGTCTAGCTCATAAATTATGTGTGAAATGTACAGATTGTGGGTTTAGTCCAACACAGACATATACCAGTCCTCGTGTTGAAATGGAGACTACATCACAGAGGCCTCCATTTCAGATAAATAGGAGCACTGTGGATGCATTTTTGGACCTAGGTTTAGGGCATAGGGGAATGGAAAAGTCCTGTGCTGCTCTAGGAATGTCAGGTATGGACTCTAGGACATTCACAAGTCATCTGTGTGCTTTGGCACAGGAAAGTAGCTCTATAAAAGAGAAAGTGTTATATCACAGTCAACTGCAATTGTGCATAGGGCATATGAAACTCTTGAGTCAAATTTGGACAGTGAGACTTTGATTGATGTTTCTGTCTCATATGATGGAACATGGCGTAAGCGTGGGCACACTTCTGCTTATGGTATAGGCATAGTCATAGATTTGTTAACCGGTCTGGTGATAGATTACGAGGTTGTGTCCAAGTATTGTGCATTGTGCAGCATTTCTGCCTTGGAACTTGGTATCCTATCCCCAGAATATCACATATGGCTTGAGGGACATAAATCTAGTGGGGAATGCAATAAGAATTATGATGGTTCTTCTGTAGCCATGGAAATGTTTGCTGCAGATATTCTTTGGAAGCGTTCCATTTCTCATTGTAAGATGCGCTATACTACAATGCTCTCAGACAGTGACTCTAAAACTTTCAATCATCTTGTGAGTGAAAATGTTTATGGTACTGAGGTAACACTCAAGAAGGAGGAATGTATCAACCATGTTGCAAAGAGAATGGGTACAGGCTTGAGACAAGTAGTGAAGTCATGGAAGACAAAAGGAGTACAGCTAGGTGGTCATGGAAAAGGAGCACTTACCAATGCTGTCATTACAAAACTTACCAGCTACTACAGAAATGCAATTGTTAATCATATTCCTAGTGTAGTAGACATAAAAAGAGCCATATATGCCACTCTCAGTCATTGCATGTCAACAGATGTGAAACCACAGCATGGCAAATGTCCCAAAGGCTCTGATTCCTGGTGCTTCCATAATAAAAGTATGGCACAAGGCATAAAGCGCAGAGCCATGATAAAACGTCCATCAAGTTATCAAAACCATTAGTACTAAAAATAATTCCAATCTATCAGAGGCTGGCATCTGATGAGTTACTGTCCCGATGTGTTCGAGGAGCAACACAAAATCAGAATGAGTGTTTGCATCCTCTAATCTGGCGGAAGTGTCCGAAAGAGATTTTCATCTCGCAGAAAAGACTGAGTATTGCTGTTTGTAATGCTGTAGCAGAATTTAATATGGGATGCACTGCTGCAACTGAACTCAGGTCCTCAGCAAAAGTCCCTCATGTAACACAAGAAATTGTGAAGAGACGTGACAGTCGCAGGATTTATGAAAGTGCCCGGTCAACCTCTCAAAAGAGAAAAACAGCCTATCGCAAGACAAAGGTTCAGAAACTGAAAAAGGAGGCTGTAAACAAGAAGAAGGAAGGTGTTACTTATGGTGCAGGACATTTCTAGTTGATAAGGTAAGCTGACATAGTGTAAAAGCTGCTTGTTTTCATAAAAATGCATTTTTCTCCTATTTCTATTTTTGAAGATAGAATTTCTTCCTTGCACAACAGTTTTAGTGCAAATGAGCTGTAAATTCTTATGTATGTCCTTTGATGCATGTTCTACAACTGCAAGCAGTAGTTTTGCTGTTGAACAAGTGGATTGCTCAGAAAAAAATTTCAAACTTCAAAAAATATTATCATCTTGAGAAAAAAGAAGTTGTATCAGAAAATTTACTATATCACAGTAAATAATATAAAACTGTTAAAATGAATGCTTACATTAATTTGTACAGGAACAACACATCAGAAAATAATTTAATAATTGTACTAACTTTCTTAGTATTGTGCATGGGGTATTTTGAAAAGTTGCATAATTTGAATAATGTTTTATCAATATCACAAAAGCTGTTTCCTTTAAAATTTCATTCATAACCATTATAAATATAAGTAGAGACAATACACTTCCCTCTCTTAGTCTAGTTTGGTTTCTAAATCAATTTGTTCTTTTTCTACATTTCTTTCCACCCTTCCTCTCACACCCTCCTTTCTATTATTCTCTGCCTTATTTTGGGTACTCGTGACAACAGTGTAATTCCTCGATAACTATCACATACCTTCCTGCCGCCTTTCTTAAATACTGGTATTACTACACCTTTACACCAACCATCAGGTACTTGCTTTTTCCTTCATATACACCTTAGCAGCCTACAAAACCAACGTAGACCAACAGGTCCTGCTGCCTTTATTATTTCCGCACATATTTCATCCCTCCCTGGTTCTTTTCCTATTTTCATTTGTTTAACAGCAACCACCTCTGCCATTGCAATCTCGCTTCTGGATCATCCTCATTTACCAATACACTCTCTTCTGTATTATTTCTCACATTCAGAAGTTTATCGAAGTAATCTTTCCACCTATTCTATATCTGCTGTGAGTCTGTTATTACATTTCCACTCTTCCTTCACTTGTTTTGTGTAGATTTTTTATCTATCCATATATAGTAACATCCTTTTCTAAATCTTGTGTGAATCTCTTCCAACATTTTTTCTTTTCCTCATGTACCATTTTTTTTACATTTACTCTTAATTTCCTGATACTTAAATTTACTTCCTTCTTTCCCACCTCTATTCCATTTTTGCCATGCTTTCTTCTTTTGTTTAACAACCTCCTTCACCTTTCCATTCCATCAAGGTGCATCCGTTTCCTCCACTCTCCATGAAGTTCTACCACAAATGTTCTCTGCACGGCTTGCAAATGTCTTTTTAAATCTGGTCCATTCTTCTTCTAAACTTTCCATTTTTTATATATAGATGTGCTGTTTTGATTCCTCCTGAAATTTCTGCTGAGTTCCATTAGCTTTTAATTTCCATACTTTTACTCTCACAATTTTACCTATTTTCAATTTCTTTTACCACTATCCTGTGGTCCCCATCAAATGCTTCATATGGTAGTGGTTGTTACATCCATTAACTGTTCACAATTTGTTTTCTCAACCAAAAAATAATTAATAACTGTTTTTGTTCTCCTTTCACCCCAGCCATATCTAGTGATTTATCTACTATTCTTCTTTCTAAACCAAGTGTTACCCACAATCATTTAGTTTCTTTCAAAAAAATCAATCAACTTATCTTCCTTGCTGTTTCTTTCCATATCCAAAAGGACCAATCACTTCTTACTTCCCAATTCTGTCATTTCCAACCTGCACATTGAGGTCTGTCATGACTATCACTTCCACATCGGTGCTTACTTCTTAGTGTCTCCAAGAATTCCTCTATATTTTCCTCACTGTTTCCAGTTTGGGATGCATAAACTTGGATAAAGTCTTTCACTCCTTCTGTTCTCAGTCGTACTCTGATTATTCTGCCAATAACATTGTCTACTTTATCCATATATTCATCCTGGATTTTGTTAACAGTCACTCCTACTCCACTCTTAGCTGCACCTCCTCCACTCCAGTATAGGGTTTATTCTCTACCCATCTTCTTCACTCTCTTTTCCTTCCACTTGGCCTCACTCAGTCGCATCATTGCACCATTCTCTTTCTCCACAAAGTCAATCAACTCTTCTGACTTTCCTGCCAGGGTCATAACTAGGGCCCGGATTCGAGCATATTAGCATATTTTTTTCCTGAATAGTACACATTGAAAGAAGCCTTTCGTTAGTATTTTCATCTCTCTGGGACCAACAGAATTTAAATTTATCGAGCATATAAATGCATAAAACCGCTGTTTTCAGAATAGAAGCATATAAATGCATATTCTTGTGGTTTTTGTCTAAATAGTTTATTTTTCTTTGAATTCCCCCCCGAATTCAGGCCCTGACCATCCTTAAGGTTCTAAAACAGAAATAATTATTGAAAAGCCTATCTGGTGCAAATAATAGAACCGCAGGTTTTTAACCTTTAGTGACGTCATTCACACGCCCTAATTGGCCTCTGCTGGATTAGAGTGCGACTCGTCGGATAAGCTCTGGAAGCCCCAAGCATCCTTTCACTTTGAAATGTGAGGTACAGTATTTTAGTGGTGTGCCTATTTTGGGAACCAGTATTGTTTAGGTGGCTTTTCCCATGAAATGGTGGAAGATTCGACCCAGTCAAGTGAAATTTCTGCATTCTACTCTCAGTTCTCAGTTCGTAATCGTATCCGTACGTACCTATTGAGTTCTTGTGATTTCCAAGTACGCGATGCCTAAAGTTAAGGAATCTCTGAGTGTTTTACTCCGACGATGTGCAAAGGAAGACCCTGACTTGTTTTCTTCTGACGAGAAAATTCTTTTCTGCAAAATGTGCGAAAAAGAGGCAAGTTCTTATTGACATTTTCACATCTACGTTCTTAAAGATATTGCTGGTCAAACGGTTGAAATTTCAAGTAAGCCGTATGTGCAGCATACGGTGCTTACCTACTAGGTAAGTAGAGAGAAGTCTAAGAATTCAGAGTGTAGACCCGTTAGATCCTCATATTTTACATGTCCGAGACGGAAATTGACGTTTGGATTTGCTGGTTTTTCATGGGATCGTTGAGAGGGTGCTCGTATTTCTACAGCAATATTTGAAAATAATTTCATAGTCCACAGTGCTTTATTTTTGTTCATTCAATGTATTTTTTCTCACTTATGCGTACCTACCTCTTTATTTTCAGATCAAGATTTCGAAGGGTTTTCAATTTTCTCAACATAAAGCCACAAGTGGGCACTCAGCAAAAGTTGAAGAATTAAAAAAAAGGAAATCGAAGAAACAAGTGCTGATAAAACCTTTGTTCAATCAGCAACAGCACTTGGACGAGTTCTCTCCCAGAGTTTGTAGGGCGTTTTTAAGTGCCAACATACCCCTCTACAAGGTCGAACATGCTGAGATTAGAGCTCTCTTCGAGGACTTTGCAGGAAGAGAGTTGCCTCATGAGTCGACCCTACGTAAAAATTACGTTTCTTCAGAGTATGAAAAGGTATGAATTCATGCACGATTGCCGTATTCCGCATTCTCGTTTAAACAATTTAGAAGTAATTTTAACATGGATCTGGCTCTGTCGTAATGAAGGTAATCTCTTGATAATACCTTTATTCCACGAAGAATATTCATTCAGGTACTTTCTTCACCAGGTTCTACACGCAATCAGGGACGACATCGGGAGCCACCCAATTTGGTTATCTATCGACGAGACCACAGACAGTTGTGGAAGATACATGGCCAACATTATTGTTGGAAAACTCAGTCCCAGTGAACCGGGGAAGGGCCACCTAATTCTGTGCAGGGAGCTAGATGTGACAAACCATGGTACCATGGTGCGAACAACGCAAGCAGCTCTGCGTAAGTATATTTTTGTTAATTTATTTTTTGAGCGTTTTGCCAAAGAAGAATAAGTACAGTCTGGCTATAATTTCAATGCATTCTACATATGCTCAGTGAAGACTCTGATAGTTCTGATAATTAAATATCTCTTACAGTCGTACGACATGTCAGAATCCCATTAACTGAACGGTTCACCCTTCATTTCATGCATTCCTGTTTCAGGCTTGCTGTGGCCAACCTTTTCAGATGAGGAGGTAAACAAAGTACTCGCGTTGGTGACTGACTCTGCTCCCTACATGATTAAGGCTGGGAAGAGCTTCAAGCTTCTCTACCCGAAGATGTTACATGTTACTTGTCTTGCCCATGCAATGCACAGAGTTGCTGAGGAGCTGCGCGAAAAACTGCCCAGCGTGAACAGTGTCATTTCCTCAGTGAAAAAAAATTTCGTTGAGGCTCCTTCTCACGTCTGTGCCCTCAAGATGATGCATCCAGAGCTCCCTTTACCTCCCGAGCCATATTGACGCAATGGGGAACTTGGATATTGGCTGCATTGTATTACGCTGAAAATCATAGGGCAATTGAAGAGGTAAGACAAGTTGAAATGTTTAAAATCTTCTCATTTTTGAGGTTTTCTCTATCATTATTTCCATATCTTTTATCTTTACTCCATCATACGGCGCCTAATTTTGTAATTTTCTCAGTTATTCTCCTCGGCTAATGTTTTTCATTTATATTTTTTCCAGGTGATCAATACGTTTGATGAGGCGGACAGCAAGTACATCGTGAAAGCTAAGGCTGCTTTTAAAATGAAGGGCTTGATGCCATCCTTGACTTTCATAAAAGCCTACATGAGCATCATTCCTGAGGCCATCCTAAAGTTGGAATCGCGAGGGATGGAGTTGGTTGAAGTGGTTGCTACAATACAAGGAGTCATCCAAGAAGCCGACTCGTGGCCTGGAGAGACTGAGAAAACCGTGAAACAAAAATTGGAGTTCGTGCTGGCTCGAAATCCCGGTTGGAGTGCAGCATTGGACTTGGAGAGAATGCTGCGTGGCGAGTCTGCACCGTCAGAGGATTTTCCGAACTACTCTGCACAAGAAGCAGCATCATTCAAGTATTTACCTCTCTTGTCAGTTGACGTCGAAAGATCGTTCTCATCATTGAAACTTTTATTGACTGATTTAAGAAAATCATTCAAAACTGAAAACATAGAAAAAATTCTTGTTGTACAGAGCAATGCAGATCTACTTCAATGACTCGCCTAATTCTTGTAAATGAACTTTTAAACTGTAACTTTTATAAGAAAACTTCTCATATATATATATATACTTGAAACTTGAATGCGAGTATATCACAGTGTATCATACATACAATTAGAAAATAAAGCTCGTATATAAAGATATGTTATTGGTTTTTTTTTAGTTTCACTTTCCTTTCTATAGTTTTCAACGGTGTTTTTCAAGCATATCCTGCATATTTAACCACATATAATGTTTTTTCGAGCATATCTATGGAGCATATCCTCCTGAGACCCCCGGTATAGTATACTATACCTTAGGTTTGAGGCATGATGTGGCCTCTTGTATTGTCACTTGCTGCATTTCTAGCACATGGTGACATCTGTGGGAACTAGTGAGAACTATCAGTGCAGAAAAAATCAGAATATGCTTTAAATCTTTCCTTAACCCCAGAACCTAGTTTAAGTCAAATCTTGCAAAAATCCAAGTCCCGGGTCTCAGGAGGATATATTGGGTTTTTCGAGCATATCTATCGAGCATATAACGCATGGTTTTCGAGCATATGTGGAGATTTTATTGAGCATATCGATCCAAGCCCTAGTCATGACATTCATTATTCTCACCTTCATAATATTGGGTGTGTGTGAATTATCCTCACCAAAATTAGAAGGATATGAGTTACTTAAAATTGAAAATGCTGGCCCCGTGGTGTAGGGGTAGCGTGCCTGCCTCTCGCCCGGAGGCCCCAGGTTCGATTCCTGGTCAGGTCGGGGATTTTTCTCTCAACCTGAGGGCTGGTTTGAGGTCCACTCAGCCTACGTGATTAGAAATGAGGAGCTATCTGACGGTGAGATGGCGGCCCTGGTCTCGAAAGCCCAGAATAACGACAGAGAGGATGCGTCGTGCTGACCACATGGCCCTTCATAATCTGTAGCGGTCACTGGGCAGGCCAGAGCCTTTTCAAGTTGTCAAGTGCTGTGGGTTTGGTTTTGGTTAAAACTGAAAATGCATTTTGAAGTCTCGAGTAAGAAACAATTTTCTCTCTCTGTTGCCAGGTGTTTACCAAGTCATGTTAGTTATGTACACAGAGCTGAGCTTGACGTACTGATATGTCATTTTATTGTAACTCTCACTCATAATTCGTTATGAAGAATATTGTACTGTCAATGGTTATATTTCATTTTCAATGTTATACTCAAACCTCTTGCCAGGTCATTTAAGCAACGCTGCTATATTTTAATCCTTTGGATGCCAACCCATAAAATGTCATCATATGCATAGAATGACAAGCATGTTTCAATGGATTTTGCATCACTGTATAAACAATTTTATTTATGTCTCAGTTTAAAAGATATGGAGATAAAATTTGGTATGTGAGCTTGATATACTCCAAGGAATATAAGCATGTAACTTGCATGCATGCATGCATGCATGCATGCATGCATACATACATACATACATACATACATACATACATACATACATACATACATACATACATACATACATACATACATACATACATACATACATACATACATACATACATACATACATACATACATACATACATACATACATACATACATACATACATACATACATACATACATACATACATACATACATACATACATACATACATACATACATACATACATACATACATACATACATACATACATACATACATACATACATACATACATACATACATACATACATACATACATACATACCTCATGTTTGTGGGTTACAGTAGTCATGTCCTAGTTCGTGAACCATGGGCAACGGCTGAGTGGCCTAGTAAGTGGTTCTGAGAGTCGGGATACCAGTTGCTATGGAATGGGAGTGGGCATCTCGGACATATTCTGAGTCCTGGCCCTCCTTGTGCTCAGGCGGCTAGGACTATACAATCCAACGGTGGTCCATAACCCGTTAGAGGAGAGATCCTCACTTGGACTATATGCAAGTAGGGTAGCATCCTGCTTCATGAATTTACCGAGCTCAGAACATTTTAATCAAGCCTCGGACCTATGGGAGTAAGAGAGCCACACTCCCACTTGACAGGCGAGGGACTCCTTGGAAACAGCTTGGTGAACGAAATGGAATTCGATGGGGAGCTATCAATATTAATGGGGCTTATGGAAGAAAGAAAGTAGAACTGGCTGAGTCAGCAAAGAGGATGCATCTGGATGTGCTAGGAGTAAGTGATATTCAGGTAAGGGGAGATAACAAGGAAGAGATAGGAGATTATAAAGTGTACTTGACGGGTGTTAGAAAGGGAAGGGCAAAGTTTGGGGTAGAGCTGTTTATCAGGAATACCATTGCATGCAACATAGTTTCTGTTAGGAAAATAAATGAGCGAATGATGTGGGTAGATTTGTCAGTTGGAGGAATTAGGACTAGAATTGTATCCGTGTATTCACCATGTGAGGGTGCAGATGAGGATGAAGTTGACAAGTTTTATGAAGCATTGAGTGACATCGTGGTCAGGGTCAACAGCAAGGATAGAATAGTGCTAATGGGCGATTTCAATGCGAGAGTTGGGAATAGAACTGAAGGATACGAAAGGGTGATTGGTAAATGGGGAAGATATGGAAGCTAATGGGAATGGGAAGCGTTTGCTGGACTTCTGTGCTAGTATGGGTTTAGCTGTTACAAATACATTCTTCAAGCATAAAGCTATTCACTGCTACACATGGGAGGCTAGGGGTACTAGATCCATAATAGACTATATCTTAACAGACTTTGAATTCAGGAAATCTGTTCGGAATGTACGAGTTTTCCGGGGATTTTTCTATGATACAGACCACTATCTGATCTGTAGTGAACTAAGTATCTCTAGGCCTAAGGTAGAGAAAGTGAAATCTGTCTGCAAACGAATAAGGGTAGAAAATCTCCAGGACGAGGAAATTAGATGGAAGTACATGGATATGATTAGTGAGAAGTTTCGAACAGTAGACAGTAAGCAGGTTCAGGATATAGAAAGTGAATGGGTGGCATACAGGGATGCTGTAGTAGAAACAGCAAGGGAATGCCTAGGAACAACTGTGTGTAAAGATGGGAAAAGGTGAACATCTTGGTGGAATGATGAAGTGAGAGCAGCTTGTAAACGTAAAAAGAAGGCTTATCAGAAATGGCTCCAAACAAGGGCCGAGGCAGACACGGAGTTGTATGTAGATGAAAGAAACAGAGCGAAACAAATTGTTGTTGAATCCAAAAAGAAGTCATGGGAACAACCTGGAAAGGCTAGGTCAAGCAGCAGGGAAACCATTCTGGACAGTAATAAAGAATCTAAGGAAGGGAGGGAAAAAGGAAATGAACAGTGTTTTGAGTAATTCAGGTGAACTCATAATAGATCCCAGGGAATCACTGGAGAGGTGGAGGGAATATTTTGAACATCTTCTCAATGTAAAAGGAAATCATCCTGGTGGTGTTGTGAACAGCCAAGCTCATGGGGAGGAGGAAAATGATGTTGGTGAAATTATGCTTGAGGAAGTGGAAAGGATGATAAATAAACTCCATTGTCATAAGGCAGCAGGAATAGATGAAATTAGACCTGAAATGGTGAAGTATAGTGGGAAAACAGGGATGAAATGGCTTCATAGAGTAGTAAAATTAACATGGAGTGTTGGTAAGGTACCTTCAGATTGGGCAAAAGCAGTAATTGCACCTATCTATAAGCAAGGGAACAGGAAGGATTGCAACAACTATCGATGTATCTCACTGATTAGTATACCAGGCAAAGTATTCACTGGCATCTTGGAAGGGAGGGTGCGATCAGTCGCTGAGAAGAAGTTGGATGAAAACCAGTGTGGTTTCAGACCACAGAGAGGCTGTCAGGATCAGATTTTCAGTATGCGCCAGGTAATTGAAAAATGCTACGAGAGGAATAGGCAGTTGTGTTTATGTTTCGTAGATCTAGAGAAAGCATATGACAGGGTACCGAAGGAAAAGATATTCGCCATACTGGGGGACTATGGAATTAAAGGCAGATTATTAACATTAATCAAAGGCATTTATGTTGACAATTGGGCTTCAGTGAGAATTGATGGTAGAATGAGTTCTTGGTTGAGGGTACTTACAGGGGTTAGACAAGGCTGTAATCTTTCACCTTTGCTGTTTGTAGTTTACATGGATCATCTGCTGAAAGGTATAAAATGGCAGGGAGGGATTCAGTTAGGTGGAAATGTAGTAAGCAGTCTAGCCTATCCTGACGACTTGGTCTTAATGGCAGATTGTGCTGAAAGCCTACAGTCTAATATCGTGGAACTTGAAAATAGGTGCAATGAGTATGGTATGAAAATTAGCCTCTCGAAGACTAAATTGATGTCAGTAGGTAAGAAATTCAACAGAATTGAATGTCAGATTGGTGATACAAAGCTAGAACAGGTCGATAATTTCAAGTATTTAGGTTGTGTGTTCTCCCAGGATGGTAATATAGTAGGTGAGATTGAATCAAGGTGTCGTAAAGCTAATGCAGTGAGCTCGCAGCTGCGATCAACAGTATTCTGTAAGAAGGAAGTCAGTTCCCAGACGAAACTATCTTTACATCGGTCTGTTTTCAGACCAACTTTGCTTTATGGGAGCGAAAGCTGGGTGGACTCAGGATATCTTATTCATAAGTTAGAAGTAACAGACATGAAAGTAGCGAGAATGATTGCTGGTACAAACAGGTGGGAACTATGGCAGGAGGGTACTCGGAATGACGAGATAAATGCTAATTTAGGAATGAACTCGATGGATGAAGCTGTACGCATAAACCGGCTTCGGTGGTGGGGTCATGTGAGGCAAATGGAGGAGGACAGGTTACCTAGGAGAATAATGGACTCTGTTATGGAGGGTAAGAGGAGTAGAGGTAGACCAAGACGACGATGGTTAGACTCGGTTTCTAACGATTTAAAGATAAGAGGTATAGAACTAAATGAGGCCACAACACTAGTTGCAAATCGAGGATTGTGGCAACATAAAATCAGCTTCATGGTCCGTATCGCACTTCAATAGATTCACAATGAAGTATTTATTTATTTTCCACCTAGTCGATACAATGATTGCCTAAGGCAATTTTTATTGGTCAAAAGTGGTACATGTTTCGTATATTATCAACATCTTCAGCCACATAACACAGTTTAGATGAAAAATATAAAATTGACAAAGTAATGCTTTAGAGGAAGTGTCCTTGAAATTAACATAAGATTGACAAGATTTCTTGTCAATCTTATGTTAATTTCAAGGACACTTCCTCTAAAGCATTACTTTGTCAATTTTATATTTTTCATCTAAACTGTGTTATGTGGCTGAAGATGTTGATAATATACGAAACATGTACCACTTTTGACCAATAAAAATTGCCTTAGGCAATCATTGTATCGACTAGGTGGAAAATAAATAAATACTTCATTGTGATTGTGGCAACGTTTAGTAAATTCTCAGAGGCTTGCAGACTGAACACTGAAAGGCATAACAGTCTATAATGATAATGTATGTATATATGTATGTATGTAACTTGCATTTCAAAAAAAAAATTTGTGGAAAGATGTGACCAAAAATATTATTATTTTTTATTTAAAAAAGGAAAAACATAATTTGAAATTATTTAGCACATTTTACACTAAATCCAAAGTGTCTAAGTGAAGATATTTAATCATAACTCTTACCTGGGATCATATATAGGCTACCAATTTATATTGTTAATGTAGGTCTAATTTCCAATTTATAAACTGATTTCCAAAAACATTGAACATGTGGAGAGAAAGACACCAAGAATGTAACTTGTCAACGATTGGATATTTTATGAATTTTGCGAGTGTAACAGTAATCATTTGAGAGAACTGTGTCTAATAGCAGTATTTGTTACTACAGAACAGTTCAGAAGATAAGAACAACATACAAAATCAACTAATAGTGTCAGGAATGAAAGTATAAAGAACACATTGAAATATTCTATGGGTGGAGCATCAGGTTGAGTTAGGCCTACATGTTTTGGCCCTGGGATTTGATAAATAAAAATGGTGGGGATAGACAACATTACTTTCGGGGAATATGCATTCAGTCCAAGAATCATCTAATTCACTGTCACTGTCATTTTCATTAGCACTGTCACTGTAACTCTTTGACATTGCACGAAATATTGTAAGCCCATTAGCCAATGGCACGGCTCCATCATTCTCTGGTGCGCTATCTGAAGACCCCAAAAACATCATAATCACTTTCGCTAAAATTAGAGTTCCTTACATCGTCAAAGCAACCCAAAAGTTCTTCAATTTCTTCTCCCGAATTGGGCCTATGTGACAACATGCCTTGTTGTGATAAATGTCCTATTTACAACTTTACTACGACCTAAATAATTTGCTAAGTAATTATAACTAAAGTAGAAATAATAATAAACTTAAAATATTATGATAAAAAACACAATATGCGTCAATTAGATCGTAAAATTATTGAAAAAAATCACAACACGCAGACATAAACAAACAAGGAGGCTGCCATATTGGATCATAGACGTCAAGCACTCACACATCATACACTCACAATTGACAAGTAAACAAGCAAAAATGAAGCTATGTCAGTGCCATCTAATGACATAAGAAGGAATTACAAACAATCTACCTTCTTTTTACTTGATTTGTGGCGCAATCTAGCGCCTTACTGCATAACTACACCACTTATAAGAGGGTGCCGATCGAATCAGCATCCTGGCATTTTTCGTACAGAATGTAAGTGCCGATGCATCTTGGCACTTTAAGAGTTAAACCCCTCCTTGCCCAGCACACTGATGTGTTTTAGTTTACTTCCACTGCCTCTATCTCAGATTTGAGAAGTCCAATTCAGTACAAATATATATACACGTACAATGTTGATGTCCTCCGCGATGTATCCATTAACAGCGACATCCTGGCATTATCATCATTTTATTGAGTTAGCAAGGATGTGACTAGCTAATCCAATCTTGGTCCTGAACATTCATTTGCACTGTGCAGAGTGCACCGTCAATAATGGAGTACGTATATGGTGGCATCAGCCTAGCCTTTTTGAGATGGCACTTCACATCAAGAGTTTGAAGACGCACTCGCTCATAGGATTAGACACCCACTTCGATGATTAATGACTGACAGATGAAATGAAATGATAGTGGAGTGTGTTGCTGGAATGAAAGATGACAGAGAAAGCCAGAGTACCCGGAGAAAAACCTGTCCCGCCTTCACTTTGTTCAGCACAAATATAACATGGAGTGACCGGGATCTGAACCACGGAACCCAGCGGTGAGAGGCCGACGCGCTGCCGCCTGAGCCACGGAGGCTTTTTATCATGTAGAAATAGTCTGATAAAATATTATGAATGGCTTGATATGGTGTTTTAAACTTTTAAACTGTGTTTTCTCGAAAGCTTTCATTTCTGATAATAATCATATTATTGGCTCTACGTCCCACTAACTACTTTTACAGGTTTGGAGATGCGAGGTGCTGGAATTTAGCCCACAGGAGTACTTTTACATGTTAGTAAATCTACTGAAATGAGGCTGATGTATCTGAGCCCGGACTGGGCCAGGCCCGAACCTGCCAAGGTGGAGTCAGAAGGCCAGCACCTCAACCATCTGAGCCACTTAGTCCGGCATTTTTCATCTTTGAGTTGTATCACTATTCTAGTGGCAGTGCGATATATATATATATTTTAAATTACTCAGGTAAAGATTTCTTTCCCTGAAGACTTCCACCAAGTCATTGTCTTCTTCTTCTTCTTCTTTCTTCACTTTTCCTCACATCCTGGTGGGGTCATGGACATTATTTGTTTCGCTCACGTAAATTTGGCCTAGTTTACGGGTAGACAACCTTCTTGACTCTAACCTTACATGAAGGGATATATTCCTTCACTACTTGGTGTTTCTGTGATGGTTTGAAAAATAGTATGTTGTGAGTATGTTTGTATCAAGACAAACAAAAACACCCAGTCGATGAGGTATGTGGATAAAATCTGCCCGCATGGACGAGAATCAAACCCAGAACTCTCTGAACCAAAAAACACCATGTTGACCCTTCGGTCAAGGAGCAAGTCCCTGAAGATTTCCACCAAGTTATCTAAGTCAACCAGCATCTACTATAAAAGGAGTGATAGATAAGCCAAACAGTAATAATATTAACTGTAACAAACTGGGTGATCTCAAAAGAAATTACTAATAAACCAAGATCTATTTATAATACAGCAACATGGTTACAAAAATTGAAAAAGACATTCATGAGGTAGTAAATCTATAGGATAAAATTACGCGTGAAACTTACTTTAACGTTCTGTTCTGAACACACACTATTTTCAAAATACAGTACCAGCAGAAATCTACAGTCTTATATTGTAATACTTACCCATAGGGTTCATGAGATGTATACGCTTTGCATATCCCAACTGTGGTAAATATTTCTCAGCAAAAGTAAAAATCTTTCTCTGATCTACTCCTCCGAACTGAGCATCTACGTGTAGATATTCCTCGTCCAATGCTTGCAAACCTGCTCAATTCATGATAAGGTAATTATTAGTACACTGTTGATATATTTTGCTTGTATTCTATTCAAGAGACATAAATAAAAATTATGAAATAACTTGGAGAAATAAATATATTCATATACAGTAAACATATAGAAATGGAGTATAATCAAGAAAGAGCAGCAGCAGTTGCAAGTCTTTGAGAATAAAGTTTATAGAAAAATATTTGGCCCATGGTTCGATCCTATCTCTCAAAGCTGACAGAAAAGATCTAATTATGAGATTTACACCCTCTCTCACCAACACACTATAATGGGTGTGACAGAATCCAACAGACTGCGCTGGGCTGGACATGTACTGAGGATGCAGGATAACAGAGCACCAGTAGATCTATACAAGGGAACTCTTAATAAGAAAAAACCTTCAGGAAGACCCCGAAGCACCTGGAAGAAGGAGATCAACAAGGTATGCCGGACCCTCCAAACTGATAACCGGAAAGAGCAGGCTCAAGATCGAAAAGGATGGAAGAGGATTGCGAGATCGGCACAGGAACTTCATGTCCCTCAGAAGCCTACGGAGTGAGTGAGTATATAAACATTCCAAAACAACACACCATAAAGAATAATCAACAGAATCCGATCAACTGGCCTGCTCTGGACTGGACACTTGATTGGATAATGAAAATACTGGTTAAACAGTGTCATACACCAATATTTACTATTGCTTTTATTAGCCTCACCCTTGGGTGTTAATTGTAATATAACTGCAATACTTATTAATAATAATTATCCCTAAATGCTCGTAAATGTATGGTCAGAGTTCACAAGAGGATCCCTCAAATTTAAACAACAACAACAACAACAACAACAACAACAACAACAACAACAACAACAACAACAACAACAACAACAACAACAACAACAACAACAACAACAACAACAACAACAACAACAACAACAACAACAACAACAACAACTACTACTACTACTACTACTACTACTACTACTACTACTACTACTACTACTACTACTACTACTACTACTACTACTACTACTACTACTACTACTACTACTACTACTACTACTACTACTACTACTACTACTACTACTACTACTACTACTACTACTACTACTACTACTACTACTACTACTACTACTACTACTACTACTACTACTACTACTACTACTACTACTACTACTACTACTACTACTACTACTACTACTACTACTACTACTACTACTACTACTACTACTACTACTACTACTACTACTACTACTACTACTACTACTACTACTACTACTACTACTACTACTACTACTACTACTGCTGCTGCTACTACTACTAGCAATGAGGAATAACATGTCAAGAGTATTTCTCCATAAAGAATCAACAAGCAAACATTGAAAAATATATATATTCATACAAACATTCCAAAATAACATACCATAAAGAATAATCAACAGAATCCGAGAACAGCATTTATTAAATATGTTTAGTCCGACCCCGCGGTGTAGGGGGCAATGTGTCCGCCTGTCCCCTGATGGCTCGGGGTTTGATTTCTGGCTGGGTCAGGGGTTTTTAATTGTAAATGATTAATATCTCTGGCCTGGGGACTGGGTGTTTGTGTCGTTCTTAACATTCCTTTCCTCACATTCAACACTTTAGCAACTTCCAAATACACGCATGTTCATAACATATGGTGCAAGTAGGGGTAAAAGATCTTTCTAGGTCGACACCCCGAACAAATAGCATTTTTTTTAAAAACATGACTTTACACTTTACACAATTCTCCCCCTACACTTTCATTTTAAATACCTTTATGTCCTTCAATTCAGCACTTTAAAATAAGCCCCCATTTGTTCTCCCACATTTCTCATTACTTAATGATATTCGAGTTGCCTTGTAGATTTGTATCATGCCAGATACATGTTCCACCTCCATGACTCAAACAGCGTCTGATTACATGTTCCTACTTCTCTCTACCTGTAGGCTCAACCATGCAACCCAAGCATTCAGTGCATCTCTCCTTGCAGAAAAATTTTCCCTCTGAGTCATAAAATAACTCAAATGCTCCGTACTTCCTTCCTTCCAAAATACAACTCGCAAAATTCCAAGCCCCTTAAAAACATAATATACAGATAGGATCTCAGTCAACTACAATATTTAAATTGTTCCTGACATGCACAACATTTAATCTAATAATATGCCAGTTTATAAAACATACACACAATATTTAAATTGTTCCTGACATGCACAACATTTAATCTAATAATATGCCAGTTTATAAAACATACACACATCAATCGTAATTGTTAACAGCTCAATTTCTTAATTTAGAGGTTGTAATGTGAACATCTTAACTGACAATATTAAAAAATGGGCCTATTCAGGAATTTATGGTACTATAATTTATAACTGCCTACCATTATATAAAATATTACATCCATGGGCGAGGCCATATTGTTGCATGAGTACGCAAAACCTTTCAGGCGCAGTTTCTTGTTAATTCTTAATTATGACACTTTAGAGTATGTAGAAACCTTATATTGAGGTCAGGTTTATCCTGAGCCTTTAAAGATGGCAGGTGAGCCATGTCAGGTTCTTCAGTCTGCCGAAACTAATTCTGAGCAATAAATTTATAGATTACCTGAAAAAGAAAACATAGTGACACATATAGTGACAGTATTGTACTTGAAAAAAAAAAAAAAAAAAAAGAAGAAGAAATAATTACCATATGTTTTTTTTTTCAGGAAATTTATAAATTTATTACTCAAAATTAGTTTCAGTAGACTAAAGAACCTAACAGTTATAAATTAACAGAGCTGAATCTGAAATGAGATAGCTTCAGATATTACAAAAGAAAGTCATGTCAACGCCATTATCTCCATGATCCTCCGTCCAATTTTTTTTAAATTTTTAAATGATGGCCAATTAAAAACACTAAAAAAGTGTATTGCACTTTTCTTGATCTTTCATGCTTTTGGTTAAAAGGGCAAAGTATAAAAATGAAAACTCATATAATTTTACATTTATGCATTTTCATAACACTTACTTCATTAGTTCGAAATTTTTTACTAAGATGTTAATGCAAACCTTCTTCTGACAGATGATTCTAAATCTGAAGTGTTAAAATTAAAACAATTAAGGAACCTAAAACGGAACTTGGCTAAGGCAAACAAAACAATTAAGATAGAGAGTGCTAAAGTTTCTGTTCTGCAAGTGAACTTGGTAGGATGAAACAGACTTTCAGGACAAGACGCCTGTCCGTGTAAAGAAGGAAACAAAAAAATTATTGTGGACACTATGTTGTAAAGAAAGAACCTAAAAATTATTGTGGACACTGTTGCAAAAGTGTCAGAAAAAGAATCCCAAAGGTATGAGGTATGACAGTGACTTTCTTTTTGCTACACATAAAATCACCCAGGGGTTATAGACACTGCCTGAAACATGGTTTGCTGCCCCTTCCATCTGAAGTGCTAAGGAGGTTGTCATGTGATGTAAATAAAAATGCTCTTGACACCATTAACGACTACTTCATTGAAAAAAGGGATGAGAATAAAAAGACAGGGATTGTCATTTCTGATGAGGTGAAACTAAGAGAAGATGTACACTTTAATGGGTCCTCTTTGTTCATAGATGGATTTGTGGACTTCGGTAAGGTAACACCTGAAGACCAGCGTAATATGTTGTATGACCATGCCCTTGTTTTTATGTTTGTGCTAGTGTCATGCAAAACACGCTCTATGCTCGGTTCATATTTGTCGAGTATGATTCTGACCGCATTTGCTTCTCAAAGGCGAGGCGAGCCATGTTCGTTCGACCTTGACCCTTGATACTCGCTTCTTCATGCGCTGTCTGAGTCGCAGGTAGATGTGCCTGCCTCCCTCCGTCCTTCCTTACCTGTACTTCTGTTTGTCTCGCGTACCTTTACGTCAATGGTGGACTCATGACTGGACACGAAAGTGTCAATAACTAAATTAATAAATAAACTCATACTTTTATACCATACTACGTTTTTACACTATACTGGGAGAAACGGTTAATGGATTTCAAGTGCTGCAATGTGTATTCCTCCTGGCTAGCATACTTTACCGCTCTATATGAGAAGAGAAAACCCACAACCTGTTTTCCAGTCAATGACTGGGTCAGGGACGGAATGAATGAAGCCCCCATCTTGCGGCGAGAATATAAATTGTGCCGGCTGCCGAGCCTGTCACACCCCTCTGGAGATATGATTAATGACTGACAGATAAAAATGAAATGATAGCGGAGAACGTTGCTGGAATGAAAGATGACAGGGAAAACCAGAGTACCCGGAGAAAAACCCGTCCCGCCTCTGCTTTGTCCAGCACAAATCTCACATGGAGTGACCGGGATTTGAACCACAGAACCCAGCGGTGAGAAGCTGACGCGCTGCCATCTGGGCCATGGAGGCTTCGCTTTACCGCTCTGTATACAGAAACTAAATACACATTATTAATGCATAAGCCATATATTTCAATACTAGCCATACCAAAGACATTCCATCTTACTAATAAAAAGTCCTTATACAGTTGTTTAACTCTTGTTTAGTTATACAGAGAATAAATCCTGTATAAGCGTTTTACATTTTTCTTATTAATAAACGAGGTATACGCATTGTATTACTATACAACACGTATACACTCCTTCCAAGGCGTAGGAATCTCTTCCTGCAGTTCACTGGCATATTTCGTACATTCACCACCTTTATGATCGCTTCTGCAGGTTATCTACGAGCAAAACTTTTCGGAAAGTCGCACAGTAGCACGGCATATCGAAAAGGCAGTGGCAACACTAAGTGAGACAGCTGGAAATTGGCTTATACTGATATCAACATTTCTTCAGCTTGCTTGTGTAATGAACGCAAAAAAAAAAAAAAAAAGAGGCTTAAGAAAAGATCAATAGCTCCTAACTGGGATAGTACAGAAATCATAAGCAATTGTAATTGAATCGGCGAGTTGAAATCCTTACTTTTCAGGAGAAAGGAAAACCTGTTTTGTAGCTAAACGAAAGGTTTGATCAAAAAAGTTTCTATTAGGCATATTTCTGCGTATTCAACTACAAAGTACGGTTTTCAAGTTATACCATTTTTTATGTCAAGGAATATGTCCCTTTTTATACTCAAATTTGAGAAAGATCTAATATCTTTGTAGAGGCAGATAATGTATAATAAACTCGCAATTTCAAAAGTCTGTTAAGCAGTAACACATTATTATACAAACATACACCCAACCATCACTTCTTTTACAACTTAGTTATTCATTTAACATTAAGAATTTCATTCTTCAGGTTCCGTATTGAATCAAGATTCACAATAGAGAAATGGGAAAGTTAATATCACCTTTTCAATACAATATATTTCGTGAAGGTTTACATTTAAAACATCACATTTATTTACATTTGGTACCGGTTTCGACAATGTTTGATGTCATCATCAGCCAGGACAACTATACAAAGATATATTACATTAATCATGACTCCTACAGTAATATTACATTAATAGTATTAAATATAAACATGAATATAATTAAAAGTATATACATATATAATGCCTTTGCTGGCGAGATGTAGTGTTTTCAGTGCACTATGTCTTCTGGTATGGGCTATATCAGATTTGTTACTTTCATTGACCTGTCTCAGTCTCATCCTTCGCTTTGACAATATGAAATTGACTGAGGTATGAGTGATGCTAGTAATACCATTCCTTATGCAGCCAGTCCCTGTTATGAATGGTGTGAAAATATCGCTCATAGGGTTGGTTGGTGCATGCATTTCAGTGGGCTTGGCAGACTGATATGTAATAGCAACAGCTGGCTCGGTGAGGAAAGCAACGGGAAACTACCTTACTCCTCATTTCCCTAGTACGCCTCTTCAGTGACGCCTAGGCTATTTATGACAGCTGTTGGCAGAGCTGCAGAGGATCAAACCAGCCTTCGGGCTGACTACCCAACATACATACATACATACATATACAGTATAAGCTGACAGTCAGTGCGATAAAAGATTGTTTTTATAAGGTGAACCTTAGTATTTTAGTTTTTAAAAAAGAAAGTATTGAAAGTGAAGTATAATAATCAGCTTTTAGTGACATATTTGTCTGTTGAACAGTAGGGTTATGTTTATAAAGGCTTTGTAGCCATGTTTAACATAAAAGAAGTAGACACATGCTTAGTTATGAGTGTTTCTACATAAAAGTATGTACAGTAAAACCTAGAAAGTATTCGAATGTGGCTTGCGCTTGGACTTAATAGATTGGATGTCACTGCACGTTGATGTTGGCATATAGGATGTCCGTTGGTAAATTCTATGTATAAGTTTTTTGTACTCTAATTTTGTATGTTTATATCATATTAGTGGATAGAGCATTTGGGTTAAGTGCAGTTCTGTTGTGATGATATTGAAGAGATTCTTTTGCTTTGAGTTGCGAGTACATAGGTTGTTCGAGAAAGATCTTGAACCAAGACGGAACCTATAAGAAAATATAATCCGCGAATTTAGAATTACGTAAGCCAGGAATGTATATTATTAATAAAAGAGTAGAAGACTCACCTCGGATGCCAAGCCAGTATTAGATGTGTCAGAGAGGAACCAACGGACTAACTGAAGGTAAAGGCGAATCTGCACGAGTGCAGAGAAAGGCGGAGTTTCTAAGTGGGAGGGAGGGGGAGGGGAAGGGCGATAGAGGCGGGACTATAATCAGTTATTCATTGTCATTCCGTGAGACAGCTGGAAATTGACTTATATTGATATCAACATTTCTTCCACTTTTTGTGTAATGAACGCCAAAAAAGAAATGGAAAAGCTAAGAAAAGATCGAAAGCTCCTAACTGGGGGTAGTATGGAAAACGTAAGCAATTGTAACTGAATCGGCGAGTTGAAAAGGGTACACATTCCAAAATTATCAAAGGGATAATTAAGCTAAAACCTACAGAATAAAATTGACCAATATATATATATATAATATGCACCTTGTTAAACAAGAAAATATAGTCCGAGAAAAATAGCCCAGGCATTGGTTACAAAGACAGAACAGCTCGGGTCCCCGTTTTAGAAAGGGGACTAACCCTCAGATAAGTTAGGACAAAAAAATTTAAAAAAAAAAAATCGTTACAATAGAATCACTGTGTCAGCGTGAATCTCGACCAAAACCAGTTTTCACAAATATTACTATTTATATTTTGATTAGAGAGGTGTCACACACACAATCACCTCAGAAGATATTTCTAAATATTATTATCTGACCAAAATTCGAGGCAACAAGTACAGTTTTTACCATGAAGATCAAGAAAATATTTGGCCACAAGAAAAAAAACCCAAATACGCCTCCAGGGCGCCCTAATATAAAAAGCATACACACCTAATAAAAGAAAAAAGGGTAGGGTAAAAAGGAGGATCAGTACAATAAGGACAAGTGAGGATGAGAAGAAAGGAAACTCTGACTGCGTAATGCTGGAGAATGTCTGATCTGCCAATAGATTTTTTTAGAATCGTCTAAAGTTGTGAAAATTTTCTGTTTGACGATGTTTAGGCTCAGTCCACATCACCAAGTATTCAGCACTAAGAATCATTTGAACTTAATCAGTTTTGAAGGTGGCAATAAATTAAATTCAAAACCAAGGCCTTGAAAGTTTTCATAGCATGCCATCACTCAACATGCCGAAAACAGGCCGAGTATTAAAGTTTCCAAAAACAAGTTTAGCAAATGATATGTTTAGCTCACCAAAGTCCTTTCAGAATAATTCCATCAGCTCGTAGGGAAGAAAATGGCACAGCACACGGCAAGCCGTGCGAGGTCCGTAGTCCCTCCACACACACACACTATTTACAAAGGATGATGCCAGTCTGCCGAAGACGGGCCAAGCAGTCCAATATATACACGCCCGGAAGCGAAGACTAGTTCATTCGAGAAAGATCAAGTGACGTAGCAGATGACGTAGTAGGTGCGAGGCAGACAGAAAGACAGCGGTCAGTGTGTCGAGAAAAGTCGGAGGGTAACGACAGGTGAGCAAAGTAAGGTAATTCTGATGATAGGAAGAAGTATTGATAAGCAGAGCAGACAATAATAATAGCATTATAGTCTTGTAGAAACATAAACTTGTAGAGTATGTGGAGATGTACATGCGACGAAGTTTGCAGAAACTCGTAGAACGTCGATGGAGAGGTTATGGCAGTAGCACGTTACAGTGCATTGGCACTGCCGGTGGCTTCAAGTAGCCTACGCAATGGCCACCACGGTATGCACTAGCCAGCGTCTTGGTAGGTGTGCTAGGTACCAACTGACGAGCCCAACCTAGCACACGGGAGGCAAAACGCTGGCAACCAGGAATGAGTTAGCTGGAAAATTTATAATGTCCAATAACGGACCATTTATATTGGTATTAGTGTCCAGTGTGCCGATAAGTGTCTTGTGTCTCACTGAGCTGTGACTGCGCACAATTCTTTCAGTGTGCCATGATTCACTGTGTCTCGGTGTAGCGGAAGCTCGGCTCCCCGCCAATATCCAGTGTCCCGCAAGTGAGCCGTGAGTGCGCCACTGAGCACTGTCCACTGCGAGTCAGCTGAATCGTGTGCCGTGAGCTCGCCTTTCCTGTGAATCGATTCACTCGGACACTTGAATGAATTGATACACTGCTTCCAATCATGCACTCAGTAACTAACACTAACTGCTAGTTATGAAGTAGTGGAATATCCTCATGCCTTGACTTATATGCATGAGTTCATGGGGGAAAAAAAAAGCGTTACAAGCACATTCTTATGAATGTTATTGAAAATGAAGTTAATTGTGCTTGTGATGCAGACTATGTTTTTTGTCAAGTCCCTGTATGATCCATATATTTGACAGGATGGCTCCTGTGTTCATCATTTAACTGCATAAATACACAATGTTTGGGAACTTTGCAGAAGCTTTCTACAAGTACATAACTTCTTTCTATTTCAGACCTAATGTACAAAGAACTGACATAGTTTTCAACAGATATGATGACATTTCTATGAAGAATATGGAAATGAAAGTCCTGTCCCAGTCCTGTAGAACTGAAAAATCTTAGAACCATCCACTCACATACCTAAAAATATCAAGAATTTTGTATGTTGCTCTTCAAATCAACAAGAATTTGTGAGATTCCTATGCAAAAGTCAAATCACTACATTCTACTGAATGAAAATCATGAGTTTGCAATATCTGGAGGATATGATGATGAAACTAAATGTTTCAAAATCCATGACTTCACAGGTTTTCGAACTTCATATCATACTGGAACAGAAACCAGAAGATACGTGCATGCTTTTCATGCTGTACACCCTGTATCAGAGCTAATGATTCACAGTTCAGATACTGACGATTTTGCTTTGGCCATTCATTTCTGGCCAAAATCAAAAAATTATAACTGTTCAGGTCTATGGATAAAAGTTAGCAAGTTCATCTAAAAAAATCAAGAATAATAGGTTGCCACTTAGTGTCTGATTCTTTGGGAGAAAAAATTACAAATGCCCTAGCAGCACTACATGCTTTTACTGGGTGCAACACAACTAGCAAAATATCTCCAAGGAAAAAGGCCTACAATTAAATTAAAGAACCCTACACATAAGATGTCCTTAAGCCACTGGGAAATGGACTATCTCCCTCACACTCGCATACAACAGCTCTGGAACAATTATAAAACTAATAAATAAATCTGGACTAATAGTAGACAAAGCACGTTATATAGGGAGTTTAGTTTAATACTTCACACTTCAGCTTACAGGCTGCGGGAATCCCCAAGGGAGCGCCATATGGGTGGATAAGAAGTCTTGAGAGCTGACGTAGCAGTTCACTAGTAACTACTGGAGTTTTCAGGCATGTTACTAGGTTATTATCATGATGGTTAAGTATTATACAGCACAAGAAATTTTTTCGCCGAGTGTTGTTTGCACAAGAAGAAGAAACCAGTTAATGGGTGGCTTCGAAAATTCTGTAGACAATTCCCTGGTTGTCCAGTACCATGAAAATATTATGTGCAACAACTTATTCACAAGTGTCATGGTACTGGTTCCATAACTAAGGAAAAAACAGCAAAGGAGAATAGCTCTCATGCAGGAGAGATTAGAAGATATAGAGGCAAGACTGCAAGTCAGTCTACATAAGTCACTTTGAAAAGTAAATCAGGAAACTGGTATTTCTAATTTGTAGGCGCGTAATGCAAAAAAATTATTACATTTACGACCTTACTGGACTCATTCAGTCCATAACATACAGCCTACAGATGTCATTGCAAGAAAACGATTTTGCAATTGGCTAATTAATAGTGTCCGGGCCCACGGTTTAGTTGTAGCGTGCTTGCCTCTCACCCAGACGCCCTGGTTTGATTCCCGACCAGGTCAGGGATTTTTGCCTGGTCCTGAGGGTTGGTTCGAGGTCCACTCAACTTATGTGATTACAACTGAGGAAGTATGTGATGGTGAGATGGCGGCCCCGGTCTAGAAGTCAATTCAGAGAATAATAGGATCAGATACAGGGTCTTTTTTATGGCTTGTTCCGTGCATCAGGGAAACATACACCGAAGGCAATAGCACGGCCGGGTGACTCATTTGCCGAGACATATATATTGCTTCATGACCGGCTAAGATAATCTAATGCAGTACGGAAGCGATAACCATTGCTTCACAGCAATAGTTCAGTTCAACATCTGCAGTATTGGTAGCGTGTTCAATGTGTTCACTTTAAAATTGCGTAGTTTCTGTAGGAATACTAATCGTGTTTTTAACGAGTGATGTATACAGTAGAACAGCGTGTGTTTCTTGTGTTGTGCTATGCGAAGCATTCTTCTTTTACAGAAAGCCCCTTTCGATTCATTCATTCCTCCCTGGCCACAGGAGTACAGTACGTAAATTAGTAAAGAAGTTCCAAACCACCGGGTCCATCTTAGCATTTAAATTTAAGAATTTCATTTTTAAGTCCGTATTAAACCGAGAATAATATATAAGTAAAATTAAAAATAAGTTATAATAGTATTGAAAAGATGGATTTTTAATTTTACTTCTCTATTATCCCATTCTTAACAAGAAATCACACAGGAGATGAATCGTTTTAACATAGGAAAAGCTTGACAAAATAGGAGCTCTCTTGAAAAGAACTCCAACAAAATCCCTGTAGCGTTTTGCCATACAAGCTAATGTGTCATTATCTTCTACCCACAAAGCAACAAAACTGGTATTTATTTATTTATTTAGCATATGGCATACAAATACATTATTACAAATGAACAACAATAACCAATGAACCAAACTACAAACAAACATCTAGATCTTGTATGTACTCAATAAATTTTGGGGTTGCCATCAAGAAGTCTTCGTATGGCCCTCCATATGCTCTGATGCTGCATTCCTCCCTGATGTATTTAATAGTCTGCCGCGGTGGACCACAGTCGCATACCGGTGAGGACAGCATTCGCCATTTAAAAAGTGAATCTCCACATCTTCCGTGTCCCGTCCTGAGTCGGTTGAGCATTGATCACACCTTGCGAGGTTGATCAAACCCTGGAACTGTCTTATCGATGCATGGCATTTCCAGGCATGTAGCTGGAGCATTTTGCATCCGTTCTTCCCTCCAGGAATCGGTGATGTTGAACCCGATGTGATTGATCTCGGCTGCAAGAGGTGGATGTCTCGAACGAAGTCGTTTGATTTTGAGGTCTGAGATGTCAGAGTGTACCGGTAGTCCAGGGTTCACTAGGATCTTGTTGTATTCTCTGATCAAAGCTACTTTCCTTCGCATGTTAGGGGGTGGTATGTTACTTAGGACAGGCAGCCAGATGGTGGGAGTAGACCTGATTGTTCTAGTAATAATGCGCATAGTACTATTAAGTTGGACATCAACTTTGTTAGTATGAGCGCTGTTCAACCATACTGGTGCACAGTACTCCGCCGCAAAGTATACCAAGCTCAACGCAGACATCCGCAGAGTTGTGGTGGATGATCCCCATGTGGTTCCACAAAGGTTTTGTATGATGTTGTTTCTTGTTCTCAGTTTCGCAGCAGTTTTTGTGAGATGTGATTTAAACGACAGGGCCCTGTCTAGTTTGACTCCCAGATATGTTGGTTCCTTACTGTGGGCAAGTTGTGTACCATCAAAGTAGACTTCCAGAGTCCTATTGGATTGTCTGTTGTTGAGATGGAAGCAAGTCAGCTCTGTTTTTGATGCATTCGGTCGAAGCCTCCATTTACGAAAATACTCTGCAAGCACAGACAAATCAGATGTTAGAGTTTCTTCCATGGGTTCAAAGTGAGTGTGCCTAGTCGCAATGGCCCAATCATCAGCATATCCAAATTTTTTGCTGACAGTTTCTGGCATATCAGCAATGTAAAGGCTAAAGAGCAGTGGGGCTAGAACAGAACTTTGAGGGAGACCCTTTTGGAGCAATTTCTGGCTACTGGTTTTGTTTCCCATAATAACCTGAAATCCTCTGTTTCCAATCATGTTATCAATAAGCTTCGTAAATTGTTGCCATGGAATGATCTTCATCAGCTTGTAGAGTAGGCCTTGCTGCCAGACGGTATCATAGGCTGCTGATAAATCAATTAAAGCCACAGATGTTTTCATCTTCTTCTGAAAGCCTGCTTCAATATGTGACGTGAGTGCCAAAACTTGATCTGTGCAACTTCGGTTGGGACGAAAGCCAGCTTGTTCTACAGGGATCGCCGAAAGTACTGTTTGGCCAATCCTATTAATCAGTACTTTTTCCAAGAGTTTATATATAACACTAAGTAATGCAATTGGATGGTAGCTTTGCACAAGATCTCCACATTTTCCTGGTTTAAGGAGAGCAATTATCTTGGCATGTTTAAGCTCTTGAGGTATATTTCCTGTTTTTAGCATTGATGTGAAGAATTTTGCTAGCCATGTCCTCATATATTTTCCAGATTTGATGAGAAACTCGGGGAGTATGCCATCAAAGCCAGGAGCTTTACCGGGTTTTATATCCTTTATTGCTGCTGCAACCACTTCGGGGGTGATGTTGTGTGAATTAAGATCAGATAAAGATGTGCTGAGAAGTATACGGATTTATTAAGAACTAATGTCTCAGTTGTGGTTATAAGAGCTATCCGTGGTGTGTTTATAAGTGATGTCCATGTAGTGTTGTTATCTTGCGACTACAATCTGTTACAAGCGATATTAAGTTCATATTTTTACTATTTTTGTGTACCCTAAGTGTCTGACATCTTGTTTTCCTACAATATCCATAGTAAACGCTAGTTAGAGGGGCAATTTATTACTCTTTTTTTCTATCAATCATACTGCCCTAAATGTTGGCCATTTTACACAGCCATGGAAACCATGATGCAGATGGGAACTCTACCCTACATTTTATGTGTTGCCTAGGCCACAGAGTTTAAATAATTGTTTATTTACACCTTCTGTCCTTACTTAGCCAGCCATCTTTAGGGCGGGGTCGACGTTGCTTCAAGTCTATAGGTTTTAACTTAAAGTGCCCTACACGTGTCCCCTGGGTGGTGTTAAGAAAGCAACACAACTGGCTGCCAGACAATCTTTCCAGATCTCCTGGCTACACAACAAATACGTACCAAACTGAATAAGATGATGACTCAACACTATATCAAAAGCCCTTTGCAGGGCCAAAAATCTAGAAAACTTGGACCAAATATTAAAATATGTCAACTAAATATTGAGGGCATTAGTAGAACCAAATGTCAAATCTTACAAAAGATGTTGATGAAGCATAATATCGATGTGGTTGCCTTACAGGAAACTCATGCAGATAATGAAGATCAACTTTGTTCTAGGGGGAAAATACCAGGATATGACATCATTGGCACAACATATCATCATCCCTACGGAGTAGCCACATACGTCCGGAATCTGCTATCAACTTCCACGAATGACAATCAAAACTGGGGAACTAATCATATGTAATATCTACAAACCACCAAGCTCCCCTTGGCCAATCCACGTTGTTCAGATGTACCAACATCCTGCAGTCTTTATATGGGAATTTAACAGTCACCACACGCAATGGCGATATAGAGTATCTGATACCAATGGTGAGACTTTAGTAAACTGGGCAGATGAAAATAATATCCATCTTATTTTTTATGCTAAAGACCGTAGTTCCTTCCGGTCAGGACGTTGGAAACAGGAATACGACCCAGACTTATGCTTTGTCACAGCTGATGATAAACATCACCTTGTCAGCACTACCCGCAACATTCTACCAGATTTCCCTCATAGCCAACACCGTCCAGCTATAGTAGAAACTGGTACAAATATCCCATTGATAACCTCAATCCCACGACCCAGATGGAATCTACAAAAAGCTGATTGGAACGCCTTCTCTGAAAACCTTGATAAATGTCTAGACTGTATCTCACCATCTGCTGATAACTATAACAGGTTTGTTGGAGCCGTTATCTGTACAGCAAAAAAAGCATATACCCAGAGGATATCGTAAAGAATATATTCCAGGCTGGGACAAGAAATGCGAAGAACTCTATAATGATTTTCAAAGTAGTGGTGACAGAGAAATAGCAGATGAACTGATACATAACCTGGATGCTGCACGCCGACAGAAGTGGATAGACACTACTCAGAAAATCTATTTCAAAGTATCCAGCCGAAAAGCAAGGTCTCTGCTATGAAAATTAGGAGGAGCTAGTCGTATCGTATGAGAAGATAGTCTCGTAACACCCAACAACATTGCTTCACACATTGTTAAAACTTCTAAAGGAATAAAACATCGTGCAACTACAACCAATATTAAACAGGAACTCAACAAACTAATTATAGGGCCAGCTACAGCTGGCTCTACGACAGAACAAAACTGGTAAAAGCGAAACCGTACAAACCCACCCCTGCCCAATATTTAAGAGGACCTGACAGTTTTGCTAGGGTTCGGTATTATAACTGGTTGCTTCAGTCAGTTCACTATGGGTATGTTGACCTAGAACTTTTATTTTACAGTGGCTACACTTAAGTGGCTATGCAAATAGTCAAAACAACAACTGCTACTGGTGGCAGAAATCCCCACCAGCTGCATGTTCGTCCACTTCATGAAGTAAAAATAGCAGTTTGGTGCGCAGTAAGTGCTCGCAGAATTATAGGGCCTATATTTTTCCACAAAACAATAAATGCTGATCGATATATAGACCTCATTCTCGGACCATTCTTTCAAGAGCTGATGGAAGAAGAAAGGAGTAATGGTTACTTTATGCAAGAATGCGACAACACACACTGCTAATCAGTCCATGGAGATAATACGGGAAGTTTCCGAAGATTGTGTGGTTAATTATTCCCCTAGATCTCCTGATTTAAATCCCTGTTATTATTACCTGTGGGGGATGCTGAAGGGGAAAGTGAATGTGAACAAGCCTCACACAAGAGAAGAACGACAAGACAACATTACACAAGTTACTTCGAACATCACACGGGCTAAGATTCACCGAGTGTCTGCAAACCTACTTACGAGGTGTCAGGCATGTTTGACAGCTGAGAGACAAAATTTTGAACATCAAATATAATGCCAGGTAGGTTTTAGACTAATAGTTCCACTAGAAATGGATTTCTACAAGTGTGAATTGCCGTGAGTAGTGGGGAGGAAAAGCGCGTATTATACCGGCTGACGACCGAGTGTCATTGCGCCAGCCGTGCCGTGCTCTGAGTGGTGCTGCGGAACTAGCTAAAAAAAGACCCTGTAGAAAGAGCGAGGGAGATGGACCACGGTAGTGTCAGTTGTGTGAGTGGATTAAGACAAAGAAGTGTTCTGTCACCTTTGCTTTTCATTGCAGTAATGGACGAGCTAATGACAAAAGTGGCAGGAAAATTAGGGAAGGAAAAATGAAAGTGATGATGTATGCTGATGACTTGTAAAGTCTGGGGAGAAAAGGAAGAGGATATCCAGGTACAGTTAGATGCAAGGGAAGAGAAGATAAAACAATATGGAATGAAATTTAATGCCAAAAAGAGCGACACAGTGATCACAACTACAAAGAAGGAGAGAGCTACGAGAGGGATAATGTTCGGAGGGGAACATCTTAGGAAGGCTTAGAGTTTCACGTACCTGGGAAGTATCATAGAGGAAAGTGGAAGAAACGATAAGGAAATAATCGAGCATGGAAGACAACCAGGAGCATTCCTGAAAAGTGTCAGAAGCCTGGTTTGGAGCAAGGATGTCCATCAGAGAAGCAGAAGAATGATATACAGGACGTAATATGTACCTATTCTGACGTATGCAGCAGAAACTTGAGTAATGAGGCAAAGAGCCGTAAGTAGGATACAGGCAAGTGAAATGGAATTTCTGAAAAGCAGGACAGGAGTGACAAGAATAGATAACATGAGAAACAAGAAGGTTAGAGATATAGTAAAAGAAGAGCCACTACAGAACACGATAGAGGCATCTAGACTTAGATGGTATGAACACATGAAGAGAATAACATAGAAAAGAATATCGAGGAGGATGCATGAAATGGAGATAATAGGAAAATGACAGAGAGGAAGACCAAGAGACAGGTGGATAAAAGGAGTGGAAGAGTGTGTACAGAGAAGAGAAGAGGACTGGGCAAGAGCGATCAGGGAGAAGTGGTGGGAAGACAAGAGGAGATGGAGAGGCTTATGTTCCAAGCAGACCTGGCCAACAGCTAGAAACTGCAGATGATGATAGTGATGATGATGATGATGATGATGATGATGATGATGATGATGATGATGATGATGATGATGATGTCCTCTACACAATGTCAAGGTGGGTGTATGGTGTGCTGTTAGTACCCGATAAATTATCGGTCAGATATTTTTTCAGGACACAATTCTTCCGACTGTTATATTCACAGAATTCTCTAACCATTTTTTGCTGAAATGACTGAGGAAGAAAAAGGTACGGCTATTTCCAGCAGAATGTTCCAACGACCCATACGGTGCGTAACTCTATGTGATGGTTGCAGAAAGTGTTCGATGATGATCAGATCATTAGTAAAGGCCTATGGTCACCACATTCACCTGATTTAAGCACACTGAGCTCGATAGCTGCAGTCGCTTAAGTGCGGCCAGTATCCAGTATTCGGGAGATAGTAGGTTCGAACCCCACTGTCAGCAGCCCTGAAAATGGTTTTCCGTGGTTTCCCATTTTCACACCAAGCAAATGCTGAGGCTGTACCTTAATTAAGGCCACGGCCGCTTCCTTCCCACTCCTAGCCCTTCCCTGTCCCATCATCACCATAAGACCTATCTGTGTCGGTGTGACGTAAAACAACTAGCAAAAAAAAATTTAAGCACATGCGAATTTTATCTAAGAGGAACTCTCATAGAAAAAATTTACAGGAATAATTCTGGAACTGCAGAAGAATTACAAATCAAAATCCATCAGTGTTCATGAACTGTAAAGTGTTTCAAAATCTCATAAGATGTGAAGCTTGCATCGCAGGTCAAGGAGATAACCGTCAAAACTGTCTGTCAATATTGGCGAGTTCAGTTTCATTTACTAGTTTATTTGTTTGCTTTATTTATGTATTTATTTCTCCTGAGCATGTATATAGCCTGAGAGTTCAGTTTTGTTTTGTTTCTACAGGTATAATCGTAATGCTTCTTTCAGCCGACTACGTCCACTAGTCATTGCGGGCACTGTGCTTGCTGTCATCACTTCTCTGAGCTCGTAAGCCTTAGTACTCCGCTATGAAATCTTAAATTATACTTCCTGTAAATCCATATCTCGAGATGTGGGACTTCGTTTGTCATTCGACAGAATTCCGTGCACTTCAGATTCTTTACATCAACATGCTTTACGTGCATCAGCCCAAAAGTACATATGGAAGAACTCTTTCAATTACTTATATAAGCCACTAGTCTGGAAGGAATTTGGTTATGGAAAACATAGCAATGAACTTCTACAAAAAAAAAAAAAAAAAAAAAAAAAGCACCTGATTACATAGTACCACCATCCAATTGCCGGTCTCTCTGCTTGACATTTAGTTTCAGCTGTAAAAAGAAGCAAATGAACTGTATTCCATTATGTGTATGTGTATTGCTAAGGACTGAAAAATTTATTTACTGTTTAAATAAAAAATTTGTATGTACTAGGAATGTATGTAATAAATTTAAAAACTCAAACTAATTGTAAATATTTTTTTCAGTATACTCTTAATATAAAAAATACTTTAAGTTGCAAACATATAAAAAAATTTGTAACAATTATTGTAATTTTAATTTCTTTTTATTAAAAAAAATAAAAAATAAAAAAATAAACAGAAAGACTGGACCAGGGATCATGGAGATAATGGTATCAATATGACGTGGCTCATCCGCCACCTTTAATGGCGGCTCAAGTTAAGCCTGACCACAATATTTGGTGGTAACCTGAGTGTTTATTTACTCTAGAGTATCATTTTAAAAAATGCGTCCAAAAGGTTTTGCATACTAATGCACCAATAAGGCCTGATCTACTAGTTCAACAGTTGTATTTTTCACATTACAACACAATCACTTATTCACTAATGTAAAATTTTGAAAAAATTAGATTTTATCATTAACGCTAGAACTGTTGAATATTTCACACTTTGGTTCCTGCTGTAGTTGATATAGATGCCGATTCCCATAGGAAAATGTTGAACAATGATCTCATAAAATGTTATACTATAACATCTAAAATGAGGATAATGCACAGAAAGTATGTTAAAAAATATACTGTGAATTAACAGTTTTGATGATTATGATGAGGTTAATCTCGAATATTTGAGCGTTTAAAACTAAAATGTATCCTCCTTTTATACACCATTAGGACTATGTCGGCCTTGAGTGTAAAAGCACAATCATCCAAGGGGAATATTTGTTCCACTCCCATAACTTGAGTTCAAGATAGGAAAATCAATGTCAATTATTTAAAATAGAAGTGTAAACTTATTAATGTGTTAAAATATACACAGTTGATTTATCAGAAAGTCGTAGATAGGAGACGTTGCTACTGATAAAATGTTGAGGTGTCAAAGCTAGCTGATGTCAATGTTTAGCTATGTTGGTACGGTAATCAACTGGCTCCAAAAGACGGTCAAGTGGGAAATATTTGTTGAAATATTTGTTCGAAGAAAGGATCGAGTTTTACTTGTACAATGCGTGTTAGTACTCGGACTGTTCCAGCATTAAGTACGTCGGACTGTTCCAGCAACACTAGCTTGACTGATCTTTCTACTAAGATTGAGATAGGCTGATGATGCCCGTAAAAAAGGGTGAAACATGTATCTATGACTTTTAAGTATTATGTATAAATTTTAACTGTATTGTATTGAACAGGTGGGTCCATAAATATTATTATAATATTTTTTATATACCTCATCTTCAATACGGAACCAAAATGAGAATAGTTACTTGTATCCCATAGGGAATCCGAAACACCTGTTCCGAATGAGTAAATCTATAATACCAATATAAATGGTCCGCTATTGGACACTATAAATCTTCCAGCCAACTCACTCCCGGCTGCCAGGTATTATATCCTGCTGTAGTGGCATCGTTGAATATTCGACATGTTTGTATTTCTTATTTCTTCAACAACAGATATGCCACTCTACTTCTTAATACCAATATAAATGGTCCGTTATTGGACATTATAAATTTTCCAGCTAACTCATTCCTGGCTGCCAGCGTTTCACCCCCGTGAGCCAAGTTGGGCTCATCAGTTGGTACTCAGCACACACACCAAGACGCATGGCTAGTGCATACCATGGAGGCCACTGCGTAGGCCACTTGGAGCCACCAGCAGTGCCAATGCACTATGAGAGACTTTGTCTCATTACCAAAAACTGATGCCTGCTTGGCTATCAGATGATATAGATGTTGATTCCCATAGGGAACCTGAAATATTTGTCCCGAATGAGTAAATTTATAATACCAATATAAATGGCCCGTTATTGGACATTATAAATTTTGCAGCTAACTCATTCCTGGCTGCCAGCGTAGGCATTCTACCTCATGCATGCTTCATTCAAGTTACTTTTCACGCCAGGGTCACAGCAGTGCCGCGAATGTAGTGTCATTAGTGGGCGGGGGTGTGAAGCTCTCTGGAGGTGCCTAACGTTCTCCCACCCATGTCCCTGTGATCCCCTTAAAGGCCCAGAGGGAAAGGGTTGGGTGGAGGACCTGCCCACTCGTTTACCTACACAGAAGATATTAGTTAGACACTTCCAGGTTCTGAGGCCCATCGCCTGTGGCAAAACTTCTTGTCGTTCTCGATAACAGCCATGAGTTCAGTTTCTTATTTACGACCTCTTTGGGCACAATTTCCGACAATCTGAGTGAGCGCCATTTCTGTAGTGATTGTAAAGAAACCTTCACAGGCTTTGCTTTCTATTCTATTTAATTTTATTTCATAGTTTTCTGTTCAGTGGAAGTTATTTATTTCTGTACATATTGTTATTTGATTGATGATATGCATTTTTAGTACAGTGTGTGTCTAAATGTGGCATCTTCATTTCATTATGGAAAATTAGTAATGAAGTAGTGCGAATTTTGTTGGAAGATGAAAGTGACGCATCTGACTTTGAGGTTACTGAGAATAAACTGATACATTCAAAGTCAAATTTGGAATGTTTATCAGCTATTTCTTTGCATCAAATATCAGAAAGTGAAACTCTGTTGGCACATAGCCTACTCATCATGCATAACACTACAGGATATGCTCAAGGCTTAATACCCACATCCAATGCATGAATCACCATCAGCAGCACTCTATGCCCTCACTCCATATGAACGATTGTGGAGAGGTCTGGAAATGAACCCTCACATTTGGCATCCAATCTAGTGGTTAGAAAATGTTTATCACAACCTCTCCTACCCTACCAGCCAACATTCTGATGGTGAATTTGTTTTTCCACCAACAGGACTCAAACCAGATAACCACAGTGCCAGACCATAAAGATATGATGCCTTAATAACCATGACCACCAGAGTGACACATTGTCTAAATCAGTTTGCTCCTTTTACAGGCTTATATACTCTCTAATTCTTCATCATCATCATTTCCACTTGTCCAGCTCCTGCCACTCAGGGCGTTGATGGTACTTCTCAACCATTGCCTCTCCTTCCAATACTCCCTTTCAGTAATTGTATTCCATTCCAATCTCCTTTTCCATATACAGAGGGGGTCCAGAAAAATGTAGACAATCTTTGATAGTTAATATCTTTGGAACAAAATGACATATTGTTGCAATTCTTGCGCGTGTAGTGTAGTACATTCTTTTCTCAACAGATGATGAAGGTCACATGAATGGCGCGACAATCTTGGCGCGTGTTTTCCAGCAGATGACAATGCAACAATGAACGAAGTAAGAGTGTTGTTTGCGCAACGCAAGGCCGTACTGAAGTGGTACTTCGCAAGGATGAACGGTTTGCAGGGATGGTTACCTGGTCTGATGAGGCGCAATTCAAACTGAACGGTACTGTAAACTGCCACTACTGCATGTACTGGGCTCCTGAAAATCCTCACATTCATGTGGACAAACATGTTAATCTATCTGGTGTTAATGTGTGGTGTGGTCTGTCATCGCGCAGTTTGATTGGCCCATTCTTATTTGAAGGTACCATAACTGGTGAGATGTATTTTCATTTGCTGCAAACATCAATTTTATCTGCCATCCGAGAGGTGTTTGGAAATGAAAGATCTACAACAGGATGGCGCTCCGCTTCACTACCACAGAGATGTCAGAGCCTACTTGGATGAAAATCTACCTGGACGATGAATAGGTCGAAGAGGAGCTGTCAAGTACCCACCACAGACTCCAGCCCTTAGACCTCTTGACTTCTACCTATGGGGGACCTTGAAAAGTGAAGTTTATCGACAGAAGGCAGCTACACTGAACGAGCTACGAGAAGCCATCAATGTGTCCTGTGCAGCTATCACACCAGCAACACTGACAGCTGTTGTTCAGTCAGCAGTTCAGTGGCATCGACGTTGTTTGGCTGCTAATGGGGGTCACTTTGAACACGTAAAATAACCTCCCTCCCTGTGCAATAATTGTAATGGTATGTCATTTTGTTCTATTAATATTGGCTGTCAAAGAGTATCTACATTTTTCTGGACCCCTCTGTACTGTTCTTGACAGAGTCTATCCATCCTGCCCTGGCCCTCCCACTTTCTCTCTATCTTAGCCTCCAACATTTCTTTTGGTATCCTTCTCTCTTCCATCCTCATAACATGTTCTAACAATCTCAATTTATTCTTCTCCATCCTATCACTCAGGATAACAGGTACTTATAAAGGTCAAAACAATAATAATATAAACGGCATAAAGAGAAGAGCATAAAAGGAGATGACATTTTATATGACATTGTGACTATTTGCATCCGTGCCTAGTAAACTGCTCACACTTTCTACCTTCTCTTTCCACATACATAATGTTATATGCATTCTGCCTTAGCTTAATTTTATTATCAAATATTATTCTCTTTCACAATGAATTTTCTTACCAGGATACAACAAGCCAGAGAGTAAGGGATGCTCCACTTGCTTCACCACCTCAGCTCCAGCCTTCTTAGCATCATGCTCAGTGATCACAGAACTCAAGCGGTAAACATCTAGCGTGTATTCTCTATAACAATAAGAAACACACTTGGATATCCCATACATCTATTTCTAGGATTATATCAATAAAAAGATGAGAAGGTTAGATATGAACCACTACAATGAACAAAAGTGCAACACAGTCATGGGAAGGAGTATGACAAGGTGCAAACAAGCATACTATTGGTTTTATCTGTTGCCAGCATAGCAACAGGACTTACAGGCTTTCTCGGCTCATACCACTGTAGCAATATGACTACATACAAGTTTCATTACCATGTGCATGGCAACAATTAAAGATGAATGAATAAACTGATCTATTGAGGCAACTTCTTTTATGGCCTCATTGGACCACTTGAGTCAATCATTTTCTGGTCATCATCTTTGACAGGTTTTCTTTCCGAATTGCCCAGTAGCTTTTCATTCGCTCTAATCTTTTCTCGATTCACAATTAAGTATTTATTAATTTTCCACCTAGTCGATACAATGATTGCTTAAGGCAATTTAATGGTTAAAAGTGGTACATGTTTCGTATATTATCAACATCTTCAGCCACATGACACTGTTTAGATGAAAAATATATAAATTGACAAAGTAATGCTTAAGAGGAAGTGTCCTTAAAATAAACATAAGATTGACAACATTAAAACAAACAAAAAACTCAAGAGAAAATATATAAATTATTTCTACAATTGAAAGCAGTCGTCAAAGAAACACTTGTACAATATTCCATAGAGAATATGTCCTAAATGAATATTCTTTTCTTAATAATTCATGAAAAAAGGTCAATTATCTGTAAATACCATTTTCATTCTATGTTGTAGCTGCCCCTGTGGATTAGTGGTAGAGTGTCAGCCTCCGGATCCAAAGATAGCGGGTTCAAACCCGGCAGAGGCAGTCGGATTTTTGAAGGGCAGAAAAAAGTCCATTTGACACTCCATGGTCGTACGATGTTGGCATGTAAAAGATCTTTGGTGACACATTTGGTGTTTACCCGACAAACTTCATTAAAATCTCAGCCAGACACCCAAGAGAGATCCGGTTTACACTGTCTGCCATCTAGTAGGCCTAGAGTAAAACTGAACGTCGAAATTGATGAGCAGACAGCCAGATGGCGTCAAATTGAAATGTCTGCACACGGTAGCTGAGGCCATACAATTATTATTATTATTATTCTTAATTTAAATGGGCCGATGACCTCGATGTTAGGCCCCTTTAAACAACAAGTATCATCATCATCTTAATTTAAATCTTATTTTTATGTTTCAGTTTCTTTAAATTCTGTTTTGTTTTGCAAATCGTCCAGAGTTACTTCTAGTTCTTCCATATCCTCTCTAGTTTCCTTTTTTCATCCTACTGTTGCCTCCGATTCCATAGTTTCTCTATAATTTTTCTTGGCAATCTGGTTTCTGGTGTCCTCATAACATGGCACACAAAAAGAAAAAAAAGATCCTCTTCTTCTGTATAGCATCTGTGACGGGCTTAAGTTCTCTGTACACCACTTCATTTGACACTATCCACCAGTGGCCATCTTTTTGATATTTTTTATTGATGCATGTCCTCACTATTTTTCTCAACGTTTAGGATTTTGTCTATTCTGTTTCTCTAAGGCTCTTTAAAAAGAGTTTTGCTTCCGTATGTCACCTGTGGTTGAACCACCACCTTGTAATGGTTTAATTTGTTTCGATCACCAGACATTTTTTTATTGTAAGTAGACCATGTAAATTTTTGAGCTTTGGTCATTTTAGTTCTTTCTTGCCATGCAGGTTTCTCATCCAAGCTGTATGTTATAATTCTCTTAGGTATTTAAATTGCTTCACTATTTTTACTTTCCTGTTATTTACTGTTATGTGATTTATTACTAGTGGCTGCTATCATTATCTCAGTCTTTTCAAATTATATCTGAGTCCTATTTTTTGTGCTATATTTTGTAGACTTATTTGACTTCTGGAAAATAATAATTATATATATCGCCATCGTCGTTGGCTGCAACTCGTATCCGAGAGAACGTATTCTTCAGCAGTTTACATTTTCACACTCACAATGCTTTGTGAATATGTTTCATATGACTTAGTAGCCCAATCTTGGCATGCAACGTAGGTTCACACAGATCACATAGAATGGCTGGGGGATGGTGGGGCTGAGCTTGATGGAGCTTCTGTGCTTATCATTTATCCTCTTCACATCATCATCGTTCCTCTTCAAACACCATAACTGATGTGGGAACATTGTGGCGCCAAAGTGTACGATTATCAGCAAGCATATCCCAGGATTGAGTGTTAATTCCAGCTCTTTTCATAGTATGCTTTAGCTGATCCTTGAAACACATCAAAGGGGCTCCATGAAGTCTTGTGCCAGAGCAGAGTTCACCATACCAGAGTTGACAAGGAAGCCTGGTTTCACTCATGCGACGGATGTGCCCTATCCATCTGAGATGGTGGCCAATGATATATATATTTTATATAATAAAGAAAGGCATCTTTTCCAGTTCTTGAATTATTGTGTAGTGGACTGGCTGTGAAAAATTTGGAGTCCACTTAAAATTCTGGACTAAGACACATCTTTATTTCTAGCCAGGTTCAATATTGTTTACATTAAGAATACTGATGAAGCAATGGCCCCATGTTAACAACTGAAAGTAAACAAAGTAACATGTAGTTAAAACAAAGATTTTATCACAATATTGATGATGATGATGATGATTGTTGTTTTAAGGGGCCTAACATCGAAGGTCATCAACCCCTGATTGAACGAGATGGATGACATGATACACGATATTAAAAATTTTAAAATGTATCCACTGACAAGAGTTTTAAAAAAAAGGTGATAAAAAAATGAGTATGAGATTAAAACAGCAGTGGATCTAATTTGCAATGCCTTATTTTCTAATAAATAAGAGAAAATACAGGGAAAAAAGGAATAAGGCATTGCTTGGTAGTGCAGATATATATACATAATTTACATTAGACGTTAAAACAACACATTAAAATATGCAACACAAATTAAAATGAAGTCAATGGGATAAAAGCGCAATTGACACAAATACACGAGGACAAAGGACATCATTAGACACGATAAAACAGACCACTATACCTCATAAAGCGGATGACGAGGTCTGCTGACTGCTCGTCACCTCGCAAGATAAGGGAGATGGTACCCGGGAGGTTAAGTCTACGGCGAAGATCGACCAGGTCCATACACTCCGTAAGGATGTGTACCACAGTAAGATGGTCGCCGCAGGTACACACCGGAGTGGGTTCTCCTTTCATAAGATGCGAGAGAGTCATGATACCGTGGCCGATCCGAAGAAGACATAATACCACGGCTTCCCTCCGTGAAGCCCGAAGGGAAGTCCTCCGTACCTTCGTTGTTCCTTTTATTGCTCTCAGCTTATTGGGAAGTGGAATGGCCTGCCACTCCATCTCCCAATGGGACATAACCAGATGTATCAGCTGAGAGCGAATATCACAATATTCATTGTTCTCTAATTACAGCTACAGTACTGTAAGGGTATTCACAGTAACATGCATTTTCTAGTGTTTACCTATTAACCCCAAAATGGTTAACTCAGACAAAATGAAGATGAACTGCAATTACAGTCAAAACTGTCTAACGCATTTCCCTGGTTATTACGTTATTATTCCAAAGTCCCAGTCCATGTCCTATTAAATACATGCTAAAGAAACCTGGATAGCACATTTACGTACTCTTTAGTACGTTCCCGGCCATGTTACACGCACGATGCACCAGCAATGACTGGCCTGGGTAAGGTTAATATATAACAGGTCACCCGCAACAGCTGGCTTGTGGTCATTGGCTATTCAAGCGGGATGTCACACAGATACCTGGTCTCTGGTCACGGGAGCGCTTTCAAAAGGAATTTAGTGATTGCGATATGTTTTAACCAAACAATTATTAAATCTTTTGTCCCCTATACCTGCTCAAACTGACTGTAAATAGTAGATAACGAATACAATAATGTACAATACAAGAGCTAATTGTGTCACAAGACCGTGGTTATTGCTAATAGGATTTTAGTGGCCACAATACGTTACTGAAATCCAATAAAGTAATCTGAGTTAAATAAAACTGAGCATTAAACATGACTAATAAACAAGTAAGCGAACAAAAGAACGAACAAACAGTTCTATCATGATAAAATTAATCTTACTTTAACTGGTAAGTTTCTTCATTTCCTTTATCTTCTTGACCTTCAATATTTGCTTCCACATTTACTTCCGCTTTTTCCTTTTTACCTCACGTTTGTTTAAAAAATTTACACGAGCATATGCCCTCATTTTCACAAATGTGGCTACCAGATTACTACTTAAATTAGGATCACTGGCATTTATTAAAGAAACTAGGTTCTGTATTACTCCCAACCCTCTTCAGACTGTAAATCCGTGATATGAACAGAAACGTTTCTCCATATCCCGTACAGTTTGTGACCACTCAGTCGTCGGCTCTGTAAGACCACCGTATGACAGACTTTGAACCCAGAACCCCAAACAATAGTACTGTCGTATGTTCCTCCTATGTCTGTTTGGGAACTTAAGTGTGGATGAGTGCTTTCGTGTTTTTTAGCCATCCAACCTGCAATGGAATTCAAAACCTTCGGCTTCCATTTCAGTGTCAGTTTCACTGGCAAATGTTGGAACAGTATCATATTTGCCTTCTTCAAAATAGCTTTCAGCAGGAGAATGTCCGCCTTCGTAGTGTAATGGTTAGTGTTATTAGCTGCCATCCTCGGAGGCCTGGGTTCGATTCCCGGTACTGCCAGAAATTTAAGAATGGCAGGAGGGCTGATATGTGGTTGAAATGGTACATGCAGCTCACCACCAATGCGGGTGTGCCTGAAAAGAGCTGAGGACACAAGTTTATTATTATAGCAGGAGAATATTCTAACCCACGATATGTTATTCCGCACTTCCTCAGCATTTGTAATAGGAGATATTCAGAGGTTTCTGTTTGCGTGTTCTTGTGTTTCTCTATTTTACCAGCATTATTTCTGAGAATAATCATCCGAAGATGATAAAGAGCGTTCAGCAGTGAAGGGTCGTTGTATAATCCTCCTCAAGAACAGATCTGGGAAAACAAATTCTCGAGTGAATCTTGGTTCAGCCAGTGGGTTAAAATGTGCTTCATTCCTAGATTCTGAACTTCTGAGATCAGACATTTCAAGGAGGAGATAGTCACAAAGATAGCTTTTTGGAACATTTGCTTAACTTTTTTCCCCTTGCAGGTCATACTGTTAATAAGGCCAAAAATTTTGTCTTGTTTTAACTCAAGACCACACACATTTTTGCTAGGGACTTTAGAAAATTGTTGGATTGTAGAAATTTATAAGATTGTACTAATCATTAACAGTTTCAAAGAATTCGCTCATGGTTTCAGCAAGAGTTGCATCATCTCCTAATTTGAAATGACGTAACACTGTAACTACACTGTGTGACATTAATTCTGCAGCTTTTCTTACATTCATCTTTTCTGTGCCCCAACAGTTTAGATGACTGACATCGATTTTGTGGCATGTTTTAATTTCGTGGCTGTCATTCTTAACCAGAGCTTCTACAGGTTCCTTCGAGACAACTTTACCGGATGCCGTCTTAAGAAGACAAACTTTTTACAAACTGTTCTACAGAAATACTTCATCAAAGGATCTACAAGTTTCTACAATTAATGATTTTATAGATAAACTCACAAGACTCATAGTGAAATTATAATTTTTAGCCCAATCAGTGTTTTTAATATTAAGTTTTTAATAATAAGTTATAGTCCAACTAACAATCGCCTTCAATGCAACCTCCCCTCCCAAACCCCCCCCTCCCCCATCCACCCACATGCGCACGACTAACACTTGTTTTTAAGGTTTTAAAGTAAATTGTGAGATCGTTCTTAGCTATTTTTACCTATGCTTATTGTAAACAGCTGATGATGAATGCAAAGCATTCAAAACATGTTCTGAATTTAATTTTAATGTCTGTTTAAATAGCCTAAGGCTAAATAAAAGAGAAAGTATCGATTAGGTGGAATTTTTGTTTTCATTAATTATTTGGACAACTTTACCATCACGAAATTCGAAGCCGTTGTCGAGAAACCAGCTCCTAATTAGTTTCAACAGGTGAGGGGTATCTGCAAAGAAGTACACTTTTTCTGACACTGTGGGTTCAGAAACCATGTTTTTTATTTATTTATTTTTTTATTGATTCCATAAGGCATCCACAAGCCTTGATTCACTGTGCCCATGTCACAGACACATGCATTTACTTTGTACCCTATTTCCAAGAAACAAGAAACCAAACTGTCTAGTATTTATTTTGTCATCTTTTTTCAAAATCAGTGTAAATTACTTGCTTCCAATTCTTGAACAGTCCTCTCAACATCACAGCTTGCAACTGTGAACTGAGGACTATAATTTTATCCTTCAGGGGATCATATTCAAAAGCACTTTTAACGTGCATTTCGTTAAACGGGAGGACTGCAATTTTCTTGTGGTCTTTATACGAGACAGCAGCAATCTTCATCATACGCAGAATATCTTCCACTTCCGTTTTGCATGTCAGTTTCTGAAGCCCATTTTTCCAGCACTGAAAGTCCAGACAGAGGGTAATGCAGTTTTTGTCTCATATAAACGAAAGTTTTCTTCCCTAGATACCTTAAAGTGACAGCCGCCGATATGTCTTTATCAGTCCACTTAACGCGCTTTTGCTGGTTCATGAGTATCTTTATTTGATTTTTAGTAAAAATTCATTTCAAACCATTTGCCAGTTTTGTATGGATGCTCTGAACAGAACTTTTTAACCTCCAACATTTAATGAACTCCTTACACCAATTACTTATACAGTAGATACGTGGTTTTGATGTACTTTGCTTTCCGCTGTCACTAATTTCACTTTAAGGACATCGTTAGTTTTTCTTTCGTAATCCATTGTTTTTTCAATCTTTCAATTTCTTCAATCAGAGCCATAGTATTTTATCACAGACCTGGAGTGGCTGGAGGATGTGGTGAACTTGCAATAGTTGTGTTATGATCTGAATTTTCTTTTTTCTTTTTTTTTGCTAGGGGTTTTAGGTCACACCGACACAGATAGGTCTTATGGCGACGATGGGATAGGAATGGCCTAGGAGTTGGAAGGAAGCGGCCGTGGCCTTAATTAAGGTACAGCCCCAGCATTTGCCTGGTGTGAAAATGGGAAACCACGGAAAACCATCTTCAGGGCTGCTGATAGTGGGATTCGAACCTACTATCCCCCGGATGCAAGCTCACAGCCGCGCGCCTCTACACGCACGGCCAACTCGCCCGGTGATCTGAATCTTTTGACAATTCATCAGCTATTTTCCTATTGCCCCTCCTTTTCCTCCTTCTTAGTCTATCATATGACACTTGTTCTCTGCTATGCAAAACACCCAAATATCTAGATGGAACAGCGTATTTGTTAAGCACACGTCTGGGAGGAAGCCCTAACAATTCGCCCTTCAGATCCCTTTCAAAAATTGTATCAGCCAAATGCTCAGAACACACTTGGCACGAATCTGCGTTCCACTTTCCATCACGCCTACATCTTTGGATGCACTTCTTCCTTAGTTCCTCATTTTTTGGGAAACTGAAGTACCTGATATGACTTTTGGAGGGCTCCTTCCTGGTTTTCACCCACCTGTTATTGCACACAGCAACCGTACACCTCGTACCAGGCACGTTTATATGCAACCCGAGACAAATCAATTCAAGTCAAACTCAAAATAACACTGGCATAAGAAAGCACCTATTCACCACAAGGACTAGTCACAGAAAGCATCATAAAATTTCAAAACTGCAACTCACTTGCACATATTAAAGAAACTCACACACCACTCGCATGCAATATTACTGCAGGGACTTTTAGCAAGACTGGTGGTCAAGGTTACAAACCTTGGCAGTGGGTACAGTAACTGGCTGACGTCATAACAGAGCGTAGCCGAAGCCCTCCGAACACAGAAACCCCTGTTGTGGGCAACCTGTTATATACTAACCTTGGGCCTGGGTAAGGATTTGGTAGAGAACTTAATTTCAAGGCCTTAGCGTGTCAGCCTACAGCCTGCAAGGAGCGTCAGTCTCAAGCCATTCTTTGATGTGGGCGTATGTTTGTTTAGATCACGCAACAGTAGCTTGTGTGACATGTTGGTGCTTAATTCTCCGTTCGTAAGTGAATTGTTTAACAAAGTACGTAAATTAGGCCTACTGTACTTACGTACACAGCTCAGGTGTTTGTCCTTAATTTTGCGTTTGTAAGCGAATTGTGTAACAATGTACATAAATTAGGCCTACTGTACTTACGCATAGTGGTTTGAAGGACTATCAGTTACGGAGAATAAGAAAGCTGGACAGTTTACAAATGATGAAAAACATAAGTTTATTGAGAAGGTACTGTAGATGCTAATCCACATATGAAACAAGTGCAAATCACCTAGATGTTTGACATTCCTATGACAACTTTAAACATAATTGTAAACAAAGTGTACGTATAGTTTGCATTTCTAAGAATGTTTTTCCTTGATGTCTTACTATGTTGGTGTTCTTAAAATGTATTATTTCTTTATTTATTTCATTAATTATAATTCTAAACACTTATTTCTTTGTTTTCATCGTAACTATTTTTTTACATTCAAACCTAAACTTAAACAGCATAATTATGTTTTGATTTTTTTAACACATTCCCTCTTTTTGACATTTTTTTTCAGTTCCCATAAAAATGTCCTAACCAATTTTGGCTGTATATAACTGAAAGACATAAATCTATGAGTTTGCATTTCCACAGGTGTCGTAAGGAAAACTTTAAACATTTGTAGTCACCAATGAAATAGAATGCACAAACAACCAGGAATCGAGAAAATATGTTTTCACAGAAATCAGTATTAGCAGGTAGCTGCAATTGAACAAGCTATATAATGGATATTAAACACACAAATATCTTAGCAGAGACCAAGCAAGTGGCTGCATGGTTTGGCTTACAGCTGTCAGCTTGCATTCAGGAGATAATGAGTTTGAATCCCACTGTCAGCAGCCCTGAAGATGCTTTTCTGTGGTTTTCCATTTTCACACCAGGCAAATACTGGAGCTGTACCTTAGGAAATATAAAGAAGGGAGATCATATGTTAAGGCTCCTGCAAAATATATTTAATTCGTTGTCAGATTCATCCATGTCAAACGGCAACACAGATTTCATTATTGCTAGTGGCATGACGTAACTCTATAAATGGGCCTTGTTCTAAACAAGCCTTGCAACTGTTGATTGTATCCATGTTAGGGGAACTACAGTGAATCCACCGTGAAAAGAATGATGAAATGTTGAATAAATAATGCTCTAGGCAACTCACAATCAGAACACATGTTATAAAGGAGGAGATGGTGGACAAATATCCCAACATAAGTAATAGAAAGGAACAATTGCATGCAATCAAGTCATATATAGAATGATAGGAACATTGAAGGAGCATATAACAGGAAAAATACAATGACAGGTCAGTATAGGAAAAGGGATAAATAGAAGGAAAACACAAAAAGACAGGGACATTCTCCACATAATCTTATACTGCCATCTTCAAATACGAAGGGAGTTCAATACATAATGCAACACTTTTATTTTGTTTTATCGAGGATTCAAATATACCATGTTATTCTCAATCCTTTTTTAAAAATTTATTTATTTTACACCCACATTGGAGCACTGAAATCAATCTATATACAGTCAAGTCTTATGAATATTAGTTACAAATTTGGTTTATGTTTCTTCTTTGTTCCCAGAAATGTTTCATTCTCTCTGACCTGACTGCCCGTTCCACGTCAGTTATGTTGTACTGTTTGCGTGTATAGGTCTTCGGTTTAAGTCTCACATCATTATTTCTCAGGATTCTCTTTCTTCTCTTCTCTGTTTTCAATTTGTTGAATTGTCAAGCCTAATTCATTTAAATCTTCTCGGACTTCTTTGAACCAGTGATTTTTAGTTTTACTTTTTCAAAAGTAGTTGAATAAATGTTTGAGTATCCTAGTCTCTGTGACAGAAAAAAGCAACTCTTCTTTTCCGCACTGTATCTATTTTAGACTCACGTCTCCTGGTATACAACTTTATTAGGTAGTAATCGCCATTGTCCATCTATTTGAGGTGCTTTTTGTTTAGAATTGTTCTAATGATTTGTCTATCTATTTTCTGTAATTTATCTGCAGTTGATTTCGTATTCAAATTGAATAAGGTTTCACTAGCATAGGTTGCTTCAGGCTTAATAACGGAGTTGTAATTTTGCATTTATCAAGAGAGATTTCTTCTTGTAGGTTGGCCAAGTAATGTGCTGTGCTTGTTTTAATTTGGTAATTCTATTTTCAACTGATATTTTCTCTTTTAAGTTCCAAGTTATAATCTCTCCAAGATATTTAAATTTATTAACCACCTTAATTTGTTTGTTATTAGTCAGTGTGATAGGTGATGTTTCCACTTTGAAGGATGGCATCATTTCCGTCTTTTCAAAGGAGATTTGTAATCCAATTTTTGCTGCTATTCATTCTAATTCTTCAATTTGGAGTTTAGCCTCTTCCACACTACTTGCAAATATCGCAAGGTCATCTGCAAATGCTAGACAATTGAGTTTGATATTTTTGCCAATCTTGATGTTTGGCCGACATTTCTCAGACCATTCAAGCACGACTTTCTCCTATGCACAGTTAAACAGTATTGGTGAGAGACCATCCCCCTGTCGAAGTCCAGTCCGGATTTCAAATGATTCAGACAATTCTCCTCGGAATTTAACTTTTGCTCTAGTGTTCTTGAGGGTAACACCAATGAGATTATTGAGTTCCTGGTGTAACCCAAATTCTTTAAGGATATTAAGTAATGACTCACGATGAATACTGTCATATGCTTTCTTGAAGTCAACAAAAGTGATAACTAGCTTTTTGTTTGTCATTCTTTGATGGTTCATAATCCATAGGTTTTCTTTTTGATGGTCTCTTTTGATTCTTCTAAGTTCTTTGGTCAGGACAACTTCTTCCAGGTCGAAATCCCCCCTGATACTCTCCCAAGTTCCTGGTCAAGCTGTTCTTGAATTCTTGTGAGGATAATTCTAGACAGGATCTTATATGTGATATCAAGTAGAGAGATCTCTCAGTAATTATTTGGATCCAGTCTATCCCCCTTTTTGTGTATTGGATGAATTATAGCTGTATTCCATTCTTCAGGCAGTTTTTCAGAGTTCCGTATGTCTATGATGTGTTTGTGTAGGTTTTGAAGTGTTTGGTTATTTGCATTCTTCCACAGTTCTGCAACCACTTGATTTTCTCCTGCAGCTTTATAATTCTTGAGCCAATTAATCGCTTGAAGTACCTCATGGAAGTCTGGTGGAATAACCTTGTCTAAGCATGTTTTATTTTTTGGATCAGGTGAAAATTCTAGGTATGCTTTGTGTCTTTTCTGTATTGCCATATCACATTCCTCATTCCACCAGGCGTGTTTCTTTCTTCTTTTCATAGGAGCAATTTCTTCGGCAATATTTTTTAGTTTATCAATAATCCTTTTACTACAATACCCTATTTTTCAACATAATCTCCGTTCAATGCTACGGCCTTACGCCACCATAATGCGAGGGTATGTATGCCTGCATAGTACCACTCAATTGCTCGATGTCGGAGCCAACACCGTGCTGAATCGATGACATTCCCATCATCCACCTAGTGCTTTCCGCAAATGGAAATCAGAAGGCGCAAGATCCGGACTGTAGGGTGGATGAGGAAGAACAGTCCAGATCACACAGGTTTGCTCGACCTTGTTGTGATGATGAAACACGCCTCGCCCAACAACTCACTGTGCTTTTATCCACTGCCAGGTCTCCGCAGACATTCTGCAAGTGCCTATGAATATCTGTGATGCCCTGGTTTTCCACGAAAAGAAATCAATAACGGCTCTCTGTTTGGTACGCACCTCCGTACAGACGCCATTTTGAAGGCTAGTTATAGCACTGTTACCTATTAGAAATTAATGAAACTCTACGAGACAAAGCGGGAATATTCAAAGATGTCCCAAACAAAATTACAATTTTTTAAAACTGAAATTGGCCGAGAAATAAAACGCATTACATTATATATTGAATGCCCCTCGCAGACAGATTCTTCTCTTATCAATCCCAATTCTTCTACACCCATTTCTTAGCTTCCGTCGAGCTTGTTTCTGCTTCCAAGCTTCAAAAGGAGGGCAAGAATCAACACTTGTTTAGAAGCCATCTTAATGTGGGAAGTGTGGAATAAGAAAAAAGCCAGATAAACACAGAACAAAGGAAGAAACAAAAAGATAAGGCCATTGTTTGCTCCTTTTCTTGGCTTATTTAACCCAGAACATGATAGATTACAGACATTACCAATTCTGTATTCTTACCTAGATAACTGGTAGTCTGTGCCTTTGACAAAGCGAAGTTTATCCAGTGGCACTTGAATTGATTTCAGCATTTCTTTGATAACATATTCATAATATTGAGCACGCAGGGTCAGAAGTTCCCATGGTGCCTTCATGTTATCCAAATATGCATGCAAGTCAGCAAACAGGATGGTCACCTACATTATACAAAACATTAATAAAGAGACCAACATCCTTAATAAACTGTACATAATCACTGCCACGAAAGTCACACCACTAATACAGATTTCCAGAAAAATGCTAACAAAATGCTAGTCTAATTGTATCCTTTTTTTCAGTTGCTTGCAATGTAACTGTTCACAATCTACGAAGGTTTACTTCACAAGAACGTCTATATCAAAATTAATGCTATCTTCACCTAATTCACTTCATTTACCTCGCAGCCAGCCCTCAAGAAGTCCGCTATCTTCAACATCGGTACAAAGTAGGCAACATGAGGACGACCAGTAGTGGCAGTGCCCCAATAGATTTTTAAGTCACGTTCCTTAAGAATAGCTACGAGTTTATCTTCCCCTAGAACCTCTTGTAAATTACGCTGTATGAGTTTTTTCTTCTCCTCCCAACTCAGGGAATCACCTGCACTTGCTGGCATCTGAAACATATGACAGAATAAGACAAGTTTGAGCCAGAAAACTACAATAATTTATTAGACCTGTTACCCCTTCTCTATCTCTAACAATGTGATAAAGAGTGAACTTTAAAGCTGTAATTTTTCCTATGGATATCAGTATAAATGCATGCACACTTCTATGAATGAAGCAGCTATTATCTTAAGCTGACAGCATGGAGTAACATGCATGGCATTTCATGGAGCAGTCATCTGCTACAGTGGAACATACTAACACCCCCAAATGGACATAGAGCATGACATTTCTAATAAAGAAACACAAAAGTAACCCTGCTGAATGTTCTGGCTACCATCTGAATGTTTTTATTATTAACACAATATCCCCTTTCTCATACGATGGTCTTTAGGACAACAGGATACAGAGAATGAAAATGCTGTGAGACAACTGATGCTATCTACACCATTTGCTTGCTGTTCAAAAAATACCACAAGAATTTAAAGCCCATATACCCAGCTTTTTTTGACCTGGAAAAGGCACATGACCATGTAACATATGCTCTGATCTGGTTCTTTCTTTGCAAACATGATGTCCCTGAGAAGCTAGTAGAATGGGTGAAGCTGCTCCACCACGATCCTAACAGCAGAGTGCAATTAGCTGCTGGGTTATAAAATAGCATTCCCATCTGGAAAGGTGTCCATATCAGCCTGCACTTTCATTTCTGCTTTTTATTCTAATCATTGATGACATCATGACCTGAAAACATTTTGGACCCTGCTGTACGCCGATGGTGCTATCGACACCATTTGTTTGCTCTTCAAGAAACACCATGAGAATTTAAAGCCCATATTTAGCTATTCTTGATGTGGCCTTCGTGGACAAGACTGATTTTCTAGTACAAGAGCAAACCTGGAAAAACTGACTCAAAGTGTTCAGACTATGTCTTAGCACTAGGAAAAGAGAATCTGCCACCTGAGCAACAGCCCTAAATGCAGATCAGTGGTGATTATGACTGAGATAGAGTTCCTGATGACAGATCGGAATGATATGGATACCATTCAAGTTAGTTCAACCTGCTCAAGACAAAGGCCTTCCAATACCTCAGCTCAACAATCACTGCCAATTGGTACTTCAGCATATATACATTCATTCAGAGAATAAACACTTCCCCCATAAGGACGCTGCCACTAAAAATGCCATAGGCATTTTTCTTTTGTCTGCATCTTCAATCCTACAACGCGATAGCAGCATAAGTAATATAGCTAGCCTCTACTCTTTAGAAATATTGGTTAACATTAACATCCAAGATTATAAAATCTTAAGACATACAGCAAGTTTCATGCACGATAGCACTGCATTATGCTGCTTTGTGTCACTTGCTCGTTTGCTTTTCTGTCTACTTACATCTAATACTTGTGATAGTGTACACGATAAATACATGAAAAGGAAGATTATGAAATACATGATGTTTTAATATTAAGTTTTGAATTGGAGAGTGATTTATCAGCTGATGATGATGACGATGACTTTTCTTGATCTTCTGATAACAGTAAGGATATTCCTTTAAGCCCTCTGCCTATAATCTATGTGTCTACAATTTTGTAAAATCTCAAAATTCACAAAAAAGTTGCATCAAATATTAAAAGTATGTATTAGAAATTAAATTTTTACAAATGAATCATAAACATTATACAAATACACTGGGAAAGACAAAAGTTAAATAAAATCTAAAATTAAAAATATTTTTTAAAGTCTAAATTCACATATCTTTAAATGGAAGAAATGAAACTTGGTAGCAATTAAAGTGTCCTCACATGTTCCCTATTCATCTGTGTTCTATGGAAGAAAAGAGCAGTTCTATTTTCAAAATATGAGAACAAGAATGATTTTTTTCAGAGGGTGCATTTTCATCAACATCATATTGGGATTTGTAGCACAGCATTTGTTTTAGTATGGCATCAAAAGAGTTAAGGGGCAGCCTACGGCTGATGAGCTATGTGTGCAGACGATTTCAAGTGAGTTAAAGTTGATCACTCAGTCATTCATCCAATGGTTCTGTATGGTGCATGACTTGATGTCGTGGAAACAAGAAAGCTTCATTGAACATACAGTATGGCCTAACAGTCTATAATCATATCACTATGATGACAGACGCACTCAATATGGAATTACACCAATCACGGATAAGATTAGGGAAGCAAACTATGACGGTGTAGACATGTACTCTGAGCACATACATCATTTATCATAGCGAGAAGTTGGACTGTGGAAGATAATGGAAAATGCCTAACAAGAAGACCAAGAGAGTGATGATTTGACACCCCATCCCAAAGTCCCTGACTGTGTGCTTTTCTTTAAACATGATAAGATATATACGAAGCATATTATTTAAGTAAGTACCACTTTTATATATGGCCGCTGCAGCACTTCGGTCATCGTTCGGCACGTGCATGCTCAGTACGTACATTACATCCGTAGGCTAGCAACAAATGCCATTATGGAAGCATTTGCCCATATTTAAGTTTGTTTGCATATTGAAAACGCCTCTGACAATTTAACGGTTCCACCAAGTGTGAAGTACACACTGTGATTCATTTTTTAAAGGCAATAGATATGAAAGCCATTGAAATTCATCAGCAGATTAGTGGTGTATGGAGAACACAATACAAGTGAAGGAATAGTAAGAAAATGGGTTAGACCATGTCCACGACAAGAAGCATAATGGATGGCCATCTGTCATTACTGAAAACTTAGTACAGAAAGTTGATGGACGCAAAAGGTTCGAGAAAACAGATGCTTTACAATTTTGTCATTACGTTATGAGCTGCCTGAAATTTCAAGGAGTGTTCTTTATGAAATTGTGGTAGGACATTTAGATTATCAAAGCTGTGCTCACACTGGGTACCGAGGATGGTGATGGAGGTGCACAAAACCAAGCAAGTAGGCAGTGCTTTGACTTTGAGCAGTACGGTCCAGTAATGAAGGTGATACGTTAGTAAGCCGAATGATCACCAGCGACAAAACCTTGGTGGCTTATGTTACACCGGTATCAAAACAGCAATCCATGGAGTGAAGACACTCAACATCACCCAAGAACGTGAAGTGCAAGCAAACAATTTCAGCTCGCAAACTCATGTGCACTGTGTTTTCAGATAGGCAAGGTGTGTTGTTTGTTTATTTCTGCACCAGGGTGACACAAGAAATGTGTAAAGTTATTGTGAGACCTTACATATACTCCATTGAGCAATCAAAAAAGACTGTGTAGCATGCTCACAAAGGGGATTCTTTTGCTTCATAATAACAATGCGCGATCTCACACGGCTAATCGAACCCGAGACTTCATTGCTTTATTTGGTTGGGAACAATTTGATCATCCTCTCCCACTTGTGCCTGCACTTGAAACAGCATTTAGGAGATCAGTGCCACAACATTGATGACCACCCAAAAACAAACATGCTGCAGTGGCTGGCACATCAGGCGGCAGATTTCTATAAGGATGGAATTCAGAAGCTGGTTTCATGACAATATAAGTGCCTTAATATGCTTGAAACTTATACTGAGAAGTAGTTTAAGGGACAGGCTTACAAGTAAAATAAGTTAAAAAGACTGCATTACTTTTTTCTACATCAAAATGGCACTTACAGTATATCTCCATGTTGCAGTATGCTTGACAATTGTTTAAGTAAATGGTTCGCATATGAGTCAGCAATTTCAAGAGTGTAAATCAAGTAGCTATTGATTTCTCATATACGGAATGTAATTTTTTAAAGATGATCTGATGTTTCTATTGCCCTGCATGTTTGCTATGATACACCATTCTGTTTTAATTACTTTGTAAATCTATGTACATTTGTGAAGAGAGAAGAAACAAGACATTTTTCACAATTAGCATTCATCAGAATTGAGAAAGATAATCCTCTTCGAGCCACAACTTTTCCACTGTTTGCGTCTGGGTGGGGCCCAAACAAACTGTACATCAAACCAAGAAAATAGGTATTACTAAGTGTTCATCCTATTAGTAGAACCCTGCACGGACGCGGATATCTGCAAAGTTAGTGTCTTGGCAGATGCAAACTGTATGGCAGTGCAGATAATTTTTCTAAATTTCTGAATAATGAAGTTTATTGGTTTTCAATCAGGTATACTCTTATTTTTGCTTGTGGTTAGGCAACCCTTGACATTAGTATGGGAGAATGGTGATATATAAATAGTCCTGAGACCATAAAGCCATAAATCTGACCTAAGCCTAACTGGTTCCTGCCCGCAATTAATGGAAGGAAGGAACAAAAGTCAATACATCGGTAGTTGTCGCAGAGAAATCCTGTAACTATAAGGATTCTGGTGACAGGTATCAGGCCTATTGCATTATGTTAACAGATCTATCCGTTTCAATACCTTGGGTGGTGTAATATACTGTAGTTAAACATGTACAACATCCGTGGATAACCATTTGCAGATGCGGATAACCGTACGCGGATGTGGATGAAAGAAGTGCGGATGCAGATAATATTTTGTATATCCGCGCAGGGCTCTACCTATTAGGAACGAAACAATATAGTAAAAATGGAGTGCAGTAAAAGAAACAGAGGTTTCAATGCTGGTGGTAAAATGAGGGACTGCACTTTACTAACTATGATATACTGTCAAATGTAGCTGAGGATGTTCTTGAAGGAGGACGAAACATATACTACATTGAATATAATTATGAAGTTCATTTTGTGTAAAATGAGGAAATGAACGAAAAATGTCCTGACAGAACTGTCACAGAATATCAATATGGCAGAAAAGAAAGTGAAAAACTCTGTTCAATATTACAAAGTAATTTATTTTTAAGAATTAATTCTATAAGTTTCCCCACTAATAACTTCTTGAAGTATCAACATCAGGCGTCTACATACACTCGAACATTCTGACATTCAGGACTGATCACTCCAAAAATTCAACTCTTAACTGTCAATTACACTCCATTCATAACACAAGCAGAACTCGCATAATTCATGCAATAGATGTAGTATTCACCTTTACAGTTTCAGAGAAAAACTTGACTTTCAGATGATTCTGAGTAGAATTAGGGAACTGGTGTCTCTCCTCTACAGTGAAGCTGCTTATATGATGATACCAACGCCAGAGATGTGGCAGAGATTGTTCACTATTGGATATAGAGAGCACTTCAAAGGCAACACTGTCTGTCTGAGTGGGATAATATCCATCCAGATAGCTGTAGTTTTCGAGATGGTGATTTAGCTCATCAAATAAACCATGGTCATCCATCCCACATACCACAAGCAATACCCATCACCTGAAGCATACAGAACAAAGCATTATTTGTCAAAACTAATAATTCAACATCAAGTCTCAGAACAGAGCACATAGTTAGTTAATACAAAGGTCTATCCAATATAAACGGGACTTTTGTTCCTGAACATGAACAGTTGGTAGGACTGGCCCCACGCTTCTGATATGCTTAGGCGGGACCATTAGGAGTGGGGGGAGCATACTGTTAGATATTTTCCACCATTTCGTCAGTAACGTTCACGATATTGGAGCAACAGGTGCACCCCTCCCTTGCACAATGCATAATTATAAAATTTCTTGCTCATGAAGGAGTTACATCGGCGGAAATTTGTCGGAGATTGACTGCACAGTTCGGTGATCAAACACTGTCAAGGACGTGTGGGTTTGCCTGGCATAAAAAGTTCAAGGAAGGACGAGAACATGTGGAAAATAAGCAACACGATCGCCGTCCTTGGACCAGCATTACGGACGAAAACATTTGTGCGGTTAAAGACATTATTGGCGACGATCGATGGGTGAGAGTATCAGAAATTGCAAAACAAGTCGGAATCAGTTATGGGAGCTGTCAAGCAATCATCACAAATGACCTACAGTTCTGTAAAGTGTGTTCCAGATGGGTCCCTTGCCCTTTGACCAAAAATCTGAAGTTGAGACGTTTCGAGGTCTCTCAGAGGCTTACAGCAAGGTATGCGGAGAAAGGTGATGCATTTTTGAGTTGGATCATCACCTGCGACGAAACATGGGTCCACCACTACACTCCCGAATCCAAACAAGCCAGTAAGGAGAGGCGGAGGAGAGAGGACGCAGCACCAGTGAAAACCAAGACTCAACTGTCAGCTGGCAAGGTTCTTGCAACTGTTTTTTTGATCGGCGAGGCATTTTGCTGATTGAATTTTTGCATGAGTGACGCACAATCAATGCTGCTTACTACTGCGAGCTGTTAAACAAGGTGAGGGTTGCATATCGCTGCAAAAGATAAGACCAACCGATTTGATAGGTCATCCTCCTCCAAGACAATGTACAGCCCCATACTGCAGCTCTGTCTCCAAGCTACAGGAAATGCACTGGACTACACTTGATCATCCTCCTTTCAGCCCGGACTTGTTGCCCTGAGACTTCCATTTGTTTGGACCGCTTAAAGAAGCTGTAGTAGGGCAACGATTTGAAGATGATGAGAGTGTGGAAGACTTTGTGCGCAACTGGCTGGTGACACGACCCTGTTCTTTTTACAATGAGGGCATCAAGAAGCTGCCCATATGCTGGGACAAATGGATTTCCAAAGCAGGAAACTATATGGAAAAATAAATTGTAATTGCCTTGTGTTTTTCAATAAACGAATTTGAATAAAAAATAATATCCCGTTTATATTTGATCCCCCCTCGTATACTGGTGAGCAATTGAATTAGACAGCTGCCGTTTTGGATAAATGGCGCAGTGATCAGCCCAATAAATGTAACAATATGCGTAACACAAGATTGAGATGCCAGCAGACCTCATACTGGCCAAGTGAGTAACAGCTGACCGCAGGATGTGCAAGACACGAGATCTCTGCACATTTGATTGCAGCCAGATTACTGGTACCAGGTGTATGGGGGTTATTCCATCTCTGAAGTCGTGAAGGCACTGCCCCTTCTACAGGCCACCATATCAAGAGTGTTCTGTGAGTACATGAATTCAGGGAATACCACCACCACCACCACCACCACTACCACCACCACCACCACCACCACTACTACAAGGGTCAACTGCTGTGGAGATCAATGTGTTGATGACCGAGGTCACCATAAGCTAGCTCGGATGGCAAGAAGTGATAGACGGGCCTAGATTGCAGCAGACCACTAGCAAATTCAATGCTGAACAACAATTAAGCATGATCAACTATGGCATTCAGAACCATCTCCTCGCAATAGGTACAGGAGTCACCATCCCACAGGGGTACTTCTGCTCACTGCAGAAGGCACAATGACTGACGTGGGCAAAGGAACACTGCCTTTGGACTTCCAATGTATGGAAAAGGGTCGCCTAGTCAGATGAGCAGCTGGTACACGATGATGTGTGTCACCCAGCAGTAGTTACAGCTCAGCCAGTAGTGACTTATCCTCGTATGAGGACTGTCCACGTGGGATGAAATGGGACCTCTGGTATATCTATCAACATTACAGGAGCCTGCTGCCTGATCTTTTCCACCCATTTGTTCAGCTCAAGGCACTGACCTGCAGGAAACCTTTACCTACAGCAAGACAGTGCACCATCGCATTGCTCCCAAACTGTGGCCGATCGATTCATTGAACACTCCATAGACATGAGAATACTTGCCTAATCCCAAGGGTCGCCTGACCTCAACCCTATTGAGCACATCTGAGAAGCTACCAAGAGGGATCTGTGCAACCTAGACCCTACCCTAATTCACTTGCTCATCAGTGTATATAATGAAAGGTAACCCCCATCCCCCATGGCTTAACAGCCCTGAAGTGCTTGGTCTACCAAGTGACTGCTTCTCAGCCCCAAGGCCGGCAGATTACAACAAGCAGATTACAGCACGACGAATCCTCTCGAAGGTTGTTCTTGGCTTTCTAGACCAGGGTCGCTATCTCATTGTCAGATAGCTCTTCAATTGTAATCACATAGGCTGAGTGGACTTGAACCAGCCCTCAGATGCAGATAAAAATAAAAATTCTTGATATGGCTGGGAATTGAACCTTGGGCCTCTGGGCATTCTACCCCTACACCACTAGGCTAATGAAAGAAAAAAAGCATGCTGTAATGAGATATAGTTTCCAAACTCACAAAGAAAGAAGAAACACTGAAAACCAAATAATAAAACTATGAAATATTTAAAGAGGAAGAAGGAGAAGAAGGTTCCCAAAAGAGAACCTTAATCTAATTTCTTTTATTGTGAATATTAGAAGTATTTAAGCTCTTTAGGAAAATTCAACCATTAAATTACTTACCACTCCACTGTTGCAATGGACTTGTCACAGTCGATTTTCTTAAAGAGCTTGAATACTTATAATAGGGAACAGACTTTTGTGTAAATAAATATAGCTTTATTAAATACATATTTTCAATCATTTTGCTATAAATCGCAAAATTTATATATTTTTTCCTTATTCTAATTTTTCAATTCAATCCAAAAGCCCATTTCAAATATTGTAGTTTTAACAAAAACACAAAGCAAACGAGTTTCTTCCTTAAATATGTTGCATCATGACCCTGACTGCATGTGCTGCCCCACTCGCTCACACTTCGAAGAGGAATCCCTTTATCTATAAAATGAAGCATTCAACTCAAATTTTCTCTGCAAAAGGAACTTCTGTCATCAGTCCTAAAGTCACATTCTAGAACATGGGGTGCGACATATAGACATGATGGTGCACCATGTGCAATGGACAGCTAGAGCTGATCAAGTTAAAGCTTGCACATACCATTTAAAAAAAAAAAAAGACAGAGAGAATTCTTGTTTGTTTATTGTTTAAAGGGGCCTAACAACTAGGTCATCGACACAAGTGAAAATTCTTGTCAGGAGATTAATTGTATTGAAAGTGTTAACTAAATGTGATTATCTTGTACTGGCTTCACACCAAGATGGCCATGGCTTGGGTCATATACGTGTGATTTGTATTCTACGATAAACTGGAGCTCCAGAGGCTATGATCCTGATGCCGACAGTCATGTAAAACTACAACCTTGCTTGTTAAATGCCATAATTTTCTTATGTAGTAAGGTATTTGCCCTGGATTGTAATGGTTCTTGTATTTCTTCTGTCTCATATTTTGGAATTAATTAATGTATTTACTTATTTATTCATTTATCATATGGCAGATGGCACTATAACACAGTGATCGAACCAAAGTTTCTGTACGCAAGTGAATGCCTCAGAATGACAGGAAAGGCTGGACTGAGAAAAGCAGAGAAGTACGGGCGCAAGATCCTTTGCAAAATAATGGGTTCTAAGATAACAGAAGGACAGTATAGACTCCGAGGAAGAGAAGAGCTACACAGGGAAAATGAACGGCTGATGGAGTCAATAAGGAAACGACAAACTGAAGTTCTATAGACATCTGTTCAGGATGGATACAGCCCGACTAACGAAGCAGATTTTGAATGTGTTGAACAACAGACCAAACGTCTCGGATAAATGGTTCAAGGAAGTAAGGAAGGAGCTCGAGAGCATGGGAGTGAATCAGTAGGACATCTCTAACCGATCAAAATACAGATCAATGATTAACAACTTTAAGGGCTTCCACGATGAGCAAAAGCAGAACAGCAGCTGGACAGAAGAGAGAAGACAAGCGGCCAGAGAAAGAACGCACCGTTTTTGGACTGCAAAAAAGGCTTCCAGAAATACCTTATAGTTACTTGATGTGGTCTATAATGGCCCTAAATGAGAATAATAACAACATGGCAGATGGCTTCACGGCTTCAGAAGAAAATCTCATCTGTTCACGAGGAAGACTTCTCTAGTAGTGATGGTTTTTAAATTTAAGGATACTTTCCTGAGAGACCTAAAACACTCTCATAGTACTTTAAATACCCGGGTACACTGAAGTTGTTAGGAGGAAAGATATTTAGTAGCAGCACTTGTTTCAAGAAAGTCCACCTGTGACACGTACAGAGTTCAGTTCATCGGAGGATTTCTTTGACATTCTGAAGTAACTAAAAAACTTGGTACCATCACCACATAAATCATTGAACAGTTTATCGAAAAATCCTTTCTTCCAAACGATCTTTCAACACAGAATGTGAATGAAACCTATGAAGCTTTCTTTTCGACAATAACAAGAGCAACAGGAGAACTCAGACTGTGGAAGGCAAGAAATTCACATGAGCTACTCTGCAGCCAATTCCTGTCGCCTAGTGGTACTCTTGTTCATCACCAGATATGCGCTAGCCTTCTGAGTGGGATGTGAATAATAAATAAATCTTAAAAGTGACAGCCTGTTAAAAATCTTCTTTATGGAAGAGTTTGATGTAGATATTGAAACGTTGCATAAAGATAGAATGGAGACAGTGACAGATGTGTTATTTTAAGTAGATTTGAAGGATGTTTCCCAGTGGCCTCAAACTGCTGTACGCTACCTGCCAACTGAGACGATACTGAACCAGCTGGCACTTCAAGGCCAACACTGATGACTGTAGGGCAGTGCTGGCTTTTTGGGAAATGTTTTAGCAATACAAGCTAAAGCAAAAATAGACTTAACTTTCATACAATTTGGAGATGCTGGTCATTACTAGAGACCATGTATTTCTCATCCCAACTTTAATACTATATTCATCACAGTTTTAAGTCCCAGATGGTCGTATAATTTGTATAATTCAATCTGTTTATTGGTTCACTTGTCTAGATAGATCATTCATACCGTACTGAATATAATTTTAATTTAATTTTTTTAAAGTAATAGTATTTTGAAAGAGAATATGTAATGAAAACTTGAAATGCAAAGTGACACTGAACGGAATTCTGAATGGAACGCAACAGAGGGAGAGTAACATGGCTACAGAGTAGCCCAGTGTGAAGAATTCCATTTAAAACAATGTTCCACAAGCACGGGCAGCTGGTAGCCAATTTCTGTTGCCTAGTGTGAAGTGGCCCTAAGCCTGCAAGGTAGATCTCCTGCAGATGCCGGATTGGGATCTAATGGCAGTGATAGAAACTTCCTGGAATAAACAGATTATGTTAATTCTACCCTATGTGGTAATGGCTATCACAGATATTATGTTTCCACCACAGAAAAATATGCTAGGAAATGGAAACATGTTCCTACTATACACCAGCAATGTAAGAAAACATGGGTTGACAGCTTCAACAGAACTACAGAAACCATTTCCAACCAACAAAAGAAAATTAAAAGCCAGCATGCTTTGTAAAATTAAGAGTGCTGCTAGACATCCACTAGCTTCTGCAGGTATACGGGGTTTCTTATTCAAGTTGTGGATATACAATCGAATGCAAAAACATGTGGTAAAACAAGATGATGATGATGATGATAATAATAATAATAGGTTTACCTCCCACTAACTACTTTTATAGTTTATTACATATATTACATACTTACACTACGTGATTAAAAGTATCTGGACACCCCCAAAAACATCGTGACAGAGCAGAATGGGGCATTTCGCGGAACTCACGGACTTCAAACGTGGTCAGGTGATTGGGTGTCACTTGTGTCAGAAGTCTGTTCATGAGATTTCCACACTCCTAAACATCCCTAGGTCCACTGTTTCTGATGTGATAGTGAAGTGGAAACATAAAGGGACACGTACAGCACGAAAGCGTACAGGCTGACCTCGTCTGCTGACTGACAGAGACCGCTGACAGTTGAAGAGGGTCATAAAGTGTAATAGGCAGGCATCTATCCAGACCATCATACAGGAATTCCAAACTGCATCAAGATACACTCCAAGTACTATGACAGTTCGGCAGGAGGTGAGAAACTTGGATTTCATGGTCGAGTGGCTGCCCATAAGCCACACATCATGCAGGTCAATGCCAAATGACGCCTCACTTGGTGTCAGGAGCGTAAACATTGGACGATTGAACAGTGGAAAACGCTGTGTGGAGTGACAAATCACGGTACACAATGTGGTGATCCGATGGCAGGGTGGGGGTATGAGGAATGCTCGGTGAACGTCATCTGCCAGCGTGTGTATTGCCAACAGTAAAATTCGGAGGCAGTGGTGTTATGGTGCTTTTCATGGAGGGGGCTTGCACCCCTTGTTGTTTTGTGTGGCACTATCACAACACAGGCCTACATTGATGTTTTAAGCACCTTCTTGCTTCCCACTGTTGAAGAGCACTTTGGGGATGGCGACTGCATCTTTCAACATGATCGAGCACCTGTTCATAATGCACGGCCTGTGGCGGAGTGGTTACACGACAATAACATCCCTATCATGGACTGGCCTGCACAGAGTCCCAAACTGAATCCTACAGAAAACCTTTGGGATGTTTTGGAACGCCGACTGGCTGAATGGCTGAAGATGCTTACGACAGTTAAGCAAAACATGTCCCAACTTATAACACCAGTTGTAATAATTGTATCCTACATATAAGGACTGATAAGTATTGGAGAGGTGGTTTAACTCATTGATTTCAATTACAATTTTTATAATAGATATTTCGTGCCAGGCCTCACCAACCGACATCGCTACCTCTCCTCAGTGCAGCGCTCCATGAAGAATTGGCTGGCATTCCCCAAACAACCTTCCAGCACCTGATTGAACGTATGCCTGAGAGAGTGAAAGCTGTCATCAAGGCTAAGGGTGGGCCAACACCATATTGAATTCCAGCATTACCGATGGAGGGCCCCACGAACTTGTACGTCATGTTCAGCCACAATAAACTTAACCTAATGTTTGGTCAGAGCCCCGAACCGAGTGACTTCAAAGTATAGTAGTTTTCTAAAATCTAATGTTCATATTAGTGAAGATTAATTACCATAAAACTAGTGTAAAAGCTTATAACAATTTCAAATAATTAAGATAATGAACTAAAAACACTATATCCGTATTGATGGAGGTTAAAATACATCAAATTATATGAGCTGATAATAAAGTAAATGAAAATCATATTAGATTTCACATTGCTATCAATCACTAAAATGTTTTTTTACAATACTATTAAAATAGATTTTTTTATTTTCATTGAGTGAAGTCTAAGGTAAATTAGAATAGTCACTAGTGAAATCTCATTCTATTGCATAGTGTATAGATGACGCGCAGGTCGCCTACAGGCGTCACATAAAAAGCCCTGCACCTGGCGAGCCGAACCCGTCCAGGGATATCCCGGCACTAAAAGCCATACATTTCATTTCAGTGTATAGATGACAAGAGTTTCACAATTAATTGGGGGTAAGTGTTCATTTAAATGTTAATATTGTTTCTATCATAAGATTCTGACAATGAAAATCAGTTGAAATGGAAAATATTTTGTTATGAACCTAACCTAACCTAAACATGTCTTGTCTCGACGTCGATACGGTTTACAGACCCAGCCTTCTTGTATTCTTCTTGACTTACGGCATATGTGTATGCAATATATTTGCTCATGTGTATTATTACAACGTGGTTTCATTTCAGATTTCTAATCTGTTTACTAGGTAATATCTGCCACTTGGGCGACTGTCCTAAATGCAGATCAGTAATGATTGGTTGATTGATTCAAATCGACTGGCATGATGTAGGAAGTGGCATTTTAACTTACAGCTTCAATCTGCATTTAGGGCAGTGGCAGATTCCCTACCTGTTGTTTCACTGTGTTCTATCTGTGGTTCTTGAATTTGACTTCACTGTTAAGGGGTTTGTTGGTTATGAAAAAGACCTGTAGTTATTCACTTTAGGCCAACGATTAACTTTAGAGATGCACTTCAATTATAACTTTTCCGGTGTATGTTCATGTAATATTACTGGATATTGGTATCAGCAAATTACTTGTACTACAGGTCTATTTATTAGGTTCATTCCGTATTGACAATCTCCACCTGAATCAGTGTATAACTGACTATTTGCACAACTTCTAAGCTTCCTATTTCTTAGTGCTTGATATAGGTTTGGTGTTCGTAGCAGTTACATTTCTTCTAAAGTATTAAACATTAGTGTTTATAGTAATATCATTAATAGAAGTGATCATGGACTTCTAATCTAGATATACCATATTGATGTTAAACCACTCTATCAATATACTAGATATACTAATACAGGATCAATTTTAGCATAGAGTAGTGTAAGGCCCTCTACACATGGAGCTACTCATTAGAAACATGACTGGTTTGTAACCGGAGTCACAAACTGGTTAGTAACTGAATAGTGACTCGGCTCCACACACGAAGCTACTGTACGGTGACGGATTCTTCCTGATCAGCCATTTGTAAAGTTTGGTGCGGACTCGCTAGATCGCTTCTCAACTTTGCTTGAATGTCAACCACTAACTCAAGTGACGAAGAAGACATGATTGTGTTTCATTATTTCAGGAGAAAAAATAGAAGAAGGTATTGGGTTCGCCCATATCTTGAAAAGAACATCCACTGCAGATTATTCATAGCAGTAAAGGAGTTCGAACAAACGGATGCTAAATTTATTTTTTATCGAATGACCAAAGACACTTATATGGACTTGGTGCAGCTTACTGCGCCTGCCATTCCACAGCGAAATACAAATATGAGGGAATGTGTGAGTGCTGAGGAAAGAGTGCTAATAACTCTCAGGTAAGAAAAGTGAACTTTATTTTTACAAAAAATTTAAAAGCTTAGAAAATAATTCCATCCTTTCTCCATAATGTCCTTTCTTGCGTAATCCTTCAGTGTCCAATTGTACAGTACAGAGTGTTTTTCAATTTCCCCCACTAACTTTGTGTTGAAAACTTGTTTGCTCACCATCGTAAAAAGGAACTTGATCACTGGGAACTGAGAAACTAAACTCGCTGGTGACTGGCTTCGTGAGTCACCTGGAACTGATTACAAACTAGTTACTAACAGATTACTAACTGGTAGCGCCGTGTGTGGCTTTCCATTGAAATACACAGGAAGTGACACTCAAGTAATCAGCCGGAAACTTCAGTTACCAATCAATTACTAATGAGTAGCTCCGTGTGTAGATGGCCTAAGTAACAATTCATTAACCTCATCATCAGGTGACTGTTGCATTGTAATTGCTTTCACTTAAAATCAGACATCTTTTTCAATCATTCAACAGAAATAACAATTTTTGTCTGTTAATATCCCTGTAGAAGGTGGTTTCATATTTTTAGGGAAAAGAAGAAATAACTTCATGCTAAAACTCAAAATTCTTACAGGTGCTGATTTGATATTTGCCACAAATTTGAAGAGAAGTCAAGATTACCATGGTGCTATGAACAGTGAGAAATCTCAGATGTGGGTGGAAACAAAATTAATCACAGGATTAAGAAATATAGGACCCTGTTTATTGTGATGGATAATGTAGCATATCACTGTAAGCTTGTGGAGCATCAACCGACAACGAAATGGAGGAAGGATCAATTAGTGGTAATTATAATAGATTGAATATCTTCTACTACTGAATTAAGTGGAAGAGAGTTGCAAAAGATGTGTCATATGAATCAAAGTCACTTAAAGAGGTACAGTAGCATCTAAACATAACTTTAGATAGGCTAATGTTGTTTACTTTCATACATGCATAACAATATTTCTCTTTCTTTTTTTTTTTTAACCAGGTATATTGTTGATGAGATTCTGCACAATGAAGGCAATACTATGAATCAGAGGAGGAAGAAGAAGAAAGCTGAGGAGTTAGGTGTACCGTTGTAAGAGCTATTCCACGAGATTACGGGTTTTGTAACTTTGCTGGGAAATAATACATTTCTAACTGACCTGTCCTTTCGGATATAACAGCATTACCTTTGAAAATTGTAGGGGAAAGAGAACAAGATATATTTAAACTTTGAGAGACACTGAATAATCTAGGTACCTGGTCCTGTCTATGTGCTCTGATCAAAATTTATCACGTTATTATGCATGCATCTAGTTTTTTTTGTACAAGTTGCTTTACGTCACACCGACACAAATAGGTTTTATGGTATGATGGGACAGGAAAGGGCTAGGAGTGGGAAGGAAGTGGTCGTGCCTTAATTAAGGTACAGCACCAGCATTTTCCTGGTATAAAAATGGGAAACCACGGAAGCCACTTTCAGGGCTGCCAACATTGGGGTTCGAACCCACTATCTAGCAAATAGTGAATACTGGCCACACTTAAGCAACTGCAGTTATCAAGCTCGGTGCATCTAGAATGATGGTGCTTGGATCGCCCGACAGATAAATTTACAACTACACAGTCAATACGACCGGTAGGAAGACCTAGGAAGAGATGGCTGGACCAAGTGAAAGAGGACATAGGAACAAGAGGAGTCGGCTGGGATGTCGTCTTGAGAGAAGAGTGGTACATGGACGGACAGAAGTGGAGAGAGTTCGTAAACCACACCCGGGCAACTGGAGTGAAAAACTGATGATGATGATGATGATGACAGTCAATACCGCGTAACTAACTCGTTCCTTACCAACCTCAGTACTCTTCTCGAATCGAATCACTACTGATCTGCATTTAGGGCAGTCGCCCAGGTGGCAGATTCCCTATCTGTAGTTCAATTGCACTCATTCTTGCCAGTAGTCTCCGATGATTCACCCTATCAAATGCTTTAGGCAGGTTAATCGCAGTACAGTCCATTTGACCTCCTGAATCAAAGATATCTGCTATATATTGCTGGAATCTTACAAATTGAGCTTCAGTGGAATAACCTTTCCTAAACCCGAACTGCCTTCTATCGAACCAGTTATTAATTTTGCAAACATGTCTAATATAATCAGAAAAAATGCCTTCCCAAAGCTTACATTGCAACACATGCCAAACTTACTGGCCTGTAATTTTCAGCTTTATGTCTATCACCCTTACCTTTATACACAGGGGCTACTATAACAACTCTCCATTTATTTGGTATAGCTCCTTCATGCAAACAATGATCAAATAAGTACTTCAGATATGGCACTATACCCCAACCCCTTGTCTTTAGTATATCTCCCAAAACCTTATCAATTCCAGCTGCTTTTCTAGTTTTCAACTTTTGTATCTTACTGTGAATGTCATTGTTATCATATGTAAATTTTAATACTTTTTTAGTATTAGTCACCTCCTCTAAACCAATAGAGTTTAGTCAAAAAACACCATTATAAAAATATACAGCATCCATAACACACATTTTACATGTATAAAAATACACTGTGGTGTTAAATTGAGATCTGTTGTTAATGGACTATAGTTGAAAAATCTTAATATTGTATGTAGTAACACATAAAGTATAGGTTAGTGTTTGTTAAAATACAATGCAATTATCAATGAATTACCTGAAAACAAGTCATAAAAATATGTTCAGCACTTTTGCTGAAGGCTGTGGTTCCTATTAGATTGGACTAATTTTGAGGGGGAACATTTCTTCAAAGTTTTGCAAGCTGAATGCTGAGACTTGGTTTCATAAAGACAATAAAAATGACGGAGTATCATCGTTATTCTAGCATCAGCCTAGTCAGCCTGTGTGCCACTTAACTGCATGGTGAAAGAAAGATGTACCATGTGTGTTTATCATGATTTAATGCTATTCTGAAAGGAATTAATTTAATTTGATTCCCTCCAGATAATCCGCTGAATGTTCCTATCATCTGCATGAACCATGACTTGCCGATACACTTCAAGCAATATCTGCAGTGAAGGCAAAGGTATGCATTCTAAAACTTAGAATAACAGAGTAAAGATCCTCTTGTATTTTCGTTCCAACCATTACTATATCATTCAATGAAATATTGTTAGATATTTTAGCAGATGTAACAAATGCAACCCTCGTTTTTGTAGGTGAGCTACTAAGCTTAAAAACTGGATGATGGGGTAGATAATAGCTTCCACCTTCATTCCCTGACCTTAACCATTTGCCCCATGGCCTCTTACTCATGAAGAAAGTTAGTACTCGTGCTTAAGTGAGGGCTGCCTACTGAAACGCAGTTCTAGTTGAGTTAGTCTTGACATGGCATGATTGAAGGAGTTTCCCAGAACTTCAGGTTTCTGCTTGAGGGGTAAGCGAACTATAAATCTACCTGTAGAATCCCTAGTGGTATTCTCTGTAAAGTGCCTTTCTGTGGCTCTCTCTTCTCTTGTCATGACTGGGGATGTAAGCTCTTCTATTTCCCAGAACTGCTGGAGGTGGGTATCTAACATGTCCTGTGACTTCAAAAAACATATGATTAGAGTAAGACATTTTTCTTCCCTCTGGTGGTAGTGTCCGGCAATAATCCATCCTAGTTCAGTGTCTTTAAGAATAGGATAATCTGGTGATCGAGTTCTGCAACCAAGTTTCAATAATGAAAATAAATGTTCTGTGCCTATTAATAACTCAGTGTCACCTGGCTGGAAAAACTTGGGGGCAGCAAGCTTCAAGTCAGTGAGCAAGTTCCAATGCTCAATATGAATATAGAGCTAACCACCCTACCCCACCAAGTGCCAAAGTTACGAATAACGGAAGCCTTTACCTTTCACCCTTCCAAAGGCCTTCATGGCTTGTACGGAGATGACTTTAGTTACTCCATGGCTCTACGGTCCTTTAAGGACCTTGGCCTCCTTGACCACAGCTCTCCAGTCGTCCCGATCTTCAGCATGCCTACGCCACCTCCTGACTCCAACGGTCCTCAGATCAGTCTCCACATCCTCCAGCCATCTCATCCGGGGCCAACCTCTCCTTCTCCCCCAGGGTGCCCTGTCAGTGCCTTCCATGGAAGTCTTCCCTCCTCCATCCATTGCACATGCCCCAGCCATCCAATTTATTCACATTTTCACTGAGGTCACCAAGTCTAGCTCCTTATGCAATAATCTTATTTTTCATTTGTTCTGATTCTCCATAAATCTCCCTCCTTCACCAATCCAAATATCTTCCTCAGTACTTTCCTTTCCCACACATTTAATCTTCTCTCTGTGGCCTCAGTCAATACCCATGCCTCACTCCCATACATAAGTACTGGTTTAATTATTGTTTTGTAGAGAGTCAGTTTTAAAATTTTTACTTCTCAGAAGAGGGTACAGTGCTCTGTAGGATCTGTTGGCAGCCTTAATACGATTTACAATATCTGTCTCAACTTTATTTTCTGATGTTATTACTGAGCCTAGATATACTGCTTCAAAGGTGTAATCATACACTTGGAGTTTTTCGGTGTTCCTTCCACTTCTCTTCGTTACCATATAGGCTATTTAGATTTAGCCTCACTTATCTCTAAACCCAAAGATCCAGCCGCATCTTTCAGCTCCTTTAGGACAGTTGTAAGTGCCTCGTTACTCCTAGCAGTTATCACCACACCATATGCATAAGCCAAAACTTGGATGAGTCTATTGTAAATATTACCACCCGGATTAGTAGTTATTGATCTTGCAGCTTTCTCCAGCACTATATTAAATAACACTGGTGATAAGGGATCTCTTTGCCTTAGGCCTCATCAGTTCTGAAAGATCTTGACAGACTTCCCTGTACTTTTACCTGACTTCTGCTGTTCTCCAGGGTCATCTTAGTCAATTTTATTAACTTCTGTGGGAATTTAAAATACTTCATTGTTTCCAATAATGTCAGTCTCTTTACTTTGTCTAGGCTTGTTTAAAATATATAAAAAGATGTCCTAGTCGAACGTTGTATTTGTATGTCTTTTCCAGAGTCATTCTCGTGGTGAAAATATGGTCCGTCGTCGATCTTCCAGGTCTGAAACGGCTCGGTACTCCCCTATAATTCTTTCTGCTCTACTACTAACTCTCTTTGTTATGGCTGTAGACAGGATTTCGTACACTGTACTCAGTAAGAATATACCTCGATAATTCTTGCATTGCATGCGTGACCCCTTCTTATGTATAGGGCATACGTATATTTGCTAGTGTCCAGTCCTCTGGCATTTTACCTGTTTCCCATACCTTTTTAATTATCTATATGAGCTCACCAGGGAGCCTTCTTCATTGAGGAAATACAATTACAGCTACTTTTGCCAGCAACTCCTGCATTTAAAGACCTCATGGAAGTGCTTTGGAAAAAGAAAAATGAAATATGGTCAGAGTTCTACGCTACAGACGCTATGATCTACAGCGATTGGCAACAAGGGAACTATGAGCTGAGACATTTAGTAACACGCTATGCCGTTCATGGCTTCCACTTCAAGGTGTGCATGACCAGTAAATATCACGATCTAGAAGTCACCTGTGTTTGTGCAACAGAAGCTGTGATCGATATCACGCAATGATATGCAGTGAAAGGAAGTGCTCATTGAAAATGCTTTGCAGTGAGGGACAGTGACTATCCTAATAACTATTATTAACTATTTGTTTTGTTTTTTTCCTGCACATTGTGCGCTTTTCCTCTTTATTATTATTAATTATCTCATGTATTCTCCTCATCAACACTTCTTCAGTTTTACCATTTCTGCAGTTATGAGATCATTCCCTGGGGCTGTACTGTACTTCAATTGTTTTATTATTTCACTTATTTCTTCAACCGATGGTGATCCCACATCGTCTTCATCCTCATCTCCATTCTCATCGTTCCTCTCTTACCCCTCACACTCATCTCTCTCTGAAGTTTCCATACTACCTGATCCTTCTTTATGTTCATTTATTGGTCTGACAGAAAGTAACGTTTCAAGAGTTTTGCCCATCTTTCCAGAATTTGTTCTTTCCCAACAATCAGTCTCATCCTTAAGCATATTCACTCTAGGTTGATATCCCTTCTTTACTTGTCCAACCCCATGGAAGAATTTTCTGCCTTGTTTATTTTCAAAATTCTTCTGCACTTCATCCAATCTCTCCCTTTTTTCTATTCTTTTCTTGTTCCTTATCAATGTATTTGCTATTCACAGTTTCTGTTTAAAAACTGCCATATAATTTCGAGTGAGTCTCTGTAGCATTCTTTGTCGGGCCAGATTTCTCTCTTCTAGGAACCTTACCCACTTCTTCGTCATACCATTTATTTCTATTCTGTTTCCTTCTCTCTCCAAGTACTTCCTGCGCTGTTGTATTTATTGCTAGCTTGGTTTCTTCCCACATTTTATTGATGTCCACATTCCCGTTTATGCCCTTCTGTAGTTTTCTTTGCAGCCGGTCTCTATACTCTTCCTCCTTCTTCTCATCCCTTAACAGCTCTACATTATAGACCTTGCTCTGCTCAGCTCTGTCCCTGAGTTTAATTGCCAGGCTTTCTTGGAACTTGATCTTCACTAGTATGTGATCTGCACTACGCATGCTTCTCACATCCATAATATTGGAGGTATGTCGCGCATCTATCAGCACAGGGTCTATCTGGTTCTTTGTGAGAACATCTGGTGATATCCATGTCTTTTTATGGATCTCCTTATGGGGAAAACATGTGCTCTTAATCACCACCTCCTTGCTAAAGGCAAAATCAATCAAATTCCATCCGTTCTCATTGGATTCTTGGTGTTTACTGTGATATCCTGCCACTGGCTGGTTTTCTTTCACTTTGCCTACTTTGGCATTGTAATCCCCTAGGACAACTTAACATCATACCTGGGCAATTTGTCATATACCTGCTCCATTTTTTCATAGAACTGTTCTTTCTCTTCCCCTTCGGCATCCTCTGTTGGGGCATGGACACTAATTAGTGATATGATGGCAGATCTCTCTTTCAATCTTAATCGGCATAGTCTGAGGCTTATTGCTTCATATTCAGTCATATTATGACTGATCGATTTCTTGACCATAAACCCTGTTCCTATTCTATTTTCTTCCTACCCACTATTGAACAAAATGTAGTGCTGTAGATCTGCCACCTCGATTGTCTTCCATCTTATCTCCTGTAATGCTGTCACATCTATCTGGTATTTAAGTAATTCATCCTCCAATTTTCTACTAGCCCCAGCCTGAAAGATACTTCTCACATTCCATGTTCCAATATATCCATATCGTTGTCATTTAGCACGCTTTAGTCATCGTAAGTTTAGGACCATCCGGTTATCTCTATTTGGTTTCTGAACAATATATACTTTTGTGGTGGTGAAGTTGTTAGCCCCATGCACCAACCCCCAACCTGGAGGACCAGGGTATCACTCTTAGCCTGGATCATCAGCTTAGACCTGACCAGCTTGTGTGGCCCTACCAGGAGCATATGCTCCCGCTGGCGTAGCTCTAAGGATCATTTGAACACGTAAGCCTCCAAAACACCCAGCAAAATGTATTTTGCCTTTGTCAAGGTGGTGATACCATCGGGAGGACGGCGATGACTTTGCTTTTTAAACACTAGTACTCATGTTTATTATTATCTTTGTTTATTCATACCCCCTGCTTTGTAATTCAGTGACCATGGAATGGCTCTTGATGTGTAAATTACCGTATATTTATTTTTATTGCACACTTTTGTTGTTGTTATTATTATTACTACTGCATACCCCTTAAAATGTAAATAAACTAATATTTAATATAGTAAATTATGCTTTATTTCATTGCATATTGATATTGCTATGACAGCATGACTTCTTTATGATGTAGATTCAGTATAAAAGTATTTCTTCCCAAATAGATTTGTTGTACACCCCCCATGGGGGGGGGCGAAGAATATACCCACGGTATTCCCTGCCAGTTGTAAGGGGTGACTAAAAGGGGCAACGAAGGGATGATTGTATTAGAACCATGAAACTACTTCTGATTAGTACCATCACGTGGGGAACACCATGGGTCGCCTTTACTTGTGAGTAGTATCACTATGTTAGGTACACAATAGGTTTGTGATTAGTAGCAACATAAGCTGAGAGTATGGGTTTTCCAGTACCTGTGATAAGTACCATTGTGAGAAACACCACGTGTCTAGGTGCTGCCTGTGATTAGTACCACTATATCAGCGGCACCGTGGGAGGAATACCATGGGAATACCTGCGCCCGTGATTAGTACACTTAGGTGAGGAACACCATGGGTTTGCGTTGCCTATGAGTGGCGCCATTATGTGAGAAACACCATAGGTCTTTGTTACCTGTACAAAGTAGAATACTTGTGAGTAGTATCGTAATGTGTTGAACACCGTGAGTCTACACTATTTCTGATTAGTACCGCACCATGACAAATACCGTGGTTCTACTTTACTAGGATTGTGCTTTAGAAGCAGTCCCTTGGTCAGTAATACTATTGTTTATGATAGTTTCTGAATTGGATCCACCGATTGTTTTAAATTAATATCCATCCATTCATTCTTAATCATCATCATGTTTTTCTTATTCTGGTCAGTGGATGATTTTGTACTTTTAAATTGTCATTACAATTTGTCTCATTTTGTACCATTAAGGGCTGTTGACCTAAATGTTAGGCCCCTTTAAACAACAAGCATCATCATCAGATTTGTTATACCTACACCAATCAAACTACAGACTAGGGAAGTATCTTTTACTAAGATACATAATGTTCTTACGTATATGTATTGTACTGGGAACACCGCTACGACAGAAGTTCGAAGTATGTTTGTTGAACTTCGCGCGAGATGGAAGGTAGGCAGCCCGCCGAACGCAGTGACGTACCCAGCGAGTGACGTGGCCGCCGTAAGCCAGCTCTCCGCTACCATATATGGTAATGATCCAGCTCGTCCTCAAAAGTACATCTCTGAGCTAATTTATCGCTATTTTGACACTGCCATCTTAAAGGCCCTTACAATAGACATCATCTGTTCAGATTTCAAGAAAATCCACCGAGTATTATAGAAGTTATAAGGGTAGATAGTACCCGAGTTCTAGACACTTCCATGCGAACGTGTATAAAAGGAAGACCACCCGACCTACGAATTCAGTGTCTGTCACTCCGCCGTCTCTGTGACACGGGTGACAAGAGAAGTCTTGTGTGTGTCGAACTTCTAGTCGACAGTCTGCGATATCCAAGTTCGGTATTTCTCTAAGTGTTGTATCAGGACTTTGCCATATTCTTGAAGTGCCTGAATGGGACTTTGTTTTCTGCGAGCATCGTATTGTAACTTTGTCATATTGACACATTGGGACTTTGTTTATTTGTCGTGTGTCGTGATTGGACTTTGTTTTTTTCTTAAAGAACTTTGTTTTTTTTCTGAAACGTCTCATTGGAACTTAGTTATTTTCGCCGAGTGTCGCGATAAGACTTTATTATTTTCTTAAGGTGACATACTGGAACATTGTCACGGAACTTTATTTTCTTCGAGTGTCGTGTTGGGACTTTAACATTTTTGCACATTGGAACTTTGTTATTTCTACACATTGGAACTTTGTTTTTTTCCTAAGTGCCACATAAGGACTTACTTATTCGACGACGATTGAATTTTCACGTGTGTTGTGTATCACATTGAACTTACGCGAACTTATATTTTTGAATCAATTTCTGGAACACTGAACTTAGGGGACATTAAACATTACGTTTAATTGTGAAATATGCAATGCTTTCCAAGTGCTGCACGGGGTTGATTCTTAAAGACTGTGACAATTCGGAATACGCATATCGCATTTCCAGAAAGCCTAGAACTTTCCAGTATTTTGAGTGATCCATAATTTATGAAGTCAGACTTTTTCTTTCAAATATTACTTTCTTTAATGGCTATTCACTTCGCTTATTAATGCAACAGGACAGTTTCCGAGTGCTACTTATTCAGTTCATTGCCTTCAGAACTGTGCATTTAGGACTGCAGTAACAGTAATTCTCTAGAACATCCTGACTTACAGTGAGCTTGCCTTATGAACTTGCATTTCTACCAGTACTTGTTCTTCGAGTGATTATTCTAGAACGTTTTTGCAGTAATCATAATTAAAAAAGTCATATCTGTTCAGACAGTGCCCTGAATGTGTGGAGTGCCGTACAGGAAATTCAGGTGTGAATTACGTCTCGAATCGAACCCAGGAGCACGTACCAATCTTCGAGACATTCCAGAACGTCGGGACATTCCAGAACGTCGAGACACTTCCAGAACCTCCAGACGTTCCAGAATTCCTCATCTGAGCAGGTGTGGTCCCTGCCCAGTCGATGTCCAGCACCATCCCAGGACTTGGAGGTACCAACCAGCCACGACATTTCCACGCTGCTGTATGAAGGTGATATGAACTTGCTTTTGATGATCAATAAACTCAATTTATCAAAATAATCTCTCAATTTGATAACTATACCTCTCTCTGTACCAGCTCCAATGATAAAGCCACAACCGAGATTAAGACTCATGCTCGTTCATTTAATATCAAGCGCCTTAAAGATATGAACACATTTTTACGGGTACAGAGAGGAGGTAGTATACGTGGCGCCCACCTTTAGGGGCAGATTTCATTGGAGCTTAACATGAAAGACTTACATACAGCTCAAACTATGGTGACTAAATTCAATCAAAATAGGAGTGTTTTCAAATTTCAGTGGACACTAACTTAACTGAAGTATAAGTGCATAATTTAAGTGATTTGGTAGAGGTGATTTGCAAAGACTTGGTTTAATTAATGTGTGTTGAAACATTGGCACTAGGACTTAAAACTTTGAACTTTTGACTGAATGCAAGTTTCGAAAATCTTTCAATTTTTTTTTTTTGAAGTGTGTCAATCATTATTTCTGTACTTGGTACTAGCGTTATATATTTTAATAAAATGGAGGAGATTATGGCAGCGATTGAAGCCCTTAGGCTCAGTATGAAAGTAGCAAATGAAAACTTAGAACACCGACTTACTGAGTCCAGCTCTAATCTTGAACAGTCATTGAGAGAACAACTTAACGAATCTAGTTCTAATCTCGAACGCAGATTTAATGAGTCTAATTCTAATCTTGAACGTAGGATCGTCGAGACCAAAGAACAACTTAACGAATCTAGTTCTAACCTTGAACGTCAACTTAGGGAATCCGTAGTTCAAATTAATGCTGAAGTAGATAAGAAGTTTGTAGAAGCGAATGCCGCCCTAGAACAAAGACTTACTCAGGCTGGTGCTCGCATTGAACAAAAATTTAAAGAGTCCAACGCTAGGGTAGATGAAAAATTTTCCGAAATCAATGACCAATTGAAAAGTAACATGGAGGTCATGAAAGAAGAAATTAAAACCCAAGTTGTAGCTCTTCTTAAAGATGACTTCAAAGCCATTCTCCCCACTTCTCAGGCAATTGCTAAAGAGATGGAAGGCTTAAAAACTCAGTTACAGGAATCACATTCACAATTATCATTAGCCCAGGTTAAAATAGCCTCTATTCAGGAGAACCTTAGAGATACGCTTAAAAATGACATTCAAAGAGTAAACAATGAAGTCAGTCTTATAAAGAGTAAACAGGGAGAGTTTGATAAAAAATTTACATCTCAATTAGATACTACACACACTCAGGTTACGCGTATATGTCGAGACGTATCCGAATTAAAAAAGGATCTCCAAGAAGAAGTTAAGGTAGTAGAAGATACTATTAAACAACAGGTGAAGGATGTTAAAACAGAACTACAAGAACAGATAGAAACCCTTGGTAGTAAAGTCTCTAATTTAGAACTGAAGGATACTCCCTTATTTTCTTCTAGTCTATTAAAAACTAATGAAAACGCAAACATTACTACTATCATCCGAATGACCGATGAAAAACCTGCTAAATTCTCTGGGAAGGAGGAATACACCGCTAGGGAATTTTTACTCAACATTGAAGAATATTTTCAAGAAAATAAAATCAGTCCTGATCGACAGCTTCGTGTCGTTTCCAAGTTACTAGAGGGACGCACTCTATCATGGTTTTCCGCTTTTAAATCTTGCTTTAACACTTATTCTGAATTCAAGGAAGCTCTATTGAAGCGTTTTTGGAATTCAGAGACGCAACATTTAATTAAGTTGCAGTTGTATGCTAAGAAGTACAATACTTCTATAAACACATCCCGTTACTCAGATTATTTTATCGGGCAACTTAAGAAGATGCAATTTTTGGATCCACCATTGCCTGAGCAAGAGCTGATCCAGGCGACCACATTGCAATTCCCAGCCCAAGTTCAGGAGATTTTGGTAGCTGCTAACATACAATCTTTAGAACAAATGGATGGGATACTTCGTAGATTGGACACAGCCCACGCTCAATCTTTACCGAAAGGGAGTAAGACTAAAGAAATGACTACCAGTCCTGTCGCTATTGTGACACAAGGACGTCCAGATCCGGAAGTACCAGAGGAACGGCCTACATCACGAAACACACCTACCCGATATCGAGGGTATAAAGGACGGCCGGACCGAGGGAAAGCGCCATACCAAAATAGATTAACATGGAAAAAGCCAACAGAGGCCCAACAAGTAGAGGATAGGGTTTCTTATCGAGATGAATTGAATAGACGATGGCGAGATACTCAAGAGTACTTGAAAGAACAGCGAAAGGGCGAGGATCAAGAAGGAGCCGCCTCGCTAGAGTATCAGCAAGCCGCTGGTAAGAAAAACGAAACGCCTGTCCCGAACCCTAACACGACGGGTGCAAAAAAAACTCCAATGTTTTCTTAAGAAGATTGCCTGAAAATGGAAGGAGGGAAGAGCCGCTCTGCGTAACTCAGGTACATTATTGGCACGTAGAGGACGCGGAACTACTCCATGAAAACATGACACCGTCTAGGCCAAGAATCCAACGTAGCTTGCCAGTAATCACCATTAGGGTTGGCAATATTAAAGTTATGTCATTGGTAGATTCAGGAGCTCAAGCCTCACTTATTTCAGCCAGACTATTAGAAGCCATAAAGGAGAGTCGTGATGTACTTGTGATGCCTGTTTCCCAACTTAGGATCAAAGGGATTATTCCAGATAAGTGCATTAAATGTAAACTACAGACGTTTATGGAATTCGTCGTGGGACATGTTCAATTTGAGCATGTTTTTCTAGTAATCTCTCAGATGAAATTCAATGTTATCCTTGGATCGGATTTTCTCATCAAATATGGAGGAGTGATTGATTACACAGCAAATGCCATTACATTTTATAACGTTGACCCTGTAGAATTACAGCTGATCGAAGGAGACGACGGTTGGATACCAGGGATAGATACCCCGCAAGAAGAATTCGATGGTGGAAATAGCGATGCTGCACCAGTTGAAGATGAAGAGGGTGATCCCGAAGAAGTGGGACCCGTCGAAGATGTACCCCTAATAGATGAGATGTACGACGACGGTCCAGACTATGTCAGCTCCGTAATCAGTGTGATTGAAGACCCAGTGGCCAACAAAGATGTTGCGGATTCAGTCAAGGAAATCTTCGAAACTTATCCGGACGTGTTCAATGATAAACCCGGAGAGATCCGAGATTTTAAATATCATTTAGATGTCAAGGATACTTCCACTTATATAAAACGTCCCTATTCCATAGTATGGAGATGCAGAGCATAAGCAAGAACACACATCATGGAACCGCCGAGGGAATATATAATGCTTCTAGCCTAAAAACATACTTCGAGAGAGAAGCCTAAAGAAAATCCTTGTCGAATTTTCTTTGCCCTAAGAGGGGGGGGACATGTACCGGGAACACCGCTACGACAGAAGTTCGAAGTATGTTTGTTGAACTTCGCGCGAGATGGAAGGTAGGCAGCCCGCCGAACGCAGTGACGTACCCAGCGAGTGACGTGGCCGCCGTAAGCCAGCTCTCCGCTACCATATATGGTAATGATCCAGCTCGTCCTCAAAAGTACATCTTTGAGCTAATTTATCGCTATTTTGACACTGCCATCTTAAAGGCCCTTACAATAGACATCATCTGTTCAGATTTCAAGAAAATCCACCGAGTATTATAGAAGTTATAAGGGTAGATAGTACCCGAGTTCTAGACACTTCCATGCGAACGTGTATAAAAGGAAGACCACCCGACCTACGAATTCAGTGTCTGTCACTCCGCCGTCTCTGTGACACGGGTGACAAGAGAAGTCTTGTGTGTGTCGAACTTCTAGTCGACAGTCTGCGATATCCAAGTTCGGTATTTCTCTAAGTGTTGTATCAGGACTTTGCCATATTCTTGAAGTGCCTGAATGGGACTTTGTTTTCTGCGAGCATCGTATTGTAACTTTGTCATATTGACACATTGGGACTTTGTTTTTTTGTCGTGTGTCGTGATTGGACTTTGTTTTTTTCTTAAAGAACTTTGTTTTTTTTTCTGAAACGTCTCATTGGAACTTAGTTATTTTCGCCGAGTGTCGCGATAAGACTTTATTATTTTCTTAAGGTGACATACTGGAACATTGTCACGGAACTTTATTTTCTTCGAGTGTCGTGTTGGGACTTTAACATTTTTGCACATTGGAACTTTGTTATTTCTACACATTGGAACTTTGTTTTTTTCCTAAGTGCCACATAAGGACTTACTTATTCGACGACGATTGAATTTTCACGTGTGTTGTGTATCACATTGAACTTACGCGAACTTATATTTTTGAATCAATTTCTGGAACATTGAACTTAGGGGACATTAAACATTACGTTTAATTGTGAAATATGCAATGCTTTCCAAGTGCTGCACGGGGACTTATGTTTTGATTCTTAAAGACTGTGACAATTTGGAATACGCATATCGCATTTCCAGAAAGCCTAGAACTTTCCAGTATTTTGAGTGATCCATAATTTATGAAGTCAGACTTTTTCTTTCAAATATTACTATCTTTAATGGCTATTCACTTCGCTTATTAATGCAACAGGACAGTTTCCGAGTGCTACTTATTCAGTTCATTGACTTCAGAACTGTGCATTTAGGACTGCAGTAACAGTAATTCTCTAGAACATCCTGACTTACAGTGAGCTTGCCTTATGAACTTGCATTTCTACCAGTACTTATTCTTCGAGTGATTATTCTAGAACGTTTTTGCAGTAATCATAATTAAAAAAGTCATATCTGTTCAGACAGTGCCCTGAATGTGTGGAGTGCCGTACAGGAAATTCAGGTGTGAATTACGTCTCGAATCGAACCCAGGAGCACGTACCAATCTTCGAGACATTCCAGAACGTCGGGACATTCCAGAACGTCGAGACTTCCAGAACGTCGAGACACTTCCAGAACCTCCAGACGTTCCAGAATTCCTCATCTGAGCAGGTGTGGTCCCTGCCCAGTCGATGTCCAGCACCATCCCAGGACTTGGAGGTACCAACCAGCCACGACATTTCCACGCTGCTGTATGAAGGTGATATGAACTTGCTTTTGATGATCAATAAACTCAATTTATCAAAATAATCTCTCAATTTGATAACTATACCTCTCTCTGTACCAGCTCCAATGATAAAGCCACAACCGAGATTAAGACTCATGCTCGTTCATTTAATATCAAGCGCCTTAAAGATATGAACACATTTTTACGGGTACAGTATAATAGAAGAACTGAAGATCCATATACAGGTAAGTGGGTCGCCTTGTGGAAGAAGTTGAAACTGTGTAATTTGGGAGAGAGCAATCCCATGTGGTAGGCCTATTATGCGTCATAAGAAACTGAGTGAACTGGCTGTGCAGTTTGATGACATTGCTGTGAGCATGCTTTCAGGACATGGTGGATTCAAGCCCCACAGTCGGCAGGTCTGAAGTTATAATGCCAATTTAAATGGTTCGTTATTGGACATTATACATTTTCCAGCTAACTCATTCCTGATTGCCAGTGTTTCGCCCCCGTGTCGTGTGCTAGGTTGGGCTCATCAGTTGGTACCTAGCACACCTACAAAGATGCTGGCTAGTGCATACCGTGGAGGTCACTGCGTAGGCTACCTGTTTTTTCTTTTTTTTTGTTCCCTCATTTTCATTATAGGCTAATGCTGTAGCTGTACCTTTACTAAGGCAACAACCGCTTATTTTCATTTTAAGTCCTAGCCCTCTTTCCTATCCCATTCTTGCCTTACAACCAGTTTTCATGTGATTTAAGCCAATATATATGTAAAATCTGGTAATGTTATTTGACTCACTAGCGCCCCTGTACCTTTCCTGGGTTTCGCTAATGTTGTAATCTTGAGATACACCAAGTTGCAAGCTGAAAATATATTTAAAATGCCCCCCATCCCCTACTGCTTATTGAAGAAAGAAAACAACATCCAAGCAAAAGGAAGGACACCAGGCTGAGTAGCTCAGACGGCTGAGGCACTGGCCTTCTTACCTCAACTTGGCAGGTTCAATCCTGGCTCGGTCCGGTGGTATTTGAAGGTACTCAAATACATCAGCCTCATGTCCATAGATTTACTGGCAAGTAAAAGAACTCCTGCAGGACAAAATTCTGCCACGTCGGCGCCTCCAAAAACCGTAAAAGAGTAGTTAGTGGGACGTAAAACAAATAACATTATTATTATTAAATTCAATAATCCCACTCCCTCGATTGTGGTAAATGATCTAATGTATTTTGCACACATTTCTACTCTTTTCCGCATATTTAGGTCAGACATTACCTAATATGGGAGACAATTTTTTTTTATGCTACGGGCTTTACGTCGCACCGACTCAGATAGGTCTTATGGTGACGATGGGATAGGAAAGGCCTAGGAATGGGAAGGAAGCGGCCATGGCCTTAATTAAGGTACAGCCCCAGCATTCGCCTGGTGTGAAAATGGGAAACCACGGAAAACCATCTTCAGGGCTGCCGACAGTGGGATTCGAACCCACGATCTCCCGGATGCAAGCTCACAACCGCGCGCCTCTACGCGCACGGCCAACAGGTGACAAATATAGTGCTTTGAATATTCGTGATGTTATGCCTTCACGAGTTACCTATATTCGTGAACTGACAGTTTCTAGTCCTTAAAGCTAGTGAGGAGACCAATTATTTCTCGACCACTGCAGAACTGTGGACTGACACCTATAAAAGACGCCATTACAATGCACTATATAACTTTTTTTTTAACAAGTTGTTTTGCGTCACACCGACACAGATAGTTCTTATGGCGATGATTGGACAGGAAAGGGCTAGGAGTGTGAAGAAAGCAACTGCGGCCTTAATTAAGGTTCAGCCCCGGTATTCGCCTAGTGTAAAAATGGGAAACCACAGAAAACCACATTCAGGGCTGCTGACAGTGGAGTACGAACCCACTATCTCCCGAATACTGGATACTGTAATACTCATATAGTTGGTCTGTTATTGGACATTCTAAATTTTCCAGTTAACTCATTCCTGGTTGCCAGCGTTTTGCCCCAGAGAGGATAGAAAATTAGAGACAGAAATAAACAACAGAATTAGAAAAGCTAATCAATTTAATTGTTCCAGTGTGCTAAGTTGGGCTCATCAGTTGGTAAATAGCACACCTACCAAGACATATGGCTAGTGCATACCGTGGAGGGCCACTGCATAGACTACTTGGAGCCACCGGCAGCGCCAATGCGCTATGAGTGACTGTCTCATTTCCAAAAATTGATGCCTGCCTGGCCATCAGATGATATATATGTTGATTCCCACAGGGAACCTGAAATATTAATCCCAAATGAAAAGAGACTTGTTGTTCCTATCCATGAGAAGGGCAGCACTCTGGACTGTGCAAACTATCGAGCAATTTTTCTTTCCAGTGTGGCCGGAAAGATATACTCTCGCATACTGGAGAGGAGGCAGAGACAAGAAGTAGAGGAAAAGTTGGAAGAAGAACAGTGTGCTTTCAGGCCAAGTCGACAAACACACGACCATATACACACACTAACAACCGTTACAGAGAAACGACTTAGTCATAGGAAGGATGTTCTAGCTGCATTTGTTGACCTAAAGGCCGCATTTGACTCAGTCCCCAGGGAACAGTTTTGGGCAGCACTTGAAGATGAAAAGGTAACCAAGACCCTCTTATGCCGCATTAGGAGCATGTACAATACAGTCCAAGGAGTGGTGAGAATAGCTGGTGAATGCTCTAGGGAATTTGAAATGGTGAAGGGAGTAAAGCAGAGCGACAGCTTGAACCCTCTTCTCTTTGTGATCTTCATGAACCAAGTCATTAAGCAGTGTAAAAGAAGAACTAAAATAATTAAGGTTGGCAACTGGAACATGAGACCAATATATATCCAATCCTTGGTTTATGCAGAAGACATTCTGATTTTGGCTGGAAAAGAGGAGGATCTCTTATTGAATGGGCTTATGCCTTCCAGGACCGTGGGATGGAAGTGAATGCGAGCAAAATCAAGGTCATGCAGTTCACCAAAAGAGAAAAAGTACAGCTTCAGATCAAGTGGAACAATGGGGATATTGAGCAAGTAGAACAAATTGAGTATCTGGGCACCATTTTCAGAGAGGATGGAAAATTAGAGGCAGAAATAAACAGAATTAGAAAAGCTAATCAAGTTTACTATCGTATAAACAACACAATCATAGGGAAGAAAGAAATTATTAGAAACACAAAAATGCGGGTATATCATGCCATATACTTGCCAACCCTCCTGTATGGTGCAGAGAGTTGGACTTTGCATAGTCGTTTGGTTGCCGCTGAGATGATATCTGCGGAAAGTTGCCGGGAAAACTCAAAGAGACCATATTAGAACCGCCACAGTGAGCGATGAGCTTCAGCAGGAGCCAATAATGGAGGTCATGGAGAGGAGAGGATTGGGCTGGATTGGTCACCTAGATAGAATGGAAGATGAAAGGAAAGCGAAGCAGGTGTGGCGAGCCAGACCAACAGGAAGAAGAACACTAGGGAGGCCACGGATTGAACGGGAGGAGTATATCTTGGGACTGATCAGGAAGAGAGGGAAGACCCTGGGTGAGGTTCAGAGAATGGTGCATGACAGAAGAAACTTTAATAAATGGCTGGAATGTCCCGACACCTAACGGCACAAAGGGAAAGAAGAAGATGAAATGAGACAAAGTAGCCTAGCTCCAAGTAGCCTACCCAGTGGCCTCCACGGTATGCACTAGCCATGCGTCTTGGTAGGCGTGCTATTTACCAACAACTTAGCACACTGAGGCGAAACGCTGGCAACCAGGAAAGTTAGCTGGAAAATTTATAATGTCAATAACGGACCATTTATATTTACTCATTCGGGACAAATATATCAGGTTCCCTATGGGAATCAATATCTATATCATATGATGGCCAGGCAGGCATCATTTTTGGTAATGAAACAAAATCTCTCATAGCGCACTGGCACTGCCGGTGGCTCCAAGGTGATGTTTACATAGTTTTAAAATGTGTACATTAATTAAAACCCAGAATTTGTGACAAGGAAGCAATTAAAACTATCAAACATTGACTAAAAATTGTCCAAAGCCGGTTTTAATTAATGTACACATTTTAAATCTACAGTATGTAAGCATCACCTAAAGCACAACTTTTTGTTATAAAAAAAAAAAAAAAAAAAAAAAAGCATAAGACCACTGTGTTTAGTTTTAAGTTCAAATGTTTAATAGGATTAAGGACTTGACCTTAAGATTATTATTAGGCTGAAGATGCCCAAAAGTAGGGTGAAACGCGTACATAATTAGTATATGTAATTCATGTAGGATTTAATAACTACAGAATATAGGCTAATTGTATTGAACAGGTGGACATAGTGAATATTATTCTTGGAAGAATTTTATTTATACATACCACTTAGTCGAGCAGCTCGTCTCCTTTCTCCCCAGTCTTCCCAGCCCAAACTTTCCAACATTTTTGAAATGCTAATCTTTTGTCGGAAATCACCCAGAACAAATTTAGCTGCTTTTCTTTGGATTTTTTCCAGTTCTTGAATCAAGTAATTCTGATGAGGGTCCCACACACTGAAACCATACTCTATTTGGGGTCTTACTAGAGACCTATATGCTCTCTCCTTTACATCCTTACTAAAACCCCTCGGATTCCACTTCTTTACACATATCATTGATACATATAAGAAAATATAAAGGTCCAATTATACTGCCTTGAGGAATTCCCCTCTTAATTATTACAGGGACAGATAAAGCTTCGCCTAATCTAATTCTCTGAGTTCTATTTTCTAGAAACATAGCCAACCATTCAGTAACTCTTTTGTCAAATCCAATTGCACTCATTTTTGCCAGTAGTCTCCCATGATCTACTCTATCAAATGCCTTAGATAGGTCAATCGCGATACAGTCCAATTGACCTCCTGAATTCAGGATATCTGCTATATCTTCCTGGAATCCTACAAGTTGAGCTTCAGTGGAATAACCTTTCCTAAACCCAAACTGCCTTCTATCAAACCAGTTATTAAATTCGCAAACATGTCTTATATAATCAGGAAGAATGCTTTCCCAAAGCTTACATGCAATGCATGTCAAACTGACTGGCCTGTAGTTTTCAGCTTTATGTCTAATCACCCTTTCCTTTATACACAGGGGCTACTATAGGAACTCCCCATTCATTCGGTATAGCTCCTTCAAGCAAACAATAATCAAATAAGTACTTCAGATATGGTACTATATCCCAACCCACTGTCTTCAGTATATCCCCCGAAACCTTATCAATTCCAGATGCTTTTCTAGTTTTCAACTTTTGTATATCTTACTGTAAATGTCATTGTTGTCATAGGTAAATTTTAATATTTCTTTAGTATTAGTCACCTCCTCTATCTGGACATCATCCTTGTAACCAACAGTCTTTACATACTGCTGACTAAATATTTCTGCCTTTTGAAGATCCTCGCATACACATTTCCCTTGTTAATAATAATAATAATAATAATAATAATAATAATAATAATAATAATAATAATGTTATTTGCTTTACGTCCCACTAACTACTTTTACGGTTTACAGAGACGCGGAGGTGCCAGAATTTAGTCCCACAGGAGTTCTTTTACGTGCCAGTAAATCTACCGAAACGAGGCTGACGTATTTGAGCACCTTCAAATACCACTGGACTGAGCCAGGATCGAACCTGCCAAGTTGGGGTCAGAAAGCCAGCGCCTCAACCGTCTGAGCCACTCAGCCCAGCATTTCCCTTGTTCATTAATGATTCCTGGAATATCCTTCTTGGAACCTGTTTCTGCCTTAAAGTACCTATACACACTCTTCCATTTTTCACTAGGCCGCCAATTATGCTTGCCATCATGTTACCCTTAGCTGACTTCTTTGCTAGATTCAATTTCCTAGTAAGTTCCTTCAATTTCTCCTTAATTCCAGACATTTCTAACTATTTCTTTCCAACCTGCACCTCCTTCTTAGTCTCCTTACTTCTCTGTTATAATATAGCGGATCTTTACCCTTCCTTACCACCTTTAAAGGTACAAACCTATTTTCACATTCCTCGACAATTGCTTTAAACCCATCCCAGAGTCTGTTTACATTTTTATTTACAGTTTTCCACAAGTTACATCGATTAAAAGTTAATAATTAAATTCCTCTTAAAGCCAAAGAAACATCTTCAAGAAAGAAATAAAGAAAAATCCTGTAGGGCCTATCGTAATAACATTGCAGTTCAAGCCCCCCAACATAGTTTTGACAGAAATTATTGTAGACAACCTCTTATTTTTCGGCATTTAAGGACACTTATATTCTCTGTCCCACATAGTAGGGAAGATAATAGTAATTCACCAGCGGTAAAATTCATGTAACCACATTTCAGTTTAGAATTGTAGTGCAGATACGGTATATTTAGATTGTACACTATCTTACCTGCTATATTCGTGTGTATCTTTGTGTGTGTATCTATTACAGCATAGTACTGATAATAATCTGTCTAAGCATTTATCTTTGTTAATAATCTTTGAGTACAGTAGTTCATGCAAATTTCAAACTACCTATTTCAATTTCTGTTTGTGCTTAGTAGTGACATACGGTACCGGTATTGTAATTAGGATACGTCTGAATGTAGTTTAAATAACGAAGAGGATCCACTTCAGTACCAGACATATGCAGTTTTTAGAACTTTATATTGACACAAATTTTCTTTAGACAAGATTTTAAATTAGTTTACAATAATTTTAGCATGTGCTGTATGTCCCAACATCATATTTTATAACCACTATTCTGTAAAGTAAATATCATAAGAAACCACAGTTCAATTTTTACAATTCATAAATGTCATTGTCCTTTAAACAATGTTTGTTTTAAGATTAAATTAATATGGCTGATGATGTCCAATAAGAAGGGCAAAACATGTCCCCATAATATTCAGATTTTCTATGTCTAATTAACCACATAACGTGGTACTGATTGTATTGAATAGGTGGAACAATAAATGTACTCTTTTGTAAACTAAGTGAGATCGCTGTTTTCAATACGGATCAAAAATGAGAGTGATGATTAGTAATGAGTGGTATGTTCCAAGCTGTCAGTGGAGAAATGGCGTGGAATGACATTAGTAGGCGAATAAGTATGAGTGGCGTCTTTAAAAGTAGGAAAGATCACAATATGAAGATAAAGTTGGAATACAAGGGGGCAAACTGGGGCAAATATTCATTTACAGGAAGGGATTGGAATAACTTAACAAGGGAGATGTTCAATAAATTTCCAATGTCATTGAAATCATTTAAGAAAAGGCTAGGAAAACAACAGATAGGGAATCTGCCACCTGGGTGACTGCCCTAAATGCAGATCAGTATTGATTGATTGATGGCAGTTTTCATTTTCATTTTTTTCTTTTTTTAAATTTCCTCATGCCAGTTTTATCAGCCATATGGTACTGCCCAATATTCCTGATTTTAATATCTTCCTTTCTTTCACATTTATTTTTAATTACCACAAAAACAGCTTCGTGATCACTAATACCATCTATTACTTCGGTTTCTCTATAGAGCTCATATGGTTTTACCAGCACCACATCCAGAATATTCTTCCCTCTAGCTGGTTCCATCACTTTCTGAATCAGATGCCCTTCCCATATTAACTTATTTGCCATTTGTTGGCCATGCTTCCTGTTGTTAGTATTACCTTCCCAATTGACATTTGGTAAATCGAGATCAAGTAAACTCTTTCAAGATTACTTGTAAATTGAGATAACACGCTACAATCACGTTCCTTTCCTTATCGTTTCCCACATAGCTGATTATCTTATCAAATAATTCTGAATCAGCGTCTGCGCTACCCTTTCCCGGTCTGTACACTCCAAAGACATCACGTTGCCTATTATCTTTAGAAATGAGCCTTACATCTAAAATTTCATGTGTGTCATCTTTAACTTTTTCGTAGCTTACAAATTCTTCTTTCACCAGAATGAATCCTCCCCCTCCTACCATTCCTATCCTATCTCTACGATACACCCTCCAGTTCTGTGAGAAAATTTCTGCATCCATTATATCATTTCTCAGCCATGATTCAACTCCTATTACAATTACCTAGTAAGTAGATATATATTAAATTAATTCTATTCCTTTCTTTACAATACTTCTACGGTTGAGCACTAACATTTTTATGTCATCCCTACTTGATTTCCAGTTCCCTGTTCCCTTATCACCGCTCCCTAGGCCACCCCATTTCCCAGAATGCCCCTCCCCATAACCCTTCTCATACCCCAGGAAGGACAAGTTCATGAATTAAAATGTCTGAGAGGAGGTGGGAATAGGAGACTCCCTACTACAGAGAATTCAGAAAGCAAGACTGAAGATGTTTGGCCATGTAAGAATGATGAGTGCAAGCAGGACTGCAAGAAGGGAATATGATAGGGAAGTAAAAGGAAAAAGACCAGAAAATGGACAGATCTGGTGAAGTAAGATGTCGAAGAGATAGGACAAAATTGGGAGAAGATTATGAGAGAAGAGTGGTTCACAGACAGACAAAGATAGAAGAGGCTTGTACACCACACCCGGGCAACTGGAGATAGTCAACAATGATGATGATGATGAGCAATCGTAACAAAGCAAGTGCTATGTATTCCAGCTACAAGTGTCCCTAGTTGGAGACTTTTCGGCTGTCTGGGGGTCTTAGGAGATAAACAGTCTAACCTAGGTCCAAAGAGGGTTAATGACCATGTGGTTATCCATGATAATATGTAGCTGAATATGGAATAGAATATTTTTAGAATATATTTATTTATCACCTAAAGGATGTCCCAATTACAGATGATGTGATGAGCTGAAAACTGGCATTAGTTATTTTTTGTCATCTATGTTTAAGTTCATAAATTTTGAATAATTTAATTTATTAATTTGTTGTTTAAGGGAGTAGTATATAATTACTTCACCAATGTAGACCTATTATTGTTTGTTTGTTCACCCCTCCCCCCCCCCCCCCCACGACACAACAGCCCTGATGGACCTTGGCCCGGCGACCAGCCGCTGATCAGCCCGAAGGTCTGTAGATTATGAGATGATGTGTGGTCAGTGTGACGAATCCCCTCGGCCGCACCTTGGCTTTCTTTTTTTTTTTGCTAGTTGCTTTACGTCGCACCGACACAGATAGGTCTTATGGCGACGATGGGATAGGGAAGGGCTAGGAGTGGGAAGGAAGCGGCCGTGGCCTTAATTAAAGTACAGCCCCAGCATTTGCCTGGTGTGAAAATGGGAAACCACGGAAAACCATTTTCAGGGCTGCCGACAGTGGGGTTCAAACCTACTATCTCCCGAATACTGGATACTGGCCGCAATTAAGCGACTGCAGCTATCGAGCTCGGTCCTTGGCTTTCTAGACCAGGGCCAGTATCTCACTATCAGATAGCTCCTTAAATATAATCACGCAAGCTGAGTGGACCTCGAACCAGCCCTCTGATCCAGTTAAAAATCCCTGACCTAGCCGGTAATCGAACCCGGAGCCTACGGGTAAGAGGCAAACATGCTACCCCTAACCCATGTTCGTTCACTGGTACATTAATAATATACAGAGACGTACTGGTTTGTACATGAACTATTCAAATATCTGGGAGAAATAATTCAACAAAAAATGCATATGTAAAATTCTTACAATAAGGAACTACAATAGAGTGGTGAAACCAGAATGTGAATGTCTAGTTTTGAACTACAGTTTAGATAAACTGGAAGTACTAGAAAGAAGAAACATCTTAGATCGAATGAAAACAACAGAACAATGGAAATGTCAAAATAATAAGGAAATGTACCAGAACATAGAAAATATAACAGAAACAATTAAAAGGAGATTGCTATTTGTTGAACTTATCTATAGAATGGATAACAGCTTGACAAAATAGATATTAAAGAACCTTTGGGAGAAAAAGTCAACAACGTGCTGGATACAAGAGGTCAGGAAAGATTTAGAGAGAAATAAAATTAGAAGAGGAAACTATAGAAAGATTTTTTAAAAGAAAGTTTTAAGAATGGAAGAATGAAAAGGAAACCCATTCCAAAGTGGTCTGAGGAGAGAAGAATGATTCATAATGCAAATATGAAGGAATACAGGAAAAACGGGAGGAGGAAACAAAAAGGAAGGATGAACTGAAACAGAAATGTGGTCCTAAGCAGGCTTCATCGTAAAGAAAAAACATTAATGTCATGTTGGAAACAACATGCCCTACAATCCTGAAAATCGTCGGTGAAAAGACAATATCCCTTAAAACTGGTCACGCCTCCCAGTCACATATGGATATGAAGTCCATCAGAACAATGTTCGTTGTGTTCATTTTCCTACGCGCAGGTGTAAAGGAAACTGAACCTTATTTGCACTTAGAAGAATAGCACCAAATATGAACCTTAAATACAGTAGGCTATACTGAAGGAGTGTGTAAATACGTCACGAAAACACACATCCCTATAGTACGTTTCAGTAAGGTTCATTTTCCTTTACATATTGGCATAGGAAAATGAACACAACGAAAATTGTTCTGATGAACTGCAAATCCAGATGTGATAGGGAGGCATGGCCAGTCTTAAGGGAAATAACAGATAGGAAGTGTATTGTGACATTTCAGGTTTTGTTTCTTCAACGACGATATGGTACTTATCTGATACATCATAAATGATGTCACATACCGCTTAAAGAGCTGTATCAATTCTCCAGTTAAGTTCACACAGGAACTGTCAAATAGAACAAACCAAAGGCCAATTGGGTAGCAGACGTACCATTAGCTATCGCGCAAATTAATTTGACATCGACAACAGCAGGCACAACACGTGTCGCGAAATTTGCTCACTTTCGCTCTTTGCTCTTCTTTTTCTTCATTTTTCAATACTGGCTGCAGCATTGAGGTAAGAGGGCAGCACTGATAAAACAATAACGACGGGAAAACCGTCATATCATCATTAGAAGTTGTATTTTCAATTTTACCCTTTATTTCTTCAATTAATATTGATTACACTGTATACATTCCAGATAATTCGTATGATAAAACCAATGTTTGGGAATATATATTTTTAAACTCTAGGAAGGCCGATAGGATCGCTTTAATACGTGAGTGTTAGTCTTTATCATAATAAACACTACACTTTTGACCATTCCTTGGCCAAACCCACTTTACTGTCTTCATAATATAGTTATTCTCTACGTGTAATTAGGAAATTCTTTGCACTTTAACATTTAAATTTTATAGTGAAGTGAAGTCTTGTTTTAATTTTAACGTTTGGTTTAGCTTTCTTCAGTATCGCGTTGATCAGCTGATCAGTCTGAAGGTCTGTAGATTATGAGATGACCTGTCTCTGAACATACCAATTGAAGCTTATCTTTTTGTGTTGTATAATGTGATTAATAGTAGAATACGCTTATAGTAATCCTGTATAAGCTCTCGTACCGGTTGTAGGTAAGACAGTGCTCATCATTCTTAAGATTGACATTGAAGTTCCACAGAGACACTTTCATCTATCAACACTTCTTTTGAAGTTTATTGTGAGCTATTACAAAAAACTTTTCCTAGTTTTAAAAAGGGATTCAATTGCATGGGGTAGGAAGAGCTGGTGTGAGCATGCTCTAGAATGAATGGATTTATGTAAATAGTTGATTGCATTTTTTTTTTTTTAATGTTTGCAATTTAAATGGTGTTTGTATGTACAGTAGGTTAAATGAAAATAGGGTGGTGTCAACAATGAGGTGCAGATGTAGTGGAAATACTATTTTCAATAACTTGTTTGATTTGTACTTGGAAATTTCTCCCATTTAATCTTCAAGCACATGTGCCGGATTTTAGGGGAAAAGTAAAGAGAATGACATTGATGAATTTAATTACTGTTTTTCCCATAATTGAAGAGTTGCTTACATCACAAGCTTCTTCAGGAAGTATGGAAAGAATCCCTTTGTCTAATGGGTTAGCATTACCTATTTAACATTGAAGTGAAAATGTAAACCCACTGAACAGAAAGTTTGTTTTAATATTGCTTTAGTATTAATTTAATAAGAAGTTACTAATTATTTTGTGATTAGTTTATTAACATTGTAATATTAAAGTGACATATAGTATCTGTTAAGTCAGCACACTGGTGATGGGAGTTCTCAAAATAAAATACCATAATTTGTGATTAGGGATTTAATTTTTCAGAAAATATAATTTTGAGCAAGAGCACATCTTATTACTTCAAGGTGAGAATGAGCATAGGGCCAGATAGTTAATAAGTTGCCTCAGATTTAAATTAGGTCTAAGCTAAATATTTGAATTTAAATCTAGTTTAAACCAAAGAAACCAAGATTTTTTTTTTTAAAACTTTTTTTTCAGCCATGACCATAATAGTGCCACTCATGACAAGTTCAGGTAATTGCAACACTCAGTTGTGAAGATAAGATTGGTGAGAAAGTTGTACTAATGTTAAATATAATCTGAAACAGTGTTACTAATTCTTGCAAAACTTTTTTATTATTATAGTGCACAAATTGTGCATTAAAGACAATCAGACGTACAGAACGCAATGAGCAACTTAGTTAGTTTTTTGCAATTAACAACGTGATGACGATCACAATGATTATCGCAGAGTTCTCACAAGCACATTTTACTTGGGTCGTGGAAAGACTTCAATTTGCAAACCCTGTGATGGAATCCATGCACAGCCATTGAGGTCACAAAGTGTTGCAGCGCCTGGTTTGTATCCGCCCAAGTCTTGTTCACCATGGCCTCAGTGGAGTAAAACTCTTATATTTAGCAGTTTTCATACAAGGTCTTCTTGTTTGACTCAAAGTTGCTCTCAGTTAATATTCGGCTCTTCTAAAGGTCACCATTGGAGGATGTCCTTTGTTTAAATATCGTATAGCATAAACCGAGCTACTCCATTTGTGTTGTCAAGCAGGGAAACCGGTCTTGACCTAATTTACCAATTTTGAAGTAAATAAATCTGTGTATTGATAAGGTGGTGACTTTTAAATTATCTTTATACTGTTATTTCGTGCATTGCGACGTCATCCGAGCCAAGCAATGTTAGATCTTCAACCTGTCTTTCGCGATCTGGGTAAGGAAACTTTACACTATTAATGACTGGTTACCCTCAGAAAGGAAAGTAGACTTATCCAATATATCACTCAAGCATGTTGTGGTTCACAGCGGTTGAATGGATGTACGACGAGAGCTCGGTGAGACTGAAAGGGGCAGGATTATCGGTACCCAGAAATTCGGTCATTCCATCTGTGAGATTTCTGGCAAGTCTCAGATACCATGTTCAAGAGGTGAGTGATGTGGTGAAATGAAAACACCAGGAAGTTATAAATACTCCACCTCAACCAGAGAAGTTAAAACATTCTAACAGATACGACCGTTAATGTATTCAATGTGTAGTGAAGTAAAACCAGAAAGCTTCGTTAACAACTGTCTATAGACTTTTAAGTCACATGTGGAAGTAATGCCAGTACTCATACCATTCATTGGGAGGTGTTTGTACTTGGATTCTTTGGGCGAGCTGCTGCACATAGACCAAGAACTACTACTGTAAACTGAACATTTGCCACTGATTACAATGGTGCCTTTGAACTTCAGAACAGTGGAGTGATAAATCACGATACATATTGTGGCAGTCTGGGACGTTTACGGACGTGGTGAATGCCGGGTGAGCATTACTTACCAGAATACATTGTTCCCACTGAAATTTGGTGGAGGAGGCATTGTGGTGAGGGCCTGTTTATGGTGGTTTGGTTGGGGTCCAATGGTTGTAGTCCTCAAATGCCAAAGCCTGTCAGGCATTATCAGACCCATTCATAAATTGAAAGTCATAACCAAGCAATTTGTCGAAGTGGGAGCGAATGAAATCAAATTGCCAGCCCAAAGCCCTGGTCTAAACCAAAATTAACATCTCTGGGATCCGTTAACAGCCAGGCCAGACCGCTCCAAAACGGCTACAGAACTGTGCGACATTTACAGGAGGAATTGAGGAAAATGCCTGCAGTCATCTACCAAAACTTAGTGGAAAGTTTTCGTAGGAGCAACATGCAGACCAGCGCCATCTACTGAAATATATTTTTACTTCCCACAATTATGGGCTGCTTCATTGGAAAAAGTATGTTTGCACATGTAATATAAATAAAAATGGAACATTACAATTTAAAAGTACTCCACAAATCTGTCCTTTTAACAGATTAAAACTGCAGAAAGTGGATTTCAAACTTTTTTCTTTTTTTCTGCATTATTGTCCATTTTTCCTGTTCAGGTACTGCAAAAAATGACTTGTAAACATTCCATCTCTAGAAACCATAAAAGTATTTGGGACGTAAAAATAATCACTAAAATTTTTATGTGGGTAACTTGTATAAAGTTTCAGAAGTTTCTTACATGTCTGAGGTTTTTTTTTTTTTTTCAAAATCCTTCAAGTTAATTTTCATAACTGTTTATATGCCTTTCTTCTTCACAAATGGGTCACCTAGAACCACGCGGGATCAACATTTTTCAACCTTCTTTTTTGCCCAGTAGTTCATCTTCAATGATTGTGCACGTCTCCGGTCCTCCAACCATGCTGATCATGTGGGTTTCCTTTCTTGTTCCTCAAATCCCTGTGTTTGAATGATGTTTTGTATTTCCGTATATAAATACATTCCAATAAACTCGTTTTACATTTAAGTAATGAACATAGGTTTTCGTGGCTCATTGTATTAACGTAAAGAAATAAATGAATACTGGATTAAAGGGATTAAGGCCACTATATATATTTATTTTAATGAAGCCGAGCTTTCAACCAAATTGCATTGGCCTTCATCGGTGCATGTTAAGTTCTGCCTCTGATAGTGAGCAAAGAAATTTGAAGGAACGTGGAAGTCATGACCGTACTATCCACGGCCTACCCCACTAATTGGACTCAAGGATCATCGTGCTGTGATTGTTTTCACCACTGGAAGCTCAAATCCCTGTTTCGACCATTAAAAAAAAACACACTGAAACACTGGGCATGTATGAAGTTCCATGTGGTTGTGTCTGCTCATATATTGGCATGACGAAAAGGCTTGTCAGCACCAGGGTGAAAGAACACATCAGGTCGGTAAAGAATGTCACTCTTACATCCTCCATGGAGAATGCCATAAGACAATCTGCCATAGCAGAACATTTCTACAGTAGGTACAGACCATGGAATCTTCTTTGACCAGGCAAAGGTCATCGCGCCTGTAAAAGACTTATATGCTTGACTGGTAAGGGAAGCCATAGAGAGAGAGCTGCGTCCAGATAACATCAACAGGGAAGACGGCTTCAAATTATCAAATACATGGAGAGCTGTACTGCAGAAATACATGCATAATACCACCATGGAACAGCGGGACGCAGTCACGAAACTGTCGACAGAGGGCGGTGAATCACAGCACGACAATCCTTGAGTCAAATTAGTGGGTTAGGCCATGGATAGCACGGTCATGACTTCCACGTTCCTTCAAATTTCTTTGCTCACTATCTGAGGCAGAACTTAACGTGCCCTGATGAAGGCCAATGCAATTTGGCTGAAAGCTTGGCTTCATTAAATATATATATAGTGGCATTAATCCAGTATTCATTTATTTCTTTACATTGTTTTACATTTGTTAAATTCATCTTCTTGTCTGTTTTCATGCATAGCATGCAGACTGTGTTCAGCACACATCGGTGTACAGCAATGCCTTCAAATCATCTCCTGATATGGCTAAAAAGTTAAAAGGTTTATAATTCCCTCTTCATGTATCCTATTTTGATTCCTTTTCCAAAACTCTCTATTCCCAAAATGAATGAAATAGGCTGTAATTCTTCTGCTTTCCTCCCTGAATATTCTTTGTTTTCATGTTCCTGTACACTATAACTGTTAAGGGTAACAAAACCTCATTTCAAGTGACAGATTTAGCTTATAATTTTAACTTTTCTGGAAGTAAGTTTCTCATACTTAGTGGGGAGTGTGGAATGGATATCAGTGTTGGCAAGATAGAGGTCATGATTGTGGACTGGGCAAACAACTGGCCACACCTGAGACAATTAGAAAGTTTTGAGGTGGTGAGCAGATTCATTTATTTCAAAGCCCTGATAACAAGCCATTGGGGCTGCTCGGTTGAGATCACGAGACTCCTTTCAGTGGCACGTAATGTGACGGGGAAGGTGACCAAGATCTGGAAAGACAGAGCCATCACTAACACGAAACTGAGATTGCTAAATGCTCTGGTTTTCCCCAATGCCACATAGCAGGTGAAACCTGGAAAATTAATAAAGCCGACAAGAGGAAGATTGAAGCAGTGGAAATATGGGTATACCGCAGAGTTCTAAATGTATCCTGGGCCGAGCACTAGACGAATGCTTCTGTCCTAAAAGAGCTCAGGGTCAAGCAGAGGCTCGTGAAGATTAGTCAGGCGTGTTTTGAGGTACTTTGGCCACATATCAAGGAGGACTGGAGCTTTGGGAAAGCTGATCGTAGAGCACAAAGTGCACGGAAAAAAGGACCCAAAGAAGGGCTCCAGCAAGGTGGATTGACCAGATGGAGTTGGTTGGAAGGTTTCTAAATCAAGTGATGCATCTAGCACAAGATAGAAGAGCATGGCAAAAACTTTGCAACCACATATGACAGGTCACCACACCCTGTGAAGGGTACAGAAAGAGAGACAGACAGACTTAAAAATCTGTTGATTTGCAAAAAGTCAATGTTGTCATTACATCAGTGAATTATCATAATACACTAGTGTCCAGAAGTTAAGCATAAGTTACGAGTAAGCAGGGAAACAGGAAATAGGCCGCAAATCGCACGACATATGCACCTACCAACCTTACATGTTCACTCTGTACAGTTTAGGAAAGGCGTGTTCCCTGCTTTGACTAGCGGCATAACCGCAAGGTAAATACAGCCAGTGCCTGCGCCCCATATTCCCTCAGTCGTGTTTGCCCTGTTATAGTGTGCGGAGTGTAGCCTCGTGGTAAACATGACAACATAATGGCACGACAACGCCATTTGGACCCCGTTTTGCCGTGTAGAATACTCGGCCGCCTGGAAGCAGGCCAGTCACAGTCCGAAGTTGCCGTATTCTTGAATGTGCCACAAAGTATCATTTCCAGGCTTTGGAGACGATTTCGAGACACAGGAGATGTTAGTCGTAGGCCAGTACCAGGTCAACCAAGGGTAACCACCCCACAACAGGACCGATATCTGGCCTTAACCGCTCGATAAAATCAGAGTGCACCTGCAAGACAATTGTCGGTGAAGCTTGCAGCTGTCTCAGGGGTTGCCACTTCCCGGCAAACTGTGTACTGGAGGCTCAGAACAGCAGGGCTGTTTGCCAGACGTCCAGTGATGTGCGTCCCGCTCACTCCAGCACAGAGATGGGCCCGTTTACTGTGGAGCTATCAGCATCGAAACTGGACCATGAATGAATGGAGGCAAGTGCTCTTCACAAATGAATCCTACTTCAGTTTGCAGAACGATTCCCTTCACACATTAATCTGGAGAGAACAGAGTAGCTGATACAACCACAGGAACATCGTGGAATGGGACCAGTATGGTGGCGGTGGAGTCATGGTGTGGAGTGGCATCATGTTGAATGGCCGTACGAACTTGCACATCTTCATGGGTGGTCCGAGGAACACTGTTACCGCTCAGAAATACAGGGATGAGGTACTGAAACAACATGTTTGACTCCTCAGAGGTGCGGTTGGTCCTGACTTCCTCTTAATGGACGATAATGCCCGACCGCATCGCGCTGCTCTTGTGGATGAATTTCTGGTTGGGGAAAACATTCATTGCATGGACTGGCCAGCGAGTTCTGCGGATCTGAATCCTATAGAACATGCCTGGGATGCATTGGGGAGGCGAATTTCATCCTGCCAGCCTCCACCAAGGACCCTCCAAGACCTTCGCATTGCGCTGTCGGAGGAATGGGATCGACTGCCACGAGAGCTCTTGGACCATCTGATAGAGAGCATGCCATGTCGCTGCGAAGCATGTGTGGCTGTTAGGGTAACCATACACCCTACTAACAACATATTTTGTTGTGGAAGACTTTGCCAAGTTTTGTTAGTTGTTGTCAAAGGTGTACCTTAGCTATCAGAACCTTTCTGACACTGGATTTTTTGTTTTGTTTTGTTTTTTTACAAGTTGTGCGACATATGGTGTGCGAGTCAACTTCCGTTTGTTCAGCAAGCCGTCTGACAATATCAGGCGGTATGACCTCGTTTAGTGATTATGCTTAACTTTTGGACACTAGTGTAGAAGATTATGTACTGTATGTATCATCAATTTCTTTTGTCCAGCTCACATTGGTTGGAATGTTTATGGCACATTCCCATCTTTATCTGCTTTGGTATCCTTCCCTCTTCCATCCTCTTAACATGTCCACTCATGATTAGTACCACCAAGTGAGGAACACCATGAGCCTGTGTTACCTGAGAGTGGTGCCATTGTCTTGTGGTATACCATGGGTCTACATTACGTTTGATTAGTACCACTAAGGGAGGAATACCATGAGTCTGCTTTACCGGTAATTAGTACAGTTATGAGGGGCCAGTGACCTGGATTTTGGACCCCTTTGGACAACAAGAATCATCTCAGAATATGAGGCATTGTGAATTGGATCCTCTGATCCTTTTGGATTCACTATCATTTTTCAACATAATTTGTTTTAGATTTTAGTCAGTGGATACATTTTTTTTGTTTTAATTATAGTTTGGTACTGTTAGGTGCCAATGACCTAGCTGTTAGGCCCCTTTAAACAACAATCAACATGTCCACACCATCTAAATTTATCCCTCTCCATTCTGTCATAAAGCTTTTCCACTCTGATTTCCTAGCTGTCCTTTCTTGTCTTTCCTATCACACTTCTTAGAAATTTCATTTCGTTAGTGTGGATTTCATTCTTCTTTTTGACAGTGTCAGGTCTCTACTACATATGGTCAGTATTGGGCTGTAGTAGATGTTACAAATCACGTGTTTACACTTCATTGGTTCTTCCTTCCTCCTCACCAGGTTTCTCACACACTGGTAAAGTGCATGTCCATGTTAAATCCTTTTACCGATCTCCATCACTTCCCAAATTGAAGCTTTCAACAATTGAAGGTTTCCCCTTTACATAATTCCTTTCTTTTCCCTTACTCCTGTAGACAACACCATTCTTACTCATTTTCACGCTGATTTTTATTCCATAATTTTCAATAACTTCACTCAGCAAGTCGAGTTGCCCTTTTACTTTCTCTGTTTGCTCCACACATCACACCATCTCCAAATGGCATTACCTTCAGCTCCCTGTTCCCATATTTTACCTTTGTTTCTTTCACAATTTCATCCATACTGGTAATCATTATGAATAACAGTGGTGGACAGCACACTTCATTGTCATAGTCCACTTTCATTCCAAAACCACTCTGTTTTCCCGACACTGTTGCAACAATTTTTGTACATTCCTTGCATATATTTGTCATTTGATTTTCAGATCCTTTCTGTTGCATTACTTTCCATGCTTTTGCTCTGGTTACACTATCTTAAGCCTTTTCTAAATCAAGAAATGTCATCAGTCATCACCATCCATATTCCCAATATTTTTCCATTACTTGCCTCATACTATAGACTGATCTAGTGACTGTGTTGATCTTCCATTTCAAAAGCCATATTGCTCTTATAATAGTCCTTTCACCTTTCTTCTCATTCTACTGGGCGAGTTGGCCGTGTGGTAAGGAGCGTGCAGCTGTGAGCTTGCATCCGGGAGATAGTGGGTTCGAACCCCACTGTCGGCAGCCCTAAAGATGGTTTTCCGTGGTTTCCCATTTTTACGCCAGGCAAATGCTGGGACTGTACCTTAATTAAGGCCACGGCCACTGCCTTTCCTATCCCATCGTCGCCATAAGACCTATCTGTGTCGGTGCGACGTAAAGCAACTAGCAAAAAAAAAATTTACTGCTACATTACAGAACTTTTTTTTTTGGGTATATTTTAATAAGTAATCAACAGAATGTGTAACACATATTATTATTATTATTATTATTATTATTATTATTATTATTATTATTATTATGTGATGATTGATTCAGTAATTTCATTATTCTTTCCTTTTTCTTTTTTAATTCCTGCATTTCAGTTACCTTCTATTTTGTCTGATAGATCAGGGTGTATCCCAAGCCAGTTCTGCCAACCAAACTAGTTGGCTGTGCAATATGGATCGTATACAGTAACTGTAAGCTTGCTTTGGAAGATGGAGAAGTCGAACCCCACTGTCAGTGGCCCTAAAGTTTCTTTTTGGTGGTTTCTCTTCATTGTCAAAACTTACTGGTTTTCTCTCACTTGTTTGTTTCACCAATATTGTTCAATATTGTCGCTTCATTTCTGCTCCTCACAAACTTCATTTCAGAGACCTATCTTATTTCTTTCTTTCTTTCTTTCTTTCTTTCTTTCTTTCTTTCCTTCATACCCAAATCTTCAGTGCATACATTAAGTTGGGTACATAGTTACTAGTACAAAATTAATTTGCTATTCTTTGAGACCTTTCTGCTTTAAATGAGACATCCTGATGGAAAAATCCCTTGCCTCTTTTCTGTCATCCACGAACCTACTATGCTGGCATAGCAGGGGGCGTGGCGCATCCCAGGTGGCGGATAGGAGAGTCCTAACTGGTTTGCCAGTGGACGTGATCAAAATAAAATAGCTCTTGCAGACCAAACACACAACCCCCTGTATGTGGGGGACGCAGATACAAAGGACACACGCATGATATCCCCTACCCGTCGTAAGAAGTGACTAAAAGGAGCGACCAAGGGATGATCGAATTGGAACCGTGAGACTACTTGTAATTAGTACCATCATGCAGGGAACACCACGGGTCGCTTTTACTTGCACCTAGTACCACTGTTAGGTACACAATAGGTTTGTGATTAGTAGCGACAGTGTGTGCTTTTGGTTGGGTTTTACAGTACCTGTGATTAGTACCACTATATGAGCGACACCATGGGTCTGCCTTGCCTATGATTAGTACGCACTGTGTGAGGAACACCACGGGATAGTAAGAGTCCCTGTGGTTAGTAATCTTAGTGAGGAACACCATAGGTTTGCGTTGCCTGTAAATGGTGCCACATTGTGAGAAACACCATATGTCTGTTACATGTGCGCATCACATTACCTGTGAATAGTACCATAATGTGTGGAATACCGCGAGTGTACGCTACTGTTTGTTAGTACCGCAACATGACAAAGACCATGGTTCTACTTTCCTAGCGATAAATACCATTTTGAGTGGCTGATGACCTGGATTTTGGACCCCTTTAGACTACAAGCATCATCGATTCATTTTTCATTTCAGAAGCAGTCTGTTGGTCAGTAATACTATTGTTTAATACTAGTTTCTGGGAATGTCATTACATTTCGTACCATTAGGGGCCGATGACCTCGGTGTTAGGCCCCTTTAAACAACAAGCTTCATCATCATCATCTTCTCTGTCCCTTTATTTTACTTTTACCTTTTCTCAAAGTACTCCTCCTAACTAAATGAAACTTCTTACTCACTGTGGTTTCTTTACTCCACATGTTATGAATTTAGGTCTGTAGGCCTATAGTATAACTATTTCTTCATTCTTGGACTTCTTTTTCACAATTTCTCCACAAAATCAAATCATTGGCTTGCACCATTAATTTCATATTACATTGTCCAATCATTTTTACCCTACTTTGTAACGTAATGAAGAAGAGTAACTATTTTTTTAAACCCAAGATCATTCTCCAGTCTACTCCATTGCCAGGGTGAGTGATTCACCTGGTAGAGCATTGGCAGGTTCAGTCCCTATCAGGCTGTTGGTATTTGAAGATACTCAAATTACACTAGCTTCATGTTGGTAGATTTAATGGCATGTAAAAGAACTTCTGCAGGACAAAATTCTGGCATTTTTGCCGAATGAAGAACAAAAAGCTATGCGAGTTGGAATTTCCCATATACTTCTCACATGGTATAAAGAGTAAGGTGACACTTTTTTGGACAAAACAGTCACGTGTGATGAGACTTGGGTACATCATTACACCCCCAAATCGAAGAGCGCCAGTGTGGAGTGGAAGAGGAGTGGTAAGTGACAAGTCTGTGATAATATTTGAAGGTATTAAATTTAAGAAGTAATTCTCATTTATCATCTTAATATTGAATATTTTATGTTATAGTAGTCTCCTAATATATCATTAATATTGTTTATTCACTGAGATTATAAATTGTGATATAATAATCACAGTGCACATCACTTCCTTTTTGAGTTTTGATTGGATGATTCCACCTATGCAACAGTTTCCTTATTAAAAATTCTTGACACTACCCTTCGCAGTTCTTTCGGAAGTTGGTTATTGACAAGTCTTTCATTGAGGTAGGGTTCAGTTAATTGTCCGTCCAATGTTTTCAGAAACTGAAAGCTAGTGACAGGCATGTCGTTTTTGAGCGATGTCTGTACAATGAAAGAATTTATTCCAAAAATATTTAGGATGATGAAGAAAATCACGAGAGGCCATCTGCGCATCCGGGGATCCTAGGATCACACACTGACATGCTAGGGTGAGATATGGAAGCCATAGCAAGGCTTACACGAAGAAAAAGTATCAAACACGCACTTCGAATGAAATATGAACACTTACAAAATTTTAAGTCACGGCAAACTTCGTAACACAAATGCTGTTGTGGGGTCGTAAACGGCATTGCACAATATTTAAATCAAATTCCTGAGAAAACCAATATTTGCTAAAAGCTACAACTCAAGATAGCAGTTGACTTTGCACTAAGTGACAGCTACAGTGAAAGGCGATAGCTATGGAATGTGGAAGGAGCGCCAGGGCTGTACAAAGTCACTGGTATCTTTAAAGACCCCACAACGCCAGTCGAGGGTTAACTTTCGAGGTGGAAAGACCCAAGTTTAGTGTGACTTTTCTAGCGAGTATCACGTATGTAGTCTTTATGGCAGAGCCAGCAATGTGCCGGTCGCTTGTAGTCGAGCATATCGGTAGTGTAGTGATCAAAATCCAACCTTCAACGCTTCAAGACCCTTCATATTCACAGATGAAAATGAGCTAATCTGTTGTTTACCTTAGATGAGCTTTTCTTTTTAAAAAGTCAAGTGACTTATTCTTCAGGTTCTTGTGTTTTGTATGAAAATGTCTTTTTGATATAGATGGCTTCATTGAATTGTTGGAAAGAGCCTCATGGCAAACAACAAAAAAGGGGTTGTGGTTTTGACTCGCTTCTTCCATAAGTAAATCCTAAAGACAAGAACGCAGGGTCATACTTTCTGACAGTATGTTGAGATTTCGGTTCAGAACACATACTCCTATGAGAAAAGGATTCAGCTTCTGCTGGCTCTGCAACTTTTTCACAATCTTTGTATTCATCAGAAGCAACCATACTTTCTGTTTTAAGTCTGCTTTTCAATGCATTCTATCATTATTCATTTCTTCCTCTTGGTTGATGTGAGAAAAGTACACACACACACATTATAATTATAAACTCACAACTACTGTGTATTTTCAGCCACTCTTAACAAATCATGGCTAGACTGCTTTGATTGCAAGCGAGAAAATAAAATGTCACATATTACATAGTGTTCTTACAAACATTAGAAAGTACTGTAGTGCTGCATCAGATATTGTGTTCCTCAGATAATCAAAGAAGAAAGTTCATATTGAACCCCCAGGGGTACATAGGTACACGTACCTCAATTTCAGAATCGCTGGTTTAAATCATTGAAATAACATTGGCGCTAATGATCTAATCTATTTTTTTTTTAGCATGAACTCTACAGTACTCGGTATATTGTGCTTTGGCAATATATAAGATTGTGTACCAATGTTCTAAGTTGGCTGTGATGTAAGAGTTCATTGGGTTGCATATCTCCAGAAACATTAAGGGGCAGGAGGGCCACCCAGCAGGCCTATAATACATCTATTTTTATAGATTGATATTTTACACAGGTTATCGATATGTGAATTATATTCATTTTTTTAAATTTCAGCTGTATAGCAGCCTTCTCCTCTTCTTCCTTCCTTCCTCTCTCCCCATGTAAATTAAATTATTTAAGAGTTCCCTTCAAAGAGTTCTTTTTTTGCTATAACAAAATGAACAATATTTTGTATAAACTAATTTAATCCAGTTCTGTGCTTCCATTTCTGAATTTGTGAGGTTTCTATATCCTGTAAGCTTCACTCATGAATTATCATTAACAGTGATCATGGGATCTAATCTTCTTTGTGTGTACAAGTTTTCTCTTATGAAACCAGAATATTTGGGACAATGTTTCAAAGTTTATTCATATTTTAAGTTTGTACTTTGTTGGTAGATCAAATAATGCAGTGATTGTTCTAATATTTTTAAAAGAGGATGTCACACCTTAATATTATCACTGGTAAAAGATGCATTTTGTATAGAAAATCAGAAGTAATTGTAATATTTAAATTTTCTCATAAGTAATCTTGATTCTATTGCTGTCCTTCTATATATGTATTGTTTCATATGCTCATATGAGAATTTAAAATTTTATGTTTTAGCTACTTGTAAAATGGAGGCACTTGTAGCACGTATCAAGCGCTCACCTGTTGCTCACTTGCTGCTTGCCATCACGTTCTTTGTCTCTGGTGTGATCATCAATTTGGTGCAGTGCGTACTCTACTTTTGCTTAAGGCCTTGTAGCAGATACTTGTTCCGCAAGATAAACTACTATGTTGCATACTCCCTGTACTGCCGTAAGTTCTGTTGACTGATTCATAGATTAACCTCAGTAAACAAAATGCTAGCATAACCTTATTTTTTTAACCTATTGATGTTGTTTCCTCATTGTGTATGTAATATAGGCATAAAAAAATGAATGTGTAATGCATGTTGATTTACCATAATAAAGGTTTGCTGGCACTAGTTTAGTACTCATCTGAAGTCACCACATTCTGCTCAGGTAGCCAGAATTATTCCATACACACTTGTAATTGAGACAGAAGGCAGGAACTTGAAAATGAACATACAGTATGCTAAATACAATGACAGGTCAGTGTGAGAAGTGAGAGCAACAGAACGAGGAGACAAGGACAAACATAAAACCACAAAAGAACAACAAGTGGTGTATCTTCATACACTACTGTCTTCAAAGAGGTGGGTTTTCCCTCATCCCCAGTTTTTCCATATACGATTCTTTTTGGACCCTTGTGAGCTTGTTTTGGCTCTCCAGCTTCATCAGGAGGGTGGATACCAATGTTTATTGAGGGGCCGTCTTTACAGATCAGTCTTGTATGTGAAAAATGTAGCATAAAGAAAGATTGATAAAGATCGAAAAAAGGAAGAGACAAACAGATCAAGATGAAAAGAGGTGGTAAATACTAGGAATATAAGACAAACACACTGGAAGAAAGGATCCCACCTGATCAATATAAGTAATAAAAAGGAACAAACTGGTGACATATCAAGAAAGAGCTTGAAAAGAGATACGACAGAAGAGGGAGCAACAGAAGAAACAGACAAATATGATGACCCAAAAAATAAATCTCCACTTCTTCATACACTGCTATGTTCAAATAGATTGCCCTCCTAACAAAGCATTAGGTTTGGTTCATGTTGTGAATGTGTACTGGTGGAGAGGTTGTAATTTGTAATTTCTGTAGCTCTTAGTTATCTAACGTATTAAATAGTTCTAGTTGTTTCATTTCTTTTATTAGCAATCCAGGTGCTTTGATATATTGGTGAGAAGGTGATGGTAACTGATCCCAACACAAAAGAACACCCATTTAATAAAACCTGTCAATGAAACCTACATATTTATATTTAATAAACGTGCAGAATATTAGTCAGGCTTATGAAAAGATGCACTGTAATTAATTTACTGTGTTTGTCTTCAGAATTTATTTTATTAATATAATGTTTTATTAAAACAAAAGAATTAAAGTATAGGAGTTGAAGGAGAAAAGCATACAAGAATTTCAAAGGGAAATGATACCCTTGGTGCCCAGGACGGACTTAGCGGACAAAAATTTGAAACAAACATTAGATAATCGCTCCACTTCCTTACACTCGATTGTTTGCATGGGTTGAAGCACGCTCGGTCTTGGTCGAAGGAAAGTCCACGATAGTCGATAACTCATTCTTTGATATGATTGGTATTTTTGACCACGTGAGTGTTGTTCTTTGTTCACAAAGTTGGTGTTCTTTGAAAGTTTTGGCCTTTTAAGTTTGACATATTTTAATTGTTAGAGTTTTTGTGTTATAACTTCGTACTTCGCAGTTTCCTGTATTCGTTGGACTAATTACATTCGTTCCAGTGACGGTATACCGCTATTAGCAAAGCCCATTTAATTATAAAGAAGAAGAAGAATTACATTCGTTCCACGTGCGTGTGTGTGCTTTTTTACCATGTGCATATTCTTTGTTGACGAGGTTGGCGTCGTGTTCATTTAATGGTTTAAGACTTTGTGTGCTTTGACATATTTTAATGAAGTGTTTGACTGCCTTGAGTGTTTGTTATAATTTTATGTGACGTTCAGTGATCAAGTTCATTTCGATTTTCAGTACATATCTAGACATTTGTTCTTGGACATTTTCATATGCTACATTCCTATTGTACATTATCATGAATAAATCCAACGAGAAACAGTACTTTCAGACATTTAAAGAATCATATTCTTTTGATTTTCCATGCATACTAAAATCAAGAAAGGGAGAAAAATTTGCCTTTTGCACGGTATGGGAGTGTGATATTAATATTGCACATGGTGGAAGAAACGATTTAAGTGATGAGTTATTGGCATTCAGACTTCGGACATAGTGAATGATTTCCAGGATACAGATAAGTCCCTTTTCTTTTCATCAGTGAGAATCTACTTTTGTATTGCCTGTGACTACATTGTCAACAAGTTTCCACTCAAGGATGATTATGTTAAAGCATGCTCAAGTTGCTAGGTTAGACAGCATTGAAGATGCACAGTTTTCTTCCATTCGTTTTTTCTCGGAAAAGTTTCCTATCATGTTATGCAATGAAGAGAATGAAACCACAGATGAGGTGATGAATGAGCTTCAGAGGCATTCACAGTTCTTCAGGTAGATGCCACTTCAGCTGCAAATCAAGATGTTGCAAGTGATTCCAGTTGGGCACAAATATCAAGAATTCATGGAGCTGATGGCCTTCTTAAGTATAACCGAATTTCTAGAGTAATGCTCTCTATTCCCACCATACCCCAAAGCAATGCAGAATGTGAACGTGTTTTTAGCCTTGTGAAGAAAAATAGAACAGAGTTCAGATCATGCATGTCCAATGAATCTCTGGAGTCTATTTCTATTTTGAAGACCAGGAGTTCTGGTTCCTGTTATGACAAAACATTTTCTCAAGACTCTTTAAAGGAAGCTAAAAAGGTCACAACTATTATTTTAAAGCTGAACTAGCGTGTGATTTGCAGTGTGTATCATATTTCTTGCCTGTGTTGTGTTACACAAGTTTTATTGTGTAAAGCCTTTTTAAGTTATCGCATATCTGCTTAATTTATCAAGGAAATTCTGTCGTGTATGCTCCAAACTAATATTCGCCATGCCTGCTGCTGTTTAACATGGATTTCTTCTTGATTGTTATGTTCATCTACAAGTCATTGGCCTATGATATAAGTAGATATGATTTCTTTGAAGTATCCTGTTTAAAGCATGAATTATTGTATTTTGTAGCCCAGAAGTATTGTTATTTTCGTCAAGCCGGGATATTACATCAAATCAGCTTCATGGTCCGTATTGCACTTACACAGAATCACAACTAGGTCTTTTTTATTTTCCACCTTATTTCAAGGCACCTTATTGGTTAAAAGTGGTACATGTTTCGTATATTATAAACATCTTCAGCCACATAAGACTGTTTACATGAAAAATTCATATAATGACAACAGTATCAATGCTTTAGAGGAAGTGTCCTTAAAATTTTAGAAAAAAAAAGAAATGAACATGTTGTTATTTGCAAATGTTATTGTGATTTGGGGAGAAGAGGACATGAATGTTCAAGACAGGCTTTTTTCTATTGGCGTTATGTCGCACCGACACAGATAGGTCTTATGGTGATCATGGGACCGGAAAGGGCTAGGACTGGGAAGGAAGCAGCCGTGGCCTTAATTAAGGTACAACCTCAGCATGTGCCTGGTATGAAAATGGAAAACCACGGAAAACCATCTACAGTGGGGTTCGAACCCACTATCTCCCGAATACTGGATACTGGCTGCACTTAAGCGATTGCAGCTATCAAGCTCGGTCAAGAACAGGTGGATGTGGGGAATGGGAAGATCGAAATATGTGGTTTGAAAATAAGTGTAGAAAAGAGTAAAACTCTTTTTATGACTAGAGGGGAGAAAGAAGGAAAAGGTCAGATTAGACTTGCAGACAAGCCCCTGGAAGTAGTGGAGACGTTCAAATATCGGAGGTGTGAAATAATGAAGAATGCTCGACTGCATGCTGAAATTAGTAAGAGAATTCAAGCTGGAAGCTCTTTCTATTATAGTGTAAGAAACATGCGACAAAAATGTGCCAATGGAGCATAGGAAACCATGTACAAGATGTGTTACGTACCCATAACAACTGACGGAACAGAAACTTGGACAATGACAAAGAAGGATGAATTTCTATAGAACACCTTTCCGCCTTGTCAGTACTTTACATATTTTATTATACTTAATTACCATACATGTTTTGAGAGCTAACTACTCTCTTCTTCAGCGGTGCCAAAACATGAAAACTAAATCTTTGAACTTGATACATTTGTACAGAGAGTTATCAACAGAACAATTATATATAAATCTTGAAATTGTTAAAATATTTCTTTGTGTTTCAACTTACTTACTATGTCATTTATTACAAACTTTAAAATAGAAAATTTCAAATCGTAAAATAAAACCTATTAAATTAGTCGCTATATCACTGTACGCTAAAATTTAATGCTCTGCTCTTGGAACTTACGTCCTTATTTACATCTAAAAAAGAAAAAAAATTTTTGTCTAAATTTACATTTACTTTGTCATTTAGTAAAACACTTTAAAATAGAATAATTTTCAATTCATAAAATAAATCTCTTGAGTCACAATATGTTGAATTTAAATTATTTTCTGCTCTCTTCTTGAAATTTCTCCTTTCTTTAATTCCTAAAAAAGAAAACATTATATTTAAGTTTCTGATCTGTAATACAAAGTACCTTATTTATTCCAATAATATTGTCGATTAACTTACTGCTATATTTCTGAGACCTTTCACATAAATCGGAAATATCTCCTCTTAATCCCGTCTGACCATGCTAGCCATTTTAACCGTTAAATTCCTTTAAAATAAACAACCATCAAACCAAACGTTTAGAGATATTTTTATTTTTACTTCAGTTTCAGCTGGTTAGCAAATTTATCCACAAATTAAAATAACATTACACTAGTTTGAACCATAAAAACATGTCCTTGCTCCTTTGCTTGCTGTCAGTGACCTTAAGGAGCAAGCTGCTACTTGTCGCTATGCTGCCGGTTACATAATGTATTGGAGGGAGGGGGAGCGTGTCAATGACCGGAACTATTTCCTCCGCTCTCTCTTTCTCTCCTTCCTTATATGACTGTATGCTAATTTGTACATTGCATTTTCTTCATTCAACGGTTCATTTAAATTATTTTCATTATTGCTTCTCTAGAGCAGCCATTAATTTTCCTTTCATTGTCGTGTGCAATATTTCTATAAAATTATGATTGTACTCTTCCACAGAGAGGCCGTCGGACTAACCTTTCTTCCCAGAATCGTCTCAAAATAATACATATTCCATATTTCATGATACATAACCTCTGATTGTGATTCACTCCTCTCATTTGAGGTTAAACAGTGCTCTCGGCAGTGTTTAAACATGACCGGTTGAACATCGGTTTTAGACAGTGTGTGTATATATATATATATATTTTACAATAAATAGTATTGAATAGAATTCAATATTTAGCTTTTGTTTTACATTATATTGCTCTTCAATATGGAATCCCACGAACCTACTACACTGGCGTAGCTGCGGGAGAGGTAATACTCCCATGTGGAGTGTCCCAGGTGGCGGATATGGGAGTCCTCACCGGCTTGCCGGCGGACTTGAGGGAAATAAAATACCTCTCGTGGACCAAACACGCTACCCCCTGTGGGTGGGGGACGCAGATGAAGAATACACCCATGGTATCCCCTGCCTGACATAAGAGGCGACTAAAGGGGGCCCTAGGGGCTCTCGACTTGGGAGCGTGGGTTGGCGACCACTGGGCCTTTAGCTGAGTCCTGGCATTGCTTCCACTTGCTTGTGTCAGGCTCCTCACTTTCATCTATCCTGTCCGACCTCCCTTGGTCAACTTTTGTTCTTTACCGACCCCGACGGTATTAGAGCATTCAAGGCCTAGATAGTCTTTCATTTTCACGCCCTTCGTGGCCCTTGCCTTTCTTTGTCCATTACTTCATGTTTCGAAGTGACGGATCACTACTTTTTTCTTCTTTCTCTTTATGTACCCCCTGTGGGCGGGGGACACAGACAAAGAATACACCCACGGTATCCTCTGCCTGTCGTAAGAGGCGACTAAAAGGGGCGACCAAGGGATGTTTGTATTAGAACCAAGAAACTACTTTTGATTAGTACCATCACGCGGGGAACACCATGGGTTGCCTGTACTTGTGAGTAGTACCACTATTTAGGTACGAAATAGGTTTGTGATTAGTAGCAGCAGAGAGGGGTTCACTGTGGGTTTCCAGTACCCGTGCGTCGTACCCTTGTGAGCAACACCACGGGCCTGGGTGTTGCCTGTGATTAGTACCACTATATGAGCGGCACCGTGGGTATGCATTGCCTGTGCTTAGTACCCACTATGTGAGGAATACCGGTGCCCGTGATTAGAACACCTAGGTGAGGAACACCATCGGTTTGCGTTGCCTATGTGTTGTGCCATCATGTGAGGAACACCATAGGTCTGTGTTACCTGTACGACGTCCAATACTTGTGAGTAGTACCAGAATGTTTGGAACACCATGAGTTTATGCTACCTTTTATTAGTACTGCAACTTGAGAAATACCATGGTTCTCCTTTACTAGCGATAAGTGCCATTATGTGGAACGGTTGACATGGATATTGACCCCTTTAGACAAGCATCATCGATTCAGGATTGGGCTTTGGACACAGTCCCTTGGTCAGTAATACTGTTTCTGTGAAGGTGAGGCATTTCACGTCAGATCCACTGATTATTTTAAATTCATATTCATCATTTCATGCTTCATCACGTTTTGAATTCTGGTCAGTGGATAAATTTTTTACTTTTAAATTGTAATCATATTTCGTCTCATTTCGTACCATAGGGGCCCATGACCTAGATGTTAGGCCCCTCTAAACAACAAGCATCGTCATCATCATCAATACGGAATAATATGAAATTTATTACCTATAATGTTTTATTATAATATGAGAAATTACTTTCATGAACAATTTTTTACTGTAAGATGGTATTAACATTTAACTACATCACAATTTAGCCCTTTGTCACATGCAGACATTTGTAAATCTTCACTAAATTATTTCTTAACTTTGACCATACAAGCCCATAGGTGGTGAAGGTTCTCAATGGATGCAATGCCGGCAGGGCAAGAAAGTATGCTTCATAAAACTATAAATCTTTTTGGCAGGTTTTTTTTTTTTTTTACAGTTCCATTATTCTCCACCATTTGTCTGGACTGGACTATTTTACTACTGCATCAGAAAGTACAGGAATAGGAAAATAGAATTGGTAATCCTGAAAGACATAACATGTCTTGTAACCCACTGTGGATGAATTTTCTGAACTTTCCTGTTCTGCAGTTATTCCTCATTTGTGTATTCCAATTCAGATTCTTTGTTTTCGTATACTGTTCTTGATCTAGTCCATCCGCCTTAGTCTGGGTCAACCTATTGTTCATCAGCTTTAGTATCCTTCCCATTTCCATCCACTTAACATGTCTAAATTGTCTATTTATTTCTCTCCATTCTATCTGAAAGCTTATCTACTCAATTATTTTCCACCGGGCGAGTTGGCCGTGCGTGTAGAGGCGCGCGGCTGTGAGCTTGCATCCGGGAGATAGTAGGTTCGAATCCCACTATCGGCAGCCCTGAAAATGGTTTTCCGTGGTTTCCCATTTTCACACCAGGCAAATGCTGGGGCTGTACCTTAATTAAGGCCACGGCCGCTTCCTTCCAACTCCTAGGCCTTTCCTATCCCATCGTCGCCATAAGACCTATCTGTGTCGGTGCGACGTAAAAGCCCCTAGCAATTATTTTCCTGACGTCCTCATCTTGTCCTGTCCTTTCTTGTCTTTCCTATCATACTTCAAAATTTCACCTTACTGGCCTGGATTTATATATACAGTAGAAGACCACTATAGCGAGTACGGCGTATAGCGAGAACTCCGTTATGACAGCTTTTTCTGTCCTTTGAAAATCCCTATATTAAGCTGTGTACTATCCTTCGTTAACAGTGAGAAACCTGATAATTGACGCATCCCTTATTACGAGCGATTAAGCATGCAGAATTTTTTCCATTATCAATATTTATGCCCTCCAGCGATTATATTGAATGTGATTGATCATCTTCGGTATAGATTTTTCGCTATGTTCACTAGGGAGCTCTCTCGCAGACATTTGAACTCAAAGGCAATATCGGGGTCGCTTAGTAGTACTCGTCGACTGGTGTTCTCTGAGCACAATTAGAAATAAAAGAGAACATGTTTTCGTAATACATGCGTAAATAACATGGCCAATAGCAGTAGTTAGCTCATTAGAAATAAAGGCTGAAGTAACTGATTGCTTAATTTTTAAACTATGTACTGGAATTAAGCAAGAATGTGATAAACCTCAAGATACAGCACAGAGTAGATGACTAATTTCAGAGGTTAGTTTAATCAATAAAACCTCATTACGCATTTCTGCAGGGGACAAGAAAAGATAATGCGTTAAGCGAGAAAACATACTATTGAATACACGAATAAAAACTACCTAACAAGAATGTATAAACACTTGATATTTTTTTTTTTTCCCGACATGCATGCATTTTACGTCGTGTATGAACGGGTACAGAGAAAGATATAGGCCATGTACCATTTCTGAAGATGCCATGAGAGTATTAAAAGGCATTACAAGATATTAGAATCATTCCGTATTGACGGTTTTCACTTTACAATGGCGAAAAATGAAAGTATCCTCCTATTCAATACATCATATATTCCGTCATTAGACGGAGTAAACAAGTTCAGACATGTTTCGGCTCGTTTGAGCCATCTTCAGTGAAAAAATTAGGGGGGTTGGAATAATTTACATAATATGAGTTGAAAAAATGCTAAAAAACATAATGAAAGCGCAAATGAAAAAACAAACAAAAGAGAGCCTAGACGGAAACAAAATAGCACAAATATACAATATTTACATCAATATGCAGAGCAAAAAACAACTTATTGCAACAAAATTCAGTGAAACAGGAGTTAATTTGAAATAATAATTGATACTAAAAAACTGCGTTAACCTAAGAAACAAGGGAATGAGAAAACAAATGATGCAGATGGAAATGAATAATAGTAGCACATGGTGAGGTTGTGGACCTCATAGTTTACAAATTATTAGTTTATAAAAACGACAAAACAGTTTTGAAATCACTGTCAAAATCCTAGTGGAAACCCATCACATCAAAATGGTCAGGAGGAGAGCGGGAGCAAACATTTTGAGAGAAACCAAGCCTGAATTAACCTGCAGGCGAAAAGCCTGTGATAAGGAGAAAAAACACCTTAAATTTAAGGCTTCAGAAATAGCAGCATTCTTAATATCTTCTCAATCTAGCGGTCCCTTTCTTCATTATTGTTTCATAATGTTGGCTGGTGTTTTGCCTTATTATAGAGGGGTCGGAAGGGCCGCATATAAAAAAATATGAGAAGCTGTGTTAGGTAGAAGACAGATGCATAGTAAATTGTAGTAATCTAGTGGAAACCGTCAATGAAGTTCTAATCTGTAATGGAAAAAATGAGGTATGGGAAACATGGGTTTCTCATACAACCTCATTTTTTCCATTACAGATTAGAACTTCATTGACGGTTTCCACTAGATTACTACAATTTACTATGCATCTGTCTTCTACCTAACACAGCTTCTCATATTTTTTTATATGCGGCCCTTCCGACCCCTCTATAATAAGGCAAAACACCAGCCAACATTATGAAACAATAATGAAGAAAGGGACCGCTAGATTGAGAAGATATTAAGAATGCTGCTATTTCTGAAGCCTTAAATTTAAGGTGTTTTTTCTCCTTATCACAGGCTTTTCGCCTGCAGGTTAATTCAGGCTTGGTTTCTCTCAAAATGTTTGCTCCCGCTCTCCTCCTGACCATTTTGATGTGATGGGTTTCCACTAGGATTTTGACAGTGATTTCAAAACTGTTTTGTCGTTTTTATAAACTAATAATTTGTAAACTATGAGGTCCACAACCTCACCATGTGCTACTATTATTCATTTCCATCTGCATCATTTGTTTTCTCATTCCCTTGTTTCTTAGGTTAACGCAGTTTTTTAGTATCAATTATTATTTCAAATTAACTCCTGTTTCACTGAATTTTGTTGCAATAAGTTGTTTTTTGCTCTGCATATTGATGTAAATATTGTATATTTGTGCTATTTTGTTTCCGTCTAGGCTCTCTTTTGTTTGTTTTTTCATTTGCGCTTTCATTATGTTTTTTAGCATTTTTTCAACTCATATTATGTAAATTATTCCAACCCCCCTAATTTTTTCACTGAAGATGGCTCAAATGAGCCGAAACATGTCTGAACTTGTTTACTCCGTCTAATGACGGAATATATGATGTATTGAATAGGAGGATACTTTCATTTTTCGCCATTGTAAAGTATTAAAAGGCACGAAAAAGATGAGTCCGCCTCTGTGGTGTAGTGGTTAGTGTGATTAGCTGCCACTCCCGGAGGCCCGGGTTCGATTCCTGGCTCTGCCACGAAATTTGAAAAGTGGTACAAGGGCTGGAACGGGGTTTGCTCAGCCTCAGGAGGTCGACTGAATAGAGGTGGGTACGATTCCCACCTCAGCCATCCTGGAAGTGGTTTTCCGTGGTTTCCCACTTCTCGCCCAGGCAAATGCCGGGATGGTACCTAACTTAAGGCCACAGCCGCCTCCTTCCCTCTTTCTAGTCTATTCCTTCCAATCTTCTCATCCCCCCGCAAGGCCCCTGTTCAGCATAGCAGATGAAGCCGCCTGGGCAAGGTACTGGTCGTCCTTCCCAGTTGTATCCCCGACAGTCTGAAGCTCCAGGACGCCGCCCTTGAGGCGGTAGAAATGGGATCCCTCGCTGAGTCCAAGGGAAAAACTGACCCTGGAGGGTAAAGAAGAAGAAGGGAGATAATATGAAAACCTTTCCCACTGGGGCTTATTAAAAAATAGTGTGTAAAATACCTGATAACAAATATAAAAATAATTACAGTGGGGCGCCGTAAAATATCAGTGCATTATTGCAGATCACACTCTTCGACCATGAATTATTTTCCAGCCAACTCATTCCTGGTTGCCAGCGTTTCACCCCAGTGTGCTAAGTTGAGGTCATCAGTTGGTAAATAGCACACCCACCAAGACGAATGGCTAGTGCATACCGTGGAGGCCACTGCATAGGTTACTTGGAACCACCGGCAGTGCCACTGATCCAGGACAAATATTTCAGGTTCCCTATGGGAATCAGCATCTATATCACATGAATTATTTGGCGGTTAAACTCGACCATGTTCGATAGAAATGACTTTTGACAGTCATCTTGAATGCGACAACACTTCGATCGACTCCAGTCAAAACTCGACAGTGTGAGTTTCAACATACGCACCACTGTTGAACGATGCAGATGCCTGTCCATTTCCTGGATTTGTCATTGTTAATAAACAATTTCACGATGTTTTCAGAATCTGTAACGGGGCTACCACAAGACAAATATGCACCGCGCTAGTCAACTTCACACGATTATGTTCCTAATCCTTTCACTGCATCACTCAACACAGAATACATTTATAACTTCTGAATGGAAACAAGTTTACTGGGTTATTCAGCAGTATCGATGAAAGCCGGAGAGCAAAACTGAACTTTCCTCAGGCTAATGGCTTGTTTCCCAAAGCTATAATTTACTTTCTAAAGTTCTGGAAACCAAGGCCATTTCCCGTTTTCGTGAAACTTTCCCCAACCTGCCTCCTGTGGCGAGGGCTCTAATCTGTGTTGGGAATCACCTTCTTTTCAGAAGGGATGATAAAGAACAGGTTTTCAGCCATCGGCCAACACATGCAAGATTATAACCATAATTTCACCAATATTGAACAAGACATGGACATCCTCGTATTAGCAAACAAGGGTCCTTTACTCAACATAATGGAAAATTACTACATACACCTGGACCAATACTTTAATGCCAGTCACAATCTCAATGAAATCTCAGAGAAACCCAACATACTCTTCGATCTATTTATCACTTTCCTCAGAAACAATAATGCAGCCAACCTAAACTCAATCCTAAATTTAATCAAAGGTACTTTTCCAAGACAGTTACACTTTCTCCCGCACCCTTCAGCCCCACCTTAAGCCCTCTTCCTAAGCCATATTTCATTTCAGTACAAGAACTTACTGATTTCCATGATTATAATTTTTACAACACCCCATTTATACTTTATTCTTTGTTAAAAACCTCTTAGTATGTATATTCCTTGTATTATTAACTATTACCATAACATCTCATTTCACTTGTTATTCTTTAAAATAACATTTTCTTAGGATTTCGCCACAAATGATCTTTGCTCCAATACGGCTGATGATGACCCCTAGATGGGTCGAAACTAGTACCGTGTAATTTGTAATTTTGTGAATATATTGTAGTATTGAAAAGGTGGAAACGTTTACGTTGTTGTTATTATTATTACTTATATCTTATTTAGTGTATCACGTGACAAATATTTGCTACCTTTCACTGCATCACTCAACACAGAATACATTTCTAACTTCTGAATGGAAACAAGTTTACTGGGTTATTCAGCAGTATCGATGAAAGCCGGAGAGCAAAACTGAACTTTCCTCAGGCTAATGGCTTGTTTCCCAAAGCTATAATTTACTTTCTAAAGTTCTGGAAACCAAGGCCATTTCCCGTTTTCGTGTAACTTTCCCCAACCTGCCTCCTGTGGCGAGGGCTCTAATCTGTGTTGGGAATCACCTTCTTTTCAGAAGGGATGATAAAGAACAATTTCGGGGCTGGGAAAAAATGCGATCGTACTAAGCAATAATAATGAATTATGTGACACGATAAATGAGGTATTTTTAAATAGATTTAATACGACTTGAATTGGGACTTCAAATTTACGATGTGCTAAGTGAGAAATCGCCATAATTGGGAACGTGCAATATACTGTATTTTCTGGCATATGGTTAAATTTCAGGAAGGCTATTCCCGAGTAATTTGTAGCGAAAAGTTATCATTACTCCAATTGTGCTTGAAATATGTTTCTATGATACATGTGATGTTAAGTTAGGTTAGGTGACTCTGAATAAGAAAACTGAAAAGTTTGCCACAGAAGCCACTGTAGTGATACTACTCCAATTCTTCAGAATGAAATTGAACATCCGCGCTCACGTTGTCGCGGAATTAGAAAAATAACTTGCAAGTAGGCCGCAGTATGAAAATCTGCGAAAACTTGTGTTTTAAACAAACGGATTGACATTACATACCGATTGTAATGTGTGTGGGAATTTTTCCAGACTTCTACGATAAAATTGGATATTACAAGTGATTACTTGATTACAGAGTAAAGACTAGTGCAATGCAGAGAGATGTTATGCATACCATTTATCAGTTGAATGTTTCCCCCTCTTCCAATAACAAGCAGGAACTCTGAGTAAGCACTTCACTGTTATGCACATTATCCCTTATCATCGGTGTAACAACCGACAATAAGTCAGGATGAAAAGATACTATGCATTTAGTAAAAATTGGATATAACGACAATCCGATATAGCGAGTACATTTTTCGCTGTTATGAATTCTCGCTATAACAAACTTCTACTGTACATCTGCTTTATATTTCTTTGGTACTTCCAGATTAAGTTCCTTTCACTTTGGTGAAAGGAATTTCCCTATAGTGTCCTTTTACTGATATCCATGTACATATTGTATCAGTTTGCTTCTGAAGTATGTGAAGCTTTCCACAATTTCAAGGTTTTGTCCCCAATGTTGCAGTACCTTACCTCTCTTCTTATCAGTAACATTTGTCTTGCTTTTCTTCATGCTCATCTTCATTCCATAATTACCAGTATACTTGCTCACACAACAAATTTTATATTATGTTAAGGTCTTCATGGTATAACACTTTCCATTTATGCTAGTGTATAATATCTTTTCATCCCGACTTATTGTCGGTTGTTACACAGATAAGGGATAATAATTTTGTGTGACTATTTCTAGCCGAGTGCAGCCCTTGTAAGGCAGACCCTCCGATGAAGGTGGGCGGCATCTGCCATATGTAGGTAACTGCATGTTATTGTGATGGAGGTTAGTGTTAATGTGTATAGAAGTGAAGTGCTTACTTGGAGTTCCTGCTTGTTATTGGAAGAGGGGAAAAACACTCGACTGATAAATGGTATGCATAACATCTCGTTGCATTGCACTAGTCGTTACTCAGTGTTCTGAATGACAACTGATGCTTGCCAACACACAGCACCCCGAAATTAAGGCTTGGTGAGGTAAGGTTATACGTGCATTTAACAGCAGGTTATAGTTTTCAGAATATAATTTTTAATCACCCTGGAAATAAATAAAAAATGGTGTATGGCTTTTAGTGCCGGAAGTGTCTGAAGACAAGTTTGGCTCACCAAATGCAGGTCTTTTGATTTGACACCCGTAGGCAACCTGCGCGTCGAGATGAGGATGGAATGATGAAGACGTCACACACACTCAGCCCCCGTGCCAGCAGAATTAACCAATTATGGTTAAAATTCCCGTCTGCTGGGAATCGAACCCGGGATCCCTGTGACCAAAGACCAGCACGGTAACCATTCAGCCATGGAGCCGGACAGTCAGGAGGACTCATGCTGAATTTCGGGCAGGTTTCATTAAAGTTTTAAAGTCGCAACCCATCCCATATTCAAAATCTCCGCTACCAGATGTTAGTTTAAAATAAACAAAAGCAGTAGCATTTCAGGTGATCATCCAGGAAACAAATAAATTTCAAATTATCAGAATTATCTGAAGATGTCTAAAAGAATCCAAAATACGAAAAGCAAGTTTATTGTAAAAATGATTTGGAACAAACTACTTCACTAGAAAAATCCCAAGTGTCATCAAATTCAGGAATTTTGCACTGAACCAGTCAAGTGATTTCCACACTAGTAAACTCATTTGCATTGCAAGTGGCTTTAACTTTTGTGCTGGATACCTCTTTCCTATTAATAAACTCATTACAATGCTGATGCAGATTTTTATAAGAACATGTGTACAATTAACAGCCCCTGTACCATGTACCTGTCCTGCCACTGAATTTTGGCAGCCTGCAGAGCTTGGATTGTTGTTAAAAATTTTATCCAGTAATTAGCTTTGGCTTGAATTACAATCAAAACTTGGGAAATTATAAGGGATACTGCACTTTAACACCTACTCTTCAGCCATGCCACTCTGAAAATCAGGTTTGTCAATGTAGTAATAAAAACAATTATCTTCTTCATTGCTAAGCGTACCACCTCTTGTTTTATCAGTTTCATCCAGAAAATACTGCGCCATCCAATGCATTTTATTTTTCAAGCCAAAAACTTCCTTTATAATTACAGATATCATCACAAAGATTTTTATAGGTCTTCTTTCTTCCTGGAACATCCATAAAACAGTCCATCGCATGCATAGCCCTTATTAATTCCTTGTGAGTGAACTGCAGAGGTAACTCGCTGATTTCAGAGTACATAAAGTATTGCCCCTCAATCTTTAAGCATACCACACTGGAGCAAGTATTTCCGGAGATTGGTGTCTGTCTGTACCCGCTCCACTGGGCGATGTTGTGCACTGTGAGTGGACTTCCCACTCATTCTTACACATGTGACTAAGACATATTAAAGTTTAAATTCTGAAAATATATGTGTACATCAGTAGAGAACTTACTGTAACAATGAAGGTCAAAAGTGCAGGGGGCAGCAGAGGGTACATTGCTGGTAAGAGGGGCACAATACTAATGGGGTGGCGACAGTGTGGACAACCAGTGGTGCTCAGAACAATAGCACCTGTGACTTGTTGAGTCTTGCAATGAGGAAGTTCCTAGAAGCAGCTGGAGGCTCATTAACGATGAAAGGGCCTAGAATGATCTAGAAACAAAGTATGAGAATCTTCCACAGGCTTATATGAAGAGCACAAGTGAGAGCATAGAGTCAGTCTCGAGCGAGCCAGTGTTGCAACAATCGTGGGCAAGTTTGAGGGGGTTGCGAGAACTGTATGGAATAAAGGCAGTCTTGATTGTGTGGCATGTGATGAGATGTTCCGGAACGACATTGCGTTGTGAGAAGCTGTGCTGAAGAACAGGATTTCAACATGCCGGAGTACAGTGTGTTTGACCACGATTGTGGGTAAAAGTTGTGACTAACAGAAAACTCTGAACGTGTAAATCAGGCCATGAGAAATGTTTTTAAATCTAAGAGCCAGGTACTTCTAGTATTTACATCATTAACATACTGGCATCTAGCCTTCTGAAAAAATAATAAATGGTAGTAATGACAATAGGTATTGTAATTTTATAGTTTTATACACAACAGATTACCACAAAATGTAAAGACAGCAGAGCGCTGAACTAAATAAGACTTGCCACTATGTGTACAAATTTATTAAACTAGGCAATTGTTGTATACTTATATTTTGATTCCATCCTAAGCAACTTGTAAATTGTAAATAGCAAAGTGAATATTGTCAGCAACATCAAGTTGTAAAATTCCTTTGTATGTATTAGTCTGGCATGTTAAAGTTTGAACATATCTGTCTTAAAAAATGGATTAAAAGAGCAACCCATACTTTACAAGACATCCTTATCATGCCTTTTATGCCCATGCATATGTCTAGGAGCTTGTATACTGTCAACATATGGAAATAAATTCTGCGAGAGTACGTTTTGTTTTATTTTACAATAGCAGCTCTGTTAAAATAATAAAGTTCGTAGCTAAAGAGATTCTACTTTGATAGTAAACAAGCATCACAGGATATTATTCGTGTCATTTACATGAGAAGTCATCATCGGGTTTAACTCGTTTCCGAATAATTAACTTCTTCCAATAATTCACCTCTGTCTGTGGATGTACTTTTGATGGTTGAACAGACCAATTCTAGCATGGAATAAACATCAACACATATTGCACAGAATTGCTGGAGGAGGGCATGGTGGTGGTGCTGCACAGAGTTTTTGTGTTTATCTCCTGGCCTCTTCACATCTGCGTCGATCCCCTTCAGACAGATTGACAGCAGCAGGGATGGTCTGGCGCCAAATTGTAGTCTTGAGCATGCGTGTCCTGGTTCGTTCATTGAGACCAGTCATCTTCATAGTGTGCTTAAGCTGGTCCATGTAGCGTCTCATGGGGGCTCCACGAGATCTGGTGCCGGAACAAAGTTAACCATACAGGATTTGGCGTGGAAATCTGGTATCACTCATCTGACGGACATGGCCAATACATCTAAGCGGATGATTGATGATTCTATGCTCTTGGCATGCGCTTTCTCAAGAACAGTGTTGGTGACATGGTCTTCCCTTTTGATCCGCAGGATGGAGTGAAGTTTTCTTTGGCGGAAGCGCTCAAACTTTCAAGTCACGTCGGTAAAGGCTGAAAGTTTCCCAACCATATAGTAATGTTGTGATGACAACAGTGTGGTACACCATGAGTTTCATCTTCAGTCACGTCTTTATTCATGAACACGAGGTGTGGTACTCGTCCAAATGCTGCATGGGCAGCACGAATTCTCTTCTCCACATCTTGCTCACAGTTACAGCTCGCAGAAAGGATACTACCCAAATACGAAAAGTGGTCTACTTGCTTCAGTGGATTATCTGAGATGGAGATGTTGAAATGTGGAAGGGTTGTGCCAGGTGAAGGTTGGCCGAGGACCTTGGTCTTTTGAACATTAATGGTGAAACTGACAGTTGCAATTCCTCTGGTGTGAGTGTAGGTGATGCAGCAGCATCATCTGCATACAGTATTTTGGTTACCTTTGTAACCTGGGTGAGCCTCTGGGAGCAAAGTCTTGTTAGGCTGAAAAGTCCTCCATCGAAACGATACCTAACCTCCACACCTGGGTTGTTTGTAGAAGATTCGTGTAGCATGGCAGCCAAATATAATGCAAAAAGTGTTGGAGCAAGCACACACTCCTGTTTCAGTCCATGAGTTATAGGAAATTCATCAGAGATCCTATTCTGATGGCAAACTTGTCTGGTCATGCCATCATGGGAAGGCCTGAACCTGATCAACAAAACTCTGAGGACAGCCAGTGTTTCAGTATTGCCCACATAGCAGGTCTTGGAACAGTCAGGTGCCTTTTCCAAGTCATAAAAGACTAAGAAGAGAGGATTCTGTTGCTCTCTACATATTTCTTGAAGTTGCCTTGCACAGAAGATCAGATAGGTTGTTCCTCTGGAAGTTCAAAACTCATATTGGGACTCTGGGAGGAGACTGAAGCGGTTAAGCAGAATTCCTGCAAGAATTTTACCTACAGTAGATAGTAGCAATATACCATGATAGTTGCCGCAAACACTGCGATCACCTTTCTTCAAGAATGTGATGATAGTGGCATTTTTTAATTCACCAGGTACTTCTCTGACTTCTCAATTTTTTAGGATGAGAGTGAAAATCCTAGTTTTGAGTGATTGACGGCCAGCTTGAATTAACTCCAGAGGGATGTTATCAGGACCAGGTGCGTTTCTGGGTTTCAGATGGAGTGCTGCACTTACTTCTTGGTAAGTTGGCGGAATTGCCATCCATGGTTGTTCAGGCTGTTGAGGCACATCATGAAGAAAGTCTTTATCAGCAGTGGAAGGAGGATTTAGAAGGTGGAGAAATGCTCCTTCCAATGCTTCAGGATTTCATGGCTGTCAGTAAGAGTGATAGAGTTGTCAGCAGTTTTCAGTGTACCTGTTGAAGAGCGAGATAGACCATACAGCTCTGTTATTCCTGCGCAAAAGTTCCTCAGGTCCCGAGCATCGGATAGTTTCTTCAGAAAAACTTCAGAAACTATCTGCATGAGAAGTACGTTAGTTACTTCTTTACGAGAGGTTTTCTCCACACCCAAACATTCGTACTTAACATTAATTTTTCTTCTATTGCTTATATAATGCGGCCTTGATTAAAATGGAAATCCATAACCTGTTTCCAGTCATTCGACAGGGTCAGGAATGGAATGAATGAAGCCCCCATCTAGCAGCGAGGATACAAATTGTGCCGGCTGCCGAAGCCTGTCTCACTCCTCTGGGGCAATGATTGACTGACAGATGAAATGAAATGATATTAGAGTGTGTTGCTGGAATGAAAGATGACAGGGAAAACCGGTGTACCCAGACAAAAACCTGTCCTACCTCTGCTTTGTCCAGCACAAATCTCACATGGAGTGACCGGGATTTGAACAACGGAACCCAATGGTGAGAAGCCGGTGTGCTTCCGTCTGACCCATGGAGGCTACGCGACCTTGATTATTATTTAAAATCGTAATAACATTAATATCAAAGCAGAAATCGTCTGTACATAACAATGATGCCCACTGTTACCTAACCTCCTTCTCTTGTTCAACAGAGTTCGATAAATTATATGGAGTGTCAAGGGGTTGTGTATTATTACATGCGCTTTGCAATAGTTCAGTGATACCAGACTGGGAATTAAATATATAAAGGGGGTGATAAATACTCGGGTCAAAAAAAGAAATGAAAATCATTTTTTCCGTATTGAAAGAATCTTAATTTATAACATACATACATAGATTATCATTATAGACTGTTATGCCTTTCAGCGTTCAGTCTGCAAGCCTCTGAGAATTTACTAAACGTCGCCACAATCCTCGATTTGCAACTAGTGTTGTGGCCTCATTTAGTTCTATACCTCGTATCTTTAAATCGTTAGAAACAGAGTCTAACCATCATCGTCTTGGTCTCCCCCTACTTCCCTTACCCTCCATAACAGAGTCCATTATTCTCCTGGGTAACCTATCCTCCTCCATTCGCCTCACATGACCCCACCACTGAAGCCGGTTTATGCGAACAGCTTCATCCATCGAGTTCATTCCTAAATTAGCCTTTATCTCCTCATTCTGCACACCCTCCTGCCATTGTTCCCACCTGTTTGTACCAGCAATCATTCTTGCTACTTTCATGTCTGTTACTTCTAACGTAGATATCCTGAGTCCACCCAGCTTTCGCTCCCGTAAAGCAAAGTTGGTCTGAAAACAGATCGATGTAAAGATAGTTTTGTCTGGGAGCTGACTTCCTTCTTACAGAATACTGCTGATCGCAACTGTGAGCTCACTGCATTAGCTTTACTACACCTTGATTCAATCTCACTATATTACCATCCTGGGAGGACACACAACCTAAATACTTGAAATTATTGATCTGTTCTAGCTTTGTATCACCAATCTGACATTCAGTTCTGTTGAATTTCTTACCTACTGACATCAATTTAGTCTTCGAGAGGCTAATTTTCATACCATACTCATTGCACCTATTTTCAAGTTCCAAGATATTAGACTGCAGGCTTTTGGCACAGTCTGCCATTAAGACCAAGTCTTCAGCATAGGCCAAACTACTTATTACATTTCCACCTAACTGGATCCCTTCCTGCCATTTTATACCTTTCAGCAGATGATCCATGTAAACTACGAACAGCAAAGGTGAAAGATTACAGCCTTGTCTAACCCCTGTAAGTACCCTGAACCAAGAACTCATTCTACCATCAAATCTCACTGAAGCCCAATTGTCAACATAAATGCCTTTGATTGATTTTAATAATCTACCTTTAATTCCATAGTCCTCCAGTATAGTGAACATCATTTCCCTCAGTACTGTCATATGCTTTCTCTAGATCTATGGAACATAAACACAACTGCCTATTCTTCTCGTAGCATTTTTCAATTACCTGGCGCATACTGATAATCTGATCCTGACAGCCACTCTGTGGTCTGAAACCACACTGGTTTTCATCCAACTTCCTCTCAACGACTGATCGCACCCTCCCTTCCAAGATGCCTGGTATACTAATCGAGATACCTCGATAGTTGTTGCAATCCTTCCTGTTCCCTTGCTTATAGGTAGGTGCAATTACTGCTTTTGTCCAATCTGAAGGTACCTTACCAACACTCCATGCTAATTTTACTACTCTATGAAGCCATTTCATCCCTGCCTTCCCACTGTACTTCACCATTTCAGGTCTAATTTCATCTATTCTTGCTGCCTTGACAATGGACCTTTTTTTATCATCCTTTCCACTTCCTCAAGCATAACTTCACCAACATCATTTTCCTCCTCCCCATGAGCTTGGCTGTTTGCAACACCACCAGGATGATTTCCTTTTACATTGAGAAGATGTTCAAAATATTCCCTCCACCTCTCCAGTGAATCCCTGGGATCTATTATGAGTTCACCTGAATTACTCAAAACACTGTTCATTTATTTTTTCCCTCCCTTCCTAAGATTCTTTATTACTGTCCAGAAAGGTTTCCCTGCTGCTTGACCTAGCCATTCCAGGTTATTACCAAAATCTTCCCATGAATTCTTTTTGGATTCAACAACTGTTTGTTTCGCTCTGTTTCTTTCATCTACGTACAAATCCTTGTCTGCCTCGGCCCTTGTTTGGAGCCATTTCTGATAAGCCTTCTTTTTACATTTACAGGCTGCTCTCACTTCACATTTTTACACACAGTTGTTCCTAGGCAGTCCCTTGCTGTTTCTACTACAGCATCCCTATATGCCACCCATTCACTTTCTATATCCTGAACCTTTTTACTGTCTACTGTTCGAAACTTCTCACTTAACATATCCATGTACTTCTGTCTAATTTCCTCGTCCTAGAGATTTTCTACCCTTATTCGTTTGCAGACAGATTTCACTTTCTCTACCCTAGGCCTAGAGATACTTGGTTCACTACAGATCAAATAGTGGTCTGTATCGTTGAAAAATCCTCGAAAAACTCGTACATTCCTAACAGATTTCCTGAATTCAAAGTCGGTTAAGATATAGTCTATTATGGATCTGGTACCCCTAGCCTCCCATGTGTAGTGGTGAATAGCCTTATGCTTGAAGAATGTATTCGTAACAGCTAAACCCATACTAGCACAGAAGTCCAGCAAACGTTTCCCATTCCCATTAGCTTCCGTATCTTCCCCACATTTACTAATCACCCTTTTGTATCCTTCAGTTCTATTCCCAACTCTCGCATTGAAATCGCCCATTAGCACTATTCTATCCTTGCTGTTGACCCTGACCACGATGTCACTCAATGCTTCATAAAAGTTGTCAGCTTCATCCTCATCTGCACCCTCGCATGGTGAATACACGGACACAATTCTTGCCCTAATTCCTCCAACTGACAAATCTACCCACATCATTCGCTCATTTACGTGCCTAACAGAAACTATGTTGCGTGCAGTGGTATTCCTGATAAAGAGCCCTACCCCAGACTCTGCCCTTCCCTTTCTAACACCCGTCAAGTACACTTTATAATCTATCTCTTCCTCATTATCTCCCCTTACCCGAATATCACTTACTCCTAGCACATCCAGATGCATCCTCTTTGCTGACTCAGCCAGTTCTTAATTTATAATAATATAAGAAATTTATTTTAACTCAACCTATTTAATACAGTACAAGATGTTAACGTACTAGTTAAACATCGTTAAAAATCGTTGAGTCATGTATCGCCTCTTATGTGGGGCATCATCAGTTATATCAAACACCTCAAAATTCTACCAGACGTCTGGTTGGAACTTATAAAAATATGTTACCTGAGTGAATACATTAAAAAACATTTACAAGATCTTATCATTAACAAAATATCAAAATTAATTTAAAATGTTACACTAGTGAACAAGTTGGTGAATTTTCACTCAAAACAAGGCATTGACAATAATGGCAGTTAGTCTTATTTGGTGCTAAGTTCGAAGACAGTTTAAAATTTACGTACAAATGTTGAGAATGAATGCAGAATACATATAATTGCAATTTACTGTACGTGTATTTTACATTGTAAAATGTGGAAAAAACATTCCAAATTTGTATTAATTTCCATGGGAAATTTTTTACTCCAGACCTCAATATTACGGTCCTGGTGCAGTCTAATCAGAAATGGCTTCAAGATGTGAAATTTTGTATGTGATTTATGATCAGCTCATGTAAAAATGTTGCATTACGTCGTAATTGAACTTCGATGTTTGTTGACTAATTATATTTTAGACTCAGACAAAATAGTTGGTCGAAGTATCCATGGGCTAATCACCTCCGTTGGACACTCTCTATGAAGACGGAGTGCCTAGTGCATGTAAACAACAGTTGATATTTGATTCAAAACAAAAAAAACATGTTGAAAACAGTAAAAATAATGGCTTGAATGAGGGCGATTGAAATGTCGTTAAATCTTCTCAATTGACTAGTGTTTTTAAGTTTCTCCGTGTGTTTGTGTTGTTGAAGTATGGGGTTTCAGTTGTATTGGTTGAATGGACAACAGTCAAAACGTTGTCCGATGTAATTAATGTTGAGCTGCCTTACGTATGTCAAAATCTGAAAGGAAGGATAAGTCCTTAATTAGTTGAGTGAAATGACGGGAAAAGAGAAAGAATGAATGCGTTGGAGAATTGAGACTGAAGTTAAAAACTTACCTTAATTGTTGTTGGGCTGTTACCTTATTGCTAAGAGGTTTTTGAAGCACTGGCTGTCACTAATGTCTTGCTCCTCGTATTGTACGTGTGACTTTGTGGTGGAGGGGAGTGGGCCTGAGAAGGCGGGGCTGTGGGCCTGTGATTGACGCATGGGAAGGAGTTGTGTGTATTGGAGGGAGAACAGGGGCGTGATAAGTAGAACGGCTTAGTGGGGGTGCTTGAAGAGGTTGTTTTGAGAACGTCAACTAATCTTTTGTCTTTCAGATTTAACTTGTTGAACGAAATTATTAATTGTTCATAAAGAGGGCTTCAGTTGTCTATTGGATCATTTAAGTTTTTATTACTATTGTATTTTTGGTCCAAGAAAATGTACAAATTTTCAAACTATGTCATGAGTCTGCCTTTATCTAGTCTTTAAAATTTGGAGATCTTGTTCGATTGTGGTGAAACTGTGACCTGTGTCCTTCATATGGATGCTCATTGCTGAGTGTTTGTTGTGTTCCTGGGCATTAAAATGTTCTGTATATCTAGTTGCGAAGCTTGTTCCGGTTTGGTATTTGATATGACTGATGATGCCCCACAGAAGGGGCGAAACATGTCTCAACAATTTTTAACGATGTTTAACTAATACGTTAACATCTTGTACTGTATTGAATAGGTTGAGTTAAAATAAATTTCTCATATTATTATTATTATTATTATTAAAAAAAAAAAAAAAAAAGACTCCAAAAAAAGAATTTTATTAGTCATGGCGATCTGGTGCCTGGAATTTGTAGTGCCTTGGTGTAAATAACTGTTAAATAGTAGTTTAAGAAATTTATTGGAAAGTAAAACATGCTACCTCTCTGAGTAATGATTTTTAGTTTTAAGAACCCTGATAATCCATTACATTACAATCCCTGCAAGACCATTAGTGAATTAAAAAGTAACAATCTTGCTATCATCACTTGGTTTACTCTTACCGGTTTTCATGTACCACACTATTTGCTGCTATCTCTGAAATTCCTAAATTACATTAGAGAATTGTCAGGTTTATTTTCTTAAATGCAGATTACTGGGATTTGATGCGTGTCCAATAGGCATTTCATTTTTTTATGGAAATGTTTAAAAGTAGATTGTATTCATCACTGAACCTCTCTATATTGTTAGATATGTTTAAATATAGTTTTATTTTTACCCAAATTTGTTGAAAGAACACAAATAATGGTGTTCTGTGACATTTACTGTAAGAGAAATTGCCATACAAAATATTTCTCTCTTTCAAAACAGTATCATAGTGTAGCATTATGTTTCCCATTACATTCATTGGTGTCAGTTTTAGTGTTATCACTGACCACGAAGTTAAATTTTCATCTATCCTATCAGACCTCCCTTCGTCAAGTCTGCTGTTTTCCAAACCCAACTGCTTTTGTTTTGTTAGTAATTTTTCGGCCTAATTCAATAATTTTTTATTTTGTACTGCGTTTCCAAATTCCTTCATTGAATATATATAATTTTATTTTAAATTTCTTTTCCGCTGATTTGTTCAGAGGATGATTACCTAGTTGTACTTCCTCTTAAGCTTTAAATGCGCAATTTATTCATCATCATCATTTCCCTTTATCCAGCTGTAGCCGGGTAGGGGCAAATATGGTTCCTCTCCACTTTCTTCGGTCTTTCCACCACTCCAACACTGTGTCCCAGTATAAAATGCCTTTGGGTGTGGCGAGCCCATCGTAACAATAGCCTATATGGACAAAGCAGATATGGTGCCTATGGTGCGCAATTTATTATTTCTTTTAAATATGTTTTTTTATTCCAAAATTATCAGAAAAATATTTTAAAAAATTATTTGTCAAAATACTTTTATTTATTTGGATCAGTCAAAATGTAAAGAATTTTGAATGTTTTACATACCGGTATAAGAAAAGCTGTACGATTATTGTAGCTACTGCCAGACTTCAATCTTAGGTATGTCCTTCCTCACGAGTTCTCCGAGGTGAATAACATTTTGTTTTACCTTAGCAGTTTAAAGTGTTACACCACTCCAAGTGATTAACAAGAAAAATCATAAGATACTTTTTAATACACTAGTATAACAAGCAAGTAAACTCTCCTTTGCACATATACAGTGCTGTGCATTTGAGGGTTAAAACAAAAATCACCACCACCACCACCACTTGCATTACGCGTGGAGGTCTAGGGAGTCTTTACTTTTTATGCCCTTGGTGGGCCTTGTCTTTCTTTGGCCAGTACCTTCGTTTTTTGAAGTTTTGGATCCCTTCCATTTTTACTTCTGATTAGTATTAATAGAGGATGGTTGCTCAGTTGTACTTCCTCTTAAAACATTAACCATCAGCCACCACCCCAACTAATGTACTTGAAATCTTATCTGACATTCTCACACCTGGTCACATCTTATTAAAGGGGTCTGTAGGTTAGTCATATTACTCCTTGTTTTTCCTACAATCCTGATTTATATATACACAGTTCAAAAAAATTAGGGGAACATGTTTTGTAACATCTGGTATGTGAACGTTAATTTGGTAGATGGCGTTGCACTGGTCGTACAGCATACCTTAAGTCCTTAGCTACTCAGGGTATGTCAAATCGAAGTTATACTTCATCTGTAGGCATAGCCATGCATTAAACTTTCAAGTGACCCCTCAAAACAATGTGAATAGCGGTGCGTCCGTATGTCGTCGTGAGGTGCACACACTACTGTGGTCGTTTGAGCATGTTGTACATAAACCAGCACATTCCATGAGACATCTTAATGAGGTTCAAGTCACAAGGGCCGTCACTTTGATCCAGGAAGGATGGACTTTTCGTCGTGTTGCTGTGGATCTCATTGTCTCTCCGTCAGTTATTCAACGCTTGTGGAATCACTACATTGAGACAGGCCAGTTCACAAGGACAGTTTAACAAGGTCGTGGACGCTTGACAACCCCACAGGATGACAGAGAACTGCAAGACCTCAGGAGGGTCATTCGAGTCATGGTGCCTGACCAAACAGTAAGGAACAGGTTGAGAGAAGTGTCCTTATGACCCAGACGTCCTGTTCGAGTGCCCTGTTTAATGCAGCAACATCGCACAACTCTCCTTCTGTTTGCCCGTACCCACGTCAACTGGCAACTTCGCCAGTAGAGACCTGTGTTGTTCACAGACGAGTCCAGATTTCCCGTGACACAGCGTGATGGACGTCAATGTGTATGGAGACGTGGTAATGAGCAGTGCATGCCAAATGTTGTCCAGGAAGGCGACCGATTCGGACAAGGTTCTGTGATGGTGAGGGGTGTCATCAGTATTGATGGCCTTACGGATCTTGTCATCGTCCGTGGTAATCTTACTACTGCAGGGTACATCGAGCAGATACTGCTACAGCATGTGTTGGTTGCTGCACACAGTGTTGGCCAGGTGTCATGTAGCATGCATCACCAGAGCTGTCTTGTGAGAACTGGACATTCAAGAGATGGAATGGTCAACAGTGAGTCCCGACCTTAATCCCATTGAGCATGTGTGGAATAGGCTTGACAGAAGTGTTTGCGGGCGTCCTGTTCCACTACAGACTCTCCAGGACCTTGAACAGGCTCTCATTGAAGAATGGGACCCGATACCGCAACGTGACCTCAGTTGACTTATACGGAGCATGCCACGTAGGTGCCAAGGTATGATAAATGCTTGTGGAGGACATGCATCATACTGAAGCTCTCCAGCTGTGATAAAAATCCACCCTGAAGGACTTTTATTACTTTGTTTTCGCCTCTATTTGGACATTTTGGTTTGTGTTCTGAAAATGAACATGAATCCATCAATGTTCTTTTGTATACTTCAACGGTAAAGAATAAAGGTTTAGTTGGTAATATACCTTGGTGTGAGGTATTGTTTTGTGGAGCATGGCATACGTTCAAAAACATGTTCCCCTAATTTTTTTGAACTGTGTATTATATTGAGCCTTCTCAGCCTTCATTTTTCCCTGAGCCTAGAAATCAAGAATATCACATCTATTTGTACACTTAATAAATTTTACAATTTATCACTTATCACAGCTCTCAAACCCACTGTGGGTGTAAAACATAGTTGAATAAGCTGAGGTATTTTAGATGTATTTTACACTAAGTAAATGCCTCTAAAACTCTGTATTTGCTCCGAACGGTGCAGATTTGCTCTTGTGGTTCTATGCCCCTTTTCACCGAAATTGTAAAATCTGTATTGATGATGGTGGTTGTTTTATGGAACTTAAATATTGGGATAATCAACTGTTGTTTACACTAGTGTGCATTGCTATCACTCCCACTACTTTCATGTTTGTAAATGCCACCTCATGCATAAGGTATTAAGAGTCTTACTCAGCTTTTCAATTCCTATACATCAAAATTGGCCTGGAAGGATAACTTGTTTTCCTGCTGATCACTATTGCCGACTTCCTTCATTAGCTTTGCTACTCCTTGTTTTGATTTCCTTACTATACTACTGTAGTAGAGAATACACATCTTAAGTGAATTTGTTCACCTCTCCAATTTTGAGATGAAATCTGTAAACTAAACAAAAATGTTGTGTAAATGAGTAGAACTTCACTATTATCCCCTGGCTAGCATCGCGAGTGTATGCTGCACTGGGCACAGAGGACGATCTCTTATTATTAGCACCTTACTGAGTCGTTTGTATAATGCTGCAAGCTGTTACTAAAGTGCTCTCTATTGGTCTGTGCATGTCGTGACAAGTGACAAAACTCATTGGTCTAACACCTGAAGTGCTTAGTAGGGAGTCTCTAGAAAGGAGCATGGCCTCACACTGTTCGTCAGACCTTAGGGCTAATCGTTCAGGATTTTTTAATGTTTCCCAATTTGTAATGCAATCTGTTGGATTTTGGGAGTGTGAATTACTTTCAGCCAATAGCAGTGTTCATTCAGACAACTATTTTGGAAATGTTGCTTATTTTGTGGTATTTTACTATGAAAGTAAACATACTTATCAGGGTTGAAGGGTTGGTCCTCGGCACTGGCAATGATCTCTTCTCTCTAGCTCTCCTACGTGTAATTCGAGGTAATAAGATTTATAAGATCTAACTTCCTAAATTGTATGTTTCAACCTAGGAGACATTGCTGGGAGGTTTACCTGGAAATGTGTTTATCTCTCTGGAGTACAGGCTTGAATTTTCTACTAGAAACAGGAAAGTCCTTCAGTTCAGTAGCTGCAGAACCTAACATTTAGTGATTAATCTGTTTATAATATTTATTCTGAAGTGTTGTGTGTGTTACTGTGTCCAAGAATTTTCCAATTCTGTTTCAGAGCTTGTGTTCATGGCAGAGTGGTGGGCTGACACTGATCTCTATTTGTATATAGACAAGGATGACTTCAAGAAACATTATGGAAAGGAGCACGGTTACCTTATTATGAATCATCGTTATGAGGTTGATTGGATTGTTGGATGGGTTTTCTGTGAGCGTGTGAAATTACTTGGGGTAAGACATTCTTTTTGATAATGGTGATGTGCATATGTTCAGTTTTCAGAATATTTCTTTTTGTTTCTGAATTTGGCTGCCTATGGACTGCATTGAACCTAAGGCTTTCTCCCCTTCTCCTCCTCCTCCTCATCCTTTCACTTCTAATCTTCTTTTCTTTCTCAGATATGACCAATTTGGGTCTACATTTTGGTGGTTTCTCCTGGAATGTTTTAATGCTGTCCACTCGGCTTCTGAATTCTTTTCTGTGGTGAATCATTTCCATTGTAAGTTCAATTTCTACTTAATCTCTTCTTACCTCTTCAACCCACTTCGTCAAAAGCTTTCAGTCCAGTGATGTACTTGAATATTTTCTTAGCCGTTTCTCATCCATTCTTTCTAGATGCCCATAGAATTTTAGGCTTCACTTTCGCATGGTGGCAGTGATTTTTTTGGTGTATTTGTAAAGATCATCATTTTTTTCAGTTCCTACACTCTCCATCTGCATTCTTCCGTGGTCCTAAAATTTTCCTTAGGATTCTCCTCTCCTTTTTTTCGAGTTCTTGAAACTCTCTTTTTATTCATTATCAGGTTCTCTGAAGCATAGACTCCCTCTGGTTTCACCACTGTGTTGTAGTGTCGTAAGTTTTGCCTTGTAAGATACTGCTCTTTTGTTATATCTGTTGTGGATTAACCTGTAAGCTAATTCTAGTTTTCTAATTCTTTCCATATTCACCTCTTTATCCAATCCATTAGGTTCTATCCTTTCCCCTAGATATTTAAATTTCTCAGTTCTTTTTACAATTCCGTGCTTCACTTCTAAGTGTATCTCCCCTTGATGTCCATATTCCATATATTCTGTCTTTTCATACGAGACTTTGAGACCAGTTTTCTTAGTGATCTCATGTAGAGTATTCAGCATAATTTGGGCATTTTCTCAGTTGTGAGCCAAGAGGGCAAGCTCATCTGCGAAAGCCAAACGCATAATTTCTAAGTTCTGTTCTTTCCTCCCTAAATGTATTCCCCTTATTCCTTTCACTTCCAAAGCTTTTTCCAGGTTCCAATGATTTTTTTCTAGAACATTGTTAAAGAGAATTGGTGATAGGCCATCCCCTTGTCTGACTCCCATTTTTATTTCAAATGGTTCAGACATTTCACCGAAGAATTTGACTTTTGAGAAAGTTTCTGTCAGGGTTTGTTTTATTAACATTCTTGTTTTCCTGTCAATTCCGAATTCCTCTAGGACGTTAAATAGCGTCTGCCTATCAATTGAATCGTATGCTCTCTTAAAATCAACAAATATTACCACGGTGTTCTGGCTTCTCCAAGCTCCTATTCTGAGAATGCTCTTCGGGTTAAATATTTGTTCTGCGCGTGATCTTCCTTTTCTAAATCCTTTCAGAATATTAGTTTGATACAAATTGCGTATAGAGTTAAAACATTCAAAATATTTTCTTTCTAATTACTAGTAACTAGTACATTAGTATTACTTTATTTCCATAGAATAAGTTACATGTGACCCTTAAAGGAACTACTCACTAAAGCACTTCATTGCCATAACATAACAAACTTATAAAATCACAGATATCACACATAATCAAGCTTGTTCTAGTCTATAATAATAAAAGGAAGTGTGTGCCAATGCACATGCGATGCCCAGTCAAATCTACAGCACGCAGAGATCTGAAATTTTTAACATAGGTAGATGGAATGGAATCCAAATGTACAAGTAACTATTCTCATTTTGGTTCCGTATTGAAGTTGACGTATGTCTCAAGTATTATTACAATATTATAAGTCCACCTGTTCAATACAATACAATATGATCCACTATTTCATATGGTCAAATATTTTTTGACTTTTATGTATTATGTATAAAAAATATTTGACCATATGAAATAGTGGATCATATTGTATTGTATTGAACAGGTGGACTTATAATATTGTAATAATACTTGAGACATACATCCAAATGTACCTCGAAGCCGGAATTTTCATTTTCGGTTTCGTTGGTAAGTTACGAACGAAAAACCATTGTAAAACGTGTATTGGGATATGACAATCCAACATGCTGTCACCAAGATTAAATGCATAGATTCACTGTCGCTAGGCAGCGTACATAAATTATGTAGAGACCAGAAGTCAAGGAGCCATTTTCAGTCCCAGACACAAAAGAGCCACATTCAGTCCGTAATATCCAGAAGTATTTGTATGTGTGCAATGCCCAGGAAAATCTACAGCATGCAGAGATCTGAAATGTTTAACATATGCATATTGCAAGTGATAAAAATCATTGTTATCCGTATTGAAGATATGTATATTGTCCGATGAATATTTATACGAGTTTTCATTAATAGTTTATACTACTTTTAATCATTTTAATTATTTATTTACCAGATATTCATTTCATTTACTAAAATGTCAGGGAATACGAGGATTTCACTATACCAACAATAAAACGTGAACTGTATTTTCTTTCAACTAACTCAATCTTATATTTTATTTTATTCAGAGGAAACATATACAGTGAAACTCAGTTAAGAAGTTCCTGCATAAGAAGTTTTCCCACCTAAGAAGTGTGATATTCTTGGTCCCTTGATCAGTTGCATTAAGATATATGTATATTTTTCCCCGTTTAAAGTGTTCTGTTGTAAATATATTTCCCGCTTAAACAGTTCAGATTTTAGAGCCCCTTGAGATAGAAAACGTCCGCTCAAAGCAGCCCATGGTTAGAACCCTCCAGTCTCCGCAAGTTGCACCCTGTGTTAGACCGTTCGCGCGCTCGCGGTGTGTGTCTGGTGTCACGGAACATGTGCGGGCCTGCCGCGGCCATATGACGTCACGCTATGACAACACGGACAGCAGATGCTCACTCTCGACTTGTGGAATCGAATCGAACCCATCAGTCAAAATTTCCACTCCACCGTTCCATCTAGCGGAATAAAATCGAACGGGATTCTACGTAAGAAACATAAAGTATGCAATGGATGATTTGATAAAACTTTAATGCAGTAATTTGCGGGCCGCGACAGGGTGAAGTCATTAATCGAGGTGGCCTAAACATTAATTTAAAACCATAAAGTGCATTTGTCCACAACATTACTGTTAACCTACCACAAAACTGAATATTCTAACCTGTCTGATTTTTCATTCCCTTGCTTATTTCCTTCCAGGCATTCTGTCTTGCGTTGTTGCAATAATACTTATGGGCCTTGCCGTAGAGGAAATTACGTTTTTGAACTAAACTAATAAGATTTTCCGTGTCTAATATTAGTGAGGTGAATAAAAACAACTTCGCGACTCTATGCAGGAAACAGCCGATTTGCCAGCAGCCAGCTGATGCACATGCCGCCAAACAGCTGGCCGAAAGATCCCGATCGTTTACGAAGTTGAACGAATGTTGATAGCCAACTGGGTGTTGAGGGAGGCACACACAGGCACTGCAATACCACGTGTTGGCATAAAATTGAAAGTTATTTTTAATTTTACCTTTATACGAGCTAAACATTGTATTATCGTGTCACTCGTAATTATTACATCGCATTATTAGAATGTAGCACAAGGATGAGGAGACATGAAATAAAATTCTCGCAGGGAAAGAAACTGTTTACGTTTAGATGTGCTAGCGTTGCTACTGCGCCTTTATCTCTACCACGTAATACCCCAGATACATTTCCATGCACTAATTTCTGCAACTTCGAACCTGTGTTTCTTTTTTTTATTACCTATAGCATGAAGAGGATTGAAGCGGGAAAATAAACTCAATACTGGCTTGGCAATGCGGTACTTGTGAAACAGCCAGAAACTACGCCCGTTGCCGTGACAACCAGTAGGAATGCAGGGGCGATTTAGGCCTAGGTTCTAAGAATCTAAGACGAGTATGTTGCTAGATTTTCCATTTGCTGCCGTTATCCTTGAAGCAGGTGTCAGGGGTGTGAGGAAGATAGAAAGCACATGCTAACAAACTGTAGTACACGTCTTGTCTTTGCTTCTTGTAAGCCTAAGCTACGGATTGCCAAGCATAGTGTAGCGTCGTAATTAGTATGAATAGGAGTCGGTGAAGTTAGTTGTACTTGTAATATCAACGTACAAGCTTTTTTTTTTTAAGTGAAAATGAGCGCAACTCAGAGGAAAGAGATCAAGCGAATGGCACTAACAATAAAAGACAAAGTGGAGATTATAAGGAAAGTGGCGTCATCTACAATTTCTCGTGTTGCTTTGGCAAAGGAGCTGGGGATGCCGCCGTCTACTTTGAACGGTATTATAGCGAAGAAAGAAGAGATCTCTGCTTCTGCAGGGAATACTTCAGCAAATTGTAAGGAAGTTAAATCTGAAAAGTACGATGAAATAGAACAAGTTCTGCTAATATGGTTTAAACAGCAGCGAAGTTTAAACATACCTTTCAGTGGGACTATTGTGCAGGAGAAAGCCTCATGCAAATTATGGGTACCTTTTACCGCGTTGAGCGGGTGGCTGGAACGCTTTAAAAATCGAGCCGGCATCGTTTACAAAGCTGGCCCCGTGGTGTAGGGGTAGCGTGCCTGCCTCTTACACGGAGGCCCCGGGTTCGATTCCCGGCCAGGTCTGGGATCTTTACCTGGACCTGGGGCTGGTTCGAGGTCCACTCAGCCTACGTGATTAGAATTGAGAAGCTATCTGACGGTGAGATAGCGGCCCCGGTCTAAAAAGCCAAGAATAACGGCCGAGAGGATTCGTCGTGCTGACCACACGACACCTCGTAATCTGCAGGCCTTCGGGCTGAGCAGCGGTCGCTTGGTAGGGCAAGGCTCTTCAAGGGCTGTAGTGCCATGGGGTTTTTGGTTTTCATTTACAAAACAATTTGTTGCGAAGCAGAGAGTGCAAGTTCGGAAGAAAGGGAAGTGTGGAAGGACATGGTTCTGCCTGCTAAAATAATCAAACCTTGCAACGTTTTTATATAACTTAATATGTTCCCTTCTCTTATCAAATGTATTTATAATATGGTATGTTCAATTATTTTACTTTATCTCTAAAAATTTTGTCATGATAATCAAATTTTTATATTGTGGCTTTCTGTAAGCAGCTCTTATATATCGGCCTATTTCGGTATTGTTCACAAACAAGGAAATCTGTTGGCTGTGTTTTTCACATGTATTTCAAAGTACAGAATAAGTTTTTGGGCATTACCCCTTTTAAGAAGTTTCCTGCTTAAGTTTTTTTTTTTTTTTTTTTTTTTTTTGCAGTCCCTTGAAAAACTTCTTAACAGAGTTTCACTGTAGTTCATAAGATAGATAAAAAAGGAATAGTAAACTGAGGGAGCTGGCCATACGGAAAGGGCGCGCATCTGTGAACTTGCATTTGGGAGATAGTGGATTCGAACTCCATCCTGAAGATGGTTTTCCATGGTTTTCGATTTTCACACCAGGCAAATGCTGGGGTTGTACCTTAATTGAGGCCATGGCCGCTTCCTTCGAACTCCTAGCCCTTTCCTATCCTATCATCGCCATAAAACCTACCTGTGTTGGTGCGACGTTAAGCCAATTTTGTAAAAATATCAGTCAAGGTGCCATTTTCATTCTGTCTGTGATATCCAGAATTGTCTGTATATGTGTGCGATGCCCATCCAAATCTACGGGATATAGAGATCTGAAATTTTTAATATACGTGGGCACAGTATTTTACCGATCACTCATGGCTGTGTGGAAGAGCGATTTTTGCTCCAAGAAATGAATCTGTCAGCATCATCAGCAAGCAACTTTTACAACATAATATCTAACGCGATTGAATTAACGCGGGCAAAGCCGCAGGCACATACTGGTATATTGAATTGCATAGTTAGATTTTAAAAAATTAATTATAAGATAGAATATGGCAGAAATCTGAATATTAACATTATTTACATTTGTACAATATAATTGTTTAATAGAGTCCTCCTATTCAATACATTATTTACTTCATCTATGAAGATGTTGTTTCTACATTATCAGCCATACATGTTTCGACCCTATTTTGGGTCATCTTCAGTGGATTGAATCTTAAAGGTACATAATCTACAGTTCAGTAATATCCTCATAAAAGTTAATGGACCCTGGTATAATAGATCTCACTAGAATCTTGAATCTTAAATGTACTTAACCTACAATTCTGTAATGTCATAATAAAAGTTGGACACTGGTTCAATAGGTCTCACTAAAATCTTAATTGTGTGTAGGAAAAACCATAACATAGGATATGAATTTCATTATGGTGCATATTGACAATTGATAGTGATAAAAACATAGTTAAAATATGGCTTGAGATGTGATAGTGTTTGTCACACAAACATTCTATTGACAGTACTCAATATCATGCCCATGAGAGAATGTAATAAACCACTTACCTCCTTGTAACACTGCATTTGAGCATTATAACAGAGCTTTAAGAAATTAGTTCAGCTCAAGAGATGATTTTCAGATATTACCACACATGATTTTAAAGTTTTAAGACAAGAGATCGCATCTCAAGCCATATTTCAACTATGTTTTTACTTATACACAATCAAGATCCTAGTAAGACCTATTGTACTGGTGTCCATCAACAACAGGGTGGGAATTGAAATTTGTAGGGAAGCAGCTGTGGACAGAGCCAGGGAAGAGGAAAGGCAAAGAGGTGAACACAGTGAAGGAATGGACGTGCAGGCTGAAAAGGAAAGGTCAGATAGGGAGAGAATAGAATTGTTTATGAACAAAGGGAGGAGCAGGGCTTAAGGGATCTGTGGGGAATGAAAAAAAAATTATGAGGGCATAGTAACAAGAAGTAAAAAGTCAAGTAAAGTTAGTAAGTAAGGGAACAGTGGATGAAGACATGGTGGTAATATAAGGAAAGATGGTTTGGTTGGTTAAGAATGAGGAAGGTATAGTGGCTGTGAGGATTTGAAATGCAGAGTGAATTGGATTTGAAATGTGTAGTGAATTCAGTTGTTAAGTATGTTGGAAGGATAGTGGAGTTGGTGGGGTGTTATTTGGAGTGATTGTAAATAAGGAAAGACTGTCTGGCTTGTTAAGAGTAAGTAGAAATTGTTAGGTTGTGGATTGTGCTTGTTAGCTAGGTGTGATTATGGTTAAGTAGATTTGAACTACAAGTGAAAGTAAGAATGATTTTATTAACCAGGAAGTAGAATAGAGTAGGGTAGGCAAATATCTGACTGGTAAGAGGAGTTATTAGAATCGGTGGGGTGTTATATGGAGTCATTTTAAATAAAGTTGATTTGGATTGTTAAGTGTGAGGAGGTTTTGGAGACAGTGACATTGGAATTAAACATATTTATACTGTAATATGATAAGTTGGAGAGTGATGTCATTGTGAAAGCATGAAAGCAGAACAATGGTCAACGTGGTGACATGGGTAAAATATTGGGCACAGACTCAGCAGTTGACGCAGTGTGATGACTGGCACAACAAGTTGTAGGTCTTGAGTGTATAGGCAATTATGGAATGTGCATTGACTTGCTGTGTCAGTCATGAGAGGAAAAATAGGGCAGTGCCCTTTAGGTGCTAGTGCCAGATTGCCATTCATTTTATTTTATTTTACTTTATTTTATGTCTTCTGCTATTTGTTTATTGCACTTGAGTATATGTCAGTTTCTTTTGTCCATCAAGTTGATTCATTACTAGGGCTAATGGATCTCCAGATGGGAATCGACCGTGGACCATTTGACAGTGCGTATTGTGCCAGATTGCAGTTAATTTTATTTTACTTTATTTTATATCTTCTGCTGTTTGTTCATTGCACTTAAGTATAGAGTGGTATTACTGGTCGGTTTTTGGTATATTGCTTCGGCTATTTTGGATTTGAACTATGTATTGGGCGGAAGCCTGCGACGTTCAATAAATCCACTATTACTATTACCAGTGTCCATCAACTTCTATTATGACATTACAGAATTGTAGGTTAAGTACTTTCAAGATTCTAGTGAAACCTATTATACCAGTGCCCATTAACTTTTTTGAGGATGTACTGAACTGTAGATTACACTGTCCTGAGATGGTTTCATTGCCACCATCCTGTATTGCTTTTTAGGATGACTTCTGCATCCAGAATCAGGATCCGATGTTAATTTTTTCCCATCACATCACAGTTTCTCAAAAATCCTATATTACATTTATTTCATTACATGCACGTCTTTTACAAGATATTAAAATCATTCCGTATTGACGGTTTTCACTTTACAAAGGTAAAAATTGGGTGTATCCTCCTAAGTCAATACACCATATATTCCACCATTAGATGGAGTAATCAAATTCAAACATGTTTCGGCTCGTTTGAGCAATCTTCAGTGAAAAAGGGGGAGGGGGGAGGTTGAAATAATTTACATAATACAAGCTAAAAAATGCTAAAACACATAATAAAGGAACAAATGGAAAAAGAAAGGAGAGCCTCGATGGAAACAAAATTAGCACAATATACTATATTTACATCATCATGTGGAGCAAAAAACAACTCACTGCAATAAAATTCAGTGAAACACGGGTTAATACAAAACATACAGTAATTGAAACTAAAAACTGTGTTAACCTAAGATTGTTTCCATCTAGGCTCTCGTTTGTTTTTTCATTTGTTCCTTCATTATGTTTTTTGGCATTTTTTAGCTTGTATTACGTAAATTATTTCAAACCCCCTTTTTTTCACTGAAGATGGCTCAAACGAGCCAAAACATATTTGAATTTGATTACTCCATCTAATGATGGAATATAATTATGTACTGACTTATGAGGATACACTCAATTTTTACATTTGTAAAGTAAAAAAAATGTACTTATGTTGTTAGGAAGGGTGTTGCTTTAATTTAGATTTCCATATTCTTCTATTAATTTATTTCATTTTATTAATTCGACGTCCTCCAGCCATCTCGTAATCCTGTATTATCACGCTCAGATTGTAGAGCCAGCAACTATTTACAACATAGCCGGCAATGCGCGGATTTGGCTGAGTGGCGTCATTCTCTCGTTCTGCTTCATCCGCGACAGTCCGAGTTGTTTTGCTTGCTAGTGAAAAGAGATTTTTGTCTTCATAAGTGTTCTATATATGAGTGATATAGGCCTATAGTGTTAATATTTCTATTGAACTTACATTTATCAACATGCCACGACGTGGCTACAAGAACAATTCAGATACATTCTGCCATGTATGTGGAAGTTTCGTACCAATAGGACAGCAGCACAGTATAATAGTTTGTGAGAAATGCCTACTATGCCTAATTTGGCTTGAAACTTGTAGGCCAAGACAAGCCGTGGGCACCACATAAGGCTTGTAGAACCTATATAGAGCAGTTACTGCAATGGGTGAACGGTAAGCGAACTGCATTGCCATTCGGTATTCCAATGGTGTGGCGAGAACCCCCAGACCACAGTACTTGCTGCTACTTCTGTGAATGTGAAGGGATTTAACAGCAGCAACAAAGGTAACATTGTGTATCCAAGCAATATTCGATCTGCAAATTTACCCGTTCCTCATGGCCCTGATACACCAGTACCCCAGCGTCCAGAACATTTGTCCCTCTTCTGAATCTGATGCAGAAATGGCGGGCACTAACTCTGGTTGTGATTTCTCCCCTGAATATGTTGCAAAAGAACAGACTGCTCGAGCAAAGTGCATTACACGTTATAATTCTCATGTTAGGTCCGTATTGAAATGTACGTAAATACATAATTTTTGTAATATCCACCTATTCAGTGCAAAGAGATCTTTTTTAGAAATTAAATATTATTATAAAATGTTAAGGGACATGTTTCGCCCGTATTAAGGGCATCATCAGCCTCAAACTCAAACCTGTATGGTGAAAAATCAGGATCCTGATTGATCTTACAAGTTATAAAAAGAGGATATCAATGTAGGTGTCTGTCCAAACATAAAAATTATTAGAATGTCCTTGGCTAAAATCACAGTATCAAGCTGCATGTCAAAAGTTCACACGATTATACTTTCCTGAGCGTTGAGTCAATGCCCCCAAAAAACTTGTTGGGGGTAGAGCAATAAACAGCTCAATCTTTATAATGAAACAGAAATGTGCCTCCTTGAATACTCCTGTTAGAGGATAAGAAAAAGCTTTTCTGTTTAATTATAAAGATTGAGCTTTGTATTGCTCTACCCCCAACAAGTTTTTTGGGCGCAGTCAAAGTCAATAACAAAATCAGCGGCTGCAAAACATTAGCTATTAAAATCATAAGAGAAGGGTATTACAGATAGAAATAACAATAAGTGAAGAATCTACAAATGAAATGTAAAGCTTTGTGTACCTGGACAATGAACACATTAGAACAGAAAGAACAGAAGGAGAAATTAGCACTTGGATACAACAAGCTTAGAAAGTATTTTTTGGAGATCTGTTGTGAGATAAAGTGCTAATGAATACAAATAACCTCTTTGCATGACCTATTTGACTTGTGTAGGAGCAGAAATTTGGAATATTGTGGTAGGGAACAGCAGCAGATTGGAGGTTACAGATATGAAGTTCGTGCATATTATGATAGGAAGATCAGAAACAAGAAATATATACAGGTGTTACAAGATAATTAGCTAAACCATGAAATCCAGATAAGACAGGTGATCTGGACACATAATGGAAGAAATCAGGACCACCCAAACAACTCTGGAAGTGAAAGGAAAGTCCAGATTATGGTGAGACAAAGATGTGGAGAGTAGTAGTCTGATAATACAGTAGAAACTGTTGATTGGTAGGTAAACAAGAATCAAAGCAGTAATCATGTTAAAAATTAACAGGCTACAATTATATTGTAACAAAAAAAGTGAATTATAATTCAGTAATTATAAAAATTAACATTTTTAACACAATCCAAATCTTGGTTAACACAATAAGTTTTGCAATATAGGTTCTATTCACATTCCATGTTCATTAAATTGTGTTATGATTCCTGAACTACTGTTGCTACATTTTTGGTTGTGTGTTCTAGAATTGCAAAACGTATGCCAAGAAATCAATTCAGTATGTTCCAACTATGGGTTGGGCATGGAAGTTTGGAGAGAGCATATTCCTTGAACGTAGCTGGGAGAAAGATAAAGAAATTATTGGACGGCAGATTCGTGAACTTGTAGAATATCCAGATACAATATGGGTAAGTCTTATATAATATACAAAAAAAAAAAAAACTTGTGTGTACTTATTGAAGAGGTTTTTTCAGATTGTTCCCAAGCACATGATTAGTACAGTGGCTTAGCTGCTGGTGTTCCACCCAGATGGTTGAGGTTCAAATCCTTGTTGATTCTGGAGTGAAATTTTCACCAGAAAATTCACATGGTATCTAGCCTCTTTCATCATTCATTGAGAGAACTATTCAAGGGAGAGTGGGGTGGGGAATGCTCTTCACTTTATTCCAGTAATTTATGGGGTCATGGATGCCTTTGTGGTTCGTAATGGGTTTTGGCTGGGGTTGAAAGGCTGGACATCTAGACATCCTTGATTTATTAGGATCATGTACTGCATTCTGGCATGTGAAAAGCTACCTCGCACTCTTCGCACTGCCACCTATTTGCACCGGTCTTGTTTGCTGCAATCACTCAACACTGCTTTCAGAGGTTTTGGTTCACTGGGTTAGGAGGAATCTGCCTGAAGAAGTGGGCCAAGTCAGAATTCGAACCACTGTGCACGTACTTGTTTGTCTCATTGTACACGCTTTGCGAGAAGTCTTCATCGATAAACTTACCTAAAACATTTTTTCACATCAGATCAATGTTATCTAAAATGAAATTCACCCCAGAAATTTCAGTAAATTGCTCTTTTCATGGAATATTTTTCAATGGACAAACAGTTGTATTTCCGGTCATCTATTTTCTGCTTTTTGTTTAAGGTTCCTGGGCCTTCACCACTCACAGTATTTACATTTTTTCATCACTCGTGCTTTTATCGCCCACATCACTATGAATAGACAAAGTATCTACACCGCTAGAATCACTAGAATTTAAAGTAGCATTATAGACTTCTTCAGTTACTATTCAATAGAATATCTTCTGCTTTTCTCTAAGTTGTAGCTTCATATGCGACCATTTTCATTGATTGAAATATCAAAAGTATAGCTGCGTTGGACCTTCAAATATAGCAGGTATTCCCGATGAATAAAAAACATAAATAGAACTGCAAGTGATTTGCTTAAAGCACGAAGACTATTAGCACCATCTGTTGAATTTTATACCAAAAGTACTTGCTTTTATCATCGATAATTCAGCGTCTTGCATAATGCCTATAATGGTGAGGTACTTCAGTCTGTCAAAACTAATTTATGAAAAATTAAATTAGAAAATACCTGTAAAGAGAACATTTAATAACTGAACGTAGCTGCCTGAAAAAAGAAAATATTTAATAACAGATTATACCTGGAAAAAAAAATTATTTTTTTGTAATTTTATTTATCCTGAATTAGTGTCGACAGATTAAAGAACTTCACTGTTATAAAGTCAAAACTGAAAAGGAATGCCTTTGACTATTTTTATTTTTAAAGTGCATCAGACCATTGAATAAATGGCTATGTAAGATGAGTGTTAGATTCCCCACCCCCATCAAATTGGCAGCTAGGTAAGTGAATGAATTAATGCTGTTTAAGGTATACATATAAAGTAAATGCTAAATCTTGTTATTTCCACCTTCTCAATACATATCAATCATGCAATGTTTATAAAATCATTACTTTTTTTTTTTGCTTTACGTCGCACCGACACAGATAGGTCTTATGGCGACGATGGGACAGGGAAGGGCTAGGAGTGGGAAGGAAGCGGCCGTGGCCTTAATTAAGGTACAGTCCCAGCATTTGCCTGGTGTGAAAATGGGAAACCACGGAAAACCATCTTCAGGGCTGTGGACAGTGGGGTTCGAACCTACTATCTCCCGAATACTGGATATTGGCCGCACTTAAGCGACTGCAGCTATCGAGCTCGGTATTACAATATTATAAGGTACTAGTTTTGGTCCTATAAGGACCATCATCAGCCTAGCCAAGACAAATGTTAACTATATTTCTAAAACAGAGTGATTCGGTGAGATGAAAGTTGAAATAACCTATGATATATATAAAATGGTAATATATGAACAGTTGAATGTGACAAAATTATATAAACAGTGACAGTGATATCTTTAAAATTACATTAGTAGTCGACTATTATCTTGAAACAGAATAAAACAGCTCTAGTTGACGAAGTTGCACATTTAAAATTGGTTAAGTCAGATTATAAACAAAGTCCAGTTTCTGTTAGGTTGTAGAAGGTGTGCAGAGGGAATTGTTGTTCAAAAAAAAGGCCACAGCGAAGGTTGAGTATTATTAGAGTTGTAGGGTATATCTTGAGGTGAGATGCAAAGGAGCAGTCCCAATTCAATAGGAACCAAAATGAACCTCGTGCAATGTGAAACGAGCTTGCCGGTTTGTCAGAGTTGCACTCGAGGCCCGTCCATCACCTCTTACAATCCAAGCTAGCAGATGGTGACTGTCATCAGCACGTTACACTCTATGGTAATTTAGTTTAGTGGTCTTGGTATTCCCCAAATCCACATACTTGTGGAACACTCTTAACACGGTGGCCATTGAAAGGCAAGTGCTTGCGCGACTTCGGAGATGAAATGACCCATATGACTGGCACTAATAATCTGCAGATATCTCGTGTCTTGCCCATTTTGTGGTTAACTGTTAACTTGCACGACCTGTACGAGGTCGGGCGACATTGCAGTCAACGTGCTGCACCGTACTGTTGCATTTACCAGGCCGACCACAGCATCATTTTGCCAGAACGGTAGTTATCTCTAATTCAGTTGCTCTTGAACTGGATTGGGAACTATTTGGAAATGATTCTGATGAAGTCCTCTTCATTTCATATGTCCCATTGGTCTATGTCTTTAATATTGTTGTGGTATTCTTTCATGCACAACTTGAGTTGTGTAAACTGAAAAAATTACAAGTAGTTAAATCTGGTGAATGTGGAAGATGCTGGATTATTGAGATTTGCTTTTGTTCCTAAAACTGCACCACATTTTCAGCCACCTGGGTGGTGCACATTGTCCTCAGTCCACTGTTGTGATTGAACTCATCAGATTCTGTTGCTGAAGCATTCCGGTATACCCAAATAGTAATGAGAAGATACATTATTGTTCCGGGGAACAAATTCCTTGTGAATCGTGCACTCTGCATCAAAATATGCAATTAACATGACCTTTGTCTTCAACTTATCTCTTGCATTTCCATTGGCTCATCACTGCTCAACTATAGTACTCATTACTTTTCCGTTTTGTAGTGATTGCAAATGCCATGATTCATCCCTTGTAATTATTTTTCCTAGAAAGAAACTGTTATCAGCCATTTCAATCAAGTTGCAACAGATGTTATGTCATGCTTGTCTTTGATAATGAAGCTGCAGGAAGAAAATTTTGCATACTGCTTTTTTATTTACAAAACACTGTGTAAAATGTTATGAACGACTATTTTAGAAATGTTTACTATTTCTACTATCATTCTGTAGGTAACATGACTATCAGTGACGAAGAGATCATGAATTCTTTAGACATTCACATCTGTTGAACTCATGGTGGGGCGCTCCAACCTTGCACCATCTCAAGCGATACTTGGTTCTTTGAATCTCTTGTCATTCAAACTTTTTCAAACATGATAAACTCTTATCACTACAGTCCAGATTTACATGCACTATCAAATCTCGAAATATGCATCCATTCATGCACTACCATATAGCAAAACATGCACAGTAACGTGGAAAATATGCACTATCAAAGTTCAGTTCCACATGGTTATATTTTTAGTTCTTCTTGAAACATTGTACAACTAATTTTTCCAACTTGTCTTGACTTAAGCTCATCCGTTTATCTGTCAGTACATTCTTAAACACAGAAAATATAATCTTTCTACGTCACAAGTGACAGGTGCATACTTAAATGAAGACATTCGGGACAACGCGAGGTCAAATTGTAAATCCTTTGCATTTTCACCGCACAAAATGTATCTTATAAGCTTGACGAAATCTAAATCAGGACTTGACGGGTCGCTTTGTTCTGCTTACCTCTAGCTGTCGCAGCTACTTCTCCGTGCGATGATTGAAGACACGTTTGAACGTCTTCAATAACAACTGAATATTTGACAAGGGATAGACCTGTAGCTACCAACTTTGTTATTGCAGCAGGCAATTTACCAAAATTTTATTTTATATACATTAAGTCTTGCTGCTGATTATTTTTGCTCAATTCCACTTGTGCATCTACTGGAAAACTGTCTATGACCTAAAACCGGAAAATATTAATTCAGCTAAGTGATATTAAGTCTAATCAGTGGCATTAAGTTCATTGGTGGTAAATTGGATTATAAGATCTGTACGGTATGTAGGATGTCATGGAATACATTCTATTTCTGTATATCAATAATAGACATGTAACATGGAAAAATGGTCTTTTTTTTTTCAAATCAACATTAATAAGACACTATCATGTAACTTAACATTATATATACGCCGAAGTCAGAAGAAAAGCCATATTATGTGATATAAACGTCCAAATATTCGCTATTAAATCCAAAATCTTCAAAATATGCATTATGCATGCATTTTCTCTTAAAAAGACCAAAACCTGCAAACATGCACGGAAAAAGAACGGTTATTTGGAATCGTTGTCATAAAACAAACATTTGCAAAGTTCGAGAAGTGTAACCAGCTTATTTAAAAACATCCATTTGCCTGAAAATCCTGGCTCTACTTATCACCATAAGCAATTTTCATCAACTTCTGAAGATGTAAATTCTCATTGCTGTTTTACCATTTTGAAATTAATATTTAATGCTGCTCTCTGTTCTATCACAACTTTGTAACAATGTAAGAAATACAAACACTGACTTGACCACATGCATACTCAACTGAAAGTTCCCACTATACGATTCCTCTGTGTTTAACAGATGGTGCCACTTATCTGTTATAAAGATCAGTCCTGGACTATCCAGACAGATAGTGTACAATATTGATTGAATATGTGGAGTTTTAGAACTTAAGCAGTCTTATGTTTAAATGGTAATGTTATTTGTTTTCCAGTTACTGTTAATGGCAGAAGGCACACGATTTACAGTAGAGAAGCATGAGGCAAGTTGCCTGTTTGCTCATGAGAAAGGTCTGCCAGAATTGAAGCATCACCTTACACCTCGAACTAAAGGTTTTACTTACAGTATGCCATTTCTTCGAGAGAAAGTTGGTGCTATTTATGATGTCCAGCTTGTTTTTAAAAAGTGAGTATAAACCATTAAGTAATATTGAAACAATGGTGTTTTGGTCAATAAGAAACTAGTGTGTAGATTATGAATCTCCATTTCTCTCATCCAGCTCCTGCCAGGTTGGAATGTTTGTGGCACCTTTCTGTCTTCCACTATCTAACCACCATTCTTCCTGCTAAACTGTGTTCCAATCCAGGTTTCTTCTAATTACACTGTGATTGATCATTTTCTACCACCTTAGTCTGGGTCTCCATCTACTTCGGCTGAGACTGTTTGACTGAGGGTTGGGTGACTTTTACCAGACCCGACAAACTAGGGAGGAACCAGTGACTGTGACTTTTTTTAAACTCTATAATCTCATACTTTTAATACTAAATTCTCCTCCTTTTTGCAGACTTCTAAGCAAATCTCTGTAAAAAAAAAAAAACCCTACTTACCATCAAACACTCTCCCTCACTCTTGCGTACTCTGAAAGGACTAAACTTTTGCTTCACCAAACTATTAATGCTACAGTTTGTTTTTTTATACCATCAACCATTTACAGAACACCTTTTAGCGAAATTAACTGAGTCCTTATTGAACTTTATAATTTTGGATGTTTACTGGCACACTTTCCCTCGCTCCCGCATCGTAATTAAAGAGGAAGGCTAATTTTTCTCCTCACAATAGACTATAGACTGGTCCTAACTTATATTTGAATTCCACTTGATACTGATGATATCGTTTCTCTTAATATTGTTCTAAGAATTGAACTCATTTCCCATTACCTGCCACGGCCAATAACATAAACTTAGCACACCGCTTCGACCCTCTCCTCCATTAATCTCACATCATCTATAACACTAGTAACTTAAATATCAGTCATTTCAACGCTACCATAGCAACTACTTAATACTATTACAATTGAAAATAAAAGAAATTACACACAACGTTTTCTCTCCGAATCTTCTTTACGTCAACCAGTTTCAACGTTAAAAAAGAGGTAAGTGGTTTTACACACTTCGATTTCTCTTTACTCTCTCCTTTCATTCAAAATCATTCTTTAACACGTAAATCTCCTGTTGTTACAGACTTCAATCCAAACTTCCCTTACGACTCTACACAAGAGACTACAGCCGTTCCTTCCTGCTAACATTTAACACAGCAACTTACCTTCAAGCACTCTTCTTATCTCATGCTTCTAGAAAACTACAGTTTTATCACTTCACATTTATTATAAACCCCACTTGATGTGATTATTATAGTCACATTCAATCTGTTTAAGATCCAAAAGTTTCCTCTAGTGTATAAACTCACGACTACTTGTATTTTAAACTTCATTAAGGCCTCATTTCAAGAATTTCTTAACTACATTCAAGAAAGTGTATAATTTTACAAATATTTGTATTTTAGACTTTATTAAGGCCTGATATTAAGAATTTCATAACTATTGTCAACCATTTCGCACATTTCCAACATTTCCTTCAAATTCATATGCAAGTTAATTACAATCAGGTACCTGATTAATCAACTTTCAGTTTGAGATTAAGGCTGAAGATGCCCATAATTAAAGGGCGAAACATGTCCCTATAATTTTTTTAAATTATCTTTTTTATGTATTGAACAGGTGGAATAAATAAACTTTAATATTTATTTGACTTCATTGTACATTTCAGTACGAACCTAAACATGAGAATTATAACATGTAAGTGGTATGTTCCGAGCTGTCAGCGGAGAGATGGCGTGGAATGACATTAGTAGACGAATAAGTTTGCGTGACGTTTATAAAAATAGGAAAGATCACAATATGAAGATAAAGTTGGAATTCAAGAGGACAAACTGGGGCAAATATTAATTTATAGGAAGGGGAGTTAGGGATTGGAAGAACTTCCCAAGGGAGATGTTCAATAAATTTCCAGTTTCTTTGAAATTGTTTAGGAAAAGGCTAGGAAAACAGCAGATAGGGAATCTGCCACCTGGGCGACTGCCCTAAATGCAGATCAGTATTGATTGATTGATTGATTGATTGATTGATTGATTGATTGACATAAGAGAGAACAATACGTTACACACACAGCCATATGTTATTGTCAAATAAATGCTGTCGGAAGATTTGGTTGAATCTAGTGCCAACCCTTAAAACTAAAGTACACTAAAAACGTAATGTTCCTTAAGACGCGTGAAGTATCGCGCCGCAAAATGAAAGACTTAAATAAGACCTGCACCCAATTTTTAGAAGCGATATTTTCGAGAAAAAAGTGCGGATGGTATTCGAGATTATATGGTAGCCCATTCGAGAAGTTTCAGCACAATAATTGATAAAGATTATGATCATGACAACACTGATACTGCCATTTCCCGCCTTTGGACAAGAATAGCTCTCTAAAGGTTTATTGCTCTGAATTCTCGTGCCGTTCATTTTTGTGGATATTGTGGCGTGTCTTGCTTCTAAGTCAGGTCATAATGGCTCTTTCACCTGAAAATGCAGCAAGGGGCATGGCATTAGTGGACGATGGGTGCAGTATACGCTATGTAGCAGACGTTACAGGCACGTCTTATTCTAATATGTACAGAAAACTTAAAAGATAAGTAGAAGACAATATTTACACCAGGAGCCAGATTCTGCTTGTAGGAGAAGCAATACTGAGTGCGATGGTCACTTTCTCTTAATACAAGTTTTTCATGATGGACACACAACAGCTGTGGAAGCCAGAAATCGTTTGCAGCAAGTACGGGGCACGAACATCAGTGAAAGGACAGTAAGGAGGAGGTTGTACAAAGCGTATTTAAAGTCCAAAAGGCCCGCTACAGAACCTTGCCTTACACGTGAGCACCGTGCCTCTCGGATGCAATTCGCCAGCGCCCATCGAAACTGGACTGTGGAGCAGTGGAGCTCAGTGCTGAATCCAGATGCTGTTTGAGAGAACCGGATGGAAGAGGGAGAGTATGGAGAAGGTCCAGGGAAAATTATTCACCCTGTACTTGCTCTGCAAGGACACCATTCAATGAAGGCTCTGCGATTGTGCTTACAAAGCTTGTGTTCGTTGGGAATGAAAGTCTGCCTACCTATTAATACATAGAGGAGATTTTAAATGGATCACATGGTGCCTTTTGCACCTGTCATTGGCAAGATCTTTATCCTGTTGCTTGACAATGCTCAACCACACTTCTGTTGATAAACATAACCATAATAGGTATTTGATTTGATCCTGTGTTGACTTGTCTAAATCTATTAAAGAAACTATTTAAAATAGTTTGTTGGGTCCACCTTGTCAATACACTTTTAATAATTGAAAATTATTTTTTCATTCATAAATGTTTCAGGAACTTTATGCATTTCCTTCATCATTGAAGTCATATCAAAGAATAAGAACAAAATAGCACTATCTTTTGTTTAGCCCACAATGTAAAGAAGCATTATAGCCTAATTCACCATTTGAATGAATAACCAAACGTTAGTGAAATATTATGAAAATTATTGCATAAAATTTTGATATTTTTGATGTTGAATGGGAATACCTAAATAAATTTAAGATCTTTTCTTTTTCTTAAATGATTATAAATGCTAGTTTATACAATGAGTTTTCATCAGTACTTCTTGTTTCATTTAAACTTGATTCAAAGTATTTTTTTTAGCAAGATAAATTTCTAAACTTTCTAAAGCATTAATGAATTTTCCCGTTTCGCCAAATGTATTAATTCCATGTCATTAGAAAAGTGTAAATTTATGATTCTTTTCAACCATATGCTCTCCCATTGCCGAATATCTTTTATGTTTGACTGCATTTACATGTTCTTTGTATCTTATAGCCAAACTATTTCTTCCTATATATCGCTGGCTACGTGTTTGGCATGTCAATTTGTAAATTACTGACTTATTAAATATACATTTATTCTCATTTTTATCTGAATTGAAAATTATCATGTTAGTATTATCAGTTTTGTATCAGACATTGATGTTCCTTTTTCTGAAAATTTTATCAAATTTATAAGAGTGCTTATTATAAAAAGTTAGAACTGCAGATTTCTTTTTCTCCTTTCGATCTTTAACTGAATTTGTGTTTTGGTTCATTTTTCATTTTGTTATTCTATTAATAAATTTCCTGGAGTATCCATTGCGAGAAAACGTGACGTGATACGTTGAAACGGACAACGGATTCGTGTTAAGCGACCCAAAATTAGTTAAGATCACCTATCACACCTCTTGCCGCAAAAGGAAAGATTGAAAATGCTGGGTTGTGTAGTCTAATTGTTCATTGATAATATATCATAGACGTATCTTAACCATGTAATCAATCCATCTATTTTATCCACTTTTTTTTTTTTTTTTTTCATGTAATCCATGAATATGTTCACTAAAAGACCTGAAGGCGGCGAACCTATTGCTAGACCTTTAGATTGTTAGTAAATTTCATTGTCAAAAGTTAAATTGTTATTTTCCGAAGTAAATTCTAGTAATATTAAAAATTCTTCACTTTCCACCTTACTTAACGTGCTGTGTGCATTAAATTCTTTCTTACTGTTTTTATAGTATCTATAATAGGAATGTTGGAGTACATATCTTTGATATCCAAACTATTTATCATGTAGTTGTCTGTTAGCTTGATGTTTTTGATTCTGTTACAAAAGTCAGTAGTATTAATTAGGTGCATCTGGCTATTAAACGTAGTGTTCTTTTAAAAATCTTTGTATAAATTTGGCCGTCTTGTATACTGAACTATTTCTAAAATGAACTATTCATCTAATAGGAATTTCTTGTTTATGAATTTTTGGTAATGCCCTTAAAGCGCGTCGAATGGATGGCTGGACCGCTTTAAAAATCAAGCCAATATCTTTTACAAAACAATTTGTGGTGAAGCAGAGAGTGTAAGTGCGGAGGAAAGGGGAGCATGGAAGGAAACAGTTCTGCCTGCTAAAAAAAAAAAAAAAAAAAAAAAAAAACAGTTACAAACCTTGCAACGTTTTAAATCTCGTTGAGATCTCACTTTTTTACCAGCTATTCTGGATAAATCTCTAGTTTTGAAGGGAGAATCTTGCCACAGGGGAAAATTAACCCCTTAATGCCTGAATGAATTTTTTAAGTAAATTGCGAGATGTGGTATTGGTTGGTGCTAATATGGAAGGAAGTGAAAAACTGCCTCTACTGATGATAGGGAAGTCTAGGAAGCCCGTTGTTTCAAAAATGTCAGGACTTTACTGTGCAAGTACACCAGCAACAAGTCAGCTTGGATGAAAAGTTTCCTGTTTGAAGAGTATATGCAGGCATTAGATACCAAAATGGGGAGCCAGAACAGGAAGATTGTGGTGTTTATGGACCACTGCCCTGCTCATCCCAAGGTGGGCCCCATTTAAGGAACATCAAGGTAGAATTTTTTCCACCGAATACTACATCGGTACTACAGCCCATGGACCAAGGAATCATTAAGGTATTGAAGCAGAGATATTGAAAATCAGTTGTGCATCGTATGCTGCTACGCATGGAAGCAGGCAAACCCATCTACAAACCATCTCTTTTGGACATAATGCATTTCATTGCCTCATCATGGGATTCAGTGGAGCCTGTAATAATAGCAAATTGCTTCAAGAAAGCAGGCTTTGATGGTGATACCAACAGCATTGTTATGGAAGTTGGTGATGAAGAGCCAGGGTGCTGGAAAATTATACGAGAAGATGGAGATTACCAGTAGTTTTGAGGACTTCACTGCCATTGATAATATGGTAATCACTTGCGAGGAGCAGACCATCGATGAGATCTGCAAGGAAATTCGGGCAGGAGATGAGGAGATTGAAGAGGAGGAAGAAGAAGAAGTGGAGGAAGAGAATTCCCCAAGACCATCTTGCAGTGAGGCAAGCATCTGCCTTGAAAAACTGAGGCGGTTTTTGGAGGGTTCAGTTAGTGTACCTCAGAACACATGGAAGGCAATGTGGGAAATAGAGAGGTTATACTTCAAGAAAGCAGTAAAAACAATAAAACAGTCAACCCTGGACAATTTCTTTTCCAAGTAGGAGCCTAGACTTGTGTTGTATTTAATGTCTAATGCAGTTTGGAATTTGCATGATGTACGGTTACCATGTACCGTTTTGATGTTCTTAGTATTTCTTCTTACACTCTTGTGCAAGGTTTTACGACCTGTGACAATAAAGTTCGGTGAATAGTCCTGTACTATCTACATAGATGATCAGTGCACAACAGTGACCTTACTTTCCTTCGAAATAGTCCCCTCCCATAACTATGCACTGCTGAGATCGGCGATACATGTCCTGGAAACTTTGCAGGAAGGCTTCCTTTGGGATGGTGTTCAAAAGCCTCGTCTCGTTTCATTGGATGTCAGGAATATCGTCAAATCTCTTTCCTTTCAAAGCGAGTTTGAGTCGTGGGGATAGAAAGAAGTCTGGAGGATTGAGATCTGGCGAGTATGGGGGATGTTCAAGTTGCACCACCCCCTTTTTTGCCATGAACTGTTTGACAATATTGGCTGTGTGTAGGAGAGCGTTGTCGTGGACAAAAAACCATGAACCTTATTGTGCTACTGGGGTCATACCCTGCGTAGATGTTTCATGAAACAAGTCAAAATTTCATTGTACCTTGCAGCATTCAACATCGTTCCCTCAGGTGGAAATTCCTTGTGATGAGCATCATTTTGATGCGTGACTGGCTCTGATCTTTTTGTGGCTAGGGGATCCCAGAGAACGCCATTCCATTCTTTGCAGTTTCGTTTCAGGGTCGTACCTGAGACACCAGGTTTCATCCTCAGTGAGAATAAGTTCAAGAAATTTGGTGTCGCATTCGCCGTTTCGACAAAATCCTGTGAAGCCTTTAAACGTGCCTGCTTCTGATTGTCAGTCAAGTGATGTGGCACAAGATGAGAACTCGTTTTCCTCTTCCCTAACTTCTGGGTAACGATTTGTCGCACAGATTCACGGTTGATCTGCAGTTCATCCGCTATCATGCGCACAGTTAATTGACGATCGTTTGTGATTAATGTCCTCGCCTTCTCAATGTTTTCGTCTCTGATGGCGGTCGCTGGTCTTCCGCTATGGGGGTTGTCTGAAACACTTTCCCGGCCTCCTCGAAAACGGGCGTACCACTCGTACACACACTTATAGGACAGTGCCTGAACTTCATAAACACTTACCAGCATCGCATGCGTTTCTTTCGGTGTCTTGCCAAGCTTAAAACAAAACTCTACTTTGATCTTATGGTCATTCATGTTCCTGTTCGCAGTTCAGAACCAATGCACTAAACACGCACTTTGTAAAACAGGTCTTACACAACACACACACGACGCTCAACTGAACAACGTTGGAAGCAGGTGATCAAAACCTGCTGCTATGCAGGTGCATAGTTGTGTGTCGCCAGTGTTGCCAGATCAAACGTTCTGACTTCATTCACCGAACTTTGTCACAGGTTGTAGGCCTATGTAATATGTTCCCTTCTCTTATCAAGTATTTTTATATTACAGTATGTTCAGTTATTTTACTTTATCTCTAAAAATACATGTCATGATAATATAATATTTATATCGTGGCTTTCTTTTAGCAGCTCTTATATATCAGCCTATTTCAGTATTGTTTACAAACAAGGAAATCTGTTTTGTGTATTTCACATGTATTTCAAAGTACAGAATAAGTTTTCGGGCATTACCCCTTTTAAGAAGTTTCCTACTTAAGTCTTTTTTTGTCCCTAGAAAAACTTCTTAACGGAGTTTCACTGTATTTTAAGTTGTTTCTTTAATACATCCACACTTCGCCGTTTGTGTACGTGAGTACGTGGATGAAGTCTGAATTGAGCGCATGGTGTGGCCTGCTTGTAGTACCGATACAGCATGTCTGGGGTATGCTTGGAGGACGTGCTAGGAATCGTTCCCCTGACACACTGGCTCAACTTTGGGCTGCGCTTCAGGCAGAATGGGAGCTCGTACCTCAAGAGAACATTCGAGATTGCATCCTGAGCATGCTTGATCAAATCACAGCTGTAAGTGCAGCTAGAGGCGGTAATACCTGTTACTGAGGCAATGGAAATGTGTTGAAAACATGTGGGCAACTGGACTGCGTACGAAATGGTGTAAAGTTCCAGGTTTCAGCATATCCAAATTCATGTTGGTGGACTGTTGTGATGTCACAGTCAATAATCTTTATTAGTTATTGTGCTGAAACTTCTCAAATGGGCTAATTAATTCGTGATATATTGTCATATTGTTGTAATGTCATATTTTATTTTTACAAGGCTTCAAATGGACTGACATTAAATTTTGTCTGAAATGTGCAACGTTTCACTTTTCTTTTTTTTCTTTTTTTTTCTTTTTTTACAGTGAGTGTGTATCAACTAGGAAATTACCTAAGGTGTGGAAACTACAACAGATAGGAAAGAGGACTGCATAAGAAAATTGCTTACAGATGTGAAGTGTGGTGAGGTAGAAAAACCTCTGATAAAGGAAGCAGTTGAGGTTTGTGGGAAGATGTGCGCATACTGATGGAATGAAAGCGTAAGATCCTCAAACGAAAGAAACATATCACATGAAGAATGAGGTAGAGAGAAATCCACACCAAAACAGATCAGGGATGAGAGTAAGATTGGAGACCTCGAGCAAGTTTACCGGGACAAACTGAGAGTTAAAATAGTACTACAAGAGAAGATAATATTCTGGGAGAACTTTGCTCAAAAACTGGAGGAAGACTGCTATATGAAACTATTGTTCATAGGGATTAAAAACAAAAAGAACGCAGTTGAAACCATAAAAGCAATTGGAGATCCCAATGGAAGCCTGACCAGGAAAGAAGAGGACATCAGAGAGTTTCTGAGGAATCGTTTTGATCACCTATTGAACAGGACAGAAGCAGATCAGAGAACAAAAGAACCTGCTGTTGAAACCTATACAGAGGAAACTCCCATTACATTTGCGAAAACAGAAGCAGCCCTTAAGATGTTGAAAGGGAAATCCCAAGAAATCAAAGTCAACATTGACATCCCTAGAAATCAAAGTCAACATTTACATGGTTAAAGCAACTGGAGTCTACGGTTTACAGTGGCTACACAGGGTGCTCAATGCAGGTTTTTTTTTTTTGCTAGTTGCTTTACGTCGCACCGACACAGATACGTCTTATGGCAACGATGGGACAGGAAAGGACTAGGAGTGGTAAGGAAGCGGCTGTGGCCTTAAGGTACAGCCCCAGCATTTGCCTGGTGTGAAAATGGGGAAACCACGGAAAACCATTTTCAGGGCTGCCGACAGTGGGGTTCGAACCTACTATCTCCCGAATACTGGATACTGGCCGCACTTAAGCGACTGCAGCTATCGAGCTCGGTCTAAATGCAGTTTGGAAGGATGACAAGATACCTGCTGATTGGAGCAAGGGTATTGTTATTTCCTTGTTTATGAAAGGAAATTGCTGAAAATGCTCCCAACATGCATGGAATAATGCTCCTTTTCTCGTGGGCTTAAGATTTTGGGAAAATCTTCGAGAGGAGGTTGAGAGTCATTTTAGAGCCACCGTGAGAAGAGGAATAGTATGGGTTCAGGCCTAATAGGTCCACAACAGAACTTGTCTTTAGTGTCTGTATGTTAATGGAGAAATATTGGGAGAAGGGCAAAGATCTGTTTATAGTTTCCCTGAATAATGAGAGGGCGCATTACAGCATTGGAAGAGAAGATTTGGGAATGCCTGAGAAAGAGGAATGCGCCGGAGGGAATGCTGAGGAATGTTCAGATGCTGTATGAGCTCTGTACCAGCTGTGTGCGATTTGGTGACGGACGTTCATCCTGGTTCCAGACCAAAAGTGGAGTCCAGCAAGGTTTATCATCACCATCATGGATGACATAAGGAAGAACATCAAGAAACCTCTGGTGAACTAAATGTAGTGGCTTTTGCTGATGATATGATCTGGGGAGAAACTAAGGAATAAGTACAATGTACTCAGTCAATGGAAGGTTAAGTTCCAGAAATTCAGTCTCAAGATAAGCAAAGCCAAAATAGTAGTCATGGCAGTAAACAGAGGTGGACAACCAGCAAACATCATGCTAGGAAACCATCAACTGGAAAGTGTGGAAAACTATATACACTTAAGCAGTGTAATTTCTGGAGGCACACTAGCCCCAAAGGAGGTGGCAAGTAGAGTGAGGAAGAGCTCTCACTTTTACCAGCAAGTACGAACACTCCTCTATGATCCCAAAGTACCTACAAAATCAAAGCTGGCGATGTTCAGTCAGTACTTCATACTGATCTTAATGTATGGTATCGAAACCTACACCTTCACTAAGGATGACTCATGAAGTTTATAGACATTTGAGATGAAGTTCCCGAGGTCTACAATTCAAAAATCAAAACTGGGCAAGTTTAGAAAAGAAGCTGGGATTGAGACATTGTTAGATCAGGTCAGCATGTCCAGATTGAGGTGGTTTAAGCAGGTAATGAGGATGGAACCAACAAAAACAGCTGATATTTACTTAGAGAGACATGTAGCAGAAAAACAGATGGTGGGAAGACCAAGAACCCACTGGATGGCCATCGATGTCATCATAAAGATGGACATTGCAGATCGGGGAAGGAAACAGGAGGAAATTGTTAATAACAGAACATATCTCAATAAGACAGAGTAGAAGAGGCTCGCCAACAGTAGCAGGAATCTGGAACTGTAAAATGATGATGATGATGATGATGATGACTTTTTAATTAATATTCTTTTGATTAATAATCCTAACCTCCAAATCACAGAGTAATTCTGACCAGGTTCTATAAACAATTGTATAATATTTAATAACTCCCCATTTCAGAGCACAGTTTGAAGTGGAGGAAAGTTACAAAGGGTTCTTGAACAGCATGGGAAGGATAATAGAGGTCTGTAAAAGCTGATTTTCCATTCTTAGCTGGGGATTGTGATTCAGGTGTTGAGATAGCCTGTTTATGCTGATTTCATATACCATGTTTTACAGCTTTATTCAAAGTCAAAATCACATTAGATCACCTTCAAAAATCAGTTGGTTCTGCTACTGCCTTTTAGATTCGCACTGTTCATATCCCTTGCAAGACTTAAAGTGTGTGCTAACATTTCTCAGGAAAAAGTTTAAAAGAAATGCCACATCTTGTCCACGTCTTGACACATTAAAATTTTAACAGGTGTTAACAAGCAACATGATTTAACAGCTGTTGATGAAACTGGGCTTGAATCTATGTGATGTTGAAAACCTACTTATGGCAGCTTTTGGCATTATCTTTTGAGAGTTTTTTTTGTATTGTGTTGATAAAGGGAGTCTTCTACTTTACTGGTCATGTTAATGATACCGATTCTAAGCCGGCGGGAGGGTAATTTTTTGAACCAAGAAAATTGTAAAAGAAAAGGTCGGCTTACAATTGGGTAAATATGGTAGACCTGCAGACTCCTGTTCATAAGCAGTTTAGTGATCTCCACACATCCCAGTCCTGTTGTGACCAGCAGAAAGTTGTTTACTCAACTTCATCCAGTCTTCATGCTTAGATTTCCTCAAGTAACGCCTAGCTGTATCTGGAGATTTCTCAAAGGGCTGTGATGTTTGGAAGAAACTTTATAGATTTGAATCTGGACCGAGCCAGATGATGGCGATATTTGATATTCACGGAAGTGACTGTTAAGTTGAAGGGCTATTAATAATTAACTCTGTTGCTTTTCTGCTTTGTCCAAAAATTAACTCTGTTGCTTTTCTGCTTTGTCCACATACTACTGTACTATATTAAGTGGATATATCCTCATGAATGTCAATTTTTTACTTGCTACAGGAAGCATGAGCCAACTGTTAATGACTTGCTCATGGGTAAGAAGGTGGAGGCCCACATGTTTGTTGAGCGTATCCCATTGAGTGAAGTCCCAGAAGGGGATGAGGAGTGTGCACAGTGGCTACATCAACTGTATGAGAGGAAGGTTGGTACTAGTTAGTTTGTTTTTCCGACAGTACATATTTTTCATTTCCTTTCCTACTCGGATAAGGTCAGCAAATACTTATGCCTGCATTACTTTTATATTAATGTTCTTCTAATGATATGCAGTGAACTCCTGATAATTTGCATGTGATTAATTTTCTTTGGGCCTAATTCAAGGCTCTACTGCACTGCATTTGTTAAATTTGTAATTTCAACAGTAAAACATCCACAGGATGAAAGTCCTTTCCGCAGTGAAATGGTATGTAAATGCTTGGGAGAAGAATATCACGGCTGGGCATTTTTTGGGTCAATGAGGTAAAAGTACTTAATTTCAATATACGAAGGTAATCCCAAAAATAAGCTCTCCTATTTTTTTATAAATAAACGAAGGCAGGTGATGTAGGAAATATTAGATTAGGAAACGAAGTCTTAAAGGAAGTAGATGAATACTGTTACTTGGGTAGTAAAATAACCAACGATGGCAGAAGTAAGGAGGACATAAAATGCAGACTAGCACAAGCAAGGAAGAGCTTTCTTAAGAAAAGAAATTTGCTCATTTCAAACATTGATATCGGAATTAGAAAGATGTTTTTGAAGACTTTTGTGTGGAGCGTGGCATTGTATGGAAGTGAAACATGGACGATAACTAGCTCAGAAAGAAAGAGAATAGAAGCTTTTGAAATGTGGTGTTACAGAAGAATGCTGAAGGTGAGATGGATAGATCGAATCACGAATGAAGAGATACTGAATCGAATTGGTGAGAGGAGATCGATTTGGCTAAATTTGACGAGAAGAAGAGATAGAATGATGGGACACATCTTAAGACACCCAGGACTTGTTCAGTTGGTTTTTGAAGAAAGTGTAGGTGGCAAGAACGGTAGGGGTAGACCAAGGTATGAATATGACAAACAGATTAGAGCAGATGTAGGATGCAATAGTTACGTAGAAATGAAAAGGTTAGCACAGGATAGGGTGGCATGGAGGGCTGCATCAAACCAGTCTATGGACTGATGACTCAAACAACATAAATACATAGACCTGTTTATTTCTGCAATTATTTACATCATTTTACAGCTTGAACATTTAGCTGTTTTTCTACATAATCACCATTTCGGTCGATGCGTTTTTGTAGACGCTGTGACAGTTTTTGTATGCCCATGTCATACCAGCTCGCCGCCATGCTGTTCAGGAAGTTGTGAACCTCATCTTTCATCTCGTCAGTGCTGAATCGCTTTCCAGCCAAATGTTCTTTCAACTAGGGAACAAGTGATAGTCACTGGGCAACAAGTCGGGACTATAGGGTGGGTCGGTGGGTGATGTTCCACTGGAACTGTTGCAGGAAAGCAACGGTTTGCTGGGCGACGTGCGGGCGAGCGTTATCATGGAGAATGTTTACGCCCTTGCTGAACATTCCTCTTCTCCAGTTCTGAATTGCCCGTCTGAGTTTTTTCAGGGTCTCATAGTACCTGTCAGGGTTAATTGTGGTCCCGGCGGGCATAAAGTCGACCAACAATGTCCCTTAGTTAAAATTGAAATAATAAATAAAGAGGTTCAACCTATTCAATACCAAAGAATAAGAAATGCAGTGATTACATTCTTATTTAATAATAAGTAGAAGTGGTACCGGTTTTGACCCTAGTCCAGGTCATCATCAGCTGATTAAAACATGAAAAATAATGCATAGAAAAAATAAAATAAAAAATCAAGTTCACTCCGGATCAGTAGAAGAGGCGATATAAAAAATGACGGGGGTAGACACTGCAAAATTCAGAAGTAAAATGTAAGTCACTTACAAGAAACGGTGCGCAATTTTCTGAGCGGCAGTATGGCACACGCAGTTTTAGGCAAAGTCTTATAATGAAAAGCGGAGAACGGTAAATGAGCTAGCTTGTATACACTGTTAGGCACAAAGTCATAACACAATTTAACACATATGAAGATCCATAGTCGTGCTGAAGCTGAAGATGAGTAGATCAATTGAAGTAACTTGCCAGTTCCCGGTGATCAGCGCGATATATTCAACATCAGGCAATGTGGTTTCAAACGCCAACGTAAAATGAAGAATAGCTTAAAGATCCAGTATTTGTTTCGGTTGCGGGAATGTAGGTATATATAGATACATGTAATAAAATTCAATATAATTGAATAAGTAATTGTGATCCTGTAGAATTTTTGGAACAGTTGACGTGAAAAAACAATTGTGAAGAGAAAAAATAAAGTGAAAAGCTCAATACCGGAAACAAATGAAAACATATGCACAGTGCGCTATTATTTAAAATTTAAAAAATTCAGATCGTGATTGAAGCAGTCAAAGTCGGCGCAAGTCAAGAGTTAAATTTGAATGAGAAGAACCTAAATGAAGGTGGCAGTTCTTTTTTTTTTTTAGGTGAAAAGAAAAGATAGGAGAAATTAGAGGAAGAGGAATAGTGGAATAAGAGAAGAATAAGAGATTGAAGTTAAACAGTGTTGAGGAAGGATAAGATATGAAGATGAAGGAAGGGTAGTTTAGGGTGAGTTATTGGAGGTAGAAAATGTGGGTAGGAACTTTGTAAGGCATGGAAAATAGAATTGGGGTTTTGAAATTTAGAATTTTTGAGAAGAAGAATTAGGAAGTTGAAAAGGATGTTGGGTTTTTCAGAAATGTCGTTTAAATTGAAATTAGGGTTGAAGTATTGGTCAAGGTGAATAAAGCAATTTTCAGTAGTGTTTAAGAGGGGGGCCTTTGTTAATTATTTTAAGTATTTTCATGTCTTTTTCAATATTGGTGAAATTATGCTTGGAGTCTTGTATGTGTTGTCCTATGGCGGAGAATCTGTTGTATTTAATAGCATTGATATATTCGGAGTATCTGATATTGAAGTTGCGGCCAGTTTGGCCGATGTAGGAGGAGCTGCAGTTGTTACATTTGAATCTGTATACTCCAGATTTAGAAAAAGTAGTAGATTTATTTAGTGATTTAGAGTTGCGTAAAATATCAAAATTTCTATTGTTAGTTCTAAAAGAAATTTTCATGTTTTTTTTTTAAACAAACATTAGTTATTTTATAAGCATCTTGAGTGAAAGTGGAAAATGCAGTTGGTTTTGTTATGCCTTTAGGTAACGTGGTTTTAGGACGGTGTTTGAATTTGTTGATGATACGGTTTATGAAGGAGTTGTTAAAGCCATTGAATTTAGCGATGTTACGGATGGTGTTTAATTCATTATTTAAATCTTTTTTAGACATAGGGGTGTTGAAGGCACGAAAAATTAAGCTGTTATAAGTAGCGCGTTTATGTGCTTGAGGGTGCGAATAATCTTGTCGTATTGTAGTTGCTGTTTGGGTAGGTTTTCTGAAAATTTTGTAAGGTAAAGAAGGATGTCTAGTGATAGTTAAGTCTAGAAAATTAAGAGTTTGGTTGTTTTCTGATTTGAGGGTGAATTTAATGCGAGTCTATGTTGTTGAGATGAAGTGTAGAGGCTGCGTTGGTTGATTCTTCATTTAAAATTACTAATGTGTCATCGACAAATCTGGCCCAAAAGATGATGTTAGAGAAATTATCATTAATTTTTGTGTTTTCTAAGAAGTCAAGGTAAATTTCAGCAAGAATGCCTGAAGCTGGTGAGCCCATAGCCAAGCCATCTTGTTGATAAATGGTGTTATCAAAGGTAAAATAATTATTGTTGAGAACCAATTTTAAAATAGACATGAAGTCTTGAATTTCAAGTTTACTCAGGTTACTGAATTTGTTTAGGTTGTTGTTTATTATGGGGAGTAATTTGGAAATTGGAATACTTGGGTACATGTTTACAATGTCAAAAGAATGGAGAGAAAAATTTGGTTGGATATCAAAGTTCTTTAATTTGTTGATTAGTTCAGAAGTGTTTTTGATAGATTTGTTGGATAAAAATCAATAGTTTTTTAGTAAAAATGTTTGGTTGAATTTAGAAGTATTGTATAGGGGACTGGGTCTGTAATTGATTATTGGACGGATGGGAATGTTAGTTTTGTGAATTTTTGGGAGGGCTTTGACAGTGGGTAGGCCTGGGTTCATGTTTATTAATTTAGCTTTTTCTTGATCTGTGAGGAGAAAGGAAGTGTTTTTTAAAGTTTGTTTGAGTAGGCGTTGGATTTTCGTGGTTGGGTCTTTTTTTACTATAGGAAAAGAAGAGTCATTGAAAAAATTTAGTTTTATCTAAGTAGTCAGTTTTTTCCATTATGACAGTAGTGTTGCCTTTATCAGATTTTTTATTATTTCAATTTTAACTGTGATACTTTTCAATACGAAACAATGAAATTTTTATCTTTAAAAAATACCCCTTTTCGATCCCAAAACACAGTTGTCATGACTTTACCGGCAGACTGTGTTTGCTTGAATTTCCATGGCTTTGGCAAAGAGGGATGCCGCCACTGGCATGATTGTTGCTTGGTGTCAGGTGTAAAGCGGAAGGCCCAGGTTTCGTCACCCGTGACAATTGAGTCCAAAAGTTGTCCTGTTCGGCTGCAAAAGCGTTGAAGAAATGTGTGGGAAGAATCAACTCGTTGCCGCATGTGGTCTTCAGTCAGTATGCGTGGCACCCATCTTGCGCACACTTTCTGGTATTTCAACTTTTCCGTTAAAATTCTGTGACAGTGCTTCGGAAAACCTCAGGAACCAAAGTGCAGAGATGATCCAGAGTGATTCGCCAATCTTCATGCACGATTTGCTCAACTTTCACGACTGTCTCGATGGAAATTGACGGTCTCCCGCTCCTTTGTTCAACGTGAATTTCAAGCTGACTGGCTGCAAACTCTCTACACCACTTACGACCATTTTTGACTTCCATGCAAGACTCGCCATACACTTCCGTCAATTGGCGATGGATTTCAATCAGTTCAGTACCTTTTGCGTTCAAAAACCAAATAACTGCACGCACTTCGTACTTGACAGTAATATCCAATGGGAGCTCCATTCTCAACGGCTGCCAAGCCAAGACTGAGTGCCTCAGTGCGGTGTGCGCATGTTTATATGTGAGCACGGAAAACACCCTTCACAATATTGTGACCAACAGCCACACGAACAGAGTTCTCTATTTATAAAAAAACACGAGACCTTATTTTTGGTATTATCCTCATTGGTCCATTTTTGGAATGAACGAGTTGGCTGGAAAATGTATCATTTTCAATAATGGACCAATTACAGTAGAAGTGCGCTATAGCGAGTATTGGCATATAGCGAGAACTCCATGGAAACGACAGGTTTTTTTCTGTCCCCTAAAAATTCCTATCTTATACTATGTGTTATCCTTCGGTTATAACGAGAACCCTATCACTGATGCATCAGTTGTTATGAGCGCTTAAGCTATGTTATTTTTGTCATTTATTGATATTTATGCTCTCGAGCAATTATGTTGAATGCGATCAATCATCTTCGGTATAGTTTTCTTACTATGTGCACTAGTGAGCTCTCATCTATATTCGAAGGCGATGCCGGAGTCTTAGTAATACTCGTTGGCTGTTCTTCTATAAACCCAATTTGAAACTTAAGAGAACATGCTTCCATAATAAATGCATAAATAACATGGCCGATAGCAGTAGTTAACTCGTTAGAAATAAAGGCTGAAGTAAACAATTGTTTACTTTTAATGTTATGTACTGAAATTAAGTATGCTATATGATAATCGCAAAATATTGTGCAGAGTGGATGACTGATTTCAGAGGTTAGTTTATTCAGTAAAACCTCATTTCTGCAGGGAACAAGAAAAGAGAATGTATTAAGTAAGAAAAAGGACTATTGAATACACGCACAAAAACTATCCAACAGGGATATGTAAACACTTGGGGTTTTTTTCTGACATACGTGCATTTTACGTCATATATGTACGTATACAGTGAAATATGAGAGTATTAAATGGCGTGAAAAAGACGAGAGAACGGGCCGATGACCTTCAATGTTAGGCCCCTTAAAACAACAAGCAAGACGAGTATATATACGAAAACTTTTTCACTGGGCCTTATTAAATAACAGTGTATTAAAAGTGCATAAAATACCAGACAACAAATGTAAAAACATTTGCACTGAGGCCCTTAAGAATCAGCACATAATTGCAGATCACACTCTTTCTAAAATAAAATGTCACCTTAAGCCTTAGATTTCTTTGAACCAGTGGGTTATTAAACATTGTTTTCTGGACACACTCTTCGACCATGAATTATTTGAAAGTTAAACTTTGCCATGTGCGAGGGAATGACTTTGACTTTCACTGTATCACTCAACACAGAATAAATTTCTGACTTCTGAATGGAATGTGAAATACAAGCAAAAACAGACTCTCACTGGGTTATTCAGCAATATCAGTGAAAACTGGAGAGCAAAATTGAACTTTCGTGACGCTAATGGCTTTCTTCCCAAAGGTATAATTTACCCTGTAAAATTCAGGAATTCAAGGCCATTTCCCTTTTTCACACTACTCTCCTTAACCTGCCTCCTGTGGTGGCGAGGGCTCTAATCTCTGTTGGAAATCATGTTCCCTTCACAAGGGACGATGAACATTTTCAGGGATAAGAAAAAGCGGTAAAAGTGAACATTTGTGACACTGTAACTGAAGTAGCTTTATATAGATTTAATAAAACTTTAAATGGGGTGTAGAATTTATGACGTGCTAAACAAGAAATTGTCTTCATGAGGAACCCACTGAGGTTTCGCTGTATTTTCTCGCTTCTGGTTAAATTTTGGAAAGGCTGTTTCCATGTAGATTTATAGTTGAAAAGTTAATTATTACTCTACTAGCGCTTGAAATATGTTTTCATGATACATAAAAGGTTGAGTTAGGTTAGTTGATGCTGTTTGAATACGAAAACTGAACTATTTGTCATAGAAACCACTGGAATGATACTACTTCAATTTTTCAGAATGAAAAAAGTTCATTAAAACTCAGCCGTAGACTTACCAAGATAGATTTGGTTTACACTGCCATCTAGTAGGCCCAGAGTAAAACAGAACATAGAAATTGGCAAGCAAGCAGCCAGGTGGACTCACATTAAAAAGCTTGCACATGGTAGCTGATGCCATATTATTATTCTGGCCACGTGAGTTAAGTGACGTGAATAGTCTAGTCAAGTCGAAGAGATTTCCATAAAGTTCTTATTATATGATGAATCAGAAAGCATAGCAGCCATGTACAGAGCAAAATGCATTGGGCCAAGTATACACCCTTGATTCAGTCCATTTGTGATACAAAAAGTATCAGAGGTGTTTTTCTGATGGAGAACGTGACAATACATAGAGGGCTCGAACCGGACTGATAAAGCATTCAGAGGGACTAAAGAATCTCAACACTGCCCACATAGCAAACTTTGGGACTGTTAATGACCTTTTTGAGATCATAAAACACTAAGTAGAGATGCTGCTGCTCTTCTCTGCATTTTTCTAGGAGTTGCTGTCCACAGATGATCATTACATTTATGCATCTTGAAGCGGAAACTGCATTGAGACTCAGGGAGTATCTTTTCAGAGACAACCTCTAGATGGTTAAGAACCCTTGCAAGAAGTTTGGCAGCTATGAACTATAGGGATACACAGCGATAGTTGCCACATATACTGCGATCTTCTTTCTTCAATAAGATGATAGTAGCATTCTTCAATCCTTTTAGTAAGTCATATTGAAAGGATTAGTGTGAAAAGTCTTGTCTTTAAGGATAAGCCTCTCCCTTGAATCAGCTCCACTGGAATGTTTTCAGGTCCAGGTGCTTTTCTGGGTTTCAGTTTAAGAGCCTCATAATTCTGTGTATAATGGTGGCATTGCCATCCATAGCTGTGAAGGCTGTTGTGGCACATCTTGGAGAAAGTCCTTAGCTGTGCTAGAGTTGAGATTTAAGATTGAGAAGTGTCGTTTACAGCATCCAAGATGCCCTTGCCATCAGTAATGGTTGTAGCATTGTCAGCTGACAGAGTTCCTATTGAAGAACAAATTAATCCATATACTGTAGTTCTTTAATCCCTACATAGAAGTTTTGCAGGTCCTTGGCATCAGATAACCTTTGAAGTTCTTGAGCTTTCTGCTACCACCAGTTGTTCATTTCCTTGACAAGTTTGGCATTTCTGTTTAAGATCTTGAAAATAGGCTTTCTTCAACCTGGGGGATTGATGCTGAAGGGATATGAGCTAGATGTTTGGCATTGATGAGGCTCATAATTTCGGCGTTGTTGTCCTCAAACAAGTCTTGAATCATCTTTTCTTCAAAATCAATAGATTCCTTAGCTGACTCAGGGTGAGCATTTTGAATTGTTGACCGTTCTTGCTCCGTGGCATTTGTGGTAGTTGGATTGGATGCCAGCCGCTCGGAGATCGCATTCTAGAACTGTGTAGCAATGGATCAGTTTTAAAGTTTGTGAATGTCAAACTTCCTTCTGGACACTCTTGAGCGATTTAGAGGCCATTTAAGATGGAAAGAGATTCTGAGTTGGCATTCAGAAGTTTGTGATCTGTCCAGCAGTCATCAGTACAGTATTTCTTGTGGTCTTGATGATCCAAACATCTTTTTTTTTTTTTTCATATTGCTGGGTGATGACATTGTAAAGAATATGCTAGTGCTTACGAAGGAAACCCGCCAAGTGTATAAAGCAGATTTCCCAGAAACTTTGCTCAGCGAAAGAGGGGCCAAAATAAGCAAACACGTTTCATCTTATCGGTAGACACTTAACCGTTTCCAAGAAAATGACCGTTGAAGTTTCCGATGTGCTTTATGTGCCTTTTAGTTGCATAACAAGTTCAACTGATGCAGTGGCGCACTTTAACTCCCCATGTTCAAATCGTCATGAGTAAAGAGGATTGCATAAATAAAACGAAAAACTTTTTTTCCGACAAAACTTTCATCATTATCAAAAAAGGTCATACAACTAAAATTCAAAAGAACTTAAAACAACTGCTTAAAAGTCTTAACTTTCCTCCTAAGTGACAAAGCACTAATCAGTATGAACCCAGGACTCTCCAAAGCTAGAGCACAACCCTAGATCCACAAGGCTGACATCCCTATCAGATATATCATTAGTACAACAGTTTTTAAAGGAAAATTACAGGTTTCTAGCCGAAAAGTCCATTAAAAACACTTTAGAGTTAATTGACAATCTGAAAATTTTTGAAGTTCATCCTCACCATACAGTCCACTCTTACAATATTAAGAACGAGTATCCCTGTAAAAGAAAACCATAGATATAATATACAATAAATGTATAGTACTTTATCCATACAAGAAATCCAGGAATTTATGTCCATTCTGAAATTGGTCCTAAACAACTACTTCTGTTTTAATAATATTATTATTTACCAACAGAATAGTTTGGCCATGGGGTCGCCAGCCTCTGTGGACCTTGGCAGAAATGTATCTACATATTTTGGAATATACAAAACTCTTACACAAAGCCGCATTCAATAATATGTTACTGGGCTCGCTGTGTGGGTGATGTTCTGGCTGTATTGAATCAAGATCCTGGAAATGTGGCCTTTACCTTAAATAATTTAAAGGCTCTAGAGCCACATATCAATTTTACATTGGAATCTAAATCCCAACGAATTGCAATTACTGTATTTACTTGTGTATTAGACCCCCTCTTGGTTTGAGACAAAGAAAATGAAAAAAAAAAAAAATAGCATACAAGACCGCCCAGCGTAATTCGTCAGAGGACAACAACAATCCCGCTTCGAAGCGGACGCAAGTCTTACTGCAGCTCTATGAAATCGCACAACTTTGTGAATAGTTTAATCCATATGACCCACGCAATGAAAACATGCTTTACATAAAATCAGCGTCATGGTCCGTATCGCACTTCAATAGATTCACAATTAAGTATTTATTTATTTTCCACCTAGTCAATACAATGATTGCTTAAGGCAATTTTTAATGGTCAAAAGTGGTACATGTTTCGTATATTATCAACATCTTCAGCCACATAACACTGTTTAGATGAAAAATATATAAAATTGACAAAGTAATGCTTTAGAGGATTTAATCTTGTCAATCTTATGTTCATTTTAAGGACACTTCCTCTAAAGCATTACTTTGTCAATTTTATATATTTTTCATCTAAACAGTGTTATGTGGCTGAAGATGTTGATAATGTACCACTTTTGACCATTAAAAATTGCCTTAAGCAATCATTGTATCGACTAGGTGGAAAATAAATAAATACGTAATTGTGAATCCAATGAAAACATGCATCGAAGTCATGCGGTACATTTGTGTTTCGTAGTTACGAAATGTCCGCCTCCATAGTGTAGGCGTACTACAGCTCTGATGACGTCGCACACATAGGTGAATAGTTTCGTGTCCGACCTGCGCATTGCAAGCACGCATCAGTCATGTATATTGTTGGCATTCTGGCAGAAGTTACTAAGTCCAAAAAACATAGTTTTGAGATAAATGGGTTTTAAATGGGTTTTCGCCCTGGGCTTCTACAGTGGGTATGACGGCATTAGTCAATCATAAAATTTATCACGTATTTATTTTGAGGGTTAAGGCATATGGTGTGTCCATGGAATCTATCGCATTAGTTGATATCGTTTCCACGAGATCACGCTGTGTATTGTTTTTTAGAGCTGTCACAGCTTAGTGAAATGTATTTGTTTTGGTGCCTTGCACGAAGTTCCCGTGCAGCCATTTATGTCACGAAGCATGGCTTCTAAACATAAAGTAGATCGGCTTGATTGTGCGGGTATTTCGACAGTTTTAGAAGCGGAGAGTGATGATGAGGTATCTTCTTTATCTGATGATGATGATGAGTGGATTCATACTGACGAAGACGACAGTGAAAGTGATCCTGAAAGTGAAAGTGAAGTTGTTCCAGACGAACCAAGTGAGGCGAACGACGTTCAAAATGTAACTCAGCCTGCTCACTTCATTGCGAATGGTGCCCCAAGACCAACGTTTGCTTTTGCGGGTGTAAATAGAAATATAGACTTCAGTGACGTGCACAATGTCGCAGAATACTTCAGCGCGTTCGTAGCTGATGATATATTTCAGTTATTAGCTGAACAGACTAACTTGTATGCTAGCCAATTTTTAGCTGCTAACCCTAACCTAAAACCACGATCCCAAGCGAGAAGCTGGAAAGACACAAAGGCTGCTGAAATGAAAACTCTCCTTGGACTTCTCCTTCTACAGGGTGTTGTTCACGAACCAGAAAATGGTCTCTACTTCACAAAACGTGCAAGTATAGCTACTCCCTATTTCTCCAAAATTATACCCAAAAAAAGATTCCACCTGTTTTTGAAATTTCTTCACTTTGTAGATAATTCCAAGTTTGATCCTCAGCTCCACAATAGGAAACTACGAAATGCAGCCATTCCTCGACCATCTCCTAAATAAATTTTCCTCCATCTATATTCCTGAACAAAATGTTTGTGTTGATGAATCCCTTCTCCTCTGGAGAGGACGACTAAGCTGGGTACAGTTCATACCCTCGAAACGCAGCAGATTTGGCATGAAACTCTACAAATTGTGTGAGTGTAGTTCTGGATATGTTTGGAAATTTGCTGTGTATACTGGTAAGAATACTTTATATGGTCAGAACCATCCAAGAGAGTACAACTGAGAGAATAGTTCTTGAACTCAGTGATGAGTTACTAGACAAGGGATATTGTTTGTACCTTGATAACTGGTATACTAGCCCGACATTGGTAGATAAGCTTTGTGAAAGGAAATCTGATGTTATAGATACCATGAGGACTAATAAAAAGGAGTTTCCAGACTTTGTGAAGAAGACAAAATTACAGAAGGGCGAAAGAGTTTCAGGTTATCGAAAGAAACAGATGATAATGAAGTGGAAAGATAAGCGTGATGTCACTCTTGTAAGCACTTTCCATGATGATTTCATGAAGATGAACTCGAGAAAGGGAGTTATTGAGAAACCAGTTGTAGCCCTGGACTATAATAAGAATATGGGAGGGGTGGATAAGAATGACAGTCAACTTCACAGCTTATAAAAGTGTTCGAACATCTCAGGAAGTATTATCAAAAGATGTTCCGATACTTGATTGATATGGTTTGCCAAAATTCCTATGTCCTCTACAAGAAACAAGGCGGAAAACTTCAGAGACTCTGTTTCCAATTGGCACTTGGTGAGATAGTCACCAACTATGGATAGACTTTCTAAATCGCTAAGGCCATCTCGTCTCCTCAGCCGCTGCTTCCCGCAAGATATTTCCAGCACAGCGTCAAGGTAAAAACCTGTCCGAAGGTGTGTTGTGTGTTAGTCCCAAGGGAAGAGGAAGGAATCATACTGGTGTCCTGACTGTGAAAAGGCTTTGTGTGTAACACCTTGTTTCTGCCTATATCACACAGATAACAACCTAAAAACCTATAATCATCTGGATTCAGAACAATGTACATAATGTTATTATCCCATTATTGAAGAAGAATAATTACTTGTATTAGATTAAACTGTGTACACATTTATGAAGGAAATATTTAAATATTACAATTAAGTCCTCTTAGTCACTTTTGCATGGACGTCAATCTTCAATAATGGATTTCACATTAGAGTGTAGGGTACCCGTACCCCCAAAATGATTCATTCTATTATAATAACAACCACGCCATTGTGTAGAATGTGTTTTCTTCACCCCAATAGTGCATTTAACTCAAATTCGTAAAAAATGGACTTTGTCAATTTTGCCTGAATGCCGAAGATATATGCCTGTGTTTTGTAGTTAAGAATGTCCACTAGCATAATGGTTAGCACATTTAGCTGCCGTTCTCAGGAGCCTGAGTTTGATTCCCCGTACCATATTGCCAGAGATTTCCGAATGTCAGGAAGGTTATTTTCAGTAAAAATGGTACATGCAACTGACTACCCCTGGGGGGGGCCTGTCTAAAATAAAAATAATAAATTTTAAAAAAACCCTGCACCACCTCAAAATGAGGAAATGAGTTTACTTTAGTTAAGAAATATTCATGGTGGTTGCTAGGCCTATTAATATAGGCAGGTGAGATCATTAACAAAGTGACCATTTAATATCTCATAACCCGGGCCAATATAAGCGTTTTTGGGAGAGAGAGAGAGAGAGAGAGAGAGAGAGAGAGAGAGAGAGAGAGAGAGAAGTATATTTAAAACTTGATAAAAACAATCCAGTCAGAATAGTTTTACTCGCCAATGTACATAACAAATAATTTTTTTTTTTTTATGTCCCCGCTTACTTCCAATGTCGCACACAATTTCCGACAATAACTGGTCATAATTTGCATACAAATTTGTATTTTTTATTTTTCTATTCCACCTTTTCAATACAAATTAAAACTGAGAGGACTTTTCCTATTTGTGAAACTCTCAACCTGACTTCTAACCCCGTTTATCATCATACCATTGCCTGCTGAAATAGTTTAATATAAAAATGTTGGTTTGTGATTCCAATGATGTAGGCAACTACTTTAAACCATTTTATGGTCATTGTATGTTTTTTGAGTTTTCTATTTTTGTTTGTTGTGGTAATAATTTCAATTATAATGGGATTTTATTATATATGATTTAGTGATTTTTGTTGAGTGAGAAGTATTAAATTTGACTAGAAGCTCAATTGTCATGACCTTATTGTTTGATTGGATATCGCTTCTGTTTGTAGGGTTTGTATTATTTTTTTCAGCTTTAGTAATTTTTTATAGCGATGAATATATACATGGTGATTTAACTATTAATCGATTTATTATTTTGGTATTAACGTTCTATCAATAATGTTTTTAATTAGACCAAATTTAATTAGAATTTTATTAGAATGAGACGGATTAGGTCTTGTTTCTTATTGTTTGGTTATTTATTATCAAAATGTTAAATCTTATAATGCGAGTTTATTAACAGCGTTATCAAATCAAATTGGAGATGTAGCGTTGTTAACAGCTATTGCGTGAATAATAGCGTATGGGAGCTGAAATTGTATTGAAAAGGTGGAATAGAAAAATAAAAAATAATTTGTATGCAAATTATAGCAAATTTCAATACAGGTCTGAACATGAGATTAGTTACATGTAATAAAATAACTGGTCAGTCATGAATAAATGGAAAAGGTAAAGTTCACTCTTCGGTTTAGTCCCTTGCGATGGCTTATAACCTGACGTACCTGTGAATGGGGTTCTTTTGAAGTCCCCAAATCCGTGTTACAGTATTCCCTCCAGCCATTAGTAGAGGTACCAGCACTGCCGTTTAGCATACTTTCCTCATTATCGGGATCTTTATCACTCAACTTACCAACACAGTCGACTGTAGTTCTGCAATATCTTCCTCACCACTTTATTGAAAAATTACTCTGTCGCTGCAATCGTTGCTTTCATCTAAAAGTGTGGCTATTTCTTTCTCATTCTGCTCGACCGTCGGCATGTTGCTAAACAGCGTCCATTTACAAACTTGCATGATCTTCAAAGAATGCCCACAAAGCCTGATTTCAAAGAGATTATAGTTATACATGGCTTCAAATCGATGTTGAAAGATGGCAGTAGATTACTGTACCTGTAATTCGTGCATCTGTAACCCGACAAAGGAGTTACATAGGGAAGAAAATTATAGGACCTATGCGGGATATTCTTGTTGTCGGGCATGGCCCACCGCAAGAGTGCTAAGGGTTAATTTCGCAAACATGTCTAATATAATCAGAAGGAATGATTTCCCAAAGCTTACATGCAATTCATGCCAAACTGACTAGCCTGTAATTTTGAGCTTTATGCCTATCACCCTTTCTTTTATACACAGGAGCTACTATAGCAACTGTCCATTCATTTGGTATAGCTCCTTCGAACAAACAATAATCAAATAAGTCCTTCAGATATGGTACTATATCCTAACCCATTGTCTTTAGTACAGTATATCCCCAGAAATCTTATCAATTCCAGCTGCTTTTCTAGTTTTCAAATTTTGTATCTTATTGTACTGTAAATGTCATTGTTATCATATGCAAATTTTAATACTTCTTTAGCATTAGTCTCCTCCTCTGTCTGGACATTATCCTTATATAAGCACCAATCTTTACATACTGCTGACTGAACACTTCTGCATTTTGAAGATCCTCACCTACACACTCCCCTTGTTCATTAATGATTCCTGGAATGTCCTTGGAACCTGTTTCTGCCTTAGAGTACCTATACATACCATTCCATTTTTCACTAAAATTTGTATGACAGCCAATTATGCTTGCTATCGTGTTATCCTTAGCTGACTTCTTTACTAGATTCAATTTCCTAGCAAGTTCCTTCAATTTCTCCTTACTTCCATAGCCATTTCTAACCATTTCTTTCCAATCTGCACCTCCTTAGTCACTTTATTTCTGTTATAATAAAGTGGGTATATATCATTCCTTACCACCTTTAAAGGTACAAACCTGTTTTCACATTCCTCAACAACTGCTTTAAACCCATCCCAGAGTCTGTTTACATTTGTATTTACTGTTATCTTTCGATCATAGTTACTTTTTAAAAACTCCCTCATTCCTGCTTTATCAGCCGTATGGTACTGCCTAATAAACCTACTTTTAAGACCTTCCTTTCTATCACATTTATTTTTAACTACAACAAAAACAGCTTTGTGATCACTAATACCATTTATTACTTCAGTTTCTCTATAGAACTCATCTGGTTTTACCAGCACCACGTCCAGAATATTCTTCTCTCTAGTTGGTTCCATCACTTTCTGAATCAGGTGTCCTTTCCAATTGATATCTGGTAAATTGAGATCTCCCGCTACAATCGCATTCCTTTCCATGTAGTTTCCCCACATAGCTGATAATCTTATCAAATAATTCTGAACCAGCATCAGGGCTACCCTTTCCTGGTCTGTACACTCCAAAGACATCAAGTAACCTAATATCTTTAGAAATGAGCCTTACACCTAGAATTTCAGGTTTGTCATCTTGAACTTTTTCGTAGCTTACAAATTCTTCTTTCACCAGAATGAACACTCCCCCTGCTACCATTCCTATCCTATCTCTATGATACACACTCCAGTTCCGTGAGAACATTTCTGCATCCATCATATCTCAGCCATGATTCAACTCCTCTTACAATATCGGGTAAGTATATATCTATTAAATTACTTAATTCTATTCCTTTCTTTACAACACTTCTACAGTTCAACACTAACATTTTTATGTCATCCCTACTTGACTTACAGATCTCTATACCCTTATCACCGCTCCCTAGACCACCCCGTTTCCCTGAATGTACCTCCGTATAACCCTTCTAAACAAATTTCCTAACTTGTACGTACCATTGTGATTTAAGTGAAGCCCATCTGAGCACAGATTACTATCACCTATCCACCCGTTAGGATCTAGAAATCTCACTTCCAGTTTCCCACATACTCGCTCCATAATCTCATTTAAATTCCCAATCACCTTCCAGTCAGTATCCCTCCTACACAGTATTCCACTGATAACAATCTCTGCTTCCTTAAACTCCACCCATGCTGCATTTACCAGATACCACACATCCCCAACTATGTTGGTACTTATACCAGCTTGGCTTACGTTGTTGGTTCCAACGTGAAACACTTCCACATTCTCCTTTCCCTCCTTCTCTTCTACTTTCCTCAACATTTACCTCAACCTAATTCCTGGATAACACTCTACCCTGGTTCTCTTCACTCCACACACTTTCCCCACATGTCTAACAGTGGAATCCCCCTTGACCAGAGCCTCAAACCAATACACCTCATTTGATCCACTCCCCTCCTAGTCAGCCCTATCTTTCCTGACAGCTGCAGAAGCTACTTCCTCCTCCCTTGTCTCCATCCCATGTCCCTGTTCCACCTGTCTTTTTCTTATCCTCTACTCTACATTTCCCTTTCCTGCCTTTTTTTTTCTTCTTACTTCCACATTTTTCAGCAACAGTTCCCTTTTCCTCATCTTCCCTCTGTTCTGCCTGCAGTGACTCGTATCAATTTCTCAAACTCCTATCTTAAATTCTGATCCTGAATAGAACCCTTAGCCTATCAATCTCCATCCCCTTAGAACATTACACCACCTGTCTTCTGCAATTCTCCCCTTTCCTTCCCATCCCTCTTTTTCACCTACTGTATCCTGTACATTGTTTGAGGGAGGCCTACCTTCCTTCCCGTCTTAGAGAATCCTAATTATCTCCCTCATTCTCCAACTCCTCCCTCAGCCGGGCTGAGTGGCTCGGACGGTAAGGCGCTGGCCTTCTGACCCCAAATTGGAAGGTTCGATCCTGGCTCAGTCCGTTGGTATTTGAAGGTGCTCAAATACGCCAGCCACGTGTCGGTAGATTTACTTGCACGTAAAAGAACTCTTGTGGGACTAAATTCCGGCACCTCTGCGTCTCCGAAAACCATAAGAGTAGTTAGTGGGATGTAAAACAAATAACGTTGTTCTTATTATTATTATTATTATTATTATTATTATTATTACTCCTCCCTCATACTCCGCCCAGTGACACCCACAGTTCCTACACTTGCACTCCTTAGCCTCCACTAAAATTCTCAACTGTAATGTTATGATTTTGCAGCTGGTGGATTACTATTATTTTTCTTATTATGCGGAACAGAGAATAAGTGTCCTTAAATTAAAAGAAAAGGAAAAATACAATAACTTATGTGCAAAAAAATTAAAGGAAAGAAATATTGTCAAGGATAGTACACAAAGATCACACGACAATAGGGTCATTAATATACTAAAATACTAGTCGTACTATACTTTTATCTTACACCACCCTAACAGGATAAAAGCTGCCATTAGTTACTGAATACCGAAAGGAATACACGAGAATTACACAATTCTAAACTGCAGTTAAGCCTCTTCTAATTACAGCAGAATTCTGGCAAGAGTGTTTTTACAGACACTTCTACTATACTACACAAATATTTTACAATAATAGAATAAGCACGCTAGTTTCTAATAAGATACTACAATCCACTACAATAATTTTAAACTACATTCAGACGTATCCTAATTACTACAGTATATGTTACTACTAAGCACAAACAGAAATGAAAATTGCAAGTTTGAAATTCGCATGAACTACTCAAATTACCAACAAAGCTAAATGCGTAGACAGCTTATTATTAGTACTATATTATCCTACTATGCTCTAATGGACACACATGAATACAGCAGGCAAGATACTATCTAATGTATCTACACTAAAATTCTCAACGGTAATGTCGTTAATGATTTTGCGGCTGGTGGATTACTATTATTTTCCCTATTATGCAGGATGGAAAATAAGTGTCCTTAAATGCTGAAAAATAAGAGGTCTACAATAATCTCTGCAAGAAAAACTTCTGTCAAAACTACGCCAGGGACTTGAACAATATTATTGGGTTATAGGAATTTGATTATTAACTTTCACTCGATAATGAACGAAGGTACAAAGTATGCCGGTGACTTAGAACTACAAATTATCGGAATACAGTATTCGGCTGATACTTGTATTCGCTTACTCAACTACCATATACTCTTTGATCTCGTCGGAATGCAGCAAACAATCGTCAACAATCCAAAGACTGTTGAGTAATTATCCAGTGAAATACAGTGTATTCTCTCCTAATTTTTTAAAATTGAAGTTTACAGGTGTATCATTATTTAATTGAATAAATTATTGCCTTAATGATAGTTTGAACGGATATCTATAAGAAATCCCGGAAAAACTGCAGAAGTTACAGCTCCTTATGACAATTTGCCTTTGTAAGTATTAAATCAGCGAACCTACAGATTTAAAAAAAAAAAAAAAAAAATGTTACCTAAATTGTTTCCCAAACCTACATTCAAAACAAAATACACCTAACTAGCCTACTTAACCTAGAAAACGTAATCTATTGAACACCAACTGAACTACTTGATATAAAATTCAAATAAATATCACTACTTCCAATTTCTACCAACAAGCAGTCAACACCAATATGTAAATAGCATTAAATGGATCACACACACACAAAATTAAACAATTTCAATAAGTTTCAACTCCTTTATCATTGCAATAATGCAAGAGCTTTCTCCACAACCGACCATTCATAAGCATGTCCAACAATTATACGATCAATAGCTAAATCTAATGGGTATAATGCACAATTTGTCTATAAGATCATCAATACAACCAAAAAATTTCAAATTTCCACTTAAACCAGAGATAATCAGTAGACAAAAAAACTTATTCCTCTTGTACGTTCACTAGTGCAAATATGTATCAAATTGCTAATATTTTCAAGAAAATCAATCAACAAATAGCTTTTAAAATTAATAACAGTAATTTTTTTTTTTCAATTTCTATAATACACACACTATTAAGCTAATAAATTTTCTCAATCAGGTGTCTACATACTATAGTGTAATAGCTGCAAAATAACATGTTGGTCAAACAGGCCGTAGTGTTTCAATAAAATACATGGGACATGTTAATACTTTAAGATACAGTCGGTTCTCTGCCATGGCACAGCACATGGCAGACTTTAAGCATAGTTTAACATCAATTTGCCAAGATTTAAGCATATTGAAAGTGGATAAAAAGGGTACCATGCTCAACATATTGGAGAACTGTTACATTCCTGTAGAACAGTACTTGAATCCTAACTATAATATTAGGGATATGTATGAAAATTCTAATATTCTGTTTGACATAGTCATTCACATATATGAAAAGTATAAACGTAAAAAAGACAACGTCAAGTCCACCGATCCACTCATCCCCACCTACCTGCCCCCACCCACCTCTCTTCATACATCCCTCCTCCAACCCATGCCATCATAAGCTCTGTCTATGCTCGTCCTAGCAATCGGTTTAGTGTTGATGTCCCTGCCGAGAGCACATAAATTATGAGCGTGGGGAGTGAGTCTCGTATAGCTGTATATTATTTCTCGATCTTGTAGCTTCACTTCTTTTCTCAAATTTCACTTCAAATATTTTTTCTTTTTCAGGCACTGAATTCAAACAAAGATCATTTCATCTGATGGGAACGTCACTTATTCAAATAGTGAACATCCCCTTTAAAGCTATATAAACTGTTAATCATATATTCTATTAATTCAGGCATAATTTCCTCCTCTGCGAACCATGTGACCTTGCCGCGGTGAGGAGGCTTGCGTGTCCCAATGGTGCAGATAGCCGAGCCGCAGGTGCAACCATATCGGATGGGTATCTGTTGAGAGACCAGACTAACGAATGGTTCATCGAAAGGGGGGTAGCAGCCTTTCGGTAGTTGCAAGGGCGGCAGTCTAGATGATTGACTGATACGGCCTTGTAATAATACTCAACATGGCTTAGCTGTGTTGATACTGCTACACGGCTGAAAGCAGCGGGAAACTACAGCCGTAACTACCTCCCGAGGACATGCAGCTCTCTCTGTATGATTGATGTACTGATGATGGCTTCCTCCCGGGTAAAATATTCCGGAGATAAACTAGTCCCCCATTCGGATCTCCGGGTGGGGACTACATGAGAGGGGGCGATCATCAGGAAGATGGATACTGACATTCTGTGAGTCGGAGCGTGGAATGTTAGAAGTTTGAATCGTTGTGGTAGGTTAGAGAATCTGAAAAGGGAGATGGATAGGCTAAAGTTAGATGTAGTTGGTATAAGTGAAGTACGTTGGCAGGAAGAACAGGATTTTTGGTCAGGCGACTACCGAATTATCAACACTAAATCAAACAGGGGAAATGCAGGAGTTGGTTTAATAATGAATAAGAAAATAGGGCAGCGGATAAGCTACTACGACCAGCATAGTGAAAGAATGATTGTCGTCAAGATACACCAAACCAATGCCCACCACAAAGTGCAGGTCTATATGCCTACTAGTTCAGCGGATGATGAAGAAATTGAAAGAATATATGAGGAGAGAAGATTTAATACAATACGTAAAAGGTGGCGAGAATCTAATTGTGATGGGAGACTGGAATGCAGTGGTAGGCCAAGGAAGAGAAGGTAATACAGTAGGAGAATTTGGATTGGGACAAAGGAATGAAAGAGGAAGTCGGCTGGTTGAATTCTGCACTGATCATAATTTAGTCCTTGCCAATACTTGGTTCAAACACCACAAACGACGGCTGTATACGTGGACGAGACCTGGAGACACTGGAAGGTATCAAATAGACTTCATTATGATCAGGCAGAGATTCAGAAACCTGGTGTTGGATTGCAAAACTTTCCCAGGAGCAGACGTGGACTCAGACCACAACTTGTTGGTCATGAAATGCCATCTGAAGTTGAAGAAATTGAAGAAAGGAAAGAATGCAAAAAGATGGGATCTAGACAAGTTGAAAGAAAAGAGTGTGAGGGATTGTTTCAAGGAACATGTTGCACAAGGACTAAATGAAAAGGCTGAAGGAAACACAATAGAGGAAGAGTGGAGAGTCATGAAAAGTGAAGTCAGTAGGTCTGCTGAAGAAATGTTAGGAAGGAAGAAAAGATCAACTAAGAATCAGTGGATAACTCAGGAGATACTAGACCTGATTGATGAACGACAAAAATACAAGAATGCTAGAAATGAAGAGGGCAGAAAAGAATACGGGCGATTAAAGAATCAAGTGGATAGAAAGTGCAAGGTAGCTAAAGAAGAATGGCTGAAGGAGAAGTGCAAGGATGTCGAAGGCTGTATGGTCCTGGGAAAGGTAGATGCTGCATACAGGAAAATCAAGGAAACCTTTGGAGAAAGGAAATCTAGGTGCATGAATATTAAGAGCTCAGATGGAAAGCCACTTCTAGGGAAAGAAGACAAAGCAGAAAGATGGCAGGAGCATATCCAACAGTTGTATCAAGGTAACGATGTAGATAATTTGGTTCTGGAACATGAAGAGGCTGTTGATGCTGATGAAATGGGAGACCCAATTTTGAGGTCAGAGTTTGACAGAGCTGTGAGTAACCTAAATAGGAACAAGGCACCTGGAATTGATATTCCCTCTGAATTACTGACTGCCTTAGGAGAAACCAGCATGGTAAGGTTATTTCATTTAGTGTGCAGGATGTATGAGACAGGAGAAGTCCCATCCGATTTTCGGCAGAATGTTGTTATACCTATTCCCAAGAAAGCCGGTGCTGACAGGTGTGAAAACTACCGCACCATTAGTTTAGTATCTCATGCCTGCAAAATTTTAACACGTATTATTTACAGAAGAATGGAAAAACAAGTTGAAGCTCAGTTGGGAGAAGATCAATTTGGCTTCAGAAGAAATGTAGGAACACGTGAAGCAATCCTGACTTTACGTTTGTTCTTAGAGGATCGAATCAAGAAGGACAAGCCCACGTACATGGCATTCGTAGATCTAGAAAAGGCATTCAATAATGTTGATTGGAACAAGCTATTTATGATTCTGAAGACGATAGGGATCAGATACCGAGAACGAAGAATTATCTACAACCTGTATAAAAATCAGTGTGCAGTGATAAGAATTGAGGGCTTTGAAAAAGAAGCAGCAATGCAGAAAGGAGTGAGGCAAGGCTGCAGTTTGTCCCCTCTCCTTTTCAATGTTTACACAGAACAGGCAGTAAAGGAAATCAAAGAGAAATTTGGAAAGGGAATCACAGTCCAAGGAGAGGAAATCAAAACCTTGAGATTTGCCGATGATATTGTCATTCTATCTGAGACTGCAGAAGATCTCGAAGTTGCTGAATGGTATGGATGAAGTCTTGGGTAAGGAGTACAAGATGAAAATAAGTCCAAAACAAAAGTAATGGAGTGCAGTCGAACGAAGGCAGGTGATGTAGGAAATATTAGATTAGGAAACAAAGTCTTTAAGGAAGTAGATGAATATTGTTACTTGGGTAGTAAAATAACTAACGATGGCAGAAGTAAGGAGGACATAAAATGCAGACTAGCACTAGCAAGGAAGAGCTTTCTTAAGAAAAGAAATTTGCGCACTTCAAACATTGATATCGGAATTAGAAAGATGTTTTTGAAGACTTTCGTGTGGAGCGTGGCATTGTATGGAAGTGAAACATGGACGATAACTAGCTCAGAAAGAAAGAGAATAGAAGCTTTTGAAATGTGGTGTTACAGAAGAATGCTGAAGGTGAGATGGATAGATCGAATCACGAATGAAGAGATACTGAATCAAATTGGTGAGAGGAGATCGATTTGGCTAAATTTGACGAGAAGGAGAGATAGAATGATAGGACACATCTTAAGACACCCAGGACTTGTTCAGTTGATTTTCGAAGGAAGTGTAGGTGGTAAGAACGGTAGGGGTAGACCAAGGTATGAATATGACAAACAGATTAGAGCAGATGTAGGATGCAATAGTTGCGTAGAAATGAAAAGGTTAGCACAGGATAGGGTGGCATGGAGGGCTGCATCAAACCAGTCTATGGACTGATGACTCAACACACAAGGCATAATTTATAGATTGAATGGGTCCGCAATACACACAAACGATGAATATCAGCTCCAAGATCAATATTAAAGACTCAATACTTATCTATTATAAGGACATCGGCATAGTCCAACACCACCATTCACAACAGTTAAATTGAGTTATTTTAATTCCAATTTTAACTGTGTTTTCTGACATTTCATCCACACTATTTTAGATTAAAACTTTACTTAAGACATACCAGTTGTAATATTTCATTGAAGCTCATATATATATATATATATATATGCTATTTCCAATTTTGATCATGGTTGAAGATGACCTAATATGGGAAGGTTGAAACTAGTACCAATATTAATATATCATTAATTAAATGCTATTGAACAGGTGGATCTTTTTCTACCCTTCGATACTGATACATTGTCAATACGGACCATAATGAAATTCATAACTTATGACTAGAGCCAGGAAGTTAGGCATTTATTTTTGGTTAAAATAGGCAGGCAAAAAGGCACTTGAAATACTGAAAATAGGCACTACTGTAATTAAAATAGGCATTTATTACGAGTGAAAGCAGAGAGGAATCTCACTCATTATTAATGAAAATATGTATTTTAAATACTCATTCATTTCTTTATTATCAATTTATCACATAATTAGCCTACTTAGTCTTACTCTCCTTGGTCACAAGCAACAACAAGGTGCTTTTTCAAAGTATCAACTGTCCTAGACAGACGCTTGTCAGAAAGGATGTTTTTCATCATGGAAAAGGAACGTTCGACTTCCACTGAAGTGATTGGCTCAAATTTGAAACAAGCTATTTTGGAACGACACATGGCAGTTAAAACAGAATTTTTACCTTTCAGAACATCACGAATGTTCATTTTTTCAATGTCCACATTACCACTCGGAACACGTTTTCACTTTTGACTAACACTGCTTCCTTTTTCTCCTGGTGCTTGCAGCAGTTGATTTACTGCATCTTCGAAGATCGCCATAGACGATACCAGCGAATCATCTTTCTCCAACTTCAAGATTGCTTCCGGTATCACACTACAATGTGCTGTTATAAATGCCAGATCACTCCTGAGCTCTTCATGGTCCAATAACTCTTTTACCTCGAGAATTGAAGCAACTTCGTCTACTTATACGGCATGAAGTACCTCACGTATCTTGTCCAAATTGTTGCTGTAATATATGACTGCTGAGATCCAGGTTCCCCATCTGCTGAGAACTGGCTGTGGAGGTAAAGGGAGCTATGGTACCACGTCCTTGAAAACCCGGATTCGGGAGGGTGATTTTAGGAAGGTTTTCTTGGTATTCGAAACTAACTTATCCACATGAGGATACAAACTTCTTATCCCTTCAGCAATTCTGTGCAGTGACATGTGCTAGACATGTGAGGTGGAGCATTTTAGGAAAGAGAACTTTCAAGGCTGTAGCTGTTTTTTTTTTCTTCATGTATGGTGCTGCATCTGTGACAAAAAGTAGGACATCATCATGCCATATTCCATCCAGCCAGAATAACATTAATGAATTTGTGAACAACTGTGCCATTGTGGAACCATTTGCTCTCTCCATCTCTTCTGTCATCAAAAGAAATACTGATGATAGGTCAGTTTGCTTTGCTTCCATAGTTCCAATGATGACGTTGTCCATGTAACGTCCCATTGCATCCGTAGTTGCATCAATGGAGATCCAGATCTTCTTTTTTGCAACTCTGCTTCGAATCCTTTGCAGGGTCTCTTCAAAGGAGATATTCAAATACGTTTTAATTAATGTGGATTCTGACAGAACTTCTTTAGTGTATTTCTGCAGAAACGTCCTGAGAGATTGATTTTCCAGTTTCCAGAACGGAATTCCGGAGTTCAAGAAAGCTTAACATGGATCCAGGGAAAACTTGAGATTGCCTGCTGGATGTTGTAACTGCTGTTGATATTAAACTGATATTAGGGCCAACAATATTCAACCTAGACGTAGGTTTCGTTGTTGCAAAATGTTGAGTTACAAAATACTTTTTTCGTGATTAACAGAGTTTTCAGATTTTGCAAAATAGTATAGCTCCATCAGTAGAAAGTGTATCTGAACCAAATTCGCGAACATAGCCATGTAATTTACCATGCAACGATGAAAATTTTGGCATGATAAATAAGTCAGCGCGAACACCCGAGTTGCCTTTAACAAGTTCAGCAGTAGACTAACGGCTTCTCTTATGTTTGACCTGTTAGACAGAAGTGATTTCCTCCCTTCCTCTGCATTATCTTATCATTTCGAAATCGGGAATACCAGCAAAAGGGGTGTGAGGAAGGAGAAGAGACGTACTTCCTTCATCCTCTCTTTCCTGGTATTCATTATGCTTGTGCATTCCTTTCACTAATGAAGGTTCTGCTATTTACAGAGGTTAAATGAATGGGTTGAGAAAAGCTTTCGAATGCCTGAAAACAAATAAACGATTTACAGGGAACAATATTCTAAATAGATATTTGTGACGGCAATATATAATTTCATTTATGCAACTTTTTTGTCTTCGATGTACGGAAATTCATTATGTGCTTTTTAAAATATGTAAATTGCAGAAAAAATGTGCATAATGATCAAAAAAGGCAAAATAAAAATTGTCTCTACACTTCCTAAATGCATGAAAACATATTTATCTCTATCTGATTCTTCAGTGTATCCAGTCAGATAAAAAAGGCATTTTGCCTAACTTCCGGGCTCTACTTATGACTGTATTAAACTCTCGAAGATTTTCTTTTTCATTTATCTACTTATGTCCATTGACAATATTATTACACGAATGTTTAACAAGTTAATAGATACAAGAGTGTTATGTTGATTGTAAAATTACAACTCTGTTTCACAATAAGTGTTATGGATTTATTATGTATACTGTACATGTTATTTTTCAGGGATTACAATGTTTTGTAAGTTCAGCCTGCCTGTGGCCGTGATGATTAAGGCGCTGAAGTCTAAATGGTCTGACACGTGGTTAGCCAGTTCGAGTCCCATTGTTCGAAAAAATGTTCACCATCAGAATGTTGGCTGGCAGGGTAGGAGAGGTGGTGGTATGTAATTTCTAATCACTAGATTGCGTGCCAAAAGCCTGGATTAAATTCCAAACCTCTCTGCAGTGCTCATATGGAGTGAGGCCTATGACACTGTTGATGGTGATTCGTCTGTTGGATGGCGACGTTAAGCCTTGGGCAGACCCCTTGGTGCTATTCGACAGGAGTAGGCTATGTGCCGGCACAGGGTTTCACCCTCTCCGTACTATCATATATGTTACGTTACTCATTTCATCTCATTAACTTCTCTGATGAGGTTGACGTCCTCGAACCTACTACGCTGGCGTAGCAGGGGGAGAGGTGATACTCCCACGTGGCGCGTCCCAGGTGGCGGATAGGGGGGTCCTAACCGGCTTACCGGCCGACTTGAGGGAAATAAAATACATCTCGCGGACCAAACACACAAACCCCTGTGGGTGGGGGACGCCGACGAAGAATACACCCACGGTATCCCCTGCCTGGCGTAAGAGGCGACTAAAAGAGGCGACCAAGGGATGATTGGATTGGAATCATGAAACTACTTGTGATTAGTACCACCACGCGGGGAACACCATGGGTCGCTATTACTTGCACGTAGTACCACTATGTTAGGTACGAAATAGGTTTGTGATTAGTAGCAATCGGGAGCACCGTGCGGTCAGGCTTTTACGGTACCTGTGATTAGTAGCACTATATGAGCGACACCAGGGTTGCGGCTTGCCTGTGATTAGTACCCACTATATAAGGAACACCACGGGATAGTACGAGTCCCTGTGGTTAGTACACTTATGTGATGAACACCATAGGTTTGCGTTGCCTGTAAATGGTGCCGCTATGTGTGAAACACCATAGGTCTGTATTACATGTGCAAATTTCATTACCTGTGAGTAGTACCATAATGTGTGGAATACCGCGAGTCTAAGATACTTTTGATTAGTACCGCAGCATGTCACATACCATGTTTCTACTTTCCAAGCGATAAGTACTATTATGAGAGGCCGATGGTCTATATTTTGGACCCCTTTAACTTGCAAGGATCATCGATTCAGTATTGAGCTATAGAAGCAGTCCCTTGGTCGATTCAGTATTGAGCTATAGAAGCAGTCCCTTGGTCGGTATTACTATTGTTTTCCATCAGTTTCTGAGACTGAGGCATTGCGGGTCCGCTCCACTGATTGTAACTTCATATCCATCCGTTCATTTTTCGTCCTCGCGCTTTGAATTCTGGTCAATGGAGGATTTGAATTTTTATTTTGTCATGGCATTTCGTCTCATTTCGTATTATCAGGGGCCGATGACCTAGATGTTAGGCCCCTTAAAACAACAAGCATCATAATCAGCAGCAAGCATCGAGGTTGACGTCAGGAAGGGCATCCGATCATAAAAACCTGCCACGACATATTCATCTCACCTCATACCCGACCCCGTAGAGCAATAGGGTAAGGGTTGGACAAACAAACAATGTTTTGTGAGTTCATTCTCATATTAATGCTTCAGGGAGATACAGTGCATTCCCTTGGGTGATACTGGTCCCAGAAACATACAAAACATAGAAATTTCGCACACCTCGAGCATCACGCAAAGGCGGGTTTGCCACAGTCCCATTTCTGGATGGGAATGTCACTCAGAAAAGAAACTTCATTAACATTACATTTCACGTGTTGGCAATAAGTTTCCGACAAACCACGTATAATGGATCATTTTTCCCAAAACTGGTGCATGCATTTAATTATGAATAAATTAAGGCGTGGAGTTTTATTGCATGGCGTCTAGTCGTCATATCCCTTTGCTGTGCAGTGAGTGTAGAACAGTAATTAATGTTTTAAAATTCCTTTAACCAGAGAGAACATTAATAGGCAAAAAAGACAATATTTCAAAATACATTGAACAAAACCATTCGTGTAGTAATAGTCAATGGATGGAAGTAAATAAATGAAATGAAGAAAAGGTCATCGGAATTTGAACATGGGGCGCAAAAGTGTTAGGTTGAGGCAAAAGACCGCGTCATTTGAACATGCTTCGCACTAGTAGGCACATAAAGAATGTCGGAAACAGTTGAGTGTCTACGGATAATCTAGAAAGTGTTCGCTTATTTCAACCTCTTTCACTGAGCGAAGTTTCTAGCAAATCAGACTTTTTAACTTGGCAGGTTCCTCTCTTTAGAGTGTGGGTGAATCCACATGGTTTTAAAATGGTTAGGTAGTCAGAACTGAGTATTGGTCACAAACAGGTCATGCTCAGCACATAGGCCGATATGCAGTAACCCATTGGTGATGCATTTTCCTATACAATGTTTGCCAATCACATTTTCCCACAGCCAATTATCACTCCTAATATTGAAATCGCCAAACAATAACAGTTTGTCCTTAAGTGGTACTTCATGAAGGGAATAATATACTGTACATTCAGTTCTCAACCAACAGCATGCACGATTTTGTTATTGTTAGGATTGATGCTGTATTTGAAAAAAGTGTTGATATGATTTTATAGTAGTAATTAATGAGATATTCAATTCCAAATCCATGCAAGTGTATAAAAGTTCTGAACTACATATAAAAAATATATATATTTAAAAATATGTATATATATTGCTTGTGTTCATTGTTAGGCAAAGATCGACCTATCGTGGTTCAATGAATGAGTCAATGTCTATCTTTTTAACAAGACCCTTGCAATTGATTGTGAGATTACCATTGTCCACCCACACTTTCTTTGTGTACAGCTAACTTCATTTAATTTAATAAATTGTAACGAGAACAAATCCTGGGATGTGTTGTGTGTATTTATCTAGTCCTATGGAATGAGATTTATAATGTGCAATTTGTCTCCACAATCAGAGAGAGGTGAAATATGACAATCTGCAGTCAGCATACACTATGTGTCCAAATACAAATACAGTATACTGAAAATTCCTCTCAGTGTAGAATTACATATTAGATAACTCTATCATATTCCATATTGTGAATTAGTACACCTGTAGGATGATCCCTTTATCTTCACACGTCACTTGCATAGTCTGGGTTACCTTCAAGAATGAACATCTGTCCAACCATAATAGAATACAGTAAAACCTCATTAAGACATTTCTGCAAGGGCAATGAAACAGAACGTGGTAGGTGAGAAGACGTACTATTGAATATGCAAATAAAAACTATCCAACAGGGAAATGGAAACGCAATGTTTTTCCGCATGCATGCATTTTGCGTAGTGTGTGTACGGGTACAGTGAAATATATAGGTTATCTACCCTTTTTAAAGATGAGAGTATTAAGACATGAAAGAGATGAGAGAACAAACACAAAAACCTTTTTTCAGTGGGCCTTATTAAATAAGTGTACTAAAAGGTGTGTAAAACACCAGACTACAAATATGAAAACATTTGCACTGGTGCCCATAAAAGTATCAGCCTATTATTGCAGATCAGTCATTCTGAAACAAATGTCAGCTGAAACCTTATATTTTGGACCAGTAGGTTCTTAAGCATTGTTTTCTGGTCACACTGTTTGACAACGAATCATTTGAAGGTTAAAGTCGGCCATGTCCGAGAGAATGACAGACTGCCACCTTGAATGAGATAACACTTTGATCGACTAGAGTCAAAACTTGAGGTGCAAGTTTCAATAAATGCGCCACCGCTAAAACATGCGGATGCCTGTCCACTTCCTGGATTTTAATTTTGTCTTCATTAGTAAGCAATGTCAGAATCTGTAATTGGGCTACCACAAGACAAATATGAACCACACTAATCAACTTCACACGATTATGTTCGTAATCCGTAAGTAGGCTATCTTCTTTCTTTGTCACCTCATCCCGAAGGCTGGTGGGCAAATATTCACTACCCTTAACTGTATCACTCATCAGAATTAATTTCTAACTTCCGAATGGAATCTTAAATACAAACGCAAACAGGCTTACTGGGTTATTCAGCAATATCACTAAAAACTGGCAATCATAACTGATCTTTTTTTTTAAAGGCTAACAGCTTGCTCCCCGAAGTTGTATTTTACCCTGTAAAGTTCAGAAATTCAAGGCCTTTTCCTGTTTTCATGCAACTTTCACCAACCTGCCTCCTGTGATGAGGGCTTTTATCTGTGTTGGAAATCATGTTCCTTTCACAAGGGATGACAAAGAACATTTTCAGGGCTATGAAAAATGTGATCGTACTAAGCGGTAAAGCAAAAATTTGTGAAGCAAGGTATTTTTATGTAGATTAAATATGGCATAAATCGGGACTTCAAATTTAGTATGTGCTAAGCAAGAAAATTTTGTAATGAGGAACACACTGAGGTTTCACTGTGTCACAGGTACAAATGATCTCCATAGATACACAAACATTGCATGACTCAATTGCACTGTATACTACATTAATAACATGGAATACACCCATGTATCACAATAAAGAAAACATTTTGCAAACTATATCCACATCTCGCTTATCCACATACAATCATACTTATTGTTAATATTGAAGACTCATACATAATCGTAATCAAATTACCTCTGCATAATTCATGACATATTTTGAAGACACTAATATCTCGTCATTAATTCTCATATATCTGTATTATCGTAGATCCCTTATTTTCACAAAGAATTGTCTTTGTGCATTATTCATAAATTCCATTCTATAACAAATCTGCATGAGTGCCTTGTGAAGACATTCTAAATTTTCTCTCTGACATATTGAAGATCCCTACTTCTTTAGTACATGTACTCTAATCCATGTAAATTAAATTCAGAAAATCATTCCTATCCAGTATTATTTCTTTATGAAGACTATATTCCATGATAAGAAGACTACATTATCCAAATTCCTGAAATTCACACTGAAATAGTAAATAACATCATTTCTAACTGACTGCAAACTTTGAAACTCATTCACACTTTACAGGGATCCCATTACCAGAGATCCGTTGGTAAAAAAATGTTTAATTTAAATTAGACATACACCTAATTATCAGTCAACTCGACCACCACATGATATATCGTGTGACCTCTGTGTTAGCTCCTTGCCTTCACATTTCCATTCACTGTGATGAGAATTCTGCTAACAGCAAATTACATTCCAGGATGAAATGTCACATTACAGACAAGGTAGCAGGGAGGATATCTTGCAGGATTTCATATATTAAAATTTATTTTCTTCACAAGTGAAGGATGATATAAATACGAAGAATAGTTGTGGGTTATTATATAGAACATAGTTGTCAAACCTATGAGACTACCAAATACAAGGCATTAAATGAAGGAAGAAAAAATAAACTGCAGTTAATTTCTGATTTTTTTTATAATCTTCAGAAGTCTGTTGTGCATAATTATCACGAATTATTGGGAGTGCACTATATTTAAATTTTTTTGTTTCTCTAGTACTGTAGAGGTCATTTGTATTTAAACTTTAAAGTTTTGACTTTAAACGAATATTAGTTTAAACCATTTTTATATAATCCTCATTAACATTTGTGTTAGAATTTGTTGAGAGAAGGATATTTGAAATTAAATAATAATTAATTGATTCTTTATAAATTCTCTTTTCAGGACCGGATGTCAGATAGTTTCTACCATACTGGTGACTTCTTTGCGGAGAGTGGTGTGCCACGCTTGGAACCATTTCGCTTGCCACGGCGATATTTCAGCCTGTTAAATACAGCTGGGTGGAGCATAGCAGTCTTAGTACCAATCATGTACTACTTGATCCGGCTGCTTACCTCAGGTTCCACTGTGTACTTCTCGATTGGTGTAGCTATAATAGCAATTTGTAAGTAGTCTTTACATTTTTTCTTAATTTTTAAATTTTAGTAATATACAATACTTAGGACATCAGATAACAGGATCATTGGGAGAAGTATTTGAAAAATTATGGAACAGTAAGATCAACATTAGATGGATTACAGAAATAGAGGAAGATATGAGAGAACTACAGATTAGAAGATTTAAAGAGACAAATAGACCAACATCAACAAACTTTCAAACAAACCAGGTGCAAAGAAATCAACAGATGGACAATGGGACAGCTGATTTCAGGTGAAGAAAGAAAGTTAAGATCTGAAAGAATGAAGAAGTTTTGGCCTGATAGAAAACTGAAGAACCAGTTCTTATGAAATTTTCTTTAGTGGTCCATTGAAGGCCATAAAATGTAAATAAATAAACTTATGTCTGCATACTTCAAAAGACTTCCCAAGAAAGAGAAAACATGGCGCTCTCCTCTGGATAATTTTGGTGAATTTCACCTAGATCGTGTTGCAATCTCACGGAGGAATATTAGAGAAATTATGAATGTACTAGACGTACAGCAAGTAGCTAACCCTTACTCGGACCACTTCTTAACTGCATAAAATATAGTCCTCTTCCATTAAATAAGAGAAGACTAAACAAACAGAAGGTAATAAAGATTGACCATAAAAAGCTATTACAAAATGAATGTGGTTTTCAAGAACTTCTACAAGAAAGAAAAATGGGAACCTGGGAGGAAATCCAGAAAAATATGGTTGATACTGCAAGGAAAATGCCACCATTTCGATGAGCAAGCAAACACAATGGTGGAATGAAGATTGTGATAGATAGAAAGGAACATAACCCGGGCCAAGAACTTGCTGTATGCATGTAAAAGAGCCATTGGGAGGACATGGGGCCTAAGACCATCAATGGCAATGTGGATATACACAATGATCATTAGACCATTGATAGCCTATGCTGCAATCATCTGGTGGCAGAAAGTAAGTCAAGGAAAAATTGGCAGTAGATTGGATAGCCTACAGAGAATGGCATGCATAGCCATAACTAGGGCTATGAGAACTACACCGACAGAAGCCTTGAATACTTTACTAGACCTCCCATCTTTATGCAGTTTCATAAAAGGACAGGCTAGAATGAGTTCATATAGATTGGCACAATCAGAGTGCTGGAATGCACAAAGACCCAATCTAGGACATGGTAAAATTAACAGAGTAATAACAGAGGAAGTTCTACACTTGCCTTCTGATCATATGATATCAAAGTACAACTTAAAAAAAACATTTGAAACCCAGATAATAAAAAAAGAAGACTGGGATATCAACAAATGGAATACTGAAAAAAGAAGATATAGTGTGGTGGACTGATGGCTCAAAGACTGTGGATGGCCCAAGAGGAGGGGTCAATGGGGGAAGACCTGAGATTAATCCAGATGAGCCTGGGCAGACACACTACAGTCTTTCAAGCTGAAATGATAGCTATCACAACATGTCTTGAAGAAAATCTGAAAATGAACCATAGGAATAAGAAAATTTTCATTTTTACGGACAGCCAAGCAGCCATTAAAGCACTAGAGGCAGTCCACATAATATCCAGAATTGTCTGGTATTGCCACTCACTTCTCCTGAAGCTCTCAAAGTACATTGTCAAAATATGGGTACCAGGGCATGCAGATATAGAAGGAAATGAAAAGGTAGATAAACTGGCCAGGAAAGGGATAGAAACACATTTTGTAGGCCCAGAACCTGTATGCGGGATTTCCTATGAACAAGCTCGATACTACATAGGGAAATGGGTACAAAATAAACAAATGGAAAACTGGAAAAATACTCCAGGATGCAGGCTTGCAAAGGAACTGATAAAAGGACCAAACAAGAAGCATACTAAAGAACTGTTGAAATTCAGCAGAGAAAATATAAGATGGGTAGTAGGAATGTTGACAGGACACTGCCATCTGAAAAAACACCTACATAGAATTGGAGTACTATAATAAGAGACAACATATGTAGGAAATGCAATGAAGAAGAGGAATCGGCTGAACACATACTTTTCGAATGTGAGGCGCTGGGTAGAATCAGACTCTCCAATCTAGGACTACCAAGTGAAGAGAGAGAATAAATCCAAGAAGATCCAATAACAACCTGCAATTTTGTGAAGGGAGCAGGTATATCTAGGTGGGAATGAAGGAAAAACATAGTAGCAAAAGATCTTAGAGGTCAACGCTAATTAGGAACTAATATTTACAGGCCCCATGAAGAAAAGAAGAAACAAGAAGAAGATTGTGATCAGCTATAGATCAAAGAACAGTGGCCTTCAAAGCATGGTATGCTGATAAAACGAAGGATAAATTTGATACTTACAGAGAAGTGCAGAAACAGACAGCTAAAACCTTCAGACAAGCCAAAAGAAACAAATTAATGAAATAAATATGAGGCATTGAATCAGAATTCAAGAAAAACAAGTCAGAACTTTTATAAGACCTTCAGACGGAACTTGAAAGGTTATCAGGCACAAAGCTTAAACTTTCAGAGAAAGGCTGGAGTATTGGTTGTGAGCAACAAAGAAAGCTGTGAGATCCTAGCAAACTATGTTGATGAACTGTTCAACTGTGATGAACCAGGGATAAATGGCCAAAAATTCTTCCAGAACAAAGAAACCAGTTCAGTCCCACCAAACAAAGATGAAATTCGGAAGATAGTCACGGAACTGAAGAACAACAAAACTGGAAGGGATGATTCCATAACAGGAGATACTGAAAAGTGGTGGAGAAATAACCATCCAGGCTTTAGTCCATGAATTGATAAAGATTTGGGAGACTGAAAACATCCCCGATGAGTGGAAAATGGCACTGATTCACCCATTACACAAAAACTGTGAAGAAACAATGTCAGCAATTATCGTGGCATCTGTATTTTACCTATAGCATATAAGATACTCTCAAAAGCCCTTCAGACCAGACTAGTGGATCACCAACTTGGTGAATACCAAGGTGGTTTCAAAAAAGGAAGATCATGCATTGAACAGCTATGGAGTTTGAAAAGAGTCATGTAAAGTTACACCTCTAAGATCTGGTAGTCTTCTCTGTAGATTTCCAGAAAGCATAAGATTCAATTATCAAGCAGACCCCAACTCTCACTCACTCTAAAGTAAAATGCGTGGGTGAATTTTTCAAGGAGATTGAAATTAAAACAGGAGTAAGGCAGGGCAATGGACTATCACTGACTCTGCATGTTGGAGAAGGTTATCTGTGAATGGGAAAAAGAAGTTAACAAAAAAGGTTTAATGAACCAAGTATACATTGGAGGTTCAAAGAACTGTGTCAAGATAAACTGTCTATCTTTTGCTCATGATTTAGTGATCCTTTGTAGAAACACAGATACAGCTGTAGAACAGATAAATCTGACACAAGAAGCTGAAAAGGCTGGGCTTAGGACCACCTTTGAAAAAACAAAGTACTTGACTAATGTCCCTACAGCTCCCCAACAACTAAAGACAAGGTATGGTAAGATTGAAAGAGTTAACAGCTTCAGATATCTCGGTGTGACTGCGGATGGGATCTAATTAAAGAGAAGCTAACAGTAGATGAGATAGGATGGCCGCAGCATTTCGTAGAATACACGTGTACAAGAAAAAGGCAATTTCAATGCAAGCTAAACTCGGACATTACAACACGGTGATTAAACCCGAATGATTCTATGGAATGCCTCAGAGTTACTGGAAAGGCTGGTCTGAAAGAAGGTGTGAAGTTTGAGAAGAAAATCCTTCGAAAGATACTGGGCCCAAAGATCGTGGCTAGACTGGTAGTGGTGGTGGTGATAGTTGTTTTAAGAGGAAGTACAACTAAGCAACCATCCTCTATATAACACTAATCGGAGAAAAAGTGGAAGGGATCTGACACTTCAAAAAATGAAGGTATCGGCCACAGGAAAACAAGGGCCATTAAGGGCATGAAAGTGAGACTCCCTAGGCCTTCAGTACTTTAACACCGTCGGGGTTGAGAAAGAACAAGAGTTGACCAAGGAAGGTTGGATAGGATAGATGAAAGTGAGGAGCCTGGCACAAGTGGAAGCAATGTTAAAACTCAGCTAAGGGCCCCGTGGTCGCCATCCCATGCTTCCAAGTTGAGAGCCCCTGAGGTTCCTTTTAGTCGCCTCTTACGATAGGCAGAGTATTATTCTACCACCCAGTAAAGGTTGCGAGGACGAGAGGAACTATATCATAAAACCGAACAACTGATGGAATCAGTCAAGAAGCGACGACTCAAGTTCTGTGGCCACCTATTTAGAATGGAAGACCAGTGGTTGACTAAGAAAATTTTTACCATACTTGATAATAGACCTAACACGTGATAAGTGGTTCGGGAGGTCAGGAAGGATCTGAAAAAATTGGACTAAGCTGTGAAGACAAAGAACAAAGTACGGACACCGGATCAGTAACTTCAAGGGCTTTCGTGAAGAACAGCAGAAAGGAGACAGGTGTCAGAGAGAGAGAGAGAGAGAGAGAGAGAGAGAGAGTGGGGAGGGGAGAGAATGCAATGATACTAGGCTGCAGAGAAAGCTTCTAAAATGTGTAAATGTTGCTTATTGTGGTTTCTAATGGTCGTAAACATCTTTTAAAAAAAAATTACAAAAATAAATACAAGAATTTTGCTTTAAATTTTATCATATTGGGAAATCATAATTCTACTTTATGTAGGAAACATATTTCAAGTTGAATTGCTTTTCTGAGCTACAATTTAATGTATGTTTACTTTCAGGTGATGAACACTCTCTTATAATTTGTAAGTTCATTCTTATATTAACCTCACGGTGTGGGAAAACTTTCACTACCTGGCTACCCTGTGCTGCGGGAGGAGTAGATCACCGAGCATGCTATGAGTGCAGGCTTTTAGTTAAATGGGCAAAACGGATGAACGGTTCAATAAATTTTACCAAAATTTTCAATTTGTTATTAATGCATAAACACACAAACATAGTAAGTTACTGCAACTACCTAAGATCAATGAAGTGAAGAAATCTTGTAATGCTTTCAAATAGAATAAGGAATGTGACTGAACCAAATGTAAGTGTAGCTAGTTCCTGGTTTTTGAGAAATATGATCTCAATATAGGTTTCTGTACTATGCTCATTAACATGTACAATGCAAAAACTACATATAGTAATCGCCACGTAACGAAATACCCCAGAAAGTAAATATCGCCGCCCGATGCTCTTCTTTTCTCTTTTTTGTAATGGCTGATCACTGCTGCCAACCTGCCTGGTTACATATTAAAATCACCAGACATAACCATAACAAACTAACCTCAATGTAAACACCGATAATAAATGTTTCCCTACCCTAGTAAATTATAAAAGTTAAGATGAAATAAAACAAGATATTCATAATTAAGTCGGCTTCCACGCTCAGTGAGAAATTAAGGAAATAAACACCCTTTCTCACTCAAATTAATGTTACATATATCTGTCTTTATTTTGATATGCATTAGGCGTACCATAACCATATTCTTGAAAAGAGGGGCGTGTTAAACGATGCAATTTGTTTAATAAGTCTTTGCAGTGTGATTTTCGAAAGTCCAATGACTTCCCTTTCTTTTGCGCGAACATTTCCTTCTCTCTTCAATACTGGTAACCAGTAGCCTAAGGAGAGAGATTGGGCATATTTTCAGCCTGCAGGCTGGTTATATCTTCACGGTTATCAGGAAACATATAGGAATACTAATGTGCCAAGCTACGTGAACGGAAATTAGGTCAGCTTTCAAGCTCACTGCAGAATTGAATATTAGTTCTACTATCTACTTCTATCGTTTTCACATACACCGAGGTGCCAGTATTTCGTCCCGCAAGAGTTCTTTATGTACCAGTAGATCTAGACATGAGGCTGGAGTATTTGAGCACTTTCAAATACCGCCGAACTTGAATCCGCCAACCTGAGCTAGTCATACATTCTCTCCTTCACTCGCTTAAATTAATGTTAAACATTTCCTGCCTTTATTCTGATGTATGCATTACTATAACTGCATTCTTAAAGGAAGGGGGGAGGGAATATAGATTGTATAATTCATTGCGATTTCTGCAAGTTCAAGGACTTACCACATAAGACATATGTCCTTCCTTTTAATAATAATGCTAACAGCTTTACATCCCACTAAGAACTTTTACGGTTTTCGGCATTTGGCATTTTAAACATATTTTCAGCTTACAAGTTGGTGTATCTCAAGCTTTCGACATTACGGAAACCAATGTACAGGAGCACTATGAGTCAAACAACATTACCAGATTTTTACATATATATTGGCTTAAATCACATGGAAGACAGGTTGTGATGCAAGAATTGGATAGGAAAGAGGGCTAGGATTTAAAATGTAAATAAGCGTACAGACACAGCACTAGCCTGAAATGAAAATGACGGGCAAAAAAAAACTTCAGACCTGCCGACTGTGGGGTTCGAATACATCACCATCTCCTGAAACCAAGCTCACAGCAATGTGATCAAACTGCACAGCCAGTTCACTCAGTTTCCTATGACGCGTAATAGGCCTACCACATGGGCGACCCACTTATCTGTATATGGATCTTCAATTCTTCAATTATACATGTATGCAAAAACATTATGCACCTTAGTAAGAGGTACTTCCCTAGTTGGTTCTCTGATTGGTGCACGTATAACAAATATGTTTGGGAAGAAATACTTTTATTTTATATTTATTTATATCATAAAGAAGTCATGTTGTCATAGCAAAACGAATATGCAACGAAGAAATGAATCCGAAGAGATAAGCATTATTTACTGCATTAAATATTAGTTTATTTACATGTTAAGCGATATGTAGTAGTAATAATAATAACAACAACAAACGTGTGCAATAAGGAAAAAGGAAATAAATACAAGTAAATATAAATATAATTTACAACATTTAGAGCCATTCCATGGTCACTGAATTACAAAGCAGGGGTATGAATAAACAAACATAATAAACATGAATACTAATATTTAAAAAGCAAAAAGCAAAGTCATCTCCGTACAAACCATGAAAGCCATTGGAAGGGGGGAAGGTGAAGGCTTTTCCACTATCCATGACGTTGGCACTTGGTGGGGTGGGGTGGAGTGGTTAGCTCAACGCATGACCGCCTTTGCCCCCAATAGTTAACTGGTACTCATTTATCATACGCAAAACATTCCTTCCAAATTACGTTAAACCCCTGTCACTCATTATTATTATTATTATTATTATTAATAAATTGCAAATGGGAAATACCCCAGTGGCAACGGTCACTTACAGTAATGTGATAATAAAGTTAACATAATTAACAAACTACAACAAACAAACAAACAAACAAACAAACAAACAACAAGAGTACAAGAAGCAGATATATGGAAGGAAAATATAACAAGAATTACTGCTAGTTTAATATTCTAAATCGAGCAACATCATATACAAATTCACACACAACTTAAGTATTTACAGTGCTTAACAATTTGGCTTACAATATTATAGGTTGACCTTACTACTAGCTTAACATTATAAGTGATAATAAAGTGAAGTTAAACCGTAATTACCCTACAACAACAACATTACAACAAGCAAGAAATACTACCAATTTAACTTTCTAAATCCAGTGTCATTATATACATATTCACACACAACTTAAGTATTTCCAGTACTTAACACTACAAATTACAATACTATAGATTGAACTTACTACTAGCTTAACACTACAAGTGATAATAAAGTTAAATCATACTACCCAACAACTACAACAATTCAAGTACAAAAAGGAATTCCATGGAAAAAAATATTACAAGAAATACTACTAGTCATTCTAAATCCAGCATCATGTACAGTTTCATACACAATTTAATTATTTCTAATACTTGCCACTGTGGCTTACAGAACTACAGATTGAGCTTACTACTAGCTTAACATTACAAGTGATGATAAAATAAAGTTAAAAACATTGTTAATTAACCAAGAACAACAACAATTACAAAAACATGAGTACAGCAAGCACTTCCTTGGAAAGAGAATACCACAAGAAAAAGCCTCCCAGTTTCACAATCAAAACCAAGCAGAAAATCACAAATTCAGTGCCCGTAATTTACAACTTTTACTTTTCATTTTACACAAATGGTCTTCTTAAATGACTCGATACCAGAAGGGAATCTATCAAAGACTGCCGCAGGTAATTTATTCCAATCCCTTATGGTCCTGTTGACGAAGGAAAACTTGCCCACATCCGTATGCTGGTTTCTGGCCCTAATTTTATGCTTATGATAATTTCTCGATAAGTATGAGGGAGGTTCTAACCTATTCCTAATACAACTCCAAGCAGCCCTTCCCGTATAGCTCTTATAAAGACCACACAGGCGAGCTCTAGTTCTTCTAGATTCAAGACTTTCCCAATTAATGGTATTCCTTCTATTCCCAGTTACGAAACGCATCGCTCTTCTTTGAACTTTCTCTAGGGAATTTATTAAACCAACATGCAGATCCATATTCGAGAATGGGTCTTACAAAGTATTTATAAGGTTTATTTAAACCTACTAGGGTGGTGAGCACATAAATAAGAATTCCAATGAAAGTATTTTCCTTCTGGACCTTCATGCCAGACAGATATTTTTTTTTAAACAAATTTTTTTCACTATTATATCATTTATCTATAGAGCGAAATTGCTATGCAGTGTGCGTATCATAGCAATCGAGATGGAATTGGTAATGTACTATGTATCTGTAGAGCCTATATACGACTTTTTACAATTACTTCTAAAGTGAATTTCAGCTGTGTGACAACGCTAAAAAGACTATGGACTTCGAGATTGGCATTCCTGAAGAGGGTTTTCTACACTTTCCCATTTTCACACATTGATTTAAGAGTCTGTATTGACTTGTGACAAAACCACTGTATTCTTCCGAAAACCACTGATAGGGACAGGTTTGGTTGTGATCCACCAAAAACAAATTATAATGACCGGTTAGGTAGTGATCCATCGAAAACCACAGATTGTCGCAGGGTTAGGTTAGGTTCGACAGGATTTGTAATTGAGCGACTATTGTCATTGAAAAAACCGTCGTGATGACTGAAGGCAATAAACATAAAACTGAATCCATTGGTCTACAAAGTTTTCATTCAGTAGATACGCTAGGAACTGGCGAACCAAAACCGTACATACAAAGTTTACAGGAATCAACAAAACAGGATATTAATTCGTGGTACTCACTGTTCTTTAAAGAGAAGAAATATCCAGTCAACAATAGCTGCAGTGAACATGCTTTTTCACTATTATTGTCTGGCCCCATGGCTAAATGGTTAGCGTGCTGGCCTTTGGTCACAGGGTGTGGGTTTGATTCTCGACAGAGTGGGGAATTTGAACCACCGTTGGTTAATTTCTCTGGCACAGGGGCTGGGTGTATGTCGTCTTCATCAACATTTCACTATTATTGTGTAAAATAGAAACTTACTAGTTTTGACAAGTACAGTATGTTCAACAGCGACTCCTGAATGATGACGGGCAGGATGTCCAACCTCACTAATCTATGTTCCAGACTATTTCTACTTAAAAAATTGTATTTGTCCTTTAATGTGATTTTGCAATTTTTGCTGAATATTTATGTGGCTGAAGTGAAGGTGGATACGCTACATGGTCTCCTTTATATAGGAAGAATGTATCGTGGAAATTAAACTCAATTTCGGTTTCATGTACATTACAGTTTCTCTAAGATATATTGATAGTAATTCAGTCATGTACGACGACGATGTATTTCATGGTAAAGACAGCTGCCTCTGTGGATCAGTGGTAGAGTGACGGTCTCCGAATCCCAAGATAGCGGGTTCAAACCCGGCAGAGGTAGTCGGATTTTTGAAGAGCAGAAAAAAGTCCATTCGACACTTCATGTCGTACGATGTCGGCATGTAAAAGATCTCTGGTGACACATTTGGTGTTTACCCGACAAAATTAATTAAATCTCAGCCACAGACGCCCAAGAGAGTTTCGGTTTACTCGGTCTGCCATCTAGTGGGCCTAGAGTATAACGGAACGTCAAAATTGACGAGCGGACAGCCAGATGGCGTCAACTTGAAATGTCTGCACATGGTAGCTGAGGCCATACGATTATTATTATTATTATTATTATTATTATTATTATTATGGTAAAGACTAATTACTTTGCAATGCTATCTATCTTAATGGTAATGTACTATGTACCTCTACTAGTGTAGGCTACTGAGTGCATGATTCGAAGCAGTGTATCGATTCATTCAAGTGTCCGAGTGAATCGATTCACAGGAACGGCAAGCTCACGGCACACAAATCATGCACGATCACGGCTCAGTGAGCCACACGACACACACGGCTCCTTATAGGCACACTGGACACTGGCGGGGAGTCGAGCTTTCGCTGCAGCGAGCCACAGTGAATCATGGCACACTGAAAGAATCGTACGCAGTCACGGATCGGTGAGACACAACACACACACGGTTCATTATCGGTACACTGGACATTGGCGGGGAGCCGAACTTCCTCTGAAGCAATACATCCAGAGTCATGGTACACTGAAAAAATTGTATGCTATAATGGACTCTCGAGCTCAGCTCATTTGAAAATAATACCTATTCGCATTCACTGTCCTCTTCTTACAGGGAGTTTTAAACAATACATGGATTTATTTGCAGTGTTAAAAAGATAGAACACAATTCCAAAGTACCTAGGTTGTAAGTAGGTAGTCAATTAGGTTATTCTAATTACTGTATTAGTTTAATCAATCAGTATCTTTATAACTAGTTGACGTTCGACAATTACTTAAACTCAGCTCTCTAGCCTCCACGCCTGGCTGAGTGGCTCAGACGGTCGAGGCGCTGGCCTTCTGAACTCAACTTGGCAGGGCCGAGCTCAGTGCGGTGGTATTTGAAGGTGCTCAGCCTCGTGTCAGTAGATTTACTGACACATAAAAGAGCTCCTGCAGGACTAAATTCCAGCACCTCGACGTCTCAAAAAAACCCTAAAAGTTGATAGTGGGACATAAAGCCAATAACATTATTATTTAGCCTAGCCTATGACTATGAGTCATGCTCATGACCACTCGAAATTGTCTGTTTTATATTTGGAAGAACCACTCGGTATTCTCTTAGTTTGTATGTCGCATCATTGCACAATACTTCAATAATCGAATCACGAAGTTACCGATGTACGTGGACAATGAGTATGTAAGTAGACTGATGCAATAGCTTAAATAAATTATGTTTAATCAGAAAACCAGTGGGCTACTGTACATCTCCTGTAGCCTATACAAAATATGACGATTTTAAAAAAGCCTCTGCTGATAGAAAAAGACCATTTTCAAAGATGACCGAGTTAGCTGGCCGTGCGTTTAGGGTCGCGTAGCTATGAGCTTGCATTCGGGGAATGGTGGGTTCAAATCCTACCGTCGGCAGCCGTTAAAATGGTTTTAGGTGGTTTCCCATTTTCACACCAGACACATGCTTGTGCTGTACCTTAATTAAGACCACGGCCGCTTCCTTCCCACTTCTAGCCCTTTCCTATCTCTTCTATCCTCTTTGTCGCCATAAGACCTATCTGTGTTGGTGCGACGTAAAGCAAATTGATTTATATTTAATATGTGGGCTACTTATTGTGGACACAGGTATTTTTATATGTAATTCTCTCTCTCTCTCTCTCTCTATATATATATATATATATATAGTATATGTGAGTTGTGACTTTCAGAGAACTGTGGAAAACTATTAGATAATGTATAAAATTTGAGTTATGTCAGTATTTTAACAGGTGTACAATGTTTACATCATGTATTGGTGACAGAGTGCTGTCTCCCTCTCTCTCCCCCCCCCCTCGCCCGCTCCTCCTCACATTGCGCCACAGCAGTTCTAGATAATTCCACTCCGATTGGACACTGATCCCCACCTGCACATCTATACCGCCCTGTAACTTGTAGATACACAATTCCTACAATTTTGAAATGTAACTTCATTATATCAGAAAGGACGGGGCAATCAGAAATGTATTATTTCCCAGCAAAGTTATAACATTCTTAATCTCATGGAATGGCTCTTACAATGGTACAGCTAACTCCTCGGCTTCTCCCCTTTCTTCTTCTTCATCATCTTCATCTTCCTCCTCTGATTCACTGCTTCCATGATGAATGACTAGTTCCTCCACTTCAGGAAGACCTCTCACCTCATTATTGTAGAACTCGACAATCTTCTTCTCAGTGTGTTTCACTTCATTTCTCCACATCTCTGCTGTCACCTATAAGATATATTGAAGTATCACAACCTGACAAGTACATTATAAACTCCACTTGCCTATATCCAATAAATAACATTTCCACTTGGCCTACCTGATCAAGAGATTCTTTCCACACAGCTGTAGCTCTGTCCAATCCGTGACCAGGTCTTGAAGCCACTGTTTTGTTATAATACTGTTTTGCCACAGACCATACAAATTCGATGGCATTGAAAAATGAGTGGTATGGAGGAAGTCGTAAGACAGTATGGCCTTCACTGTGATGCATCTCATCAACAATGTACCTGGTTTTAAAGAAACAGAGAAATATTGTTATGCATACATGAAAGTCAAATACACGAGTGTAAACAACATTATCTAAACTTATGTTTACGTGCTTCTGTACCTCTTTAAGTGACTTCGATTCATATTACACAACCTTTGCAGCTCATCTTTTGTAGCATTTTCTGGTGGAGAAACTCCATTCTGCCTTAACCATGACTGTAAATTAAAGGAAAAATAAAAATTAATTTCTGTAACATCATTAAACATCATTCAGTAGAAGGAAATATTCAATTAAGTATAATTACCACTAATTGATCCTTCCTCCATTTCGTTGTTGGTTGATGCTCAACAAGCTTACAGTGATATGGTGCATTATCCATTACAATAACACAGGGTCCTATATTTCTTAATCCTACGATTAATTGCGTCTTCACCCACATCTGAAATTTCTCGCTGTTCATAGCACCATGGTAATCCTGATTTCTCTTCAAGTTTGTAGCAAATATCAAATCAGCACCTGTAAGAATTTTCAGTTTTAGTATGAAGTTATTTCTTCTAAAAAAAGTATTCCCTAAAAATATGAGATCACCCCTCTTCAAGGATAGGCCTATTAATAAAAAATGTGATTTCTGTTGAATGATACAAAAAGCTGTCTGATTTTAAGTGAAACCAACTACTATGTAGCAAAGTCACCTGATGATGAAGTCAATGAATTACTACTTACACTACTTTATCGTAACATCTCTCATGAATGTATCTCCATTAGTAGGCCTATATCTGGATTAGAAGTCCACGATCACTTGCATTAAAGATATAAGTATAAACACCCATTTCAATACCTTAGAACAAATGTAATTGCTGCGAACACTGAACCTATATCAGGCAGTAAGAAAAAAGAAGCTTGGAAGGTGTTTAACAGTCAGGTATCAAGCACTGATTCAGGTGGAGATTGTCGAATGCAGAATAAACATAATAAATAGGCCTACAATACAAGTAATTTACTGATACAAATATCCAGTAATATTATATGAAAATACACTGAGTAAGTTTTGATTGAAGTACCTCCCTAAGGTTAATCATTGGCCTAAAGTGAATACCTGCAAGTCTTTTTAATAACCAAGAGATCCCTAAACAGTGGAGAAGTCAAAATAAAAAACCACGTACAGAGCTCAATGAGCGGTAAGTTATAATGCCACTTCAGATCTAGTGCCAGTCAATTTCAATCAATCAGTCACCACTGATCTGCACTTAGGACAGTCGCCCAGGTGGAAGATGTAGTTTCAGAGATAGGCCTAATATTTTCTTCAATAATTGCAAAGAATTTGGAAATTTATTGAACATCTCCCTTGGTAAATTACTCCAATCCCTAACTCCCTTCTTAAAAAAAACTAAATATTTGCCCCACTTTTCATCAACTTTATCACTGTACTGTGATCTTACCTACTTTTAAAATACCGCTGAAACGTATTCGTCTACCAATGTCATTCCACACCACCTATCCACCGACAGCTCGGAAGATACCACTTAGGGCCGGTTCTACCACCTACTGGTAAAGGTGCGCGTAATTTGCCCTCCGCGTAAAAGGATGTTTCCGTCCGACCACTCCCAGGTAGCGCTATCGGCAGCATAAATCGTCGTTACCCGGCGCGTAATTTCTCGGCCACTTCGAGGGCCCAATAAGACTTTACCTGCCGGGTAAGTTCTGAGAGCTGAACATTATTAGCTGTATTTCTGGTGATATGCAACTCAAATTAGCTTAGTATACTGAAAAAAGCAGTATACTGTAACAGTGATCGATAATTGTATTGCAGGATTTTGAACATTAATGCTTCCCTTTAGTTGCAACGGTCACACCTGCCTCTCGCATCGGTAGCGCAGGGAACACATTTTATACGTCAAGCTTTCGTAAAGAAACTCTAAAAGGACGTAAAATCAAAATCTATTTAGAAATCATTTCAAATGGGCTTTAATTTTCTACTTTTTCAGTTTTCGGACACGAGATATATATTACTGTATGTATCCTACCTAACCCAAGCGTTTTTGTAGCGTAATGGTTAACACATTCGCTTCGTAATACGAAGTGTGTAGGTTCGAGTCTTTATTATGATGAATCTTTTTTATTTCCATTATTAGCGTTGTGTTAATCTGTATGCTTCTTTTCATACGTTCTTATCACAATATTATGTCTACTAGGAAAATTGCTTTATATGTATGCTACCTATAGCAAGTGATGTTATGATTAACAGCACATAGGACTGTCGCCCAGGTAGCAGATTCCCTATTAGTTGTTTACATAGGCTTGTAAATTATTTCGAAGAAATTGGAAACTATTCCATTCCCGAATTCCTCTTCCTATAAATGGATATTTATCCCGATTAGTTCTTTACATTTACAGTACCTTCCAACTTTATCTTCATAAAGTTAAAAATTAAAATGAAATGCTTTATCAATAAATGGAAGCATCTGGAACTAAACGAGGTCACAGAACTAGTTGCAAATAGAGCATCACGGAGATACTTAATCAATTCACAGAAGCCTGCAGAAGATGTGTGTGTATATATACGTATATGGAAGTGCGTAAAAGAGAGTTAAGAACAACGGCAGGGAACGAAAATACACTTTAAAATGTAAATTAGAAATACGATGAAAACCTGCGTACCTTCTATTACGGAGCGAGGGAAGATGAGGGACAGGGAACTGTTGCTGAGATGCATGGAAGTAGGAGGAAGGGAAAAGGTAGGAAAGGGAACGGTAGAGTAGAGGATAGGAAAAGACAGGTGGAACAGGGTCATGGGAAGGAGAAAAGGGAGGAGGAAGTAGCTTCTGCAGCTATCAGGAAAGATAGGGCTGACCAGGAGGGGAGGGGATCAAATGAGGTGGGTAGGGTTGAGGCTCTGGTCATGGGGGATTCCATCGTTAGACACGTGGGGAAAGTGTGTGGAGGAAAGGGAACCAGGGTAGAATGTTATCCAGGAATTAGGTTGAGGCAGATGTTGAGGAAAGTAGAAGAGAGGGAGGAGGGGAAGGAGAAGGTGGTAGTGTTTCACGTTGGTACCAACAACGTAAGGCAAGCTGATATAAGTACCAACATAGTTGGAGATGTGTGGGATCTGGTAAATGCAGCACGGGTGAAGTTTAAGAAAGCGGAGATTGTTATTAGTGGAATACTGTGTAGGAGGGATACTGACTGGAGGGTGATTGGGGATTTAAATGAGACTATGGAGTGGGTATGTGGGAAACTGGGAGTGAAATTTCTAGATCCTAATGGGTGGGTAGGAGATAGGGATCTGCGCTCGGATGGCCTTCATTTAAACCGCAGTGGTACGTATAAGTTAGGAAATTTGTTTGGAAGGGTAATAGGGAGGTACATTCAGGGAAACGGGATGGCCTAGGGAGCGGTGATAAGGGAACAGGGAACTGGAAATCAAGTAGGGATGACATAAAATTGTTAGTGTTGAACTGTAGAAGTATTGTAAAGAAAGGAATAGAATTAAGCAATTTAATAGATATATATTTACCAGATATTGTAATAGGAGTTGAATCATGGCTGAGAAATGATATAATGGATGCAGAAATTTTCTCACGGCACTGGAGTGTGTATCGTAGAGATAGGATAGGAAAGGTGGGAGGGGGAGTTTTCATTCTTGTGAAAGAAGAATTTGTAAGCTACGAAAAAGTTAAAGATGAGACACATGAAATTCTAGGTGTAAGGCTCATTTCTAAAGATAATAGGCAACTTGATATATTTGGAGTGTACAGATCGGGAAAGGGTAGCACTGATGCGGATTCGGAATTATTTGATAGGATAGTCAGCTATGTGGGAAACGACATGGAAAGAAATGTGATTGTAGCAGGAGATCTGAATTTGCCAGATGTAAATTGGGAAGGAAATGCGAACGACAGGAAGCATGACCAACAAATGGCAAATAAGTTAATATGGGAAGGACAGCTGATTCAGAAAGTGATGGAACCAACCAGAGGGAAAAAATATTTTGGATGTGGTGCTGATAAAACCAGATGAGCTCTATAGGGAAACTGAAGTCATAGATGGTATTAGTGATCATGAAGCTGTTTTTGTGGTAGTTAAAAATAAATGTGATAGAAAGGAAGGTCTTAAAAGTAGGACTGTTAGGCAGTACCATATGGCTGATAAAGCAGGTATGAGGCAGTTTCTAAAAAGTAACTATGATCGGTGGAAAACGATAAATAAAAATGTAAACAGACTCTGGGATGGGTTTAAAGAAATTGTTGAGGAATGCGAAAACAGGTTTGTACCTTTAAGGGTGGTAAGGAATGGTAAAGACCCACCTTATTATAATAGAGAAATAAAGAGACTAAGAAGGAGGTGCAGACTGGAAAGAAATAGAGTTAGAAATGGCTGTGGAAGTAAGGAGAAATTGAAGGAACTTACTAGAAAATTGAATCTAGCAAAGAAGGCAGCTAAGGATAACATGACGGCAAGCATAATTGGAAGTCATACAAATTTTAGTGAAAAATGGAAGGGTATGTATAGGTATTTTAAGGCAGAAACAGGTTCCAAGAAGGACATTCCAGGAATAATTAATGAACAAGGGGAGTGTGTATGTGAGGATCTTCAAAAGGCAGAAGTATTCAGTCAGCAGTATGTAAAGATTGTTGGTTACAAGGATAATGTTGAGATAGAGGAAGAGACTAAGGCCAAAGAAGTAATAAAATTTACATATGATAACAATGACATTTACAATAAGATACAAAAGTTGAAAACTAGAAAAGCGGCTGGAATTGATCAGATTTCTGGGGATATACTAAAGACAATGGGTTGGGATATAGTACCATATCTGAAGTACTTATTTGATTATTGTTTGGCCGAAGGAGCTATACCAGATGAATGGAGAGTTGCTATAGTAGCCCCTGTGTATAAAGGAAAGGGTGATAGACATAAAGCTGAAAATTACAGGCCAGTAAGTTTGACATGCATTGTATGTAAGCTTTGGGAAGGCATTCTTTCTGATTATATTAGACATGTTTGTGAAATTAATAACTGGTTCGATAGAAGGCAATTCGGTTTTAGGAAAGGTTATTCCACTGAAGCTCAACTTGTGGGATTCCAGCAAGATATAGCAGATATCTTGGATTCTGGAGGTCAAATGGACTGTATCGCGATTGACATGTCTAAAGCATTTGATAGGGTGGATCATGGGAGACTACTGGCAAAAATGAGTGCAATTGGACTAGACAAAAGAGTGACTGAATGGGTTGCTATATTTCTAGAAAATAGATCTCAGAGAGTTAGAGTAGGTGAAGCTTTGTCTGACCCTGTAATAGTTGAGAGGGGAGTTCCTCAGGGCAGTGTTATCGGACCTTTGTTTTCTTATATATATAAATGATATGAGTAAAGGAGTGGAATCGGATGTAAGGCTTTTTGCGGATGATGTTATTCTCTATAGAGTGATAAATAAGTTACAAGATTGTGAGCAACTGCAACGTGACCTCGAAAATATTGTGAGATGGACAGCAGACAATGGTATGTTGATAAACGGGGCTAAAAGTCAGGTTGTGAGTTTCACAAATAGGAAAAGTCCTCTCAGTTTTAATTACTGCGTTGATGGGGTGAAAGTTCCTTTCGGGGATCATTGTAAGTATCTAGGTGTTAATATAAGGAAAGATCTTCACTGGGGTAATCACATAAATGGGATTGTAAATAAAGGGTACCGATCTCTGCACATGGTTATGAGGGTGTTTAGGGGTTGTAGTAAGGATGTAAAGGAGAGTGCATATAAGTCTCTGGTAAGACCCCAACTAGAGTATGGTTCCAGTGTATGGGACCCTCACCAGGATTACCTGATTCAAGAACTGGAAAAAATCCAAAGAAAAGCAGCTCGATTTGTTCTGGGTGATTTCCGACAAAAGAGTAGCATTACAAAAATGTTGCAATGTTTGGGTTGGGAAGAATTGAGAGAAAGAAGACGAGCTGCTCGACTAAGTGGTATGTTCCGAGCTGTCAGCGGAGAGATGGCGTGGAATGACATTAGTAGACGAATAGGTTTGAATGGCGTCTATAAAAGTAGGAAAGATCACAATATGAAGATAAAGTTGGAATTCAAGAGGACAAACTGGGGCAAATATTCATTTATAGGAAGGGGAGTTAGGGATTGGAATAACTTACCAAGGGAGATGTTCAATAAAGTTCCAATTTCTTTGAAATCATTTCGGAAAAGGCTAGGAAAGCAACAGATAGGGAATCTGCCACCTGGGCGACTGCCCTAAATGCAGATCAGTATTGATTGATTTGATTGACCAGTCTACTACGAGAATACCCTTCAAAAACGCTGCCTTGCATGACAGGTTATAACTGGCGTAAGAAAATGTAATCTCGAGATTTTAATCCCAATTAGGTATTGATATTGACGATCATAGATTAAAATCACGAAAGCTTGACATGAATCGTTGTCCATAACTCTTATGACTCCGCTTATTAGGCTTTTTGGTGATAATCAGCAGACGCAAGCACAGGGAAATAAGACAATCGAAATGGGTTTCATGCATCTGACGATAGATAGCACCACACTCGAAAGCGAGAAATCGCTGAAAATCAGTCTAGCCAACCTCGTATATCGGTGTCTAGCTCCGGGTAGCTACCTAGCGCTTGCGCAGAGGTGGTTGGACGCAAGCCAAAGTACCAGCCGATTTACACCTCCAGGTAGTTTACCTCCCGGGCAGCTGCCAGCCACTTTACCAGCAGATGGTAGAACCGGCCCTTAGTCCGGCAACTTGTCTCCTTTCACCCAAGTCTTCCCAGCCCAAACCCGACAAAATTTTTGTAACGCTACTCTTTTGTCAGAAATCACCCACAACAAATCGTGCTTCTGTCTTTTGAACTTTTCCAATTCTCAAACCAAGTAATCCCAGTGAGGGTCTCATACACAGGAACTGTACTTAAGTTGGGGTCTTATCAGAGACTTATGTGCCCCCCCTACATCTGTACTACAAACCCTAAATACCCTCATAACTATGTAAAGAGAGATCACCTCACTACAATAAAATGAAGTAAAATAAAGTAAGAACATACCAGGTACAAAGCCATCTTTCGTTCCAGCATGAACAATAACCAGTCTTCCTCCCTCAGACACAGGTCGACGAATTACTCCTTGAACATCATGTCCAGATTTGTGTGGTTTATTCCAGGAGTATGTGGGTGACCCTGAAAGACAAATGCACAATTGAAACCAAAGACACCTGATGAAGATAAATTATTCCAAGATTTTTTTATATAAAATGTAATATATAACATATATATTCACCATTCATAAAAATCCAAGTCTCATCCAAGAAAACAACAGGTTTTGGTTTCTCACTGTCCTTATTACGCATGTATTCCCTCAGAAAACAGGATCTCTTAAAACAAATGTCTTCATTTTCTCTAACATACGCATAGGGATCACCTTTACTCCACACAAACCCCATGGCCTTCAAAATTCTTCTTAATGATGTTTCGGAGCCCTTGTACAAATAAGTGTCATAATTTGCTTTCATGTGGTCGAAAACCTTTCTTACAGTTACGACTTCTCCTGTGGGAAGAAAAAAGAGAGTTACAAGGGACTCAAAAGAGCTGTATGACAATACACGCACAAAACATTTCTGGGAGCTTATCTCACCTGCGTGCCAATTTCTATAAATAATGTTGCAATAGATTCCTTATGAAGTCACCTTACCTTTATGTAATTTATCATAAATAAACCTTGCTATCGCTTCCTTAGAAAAACTGTCTATGCCGGTCACTGGATGTTCACGCTTTCGGCGTTTACCTGGTGTAGAAAATTCAACTCCCTTCTTGAAATTTCCTATTATTTTTCGGACTAAACCGAAACTACACTGTAAGAATACACACACAGAAATATATTACATACACATATACCGTAAGTCAACATGAATACACAAAGGTTAAGTCTACAAACCGTATCGAAGTCGACACAAGACATGGTATAGGCCTAGGCCTACATGATCAGGTTAGGTTAGGTTCAGAATGAAATACTGCTCCATTTCAACTGATTGTCATTATGCCAGAAACTTATCATAGAAACAAGATAAAAACGAACACTTACCCCAGTTAATAATGCAACTCTTGCCATTAGCTTCGTATCACTACGACTGATACCTTCTTTGATCTAACCACTGATGAAGGGAATGGTTGAGATTTCCCGAAACATGTATGGTTTAATAAATAATGTTTCTTTCATTTAATGAGTGTATTGATCAAGGCGGATTTAAATAAACTATTATAAATAGTTATATTGTACATTGATACCTTCTTCGTCGTCTTCTTGTTTCAATTGCTCGTAGCAATGTACAACCATTTCTTGACCTGATGCTTGTAAAGGACGTAACCTTGGTTTCCTTTTCGGAGGAGTTTTTGCAGATTTTTCTTCCTTCTTAGACATCCCAATCGAATTCTGTTCGTATAAGTATGGGATGAAATAGGAACGTAATTAATAAAATGATGTGATCATCATTTCACACAAACTATGTTATTAAATACATTATCCGAACATGCCACAATTCTACTTACCTGGTATTAGCCAAATAGATTTACAATCCCACAGAGAAAGAAAATATGCTTTAAATATTCTCGCAAATGTATCGCTAGTGACTTTAAAGGCAATGTGGTGGCAACACGCAATTCACGCTAGAACAGTGACTGAACGTTGCCAACGTCCCAGATTAACGGTAACAGTAAGACGTCGTATCGGCAAGTAGGGTCCCTAAACTGTATGGTTACCGACACTGAAAAAGACCCAACAGCAAGAAAAGTACCTATAAATCAATACCTTGATATTACAGGGGAGAAAGGGTAAGGTTGCACCCGTAGGGTACGTCCTTACACGCCCGGGACTATACATTTCCTCCACAGTAATTGGGACCCATACATTTACCCTCGATCGGAATGGAAATAACATAGCTTGTGACCGCATGTGATGTTGAGCATAAATATCTGCCTGTTCTACTACCATCTTTACGAACATGACAGTAAAAAAACAACTGAAACTGATATAAGCAGTTCTTTGCATCATTCTGAGGCCCATAATCTACCATAAACATGTCCCTTTGCCCTCTGTAATTATTCATGTCTTTCCACACAAACCCACCATCAATAACATTATGGACGATAATTTCTCACGTACCCCCTGCGGGTGGGGGACGCACATGTAGAATACACCCACGGTCTCCCCTGCCTGTCATAAGGGGCGACCAAGGGCTGACTGAATTAGAACCATGAAACTAATTTTGAATCGAACCATCACGCGGGGAACACCATAGGTTGCCTGTACTTGCGAGTAGTACCACTAAATTCGGTACGAAATAGGTTTGTGATTAGTAGCAGTAAAAGCCTGGCCTGGTGGATTCCAGTACCCGTGCGTCGTACCCATGTGTGCAACACCGCGGGTCTAGGCGTAGCCTGTGAGTTGTGCCACTATATGAGCAGCACCGTGGGTCTGCGTTGCCTGTGATTAGTACCCACTATGTGAGGAACACCACGGGAATACCGGCGCCCGTGTTTAGTACACCTATGTGGGGGAACCTTCTCGGTTTGCGTTGACTCCGAGTTGGGCCATTGTGTGAGACGCACCATAGGTCTGCGTTACTTGTACGTATTGCAATACTTGTGAGTAGTACCATCTTTTGTGGAACACCGCGAGTCTTCGCTACTTCTGATTAATACTCCAACATGACACATACCATGGTTCTATTTTACTCGCGACATGTACCATTCTGTGGGGCCTTAGACGTGGATTTTGCACCCCCTTTAGACACCAAGCATCATTGTGCTTTATAAGTGGTTCCTTGGTCGGTAATAATGTTATTTTCGATCTGTATTGAGTCCGATCCACTGGTTTTTGTTTGTTTGTTTTGTGTTTTGTTGAGTTCCTGTCCATCCATTCATTCTTCATGCCATATTTTATTTTTATTTTGGTCAGTGGATGCCTTTGCAATTTTTGTTCTTTCATTTCGTACGCCGATGACCTTTGATGTTAGGCCCCTTAAAACGACAAGCATCAGCATCAATTTCTCACGTATCAAAAGCAACATCAGTGTCATCATTCGGTACAATATCGTTCATTTTTGAATTTGCGGTCACCAGAAAATGTTTAGCTGCCATGATATCAACAACAGAACGTGTTGCTTTTTCAGATGCGATATACATAATAAAAAACTCGATAGGTATACACACCAAATAGAAGATCAATGCTTCTTATCTTACATCATTTGTAATAGTTCAAGAACTATTCGCTAGATAGAAGCACAAAGCAGAAGCTATTACGTGGGTGCATTGTACGTCACTCCATGACAGAGGGCGTTGGGAGTCGGCGTGCAGTGTACGGCACTCCACGTTGAGTTGTTAATGCTTCAGAGAGATATGGCGCATTCCTTTGGACAATACTCATCGTAGAAACATTCAAAATAGAAATTTTGCACAACACGAGCATCACACAAAGACAGGTTTGACAGTTACATTTCTGGGTGGGAATGTCACTCCAGAAAGAAATGTCGTTAACATTACTGAAGATTTCACATGTTGGCAATAAGTTTGCGACAAACCACGCACAGTAACAGATCATTTTTCCAAAAACTGGAGCTTGCAATTGTTTATGAATTAATGCATGGATTTTTATTGCATCACATCTAGTCATTATATCGCTTTGCTATGCAATGAGTGTAGAACAGTTGTTTTAAATTTAATTTACCAGGCAGAACAGTAATAGATGAAAAAGGGCAATGAAATTTTAAAATACATTGAACAAAACCATTGGTGTAGTAATCGTCACTGGACAAAAGTAAATAAATGAAACAAAAATCCCACACTTCATCGGGATTTGAACACGGGACGCAAAAATGTGAAGCCGCAGAGAAAGCCACTGGGTCGGTCCAACTTGCTACACGCTAATAGGCACATAAAGCACGTCGGAAATTTTGACAGTCATTTTCTCGGAAATGGTAGTGTGTCTATGGATAAGCTGAAACGTGTTCACTTATTTCGACCCCTCTTTAACTGAGCGAAGTTTCTGGCAAAGTGGGTTGTTATACTTGGCAGGTTCCCCTTGTGAGCCATCAATATTAATTATTGGTTATTACTAGAAATGTTTGAAGCCAGTTGCATTAGTACAACCGCAGGTAACCACGATGACCTCTCTTAACCTGGCACTAGGTTAATTTGGCTTTTTTTAATAAACAGCACTCCATGTGAATTGTCCCATAACTGCTTCCTGACTTTCCATCATATTATATACATCATGGTGATGTGGACTTTATGGTTTTTTATTTTATTTTTTAAATTTTAACATAGGCCTAAGTGTTGGCAATACTGCATCGTTTTTAAAAGAGTTGTTTGTTAATTGTTAATCCAGTAGTTTTTTTTTGCTAGTTGCTTTACGTCACACCAACACAGATAGGTCTTATAGCGACGGTGGGACAGGAATGGCCTAGGAATGGGAAGGAAGCGGCCGTGGACTTAAGGTACAGCCCCAGCATTTGCCTGGTGTGAAAATGGAAAACCACGGAAAACCATCTTCAGGGCTGCCAACAGTGGGGTTCGAACCCATTATCTCCCAGATGCGAGCTCACAGCTGCATGCTCCTAACCGCACGGCCAGCTCGCCCGGTAAATCCAGTAGTAATTAGTTCTTCGATGTACTGTATTATATTAATATACAAGCAATTAGAATTAAAGAATTAAACATCATAGGATTTTTTCTGAAATTTTGCCAAACATAAAAGGACCAAGGAATCAGCAGATGATAATTCATCTGCCAGTGTCAGAGCTTCAACAATATTGCTACAGAATATGAGTATTTCAAGGGCATCAGAAAGCTAGTGCTAGAGGTGATGCAAAAGAGCATGGGTAGTTTTGAAATTGCAGTCCCCCAAGCATGTTGATAGATGAGAAAGCAGCAGCTTGATTTACACTTTGGTTAAAACATATTTTCAACACATCAGAACTAATTTGAAAAAAAAGACACAGCATAATGATGTTGACATTTTAGTAGACAAATAATTTACTTTTAAGATCCGTGATTGTTCGGACGCTATTATAATATTATCTAGTACTTAGTATAGAGGCAACTTTATCTTAATTAATGTTGATTAATGGTATTTCTTTGTTGCAGTTTTTGTATTGCTGTCAAAAATGATTGGCATGACAAAGATCAGTAAAGCTTCTTCGTATGGTAAAACTACTGCAACACCAGCAAGTTCACCAGCATCTACACCAGCCACCACACCGACCACTGACCGGAAGCCTGCTGGTTCAAACTCTGTTGGTGAAACTATTAACCAGAAACCTGCTGACTAAAACAAATTTATTGCACGGCAGCTGAGACTGTGTTATGGACGTTACAGAGTTACTGCCAATTTGCAACTGTTTCTTGGCACATATCTCTGATTGTATGTCTTTATTTTAAGTACTGTGTTGAAGCTGAAAGATGGTGTTGAAGAGGAGACAGTAATGTACTTCAGGTTAATCATTATAGGGAGAAATCAGTTTTTGTTGAACCTGTATATGATAAAGGAAGTTTAGATTTCAATATTACTTTTTGTATTTCATGGATTAATTATTACCAAAGAAAGGTATGTTAATGACCAGAGGTCATGAATTGACTGAACATGTGTTTTGTTGATATTGTTAGAATTGCCTTTATTGTTTAAAAAAAAGTTTGAAATAGTCCAGATGTGTTCTAGTGATCAGCAAAGGTTCCAACATGGGTCTTCATTGAAACTCCGTATCTTTTTCTTTCTTTAATGTATAGTTGTTTTGTTTGTTTTCATTTGTTTTAGTTGTCCTTGCCAACATACGTATGAGTATATTCTTAAATATACCAGGCTATTATTTTATTTTTGGAATTGGGAGTATAAAATGAAGATCAGAAAAATGCCTGGTAGAAGTGACCTATTTTTCACACATTGGTTACTGATATAGAGTATAGCATAATTTCTATTGTTTGTTGTAGGCATATAGTCATTCTAGAATTTAAAAATAAATCAATCAGAACTGTCATAAACTCCATGATGCTATATATTTGCATTTAAAATTAATTATATTCTGGATATGTAGCCTGTGTACGTAGTTGGTTCACTGAACGTCTCTACACTGCAGTTGCATATTAGACTGGTAATTTTCTTTCCCCGTTGTTTACTTTTGTTATTTCAAGTCTTTCCTGAACTTGTGGACAAGAAGTTTGCTGTCACAATATCACATATTCTTTCTCTAAAATCTTTTATTTGGAGGCTGTTTCATTGTTTTGCCTCTCAAACAATAATTACATCATTTAACTTAATTCTGCAGATATTAACTGGTACAGGTGGGAAAGAAGGAAAACTGAGCTCATGTATGGGTACTGTATATTAGTACAAGTAAGAATTCATAAAATTGTGTTCAACCCATTGTAGCACAGAAAGTGATCTATATTCAGATTACTTGGGACCATTTCTAATAAACCTTTGTGTATGACAAACTATATTTTTTGAACACCTTTTACAATGATTGAAATGTTTATGCACATGATACAGTAAAAGTAATTTAATCTGCTAGTCATTTGTTATAGATTAACTTAAAGAATGTGCATAACATAATTCAAACTAGTATGCTTATAGATTCTTCATTATTTTATGTTCTGTATATTATGCCATACCTAATTATGACATACTTGCTGGAAATTTTGTGTCCTCAAGAAAGTAATGACATGCAAATTAGATACAACCATGGTATAGACGGTCAGTGTTCTGCCATCTTTGAAGTATTTTTATTCTGCGAGTAAAGTCTGTATGAGTATACAGTAAGCAACCTGCTTTTAAAGGCATGTAATCTTGGCTAGAGAGAATATCCTGGCAGAAATGGAATATGTTCTTCAGCACAAATACTGACACAAACAACATAATTCATGTGAACTGCAGTCTCATTTTAAGACTCTCGTTTGGTGGATATCATCTGATCAGTCTCTTCAATAATACAATTTTCATTTGATTACCAGACCTAAATCACATTAAACAAGTACTTTAAAAGAAAGGGCTTGGTTCAGGATTTCTTTTCAAACGCAGCTGTGTAAAATAGGTATTAAGTGATTGATGTAGTCAATATTTTTTTTCTCATAGTGGTCTTATTCATAGTTTTGGATTTCTTATACTACAGACTATTTGATACAGTCTCTCTACCTAAAAGAGGTTACATTGTTAGGGTGTAGAGTTTTGTTCAGTCTATAGAGCCTTTTTCTAGCAGTAAAATTTTGTAAATGTGCTGATGTCTAACCCCTATGGCATTGTCACTCATTTTTATGATTTAACCTGAAACTTTTCTTCACTTTATTCAATCAGCTGAGAAAACTAATTGAAGTTATTTTCTTATATATTTGTAACTGTTCCTAATCATCATTGATTAGAACATTCTCCTTTTGAAAGAGAGGTTTAATATGGATCTGTTATCATCATTAGAACAGCTATAATAAGAAATTTATTGCTGTATTGACAATAAGTTCCTTTCATATTTTATTTTTAAAAAAAAGGAAAACGGATACATTAAATGATCTTTACTGCTGTTGGAAGTTACCGATGGAAATGCAAACTAGCAAACCCTTAATCATCATTTTAAATCTCAATTTTGATATGTTTTCCCCAGAGAGACTAATACAGCTGACAAGATTCCCCTTCCTTTTCCAGGCCACAAATGTTAATGTGTGGATGATGCTTAAGTCCATGTATGGAATCTTGTGGCCATTGCTTGCTGAGTATTAGTTCGTTCAACTATCGCCTAGCTGACCAGAATATCAATAACAAAACATTGCAAACTACTTAATTCAGTATATTGCTACATTAAAATAAATTATACTTGCCACACTGTAGAAATTCCTGCTAGTTTTAGTAAATTTATTTAATACCGGTAATACAGAAGACAGTCATGAGTCTAATTTGTTGTATGGCTGGTTTTGATATACTAGTAGTATCTCTAAATACATGTATGTTATAACTACTGTATGTTCCAGAGCGGCTCCATATATACAGGATCTGAATAATAATAATAATAATAATAATAATAATAATAATAATAATAAAGTTCTCTGCCTCAGTACTTAATTTTACTGTTGGCTTTTTTCCTGTCATTTCATACTTATAATGTATAGACATTTTCTTAGTATGCTTTTCTGGTTTTTTCTGTTTGTTTAGTTTTTTTACACTTGGGATAAATATACAATTATCTCTTTTTCGCTCAAAAATTAGAACTTAAACCTATCTATCAAAATTCATAACCAAAGCATTGTTTTGATCAAGCAATTTTCTGCATCATTACACTTTCCCCATCGTCCTTCCCAGAATTCTCCTCATTGAAGTGAATGTTAATTAGGCATCACTGTTTAAAACATCTACCTCACCATTCAACTTTGTTGCTAGAAACAAGCAACTTTAGGAGTTTATGACTACAGTAGTAGTAGTAGCACAGCCTGCATACAATTATTTTTCATTCATAAACAACAGCTACAAATAGTTTGCTTCACCCGTAACACTATAGATGCCTCATCTTGCTAATTTCATATATCTGTCTCTGACAGATTAATGCTCTCCTATTCTTCGGAATACTCTATTCACGGACCTGGGTCAGAGGATCAACATTTTCGGGCTATTTCCTGTTCTCTCCAATGATGAAATTTAGTATATGTCCTTTTTGAATTATAAGTATTTCAAGTTATCTCTTTTGTAACATATATGAGGTGACTTAAAGTTCAGCTTAATTTATTTTTCATGCGAGTTATCTTATTGTTTTCAAAAGCAGCAAGGTTCTGATTCCTGGGAACCTATCTTAATCTCGCAATTTAAAATCATAAAGGAAATCTGTGTATATTGTAGTTGGAGAAAAACTTTACTGTTGTCATTGTCACAAAAAGAAATAAGTTGTTTGATATGTAATATTAATACCAATGTAATATAAAAGAGAGAACTTTTTAAGTATTTTTTTATCAATACACTGTCAAAAAGTTGTGTTGAAGTATGACTTTGTTTCCAAAGTTGCATTTCTGTTCTTTATAAAATTCAAGAGAATTACTTTAAAAGTTTTGAAGAGATTTAGTCTAATATGTATGCCATGAATCCATTTCTCATCTTTAATAATGCAATATTATAGTAGTGGCAGAAAAGGGATATTTCAATTAATGACCAGAACCATTTTAAAAAGCTTTCCTGGAGCAGCTATTGTCATGAAAACACATTGAAATAATCTCTTTAACAACACTGTATACATTTTTCTTATTTATTTTAATTTGCTGTTCTGTCCTCTTAATATTATTTTATATCCATTACAAGTTCTGTATCGTGTATACAGAGCACAGTGCGAAGCATATTCAAATATACAGTAATTTCATTTAAATTCAACCTGTTTTCATTCATGTAGCAATTTACACAGCAGTTCTTTCCTACCTCTATTCTTTTTGCATGCAATGGTTATAGTTTTTCCAATACTTTCCGGTCTAATAATATTTATAGCTTATCATACAGCTGTGTAACGTGGACTGAAGACTTTACGAATATAATGCTTTGTGAAAAACTGTGTTCTGTTGTAAAGTTTCTCCTTATGTTTATTATGAAAGATGCCCCAAAAGATTAACTGGAAATATTTAACATTTCACCTCTGCTAGCAATTAGAAATGTACTTTCTGCATGAGGCTGGACTGTACCATACAAATAATTCCTTGATTTCATTTAGAGTGCTAGGAATAGCGACCATCTAACAAAATGTTTGTTAACATAGTTATTTTTCACCAAAATTGTAACTGAAATATTACATTCCTTGAAGGAATTATTGATGTTTCAACATAATATGCATGTAGTTTGTGACAGTATCTGTAATATTTTGTTTTAATTTGTCATGATATTATAGAACACTAGACAAAAGTCTTTCCAGTAATTCTCAAGGTTTGAGTGTGAGCTGCAGTCCACTTTGTGAAGAGAAATAAGTTGTGTACTCTAATGTGTGCTCAGAAACCTCTTAATATTATTACCTTGTGTACTGATGGCACAATTTTTAAAAAAGTCAGGGGTGATGGTAGCTCATAAGGGGGGGGGAACGCTTAGTTAATGTTCATAGAAGCAGATGTATAAGTATTTGCATTATTTAGAAACTCCTCATTTTGATACATATTTGTCTTTTTTTTTTACACTGGTTCTATAATTTTGGACCTCTAAATTGAATGATTCAGATATTTAAAGTAAAGGTGAGAATAATTAGAAATGTCATCAGTATTACAGACAAGATCATTTACCCTTCTTTTGACTAAACCAAATTCAGATTTGATAAATACTGTAACAAAGAAAATTACAGAATTAAAGAAATAATGAAGTTATAACAATTATATATTTCTGGGGTGTAAGATATGAATGGGTATGCAATGTACAAATAAATTGCAAATTTCTATCAATTTAAGGAACACTTCTGATTTTAAGAATTTATTGTTTATAAATATTTGCTCTTTTTTATCATTGTATAAATGACTGCAGTTGTAAGAAACCTATAACGCACATATATTTATGGCCACGATGAGTTAAAAGGTGTCAGTTATATTGTGATTTAATGATCCCAATTAAGTCTTCAGTTCTCAAATGAGAAAGGTGTTACCATTATCTTTCTTTCTGTGACTTTCTTTAAGAAAAGGAAGTAAACTTCGCATTTTTAAATTATAATTGTAGAACTTTTTGTTCTAATTATCGAAAATCTGTACAGAGAACATGAGTATCCATGTGTTGTAACTGTACCTATGGATTTTGCTGCAATTTTGTTTTCACATTACAGTTGAACCTGAATTGTACGTATATCAAGGTGAAGAGCAGATTTTAGGCATAGTTAAGAGTTGCCTACAAATCGGGTTTGGATATGTTATATAATTATTTTTTTAAATTTCTGTTTTCAGGAATAATATTAAAGACTTGCAATATTATTAATCAGCATTCTTGATTTTTGCAAGGTGAGGTATAAGCAGTTCCTTAATCTCCAGCTGTTTGTTTTTATGTGGATTATTGTCTACTTCACGTATAAATTTTACTTTCTCGTCCAGCATTGTAACTTTTCTCTTTCCATTCTCCATGGCCGATTGTCACCAGCGTACAATTTCTACTGATATAACCTTGGTTTTTATTACTCAGTACAGCAAATGTTGGCTCGGTGCATCATTTTAATGTGCTTTGTTTTCGTAACCTGCTTGCAGTTAGTTTTTTATGTCCCAAACACGTGTCTCCTAATTTTTCTACTTTAGCTTTATGCTGAATGGTTACTTCCCATGACCTTTGCTAGACTGCCGCACTCCTGCGATATCTGATACTAATGTCCTGCCGTCTACAGTGCTGACTAATGCATCGCATTTCTAATTCACCTGTATTTTAGTAACAGGAAATTCATACGTCTATGGCATTATGTTGCCTCTGATTCATGCAAACCAAGTATCTAATAACCTTTTTCTTTTAGTAATTGTTGCTTAGTCCCTTTCCTCGACCTTTGCTAGATCACTGGATCCCTCAGACTATTCCCGCTGCCAACAATGCCGACTCGAATGCATCACGTTTCTAATTCCCCTGTGTTTTGATCAGAGGAAATGCATATGTTAGTGACATTATTTTAACTTAGTTACGTACAAATGAACTGCATTTAACAAAAATGTATGCGTATAACACCAAATTAGTTATAAATGAGTTGTGTACAAATGAGGTATAATTAATATATTGTTAAGTTATATTTCGCTGAGACCTGGAGAAATTTCTACATAAAACAGAATTATGCAGAACTGAGTTATGTATAAACCAGTATTCTGGGTAAAGTGTTTAGAAGGTTGGTATCTGTGGCATGTTTACAGTTTCGTGGGTGGGTTTTAGGGTTCGGTTAGAGTTACAAGAAGTGTTCTACTCATTGTGTAATTTGCTATGTAATATTAGTGTAATTATTATTATTGTTATTATTTTGAATAGACCTGCTCGAGTCCACGCTTGTTCAACTGTCAGGCTTTGATTTTGCCCAGTATTTTCATATCTTCTCCCAACGTAGCTCCTTCCTTTCTCTGACCAGGGAATGCCTTTTATCTACAGTGTTTTTTTCTAAAAACCTAGAATTTCTTCAGGATCTAACAGCCTGTCTGTTTATCAAGTCACCGAGCTTGATAGCTGTATTCGCTTAAGTGCGGCCAGTATCCAGTTGCAAGTGATAAAAATCATTGTTTCCGTATTGAAGATACTGAATGTAGGATGCTAAAAGGTTTGTTTTTTCACCTTAATACATACAAATTTTATAAATTAGGAATTTATTATTGATTCCACTTGAGACATGTTTCGCCCTTCATTGAGGGCATCATCAGTCAAATTATCACCTCAAGGTAAAAAATCAGGTACCTGGTTAGTAGTTGACATGCACAAATAAATACATATTATTAATACACATACAAAAATTAAGTATGGGAAATAGTTGTAAAAAAGTGATGGTTGAACATATAGGTTTATAGATGAAAAGTCAGCACCAGTGCATAAAATTAACATAGTAGAGTTCGGCAGTGGTGCTCTGGAGAAACAATTGACGCAATCATAGGAAAATAAAAAGTTTAAAAATATTTACATTATACAATTAAGGGAGAAAAGGTGTAGTGTTCGGCGTCAATGTTTGTAACCAAAAATTAATGTCAAAGGTTGGTAACTATACAGTATTTACATTGTTCAATTGAACAGTTGAGATAAAGTTTTAAAAATAATTACATTATAACATTCAGCGTAAATGCTTGTAATAAAAACTAATGTCAATGGTTGGTAACTGTATAGTAATTACATTATCTAATTGAACAGTTGAGAATTACAAATATATACATAATTACACAAGAGCAGCTTGGTGTGCAAGGATAAAAAAATTTTAGTACCAAGTGCGTCCTGATGTTTAAGGTGAAAAAAACAAACCTTTTAGCATCCTACATCAGTATCCAGTATTCGGAAGATAGTAGGTTCGAACCCCACTGTCGGCAGCCGTGAAGATGGTTTTCCTTGGTTTCCCATTTTCACACCAGGCAAATGCTGGGGCTGTACCTTAATTAAGGCCACGGCCGCTTCCTTCCCACTCCTAGCCCTTCCCAGTCCCATCGTTGCCATATGACCTATCTGTGTTGGTGCAACGTAAAGCAACTAGCAAAAAAAAAAGTTTTGCAATTCTATCAGCCCCTGTTCTTTTATGCCCTCCTCAGACTCTGTCATCAGTGTTGTATGGACCTTCTTGTTTCACCATATGAACAGGCAGTTGGTCAGTCTGTTGGGAGACAATCTTGCCACATGACCAATGAAAGCTATCATCACTGGAGGCCAGAGCATAGCAGTGTAAGAAATAAATTCTTATCAGAGTGGTGATGTTATGGAAAGAGGATTTATTGAAATATCCCTTAGCCTTTGAAAATGGATAGAAAATGAGCTATAAGTGGTGCTATGGCATTACCGTTATTCCATAAGTAATACAGATAGTCATTTGCTTTATATCATAACACGCTGACACTATTTATCCAGAATGTTAAAATGAGCATTATCATAACACAACTGAATATGATGTCACTATCCATTGTTAGTAGCACTGTTCACAGATTTAATAAAACCCCATAAAACTTTGTCTGCAGTGCACAAGTCTGTTCATGGCCATGTCTTGGGGACCCATACTGCATTTATCCTCCCTCAGTCCACGTATCTGGAAATAAATCATTAAAGCATCGTTGAACCCTAATAGCAAAAGATGCAAAGGATTATCGTATCTGCTATTCTGGTTGCTATGAGCAGTGGATAGAGCCATTGTGGCAGCTCATTAATAGGCCCATCGAACAAATGTGGTCCAAAATGTAGTTTGCAGTCTTTCTGGCCCCTATATATTTTTAAATATGATGGATCTTCTCAGTTTTCTGCAAGAAATCGGGACTGTCCTTAGCCTAAAATAGAGAGATTCTATTTTTGTAACTTTGGTAAATTGCCCACTCTTTTGTAAACATGTTGTTATTGTAATCACTTTCCCAATGGATTCTTGAAATCTTTGAAGAAGCAAGGTGCCAAGTGCAGATAGCGGCACCACTCAATTCGTTAAGACAGTGGTCAAAATGGTATATGTCTTATATGCCAAGTTCAGCTGAGAGATTTTATGTTGATTTCACTGGTGGCTGTTCTGCAGATGCCTCCACAACTATTTCACCATGCTCATCGCGGATGTCACTTTGCTTCGTTAACACTGCTTCAAACGCATGTTTTACTATCATAATGTCATTTTAACGATAAAGTTTGTCAACAGTGCTAACAGTGGTCAACCTGTAGGCTGCTATGGTAAAAACGTTCAGATTTTATGACTGAAGATTTTCTCTGTGAAACTTATCACTGAACATGGCTTCTTGGCTGTGTTATGACAGTAGTGCTTGTCCTGATGTTTTGGATTAAAATTCAATAGATGTTACGATAAAAGCCTATGACTGAAGTTTTCTTGGAAATTACAGTGATGTAAATTTTACTTGTGGCCTATCTTTTACAATTGAGTAATTACTTATTTGAGTTACTTAAGATTAGAATTTTTAAATACATACATTATTAATAATATTTACAAATAATAATCAAACAAGACGTTACAGGACAGACCATCATGTAGAAAAGAGGTGCTCTTTGGACAAAGGAAAGAAGAGAGAAGCATAGCCAGAGAATGTGCGAGTATTGGGCAAATATAAAGTCCCTCTCCATGCAGAAAAGTTGAACATTGTGGTCCTTAGTTGGCCCATTCGAAGAAAGAAGAAGAATCTTCACACCATTATTAAACTTCCCTTTGTATGGGAGTAAGATTAGATATCTTCATTATTTCTAATAGTGCCAGCTGAATGTTAAATCATGAGTACTAGTATGTTTTGAATTCTGAACATACCTGTTTTCTGGGGTGGGGGTGGGGGGTGGATACTGTAGTGTTGCATTTCTTCCAAGTGAAAAGAATTTATTTTTCTCACTCTTATATTATATCCTTATTTTAATTTAGGAATAACAAATTGTTACTTGTCACTTAGCTCAATATCTTAGTATTTGTTACAATATTTTTCTGTTGTTGGAGATTGATATATAATTTTACTTTTGTGTTTTTGTTTGTTTGTGATGTGTAATTTAAGTAAGGAAATTTATGCCCTATTCATCAGTTGTTTATTTTTAGATAGCTACAATGGTAAGTTGCTATATAAGATGTTCTCTCACTGATATGTGCCCAGTGTTGATTCAGTTATCCAAAGCATTCATTTGATTTTAGCAGCTGTGAAAATTTTGTTTCTATACAGAGGCTGGTTTTTGACTTACTGAAGCAGTCTGAATTTAAAGTTTGTGATCATTATGCTTTATTACCTTATAATTGTAACATAGAGTACTCTCTATAAAATTTGTGTTTTACTGAAAAGAGTTCATCATTTAACATTTTTTAATACAGTGGATCAGCAAAAGAGTGCTGGCCTTTGGATTCCAAGATCACAAGTTCAAACCCAGCAGTGGTAGTCAGATTTTTTTAAGGGCGGAGAAAGGTCAATTCAATACTCCATGTCTTTCAGTGTCGGCATGTTGAAGATCTCTGATGACACATTTGGTCTTAACCCAACAGAATTAATTAGGTAAAACTCAGTAGTGAAAGCCCAAGAGAAATTCTGTTTACTTTGCTATTTGGTAGAGTAAAACAGAACATCAAAATTGACGAGCAAGCAGCCTAGATAGATCACAATGCCTGCACACAGAAGCTGAGGTTATGTTGTTGTTGTTATTATTATTATTATTATTATTGTTATTATTATTGTTATTATTATTATTATTATTATTATACATAGTTTTAAATTTCCTGCATCTTCTACTTCTTCCTCTGTTCTTACGCGCTAGTGGGGTCGCGGGTACGAACTGTGTCCTACACGTGGACTTGGCTGTTTTACGGCTGGATGACCCTCCTAACGTCAACCCTATGTGGAGGGATGTATTCACTGTTGCCAGTTTGTGTGGTGATTGGTAGTTTAGTGAGTTAAAGTGTGGATGATACATTCATTTAATTTGGTTATGGATATAATTTATTCTTTGCTTTTCCTGCATGTAAGAGACTGGGATTACAACTGTATAGTTCATCCTTAGCTGACAAATGTAAAGAGAGAAGAGCTCCACCTAATCAATACTTGTTTTTTATTTTTATTATTATTATTATTATTATTAAAGGTACAGGACCGGTTTCGACCCTGACGGGTCATCCTCAGCTGGACATACATGTACATATAACACATCGTACAATTGCAAACATTACCATATTTAGAAAGGAATATCATGTGACGGTAGCATGTCAGGTTGTACTCATGAGTAGGGCATTCGTCAAATTGCGCATCTGAGAAAAGTGAATATTTCTAAACTTAAAACTAACTTATAAGTGTTCATAAAATAAAAACAAGCATTGAAGTGTTTTACGCACATGTTTTTATTTTATGAACACTTATAAGTTAGTTTTAAGTTTAGAAATATTCACTTTTCTCAGATGCGCAATTTGACGAATGCCCTACTCATGAGTACAACCTGACATGCTACCGTCACATGATATTCCTTTCTAAATATGGTAATGTTTGCAATTGTACGATGTGTTATGTACATGTATGTCCAGCTGAGGATGACCTGTTAGGGTCGAAACCGGACCTGTACCTTTAATAATAATAATAGTAATAATAATAATAATAATTTATTTTGTGTGAATTTATCAATATGGATTTGAAGCTTATAAATTACAATCATCCTTACCTGAACGTGCTGATCTGTAGGACCTCATATCTTGATAAGTTTTGACATTTTGAATTAGGTTGCAAATGACTGTGGGTTAATTGTAATATTTCACGTTTATACATCTTATTTGAAACTGACTTTTAAACTCAAAACTTACTGTCTTCAACATGCCATGAAAGTAAACTTTTTTGAAACTAAAAGACTGCATTAAAAACTGTTACGGGAATATTGTGGATCACAGAGGAGTAAGAAGCTGTTGGGGTGAATGGGCAGACAAGGAATTAACTAGTGCATAAATTAACACAGCAAAATTCGAAATGTTAATTCTTTCCTATTTTTTAAATTTAAAATTTGATAGCTAGATCTGAATGACCAATAACAACTTATAACAAGCTTGTCAGCTCCAACAACAATGACTTAAAGTCCAAAACATCAGGTATGAAACTTGAGAGAATTATCAACATAATATACAAGGGTATGAGCATTATAGCTCTTGAACAGGTACACTATTTTCTAAGAGCATGTTTGCTCCACTAATCTACATAGCCTAGGAGTCTGAGCACCAAAGTTAATACAGTCCAGCCTCTCAGAGGCATAGTTTTCTTACAGTGCACAAGGTTATATCTGACACTCTTCAACTTAGGTATTTACAGTCACTTAGCCCTGTTTTGGGCTCATCTTTTGCTCAACAATTTTTCATTTTCTGTTTCCAAAACATAAACAGGGGCAATGATTGGCCATGAACAAAAAGCTAGGAGGCGAAACACTTGCACTACTTCTAGAAGTTTTTAAAATCCTAATGGGGCGTATGGCCCAAAGATACAGAGGCTAAGCCTATTCTACACGGGAGTGACTAAAAGAGAAACATTAAATACCAAAAGAGTGTTTAGAATTTTAGAGGATAAGAAACTTTGGTCACTCCATACAAAGTTGAATAGGAATCAACAGAGGTTAATCACTCTTTGTTCCCTTACATTACATATTTCCCAGTAGGGAGTAAAACAGAGTCCTTAGACTGGCCAAAAATTTTACTTTTAAAGTACCAGGTTCAGAAATCTTACATAAAATAAGAGCTTTGAAACCTTCCCCTCAAGCTATCTGTCAGAGCTATCACATGTTAAGAAAATTCTGCCATTACCTTGAGTTGCTGGGCCTTTCAAACTTCGACCTGTGGGCCCTGTCCCCAAAAATCACACACTTGATAAACGCGAGCGATCAAGATGACGATATAGCCGTAAAGTGCCCAGTGTTTATAATATTTCGATGGGAAGCTTCCAGAACTCTTTAGAGATAGGCTGGATGTTTGTACACACCCCCAATTTTAATTGGCTAGTGAAAATACAAATTTTTGGTTGGTTGATAGGTATTGAAGAAGGAAGCAGCAGGAAAGTTGACAACTTTGATACATAAAAAAAAACAATCCTAGGAACCAGGTTGAAAAACCTCAATACAAATTTCTTTATGGATTAATTGTAGTTTACCCCACAAGATGGAGCAATTAAACCTATAGTAGAGACATCTAAGAATTGAAAATCTAAGTATTTATTATTACATCAGTTCAAGTTGGATTACATAGATCACCTTATAGAAGGTGCGCAGTTTAACTAGCTGTAGAAGGTGTACCCGCGGTACAGACCTCCACCCCCTAAGGTTTTACAACAGTATGAGCAACTTGAAATCTTGAATCTTGCAATACATAAATTTTGAGAAAAACGTATATTGGAGTATATCTTAAGAGTGTCGATTCTAATTTTTTTATTTTTATATATAAGTAAGGTAGTTTTGATGGTGTTTACGAAGTAGTAGAAGTCCAGGCTGTTGCACCCAGAGTTGGCGGCAAGAGTGGCCACCACCGCCGATGCCAGGATGGGGTCGCCCGGATCCCCATGGTACCCTGAGATACCATCCTTTCATATATTTAGGGGAGCAGCCAAGGCGATAGTCACCAAGGACCACGTAGCATTGTTCGGCCCAAGGATAGAGTGGGCAGTTGGAGTTCAGCTTCCAAGCTACTCCCAATGATGACAGCCCCAAGGAGGCAGTTCAGTTGGAGTCGATGCTGGAACAAGGCGGGCCTATACCCTGCGCCGGCATCTCTCATAGGTTGACACAATGTGATCTCAGGTGAAAGTAGGGCACTGTAACATTGAACAGTAACTGATTCACAAATGTGTTACATGTGATGCGGGTAAGGTTGGGACCTTGGAGGATAAGTGCACGGAGTTTCTGACTCAGGTTTAAAGGCAGGGGCCGTTTTGGCAGAATGGAAATGAAATTATCGAAGGGAAGGTTTTGACAAAAGGATTTTAACAAAAAATGAAAGTTAACTTAGGATATAACTTAAATACTTAAAACTTTTCAGAACCAAAAGGGGAAGAAGGCCTCCTTATTCTTACTTTGCTTACATAAAACTTGAACTAATAAGATGCTAAGGAAAGAAATTTAATTAAATCAACATCATCACTTGGTGGCATATAATGAAAAAGCAAAGGCCTTCACACAGGTTTTACTAGAGACTGGTGAACCCTAAAAATTCTTTCGGCTTACTCACCAAGAAGGTGGCAGGCGTAAGAAAATCAAGAATAATTAGAGGTCCATGAAATCTGGGGGCAAGCTTGCCCGTGGGAACAACATTTTTAACCACAACCTGATCTCCAGCTTCTAAATTGGTGGGTCTTTGTCCACTCTTATACCTCAGTTTACGCTCAGAGGAGAGGCCTTAAGGTTATTTCTAACTTTTCTCCATAAATGTTGAATGTTCTCTGGATCTGTTGTCTCTGGCAAAAGCTCGTTGATAGCCCACAAATTTGACAAAGTAGTATTTGGGACAAAAACATAACAGAACTTGGAGAAAATTTGTGGGACTCATGAACAGCAGAGTTAAAGGCTAAGGTAAACCAGTGTAAGGAAGTGTCCCAACAAGAATGGTCTTTGTCGTGGAAAGCAGTAAGGGCAAATTGAAGATTATGATGACCCCACTCAGCTAGAAATGGCTGTGGGAAGTACGCGGATATCATGACGTGAGATAGAGAGATCGAAACAGAACTTACGAAATAAATGAGAGGTGAATGCCTTAGCGTAGTGATGGGCAACGCTCTCGCTTGAGACTCTCGAGACTGACATCGCAGATCCCGAGACTCTCGCGAGAATCCCAAGACCAATCCTCCTGTAGCGCAAGCTGTGCGACGTACCAGTAACTACAACTGAAAACTTGATAGTATATCGTTGGCAGTTATTGAGTGAAATAACGTTCTCTTATGAAAACGTGTGAGCCAATACATTTTGTCAAAACCCTGGAAAAGTACTGCATGTTCAACTATGATCCCCTTAATACCATTAACTAAAGTGGAAACAGAATGTCAGTATCTTAAACTGTTCACGACTTTACTTGGGGTGGACATCTTAGGTGAATAAACATGCATAATTTGTGAATAACTGTAAATAGGATGTACACCTACTTGGATACTAGAGGCGTGCATTATTTGAACCTGAGACGGGGAAGATGTGCTTTGCTACATATGCAACCCCCGTTACACATGAGTGGAACGTGTAACAGGGGTGATGGGCAACGCTCTCGAGACCGATTCTCGTGTGCTGCGAGCTGTGCGACGTCCCAGTAACTACGAGTGTAAGCTTGATAGTTATCAGCAGCTGTTCTCACATGGAAACGTGTGTGACGATAAATTTTGTCAAAATCCTATGAAAGCACTGTATGTTGAACTATGATTTCCTTACCATTAACGAAAGTGAATACAGAATGCCAGTATCTTAAACTGTTCACGAGTTATGTCAGATGGACTTCTTAGCTGAATAACCCGTATAATTTGTTAATAATTGTTATTAGGAAGTAATCCTACCTGGATGCCTCACAATCGTTGTCGGCAGGGTAGTTTCTTGTGGTTCAGACCGGGCCGGAGGTGTTCTGTGACTATTTCTCTTCATTGATATTATGCGTTTGTAAGTGCCAGATCATCCAAGAAGTATTTCTGCCGATGTATTTTACTTCTTTTGAATAAGCAACACAGTGGGCTGTGCTATGTGACATCTCTTAAAAATAACCGACATCCACGACTTACGTTGCGTTTCAGACATCGTCTTCAAGTTGTCGCGTACAATTCGACACAGTTCACATTGCACCGTCATATATCGAAGTACCTACCTAATTATGACGCAAATAATCTATAGCAATTTAGATTGCACATTCCACTCATGCGTAATGGTGGTTGCATATCGCATCTTGCCTCGTCTTAAGTTCGAATAAGGCACGCCTCTAGTATCCAGTTACGTGTACCTACAGTAGCCATCAGGTTCTGTACTTAAACCACTCATTCGTGTACCTACCAGTGCATACAATGCCCGAATGCGTATCCTTTATAATTATGTTATACTTCGTCAAAATAGACCTCGGTATAAATGAACGCCCTAGTCTCTTGTTGACACGTATTTACGAAAATGAGAAGGCCCGTGGTTGGCTATTCGCATATTCGGAACAAACAACATTCAGCTCCGACTATCTGCAGGCCTAAGACACGCTGCTCGCCGCACATTGTGGAGACAACGCTCTCGAAATTTCTCGCGAGAAATAATGCCTGTGCTAGTCTCGAGAAATCTCGAGACCTCATCTCAGACTGCCCATCACTACCTTAGCGTTATCAGAAACAATACATTGACAGGGTCCAAGAGATGCAAAAATAGTATTGAGACAAGAAATACTGGACTGAGCAGTGGCAAGCCTAGTCGGAAACAACCATGAGAACCGTGTGCAACCATCCACACACACAAGAATGAATTTATTCCCAATCCCTTTAGATTGAGAGAAGGGTCCGATGTAATCTATGTACAGTCACTCCATAGGGCGAGATGCTTGGTGTGATGACAATAACCCTTCCTTAGTAGACAATGTGGACTTGCTAATCAAACAAGACTTGCATGCTTTAACTAGTTCCCCAATCCTGCCTATCCGTCCTAGATCTCCCCCTAATCGCGTCTCATGAACAACAGTTTTCATCTTCTGATCGTGCCTCAAAGGGCAACACAGGACTCCATTCCTCAAAATATAAGGGACGACATGTTCCCCAGAAGATAGGGGTTCCATAATGGGAGCCAGCAGCGAATCTTCACGTTGGTATTTTGCTATAGCATGTCATCAGTCAAAATGGCACTTACGCTAGGAGGTGTGGAAATAGAAGGTGAAGGTCTTTCCTCCGGATCAACAGAGTTAGAAACACTGGAAAACATTCGGTTTAAGTCATCTGTGACTACATTCTCGAATCCTCGGATATGTCGCACATCAAAATGAACAGCTGAAATCCTAATTGCCCATCAGGCAATGCGCCCGGTACGACGGAGCCTAGCCAAAACCCAGCTCAGAGCCTAATTGTCGGTCTCTAATTCGAATTGAGCATGCTCAAGGTAAAGACTGATTTTTTCCAAGGCAAATAATTTTTATAGAGTACTTGGCCTCTTGAGGTTACAAGGTTCTAGACGCATAGGCAATTGGCCGCTTTCAGAGTTCAGATTCCTGAAGGAGAACCGCAGCGACCACAGATGAAGAGGCTTCTGTATAATGAACTTCTTGGAGAAATCTGGCCAAGACCGGGGCGTTACACAGAGCTAATGGCGCCTATTCAAACTTGACACTTTCCCTGCGGAGAAGGAAGGGTGCCGCCCTATTAGCGAAGTTCACCATGCCAATGAATCTAACAACCCCTTTAACACTATTGGGAGGCTTGAAGTTACAGATTGCATGTGCTCTGGAATGATCAACGGAAACTCCATCAGGTGACACAATATGCCCCAAGGACATAGATGGTTTAGCAAACGATACCTTTAACAACAAGACCGTCAATCCAGCTTTACTAAAGTGTTTTAGAGCTTCCTCTAGATGAGCTAAGTGTTCTTCAAAAGTCTCAGAGAAAATATCATTAGATAATGGTACAGATATTCAAATTTAATATTGGAGAAGACCCTATCTAATAGCCTGGTGAGAACCGCTGCGCCCGTGGGGAGCCTGAAAGGCATGCGGTTGTATACATACAAAATTCCAGTCAGTAGCGAAAGCAGTCAGGTGTTTTGATCCTTCCGCCAGAGGTATCTGATTATAGGCTTGGTTAAGAGTTAAGATGGTGAAGAACTTAGCCGTACGAAACCAAGAAAAACATGAATTCAAGTTGGGAAGGGGTACTGATTGTAGAACAACCTTATGATTTAATGCCCTGTAATCAATTACTGGGCTGAAGCCGCCTTGAAGTTTTGGCACCAGAAGAATGGGTGAAGAATATGCCAACTTGGAGGATCGAATGATACTCTCCCTCAGCATTTGGTCTATGATTTCCTTCATTTTAGGTGGAGGTAGCCAGTATGGAGAACATCTTACGGGGACCGAATCCGTAACCTTGATCTTGTATTCAATTAAGTTAGTTGCACCAAGATTTCCCGAAAACACGTCGGAAAATGACTGACATAATTTACAAACGCAACTAGCTTGATCCTCGGGTAGGTGCCTAAGGTCTAACGACATCTCACTCTCGGCAGGCGAAATAATAGATGATGCTACAGAATTACATTTCAAAAGAGGTATGTGGAAATTACTTCTAAATTTGAATGTGCAGGATTTACTTTGAAGATTGAGCACGATACCGGAATGTGACATGAAATCTGCCCCTACTATCACAGGGCATGATAAACTTTTAGCAAGAAATAACTTACATTTCCACATATATTTTGAAATACAGTGAAACCTCGGAATGAGAGTACCTTGGTCTACGAGTGTTTTGCAAGACGAGCAAACATTTTAAATAAATTGTAACTTGATAAGCGAGTGAGGTTCCGCAATACGAGCGTCACGTGTGCCTATGTTTTCCCCTCCCCTGTTCGTTTGTTGAATGGTTGAACGAGGTCTTTGGTCCTGAAGTGAAGAAATACCTTTCAGAACATAATCTGCCCCTGAAATTCTTGCTGTTTATGGACAATGCTCCTGCTCATCCCCTAGGCCTTGAGGACGACTTACCGGAGGAATTCAAGTTTGTTAAGGTTAAGTTCCTTCCTCCCAACACCACTCCACCACTCCAGCCTATGGATCAGCAAGTCATTTCGAACTTCGAGAAGCTATACACCAAAGCACTATTTCAGCGATGCTTCGAAGTGACCAAAGAAACAAACCTTACCCTCCGAGATTTAGGGAGAAATCATTTCCCCATCATGAACTGCCTGAAGATCATCGATAAAGCCGGGGATGGAGTCACCAAGAGAACTCTGTTCCGCTTGGGAAAAGCTGTGGCCTGACTGTGTTCTTGGACGTGACTTTGAGGGAATTGTTGGTGACAATGAGCCCCCGATTGTCAATGATACTGTGTCCTTACGGAAGACCATGGAGGTGGAGGTGAATGTCGTGGACATTCAAGAGCTGGTGGAAGAATATAGCCAGTAACTGATCATCAACGAACTGATGGACCTGCATCGTGAACAGGAGGAAGTTATTGAGATTTCGTCCAGGGAAGAGGAGGAGTAAAAGTCAGTGGAATCTCTCACTTCAACTGAGATTCAGGAGAAGTGCAAAATGTGGGGAAACAAAATTTTTTTTAGAAAAACACCACCTGAATAAGGCTGTCCACCGGAATAAGTCTGTAGTAGTGCGAGCGATGAATCGGTTCAATGACAATACAATGTCATATTCTCGTAAAATCCTCAAAAAGAGGCAAAAGCAACAGTCATTGGACAGGTTCTTCGTTAAATTTGCACGAAAAGAAAATTCCAGTGAGCCAACGGATAGCAGTGATTCCGTTCGTAAAATTCGTGCCACACACTAACTCTTCTCATGTCATCTCACCAACAATGATTCTGTTGTAAGGAGAAGTGCACTTTAATTTATTTTACGTTATATTTTGTTTTAGAAATGGTATCCGAATAAATATTTTTGTGTTGTGGACGAATCATCTGCGTTTCAATTGCTTCTTATGGGAAAAGTTGCTTTGATATACGAGCACTTTGGATTACAAGCATGTTGCCGGAATGAATTATGCTCACAATCCAAGGTTCCACTGTACAAATTTTGGCATGGATAAATCCTAAAACTTCTAGGGGAGAAGAGTTAGCCAAAACACACTTTACAGAAGAAACATATTCAGGAAATTTACAACAGTACTTCAGCTTGGAATACCATTCTCCTGAAATAATAGAGCCAACAGTTCCTGAATCTAAGAGGGCAGTAACAGGTTCATTGTTTATTTCAATTTTGAGGAATGGAACAAAACCTGGAGTATCAGAGGCAATCTTGAGCCACTCTTTGGGACCTTCAAAGATGGTCTTAAGTGATCTTCCCTCCTTGAAACATACGATGACAGACTTAAACTGGGCTGAGGCTTGAGATGCAGGTAGGGGCGAGGACTCAGCCAGGCACCCTTGTCATTTTCTATTGCTGAGATTAGCAGAGGTAGAACCCGAAGTAGAACAAGGTGTAGTATTTGATGAGTTACAGTTCTTAGTCAGCTGTGTGAATAAAATCTGCATTTGAAACACCCTTGAGAAGATGACTCTCCATTTTTAAGTCTGTTGGTATTTAATAGAGGACACTTATTTCTTAGATGGTCCACCGACCTCCACGCATAACATTTGTGGGGAGAGAAGGTTCGGCGAGGGGATGGTAGAGAGATATTAGAAAATGGTGGTGGTTCTCGAGCGACTCGTAGAGTATCTGCTCTATTGGTGAAAAATATCTAATTCCCTCCATGGGAATTTAGAATTTTCCATTCAAGTATCTGCATATTTCACTCCTTCTGCCGATACTGACATGGCCTTAAAATCCCTGAACATTTGCAGACGGGTAGCGAAACACAAGTATGATCTACAAGATGGCGAGATCCCTTCAATGATGATTTGTACAATTTGACCTTCAGAATAGTGCAAGGCAAAAACTCTAGTATAAAACTTAATATCCTGCATAAAGTCTGCTAGGTTTTAATCTAGCCTTTGGACTCGGAAGTAGTATTTTTGAATTGGGGATAAAGGGCATGGAAGGTTTCGATGGAACCCCTTTCCGATATTGCCTTAAAAACTTTATCTGATAGAACCCAAACAGTGTAAGGGTAAATGATCTGCAAGATTTGTGAATGTAAGAGGGCAAGCACCATGGCATGATCCTGAAATTCTACTAGAAATCTTAGGAATGCTATTACATCATTAGTTGAGTTAACTGAAAATCTAGCAATCGCTTTAATAAGTAAAATGGCTAATGGCTGGGGTAAGCTGCTACAACTTGTGGATATTATCGGAGGGGCAGCCGGGGTTTGGGGGGGGGGAATCGAAAGCTGCATTACTAATGAAAAATGGCAATGATGATAGGGATTGCCAACTAGGTTTACAATTTGTTCGCATGGGCCAGAAGCTTATTGTTGCTAGACTGATTCGCCACTGTCTGAGGACTTGTTCAGATCCCCTTCCATATTGACATGTAATGGGGCAGCAGAGTCATTCTTCCCACTCGCAGACCCAGACAATTGATTAACTTTACTGGACAGCTCGGAAATGCCTTCAGCCAAGGAGTTGGCCATACTGGAATGTTCATCACTGATTTTAAGAGACAATAAATCCTCTACTCTGTTATAGAAATGAAATAGTCTAGCCTGAACACATTCAAGCTGGTTACCAGGGGGCTCACGTCCTTCAAAGACACTCAAAACAGAAACAAGGTCTGCAATGTTAGTGGTGGTCATTGATAAAGCATCACCAACTTCCTTCTCTCCATACACAGGAATAGTAATAGGTAAATCCAAAGAATCTTTGTGTCTCTATGCATCTGTTACAACCGTGCCACCAGTCTGAAACTTTCTAAAAGCTAGTTCATAAATTTCTTTCTTGCGCAAATACCAAGGAGCCATAACTTCTCTAGAACTAGACAGGATGAAAAAAAAGATTTTGTCAAAATTTGGAAAAACCGAAAAATTTCCAGTGTTCAGTTTCAAATTTTAAGGAAAGCTGTCAAAAGGGGCTTTGTCCAGGCCCATTGAACACGCTCTGCTATCACTTGTTACAGGAATATCCTGGATCACAGAGGAGTAAGAAGCTGCCGGGGTGAATTAACTAGAGCATAAGTTAACACAACAAAATTCGAAATGTTAATTCTTTCCTTTTTTTCTAAATTTAAAATGTGATAACTAGATCTGAATGATTCACATTAGGCAAATGCTGGGACTGTACCTTAATTAAGGCCACGGCCGCTTCCTTCCCACTCCTAGCCCTTCCCTGTCCCATCGTCTCCATAAGACCTATCTGTGTCGGTGCGACGTAAAGCAAAAAATATATATATATATATATAGATCTGAATGACCAATAACTTATAACAAGCTCGTCAGCTCCAACAACAATGACTTAAAAGTCCAAAACATCAGGTACAAAACTTTAGAGAATTATCAACATAATATACAAGGGGATGAACATTATCACTCTTGAACAGGTACACTATTTTATAAGAACATGTTTGCTCCACTAATCTACATAACCTAGGAGTCTGAACTCAAAAGTTATTACAGTCCAGTCTCCCAGAGGCATAATTTTTATACAGTACACAATGTTATACCTGACACTCTTCAATTAAGATATTTACAGTCACTTAGCCCTGTTTTGGGCTCATCTTGTGCTCAACAGTTTTTCATTTTCTGTTCTCGAAACATATACAGGGGCAGTGAGTGCCCATACTAAATGGCCTTAATGTAAAAAGAAAGAGTTGAACATGACTGGCCATGAACAGAAGACTAGGAGGTGAAACACTTGCACTCCTTCTAGAAGAGGATGATTACCTCGTTGCACTTCCTCTTAAAACAAAATTCACCACCACCACCACCATCCTTCTAGAAGTTTTTAAAACCCTAATGGGGTTTATGGCCCAAAGATACAGAGACTAAGCCTATTCTACTCCTAGGTGACTAAAAGAGAAATATTAAATACCTTAAGAATTTTAGAGGATAAGAAACTTCAGTCTCCCCATACCAAGTTGAATGGGAATCAAGAGGGTAATCACTCTTTGTTCCCTTACATTACATATTTCCCAGTAGGGAGTAAAACGGAGTTCTTAGACTCGCCAAAAATTTTACATTTAAATCACCAGGTTTAGAATAAAGAGAACTCAACTCCTTCACTTATTTTTGATCTCCAGCTTAAGTTGATTTTCCAAAAACAAAAAGGAGATTACAAATACAAATTTTTACGTCTGTAACATGTTAAGTTTATGAGATATATTGTAGATAAGACTAATTTCAAAAACTGCCTCACTCATTGGCTGAGTGGTCAACATTGAGGCCTTCGGTTCACAGAGTTCCGGGTTCGATTCCGGGCTGGGTCAGGGATTTTAATCATGTGCGATTAAATCTTCTGGCTCGAGGACAGACTGTTTTTGTTTGTCCCAACACTCTCCTCTCCATATTCACTCAACACACCACATCACCAACCACAACAGGAACATGCAATAGTAATTACATCGTTACACATAGAGTTGCGTCAGGAAGGGCATCCAGCCGTAAAACAGTGAAGTCCACATGTTCGCACCCACGACCCCACAGATGTGGGCAAAGCGGTAGAAGTAGAAGATACTTATTTTAATAATTCACCCGCTTTTTTATTCTTTTCACCCCCTTAAGTGGATTTTCCATAAAAAGTGTGTTCATTTATTTTTAAAGGAGATTCCAAGTGCCAATTGTAACATCTTAAGTTTCTCAGATATATGTATCCTCTTATAAAGAATTAAACTCCTTCCTCAATTTTCACCCCCACCCCTTAAGTGGATTTTTTGAAAACAAAATTTGTGTTCATTTATTTTTAAAGGAGATTCCAAATACCAATTTTTATATCTGTAACATGTTAGGTTTTTGTGATATATTGTAGATAATATCGCTGCTGTAGAATCCTGGAGCTGACATTGCCATGGTTACAACAGTTCATTTCTTTATCAGATTCCTAGAGCAGGGGTAGTTTGGTGCCAATATCTCCATAACGGTTGGTTTTGGGGCCTTTGCATCAAGAGGCTTAAATTGAGCTCTGTCTCATCTTTGTACAGCAAATTTGATATTTTGCCTATATTAGTCTATTATTTTTATATATTCCCCTGTGCCCCCCGCCTCAATTTGTTTTGAAAAAAATACAACCCATGTCCGTCACGGATAATGAATATTTACATTAGTAAAAGAATTTTTAGAATCGGTCCAATAGTTCCTGAGATTAGCCATTACATACAAACAAACTTTACCTCTTTATATGTTAGTATAGATAAAAGAGCTTTGAAACCTTCCCCTCAAACTATCTGATAGAGCTGTCATATATTTAAAAAATTCTACCATTATCTTGAGTTGCTGGGCCTTCTGAACGCCGACCTGCGACCCCTGCCGCCGAAGAACATGCCGCACTCGCTAAACTGGAGCGATGAAGATGACGATACAGCCCTAAAGTGCCCAGCTTTCATAATTTCCAGAACTCTTTAGAGATAGGCTGGATGTTCACACCCCCATTTTAATTGGCTAGTGAAAATATTTACAAATTTCTAATTGGTTGATAGCTGTTGAAGAAGGAAGCTGCAGGAAAGTTGACAACTTTAATACATATTAAAAAAAAAAAAAAAAAAAACAATCCTAAGAACCAGGTTGAAAAACCTCCAAAATACAAATTTCTTTATGGATTAATTATTGTAGTTTACCCCACAAAATGGAGCGATTAAACCTATAGTAGAAACATCTAACAATTGAAAACCAAACTATCTATTACTACATCAGTTCTAGTTAGATTATATAGATGTCCTTATAGAAGGCACGCAGTTTAACTGGCCGGAGAAGGTTTACCCCTGGTACAAAAACTATAGTAGATGTACCTGTGCTGTCTTAGATTAAATTTTAGCTAAGTTATATATGAAATATGTAACTAATTTCCTGGAGAAGGAAGACATATTGTTGGGAGCTTCCAAATACTGTGCAACCAAACAGTATCCCTTGTGTAAAAAACTGTGTTCAAAGAATATTATAACTCTTATCCACCAGAAATGTTTTTATCTTGTATTAAATGGGTGTCGTCATATTAAATTACATTACAGTTCAGTTTCATTATTCTTTATGTATACAATATCTGTGTTGTGGAAGTGTGGTATTCAAGTAAACGGGAAATGGTCATAGTGAAATTAACAAATTTATAATTCAAAAATGAAGTTATAACTGTCTTATGTAATCAGTGAAAGCTATTGCAGGATGCTTTTGACAATGTTCAAAGGACATTATTATTATGGATATAATTGTCAGGTATGATGAAGGAAACTGAGAAATTAGGTGCTTGGAAAAGATAAAAATCCATTACAGTTGAACACTCAACAGGGAAATGAAAGTGTGTTCCAATTCATATGCACCCTAACATATAGCCTATGCATAAATAAAATCTTAATATACAGTAGGGAAAAACTTGCTGTGTGAGATTTCGAGACACCAAGTTGATTGGCTCAGATGGTGACATGTAAATGTAAATTTGTGTCCTCATTCCAAGGTGGTGCAGCTTTTTTCAGGCACACCATCCATAAAGGTGAGTTGCATGTACCATATACCAGCCCTCTTGCTGATCTTAAATTTCCGACAGTACCAGGAATCAAATGCAGACCCGAGAACAGCAGCTAATAGCACTGATCATTACACTACAGAGGTGGACACTCAGTTGGCAGGACATTGGTTTTCTGAGTCCAAGGTGGTGGGTTAGATTATGGCTCAGTCAAGTTGTATTTTGTTGCTAAAACATGCTCCTTGTAGTCATATAAAGGAACTCGGAGACAACATTTCCAGCACCACATCATGTCCATAAACCATAATAGTAGTTAGTGGGACATGACATTATCATTTTGAGATACCAAAGTTCAGAGATGTGTGGAAACATAACTGAGGATAAGAATTTTACAAAATAAAATGCAATTTATTTATAGCTATCAAGTATAGAATGAAGTTCTGTTCATGCATTTTAGTACATTTTGTAATTTATATGCAGAGAATATAGACGGAATTGTAGAACTTCCAAACGTATTTTATTCTTGGCAAGGAGCATTGGTTAAAACAGGATCATCTTATTAGTATACTAGCTGATGAACCTGTGCTTCGCTACAGAATTCTACATTGTATACAGAATTCTAGGTTAGGTAGTGCACAGATTGTGAGCAATATTGTATTAAAGTTGCATAGTTCTTAAAAACCCTAGAAATGCGATGGGAAAGTCACCAAACGTCTCTTCTCATATGAAGACTGGGTTAGGGAATTTTCATTGTAATGGAAGGCCTGCTTGCCTATCATCAGTCACAATCAGGTTGGGGAGTTTTCATTATAATGGCAGACACTCACTCCCCACCTGCCTTGTTAAATCCTCAGAAAGACTGTCTTAGTGGTTTCTCAACTGAAATGAACATAGGTCATTACAATGATGTCAGTAGGAGTGGCATGATTAAAAGCAATGCTTTCATATGAAATACTCTATCAAATGAAAAACCACAGATTTTCTCACTTTTAACGAACAGTACTACCCTGTCGATCTAACAGTCCAAAGTTCCAGAGCTGGAATGACCAAGCCGTGAACAGCTGTGATCCATGAACACTATTTGTCTTTTTTTCAGTGGGGCGGGGATCTAATAGTGGAGAATACCAGGGCAAAAACTATGCCCTTTTACTAATCTGTTTCCTAGGAGTACCCGATGAGCCAGAAAATCTCAGTTCACTACACTGGCGGTGGAAAAATCTTTCTTGGAAGCAAATGTTCCTTCAAGCCAGAGGAGAAACCCCCTCTTCACTCTTGATTTGGAATAAAATAAATGTAGAATTTAATAAACGTGAAGAGGAAGAAGCTTTTCTTAAGAAATGGCTCTTTTCAGGGTTGAATTTTGAGTCACTTAGTTAATTGCGGTGCTATAATTTGGAATAGGCCTAAATGTGTAATTCTAGACCAGGTCATAAGTGATCCTCTACCTTACGTGTGCACACTGCTCATTCAAAACATGTCAGAGTAGAGGTCGAATAGCTGGAATACTATGATGAACCATTGTGTTACGTACCAGCAATATTAGAAAATGTATGAACCTGAGGAATGGCATAGTAAAGAAGAAAGTTTTCTAACTCCCCAGCTCTTTCCCGCCAATATTCAGCCAGGCTGTTATACTCGGTACGCAGCAGTAATCCCATCAGTCAGAGTTGAGTATCAGCATAGGAGACAAAGAACATCACTACAAACAATGGTCAATGTAATGTTATTGTTGATCATTGTTATGTGTTTTCGATATTGTAGGCCTTCACATTTAGTTTTATTCCCACTCTGAAATACCACTCTTATCAAAGTCAGCACGGTAAAACTGAATAAGACATAAATAATCGGCAATTGTATTCTCTGTAACTTTTGATATGTAGTACTTTTCGATAGGACCAATAATATAGGTATTTAAAAATTAAATATAGGCACCTTCCCCTAAACTACAATTTCATCCAAGGTGAATAAAATTGTTTATAGCTTTGCTTGTAGTTTCTTATTCCCCGACTCTATATACCGATTTTCATTAAATTCTGTTAACCCATTTTCTGGTGGCTTGGCATTGATATGGACTTGGCAACAAAAATATAAATTCATGACTATCTCTGTTATCATAGCTGGTATGGTAAAAATGTAATACAGTATAACTTTAATTATATAGTTTTTTCTTTTTCTTTTTTTTACAATTGGCTTTACGTCACACCAACAGATAGGTCTTATGGCGATGATTATATCGAATATATATACAGACTTAGTATTGAAAAGGTTGAACCTAATAGATATCTTATCATTGTATATAGTGTTTGTCGATAGGACCACTAATAATATAAATATTTGAGAATTAAATTTTAGGCTTTCCCCTAAACTACCATTTCACTGAGCGTGAATAAAATGATTTATAGCCTAGATTGTAGCAGACTTTTCATACTGAATTTCATTAAATTCTCTTCAGCCGTTTTCTCATGATGCGTGTACATACAGACAGACAGACAGACAGACAGAAATTACGGAAAAGTAAAAAGTGCATTTCCTTGTTGCTGTGGACATGACCAATACAGGAATACCTTTCTTTTCAAATTCTGAGCAATGTACAGACAAAACTCTTATTTTATATGCCGGTATATAATGACTTCATGGAGTATGTTTGGTGGTTTTGGGGTGAATCATTAATAACAGGCATTAGATCATTGCTCTTTATCAGAGGTCTTGTTGATTACTACTCCTGTAATGATACACATACATCAAATACAGAAAAAATTGAATTCAAGAAAATGTTACCTTCATACCAGAATTACGTGTGTGCCTAGCTCAGAATACCAGAAAAATAATTGGACAAGAGAAAATGTGCCAACTTTATATAAAAATATTTAACATAAATGTATGAATCGGCAAAGTAAATACTACCCTCCATGGCAGAGTCCATTATTCTCGTAGGTAATTTATCATTCCCCATTCACTCCACATGATTCCCACAGACACTGGTTTGTAAGCATAACTTCATCTGTAGAGTTGAATCCTAACTTACCCTTTATCTCCTTATTCCAAATACCCTTGTGCTATTATTCTCGTTTCTTAGTACCAACAATCATTCTTGCTACTTTCATGTCTGTTACTTCTAATTTATAAGATAACTTGAGTCCACTGCTGTATTTTTATATAAAAAGAATAAAATAATGTGGAGTTTATAAAATATTAATGGATAGTGGATCCGTCTGTCAACAAAATATATCAGATATATGTGTTCTTAGTGGATCCTGATGTTTTACTTTGGCTTAGAAATAAATCTGTATCGTCTGTTTGATTCTAATGGTAAGAGTTGAAGTTCTGTATAAGTCTCGTTTGGATATTACTGTTCACTTCCAATTTCAGTTTACCGGGCGAGTTGGCCGTGCGGTTAGGGGCGCGCAGCTGTGATCTTGCATCCGCCAGATAGTGGGTTCGAGCCCCACTGTTGGTAGACCTGAAGATGGGTTTCCGTGGTTTCCCTTTTTCACACCAGGCAAATGCTGGGGCTGTACCTTAAGGTCACGGCCGCTTCCTTCCTGCTCCTAGGCCTTTCCTATCCTATCGTCGCCATAAGACCTATCTGTGTTGGTGCGACGTTAAGCCGATTGCAAAAAGGAAATAAATAATTGCAATTTCAGTTTAGACGAACTGGAGGGGTAGGAGGCAGCAGTGCTGGGGGATAGGGTTGGTATATTAAAATGGTCAAAATCCAGGACATGTAAAAATACTTTTGTTTAATGAGAAAAAAATGTGTAAGTGGAACTGATGGGTATCCAGTATCCTATAGATAATTTAAATAACTTTTTCCTCAACACTTAATATTTCAGTAACTTAATACCAGTAATAATAATAACAACAATAACTGCAGGGAAACACTCTTACTTTGTTGGTGAGAGCAAAGAAGGACTGGACTTATCTTTGTCTTTTAATTTTTTTCAATAGGAGTACTGCTGAAACTGGATTTCATAAAGTATCTTTTGTCCTGTAGAATCTTTTCTTAAAATTGCTCTCATAACAAGGCTAAAAAATAAGTTTTAAATAATCATGTCGTTATCTAGCTGTGTTCCTTTTGTCACACAAAAATACATTTGCAAGCGAAGACACACTCATCCAAAGCATTAGTCCCTGGGAGACATAGAACAAATTGAGCTACAGTCGAAAAAGGCGACTCCTAGTCTCAGGTGAGGAAATTTCAACATTCATTAATACAATCAGGAGATGTGCATAAATTCATGGTAACGTTTTAAAGTTGCATTGCATGGAGCAAAAACTGGTATTTATTTTCAATTTTGATCAAGTCTAGGGCATTTATATATTCCAAAGAGCACTTTAGAGACTCCGGGACAGCTGATCGTAATCAGTACTGTTCCAGAAGAATTTAGGCTATAACAACCCTATGGGTGGAGAGTGAAAGGTTTACCCTTATTGGAAATCACAGAATTTTGTGACTAAATTTATTTGAATTTACTGTACCTTTGTTTTTGACAAGATTGGCTAGAATATCGTGGGGAGATTCAGGTTACACTGTATTAAATTCAATGTATTAACTAGAATTTTTGTGGATTTTCCCCAGTGGTCTTCCAATTATTGTGATCTGTTGATCCAAGGTATAATTCATAAGTAGATATTCAGAGAAGAATTTTGTGTTGGTACTTTCAATAAAACCAGCATTTTAATGCAAGTTTTATCACTAGATTTCTGCCTACCTGAAGAATATTCAGTATATCACCTCAGACTAGTTACAGGTAATGTTCTCGCTCGAGACTCTTGAGAATAATGTCGCAGATCTCCAGACCATTTCTCCATTGCTTTGATCCGTGTGACGTCACATTAACTATGAGCATAAGCTTGATAGTGTATCATTAGCAGTTATTGTGTGAAATAGCATTCTCAGATGGAAATGTGCATGCTGATAAATTTTATCAAAATTCTGGGAAAGTACTGCATGTTCAATTGGGAGCACCTTAATACCATGAATGAAAATGAAATCAGAATATCAGTATCTTATATGGTTCGAGAGTTATTTGAGGTGGACATCTTAGCTGAATAACCTTGTATAATTAGTTAATAATTGAAGATAGGATGTACACCTACCGGGATACCTCGCAATTATTGTCAACAGGGTAGCTTCTTGTGATGCAGACCAGGTCAGAGGTGTTCTCTGATGATTCTCCTTCAGTGATAATGGTTTTTAAGTGCCAGATCATCCCAGAAGTATTTCTGCTGACGTATTTTACTTCCTTTGAACAAACAACACAGTGGGCTGTGCTATGTTGCATCTCTTCAAAATAATCCCACATCCAAGAATTACATTGCGTTTCAGACATTGTCTTGAAGTTGTCGTGTACAATAGACACAAGTACATATTGCACAGTCATATACCGAAGTACCTAATTGTGATGTGAATACCCTATAACAATTTAAGGAATTATTTCATTCGTCGCCGTAATGTCTGTAAACACAAGCACTGGTCAAATGGTTATTGAATATGGAGTCTGATAAATTATGAGTGATTACGATCAACACGTACAGTAGCCGTCAGTTTCTCTACTTAGCTTACTCATTTCTGCACTTGCCGCTGCATACAATGCCAAAATGCATATCCTTTATAATTGTCGACTGAATACAAAATCCGAGCTAAGTGCTAAATTCTAAATTCTGAGATAAACAGAAACAGTTTTCTATTTTTCTTCCAAAACAGCATTAAAAAGTCAGAAGCACTTACATTATAAACACTTATGAAAGCTTATTTTACCCAAGGAATATTGTTCATGTAATTACCTCTTTTGTCTGAACGTTTTATATAATGAGATATGTTCCAACTCCTTTTCCCTTAAAACTGGGCTTAGTGCCCTAAAGCATTACAATAATAAAAGGCAAAATTTATAAGAGCATAGTTAGCAAACAACAGGTTATGGATATCATTTCAGTAAAGAAAGGAGACATTTTTAAAATGAATTTTATTCATAAAACATAAAAAACAAGTACTCAAGTCTTAATAGGCCCTAAGTAAAAAATAGTGTTCTTGAAAACTTTGTTGTTGAAAAATTAATAATTAATTTGAAAATAATGTAGTGTACAGTACTTTTCTTTAGGCTATAATAATTATTATACAAATATTGAAAATTTTAATAACAGTGTTCTTCAAACCATGCCTAATGTGGTAGTTCATTGTAAAATGGTTTGTTTTCTTCCTTTAGGTATGGAGTCATCTTTTTCAGATCTTCCTTCTTTTCAGGCTTCTATCTTGATGTCATTCCCAACCATGGCAGTTCAAAGTTTTTTATAGTTTCATTCCTTATCCCTTTTTTAAACACTTTTGTTTTTGCGCGAAGTTCAAAATCATTGAAAGTTTTGTGTATATGGTTCTTAGATTTTTCTTGGTGACTTTGACCCAAACAACCTTAGAAATTTCTTAAGTTGTTGTATTAAGGTAAATTTTAGTTGCTGCGTTGGTCATAAAAATTTTCTTCATCCAGCAAAGTTGTTATAAATGCTTTTTTTTTTTTTTTTTTTTTGTGCAAGCAGTACAGAAAAGTCTGACAACATCCAAGGGCACCTCACATTTCTCAACTCGTTTTCTTGACAACATACTTATTTTGAACCTCATCAGCTTTGCCCTTTCAGACCTGAAAGAAAACTGGAGGTGTACTTCTAGATTAATATAAACGCAATAAATAAATAAATAAATAAATGAATACTTACTTTTGGCACTACTGCTTCCCGCCATCTCGCCGATCAACTGTGTTTTTTAAACTCTTCTTCCTTCGCCCTGGTGGTCAAGCGCATACTAAAAACAATTGAAAAACACGCCACGTGCCCTGCATAATCACTGCAGTCTGGTCTAGCGCCGAAAAAATGTCAAATACGGTCAGGGATAAATAAAATACGAACCCAGACAATTGTGCGTACACGGTCTGAAAGGGATAATTCTTAGAAACCAAATATATCCAAAGAAACAATAGCATATTATTCTTATTTTGGCCCCCATGACTGTCGCTCCAACGGTTATTTTTTTCATGTTTGTTATGTTACTTTTAATGCCTATGAATATGCAACTGGCAATTTCATTGCCTCCCTGGCCATTCAGACCCTCATCCCAAATAAATATAAATCCTTGATTGTTGTCAGCCATGTGCAAACCCAGATTAAAACAACACAACTTTCATAAGTAATACATTTGGCAGTGGGTTAATATTGGTAAAGAAAACACTTGCTGCAAGTCGACTGAAATTGTACAGGTATCACTTACGGGAGCAGCTGATTCTTTGTGATCTAATTTCACCATTTTTCTGGCTTGCTCTGCTTTCCTATGGTGAATTTCCAGTGAGGTTTGGTCTAGTTCTTTGTTCTGCTGGTCATTTTGTATTTTGTTTAACAAACCTCACATGTTACACGTGTCTTTCTCAGTTTCCAAAATCTTAGGTTTGGAAAGTATTTTCTCCCTGTTTCTATGTAAAACCGGTACTGAACTGTAGTATCATGATGAAGTTCTCTAAAAGCTGTATGCAACTTGTTACAGTTCAAGTCGTCACTTAAAAACAAATTGAACTCCTGGCCCTGGTAAAGTGGGTTTCTTCTTTCGATACACTTTCAATATGATCTATTTTTTTTTTGCTTTACGTTGCACCGACTCAGATAGGTCTTATGGCGACGATTAATCAAATGTTAGCTTTACATCTTGAGCAGTGTATTTTCTTTAGTTTTGTTACCTACGTTCAATATAGGTAAAGTCACCCCGCTTTTTTTTGCTGCAACTAGGGTTTCGACTCTTCACTTCGTGATACCGTGAACTTCAAGGAATGTTCTTTTACATACCTGTGTGTGTTCCCCTTAGCCATCTAGGAAGTGAAAAGTAAAAAGTTGCCTGCCGAAAACTTTCTTCTGGAGCTGTGTACGAACCATGTCGCCTACGTTTAAAGTCACTAACACCTAAGAATCCCATTAAATATGAATTTGTCCAAGTAACTACAAAACCAGTCACATAATACCAATATAAATGGTCCGTTATTGGACATTATAAATTTTCCAGCTAACTCATTCTTGGTTGCCAGCGTTTCGCCCTCGTGTGCTCGGGTGGGCTCATCAGTTGGCACCCAGCACACCCACCAATACGCCGGCTAGTGCATACCGTGGAGGCCACTGCGTAGGCTAACTGGAGCCACCGGCAGTGCCAATGCACTAAGAGACTTTGTCTCATAACTAAAAATTGATGCCTGCTTGGCCATCAGATGATATAGATGTTGATTCCCATAGGGAATCTGAAATATTTGTCCTGAATGAGTAAATTTATAATACCAATATAAATGGTCCGTTATTGGACATTATAAATTTTCCAGCTAACTCATTCTTGGTTACCAGCGTTTCGCCCTCGTGTGCTCGGGTGGGCTCATCAGTTGGCACCCAGCACACCCACCAATACGCCGGCTAGTGCATACCGTGGAGGCCACTGCGTAGGCTAACTGGAGCCACCGGCAGTGCCAATGCACTAAGAGACTTTGTCTCATAACTAAAAATTGATGCCTGCTTGGCCATCAGATGATATAGATGTTGATTCCCATAGGGAATCTGAAATATTTGTCCTGAATGAGTAAATTTATAATACCAATATAAATGGTCCGTTATTGGACATTATAAATTTTCCAGCTAACTCATTCTTGGTTGCCAGCGTTTCGCCCTCGTGTGCTCGGGTGGGCTCATCAGTTGGCACCCAGCGCACCCACCAATACGCCGGCTAGTGCATACCGTGGAGGCCACTGCGTAGGCTAACTGGAGCCACCGGCAATGCCAATGCACTAAGAGACTTTGTCTCATAACTAAAAATTGATGCCTGCTTGGCCATCAGATGATATAGATGTTGATTCCCATAGGGAATCTGAAATATTTGTCCTGAATGAGTAAATTTATAATACCAATATAAATGGTCCGTTATTGGACATTATAAATTTTCCAGCTAACTCATTCTTGGTTGCCAGCGTTTCGCCCTCGTGTGCTCGGGTGGGCTCATCAGTTGGCACCCAGCACACCCACCAATACGCCGGCTAGTGCATACCGTGGAGGCCACTGCGTAGGCTAACTGGAGCCACCGGCAGTGCCAATGCACTAAGAGACTTTGTCTCATAACTAAAAATTGATGCCTGCTTGGCCATCAGATGATATAGATGTTGATTCCCATAGGGAATCTGAAATATTTGTCCTGAATGAGTAAATTTATAATACCAATATAAATGGTCCGTTATTGGACATTATAAATTTTCCAGCTAACTCATTCTTGGTTGCCAGCGTTTCGCCCTCGTGTGCTCGGGTGGGCTCATCAGTTGGCACCCAGCACACCCACCAATACGCCGGCTAGTGCATACCGTGGAGGCCACTGCGTAGGCTAACTGGAGCCACCGGCAGTGCCAATGCACTAAGAGACTTTGTCTCATAACTAAAAATTGATGCCTGCTTGGCCATCAGATGATATAGATGTTGATTCCCATAGGGAATCTGAAATATTTGTCCTGAATGAGTAAATTTATAATACCAATATAAATGGCACTGCCGGTGGCTCCAGTTAGCCTACGCAGTGGCCTCCACGGTATGCACTAGCCGGCGTATTGGTGGGTGTGCTGGGTGCCAACTGATGAGCCCACCCGAGCACACGAGGGCGAAACGCTGGCAACCAAGAATGAGTTAGCTGGAAAATTTATAATGTCCAATAACGGACCATTTATATTGGTATTATAAATTTACTCATTCAGGACAAATATTTCAGATTCCCTATGGGAATCAACATCTATATCATCTGATGGCCAAGCAGGCATCAATTTTTAGTTATGAGACAAAGTCTCTTAGTGCATTGGCACTGCCGGTGGCTCCAGTTAGCCTACGCAGTGGCCTCCACGGTATGCACTAGCCGGGGTATTGGTGGGTGTGCTGGGTGCCAACTGATGAGCCCACCCGAGCACACGAGGGCGAAACGCTGGCAACCAAGAATGAGTTAGCTGGAAAATTTATAATGTCCAATAACGGACCATTTATATTGGTATTATAAATTTACTCATTCAGGACAAATATTTCAGATTCCCTATGGGAATCAACATCTATATCATCTGATGGCCAAGCAGGCATCAATTTTTAGTTATGAGACAAAGTCTCTTAGTGCATTGGCACTGCCGGTGGCTCCAGTTAGCCTACGCAGTGGCCTCCACGGTATGCACTAGCCGGCGTATTGGTGGGTGTGCTGGGTGCCAACTGATGAGCCCACCCGAGCACACGAGGGCGAAACGCTGGCAACCAAGAATGAGTTAGCTGGAAAATTTATAATGTCCAATAACGGACCATTTATATTGGTATTATAAATTTACTCATTCAGGACAAATATTTCAGATTCCCTATGGGAATCAACATCTATATCATCTGATGGCCAAGCAGGCATCAATTTTTAGTTATGAGACAAAGTCTCTTAGTGCATTGGCACTGCCGGTGGCTCCAGTTAGCCTACGCAGTGGCCTCCACGGTATGCACTAGCCGGCGTATTGGTGGGTGTGCTGGGTGCCAACTGATGAGCCCACCCGAGCACACGAGGGCGAAACGCTGGCAACCAAGAATGAGTTAGCTGGAAAATTTATAATGTCCAATAACGGACCATTTATATTGGTATTATAAATTTACTCATTCAGGACAAATATTTCAGATTCCCTATGGGAATCAACATCTATATCATCTGATGGCCAAGCAGGCATCAATTTTTAGTTATGAGACAAAGTCTCTTAGTGCATTGGCACTGCCGGTGGCTCCAGTTAGCCTACGCAGTGGCCTCCACGGTATGCACTAGCCGGCGTATTGGTGGGTGTGCTGGGTGCCAACTGATGAGCCCACCCGAGCACACGAGGGCGAAACGCTGGCAACCAAGAATGAGTTAGCTGGAAAATTTATAATGTCCAATAACGGACCATTTATATTGGTATTATAAATTTACTCATTCAGGACAAATATTTCAGATTCCCTATGGGAATCAACATCTATATCATCTGATGGCCAAGCAGGCATCAATTTTTAGTTATGAGACAAAGTCTCTTAGTGCATTGGCATTGCCGGTGGCTCCAGTTACCCTTCGCAGTGGCCTCCACGGTATGCACTAGCCGGCGTATTGGTGGGTGTGCTGGGTGCCAACTGATGAGCCCACCCGAGCACACGAGGGCGAAACGCTGGCAACCAAGAATGAGTTAGCTGGAAAATTTATAATGTCCAATAACGGACCATTTATATTGGTATTATAAATTTACTCATTCAGGACAAATATTTCAGATTCCCTATGGGAATCAACATCTATATCAAACCAGTCACATGGCGCTTGGCACATAGCTCGGGATCGGGCGAGTTGGCCGTGTGGTTAGGGGCGCGCAGCTGTGAGAGCTTGCATCCGGGAGATAGTGGGTTCAAATCCCACTGTCAGCAACCCTGAAGATGGTTTTCCATGGTTTCCCAGTTTCACACCAGGCAAATGCTGGGGCTGTACCTTAATTAAGGCCACAGCCACTTCCTTCTAACTCCTAGCCCTTTACTATCCCATCGTCACCATAAGACCTATCTGTGTCTGCGACGTAAAGCCACTAGCAAAAAAAAAAAGAAAAAAGCAACATAGCCCAGATTTTGATACACAGCAGATGGCACTTAGACCCAGGCGAATTCTTGTGGCTAAAGTTTGAACTACTTGCAGACTGAATATCACACAGCCCAGTTTTTATCTTACAGGCATAGGCACATAGCCCAAGTTTTAGCAATAAAATGGAATTTGATTGTTTTGGCACTTATCTCGGTTTTTGTATTCAGTCAACAATTGTTATACTGCCTCAAAATAGACCTTGGTAGAAATTAAAGAAATGAATGGCCTAGTCGCTTGTTGACACGTATTTACGGAATGGAGAAGGCCTGTGATTGGCTGTTTACATACTTGGCATAAATATCATTCAGCTCCGTATACCTATCTGTAGGCCTACGACACGTTGCTCGCCGCACACTGTGGGGATAACGCTCTCAAGATCTCTCAGATTTCTCGTAGGATATCTTGAGACCCCATCTCAGACTGCCCATCACCACCTCAGACTATTTCTATAAAATAAAAGAAAGCTAAGAGAAGAAAGATTATTATAGAGATATGTACATTTCAGAAGATTTTCCTTCTTTATCATCAAAATGTAATATTTTCCTTGTCTTAACAATCCTGGTAATCTGTATATTTTATACTGAGGAAACTACCATTTACTTAATTCCACCTTCAGAGCATAGTAAGTAATTTTAAGTTATATTTAAATTTCATTTAATATATCCTACCACTGCAGTTTCACTTTCTTGATTTTTCAGTGGTATTATAAAATGAATTTGGAAGATTTTTGTTGCATAAAGCGCATTATTTTAGTTGAATCCCTCCATGGCAGGGTCTCCCTACTAAAGTATGCTGGCTGAAAATACCCTACCCATATAGTGGGAGGGCTGGCTGACTACAGACTGTAACCTGGTCTAATAAGGTGTACAAATATAAAACTTATAAATCAACTGCTGCTGCATAGAGACTGCCTTGATTGCTCTGTAGGCATACACGGTTCTTATTTATTTCATCCCTATCCATTTTTCTTATAAGCTGCAGCTGTTCTGAGTGGGACTGATGGCAGTTTTAGGGTTTGTACAGTAGATAGTTATTCTGTTCCATCTACTTTAAAACTTAACCCATCAAATGAAGAAGAGCCATGAAGTTAGTCATCTACAGCCATTGTTTAATGTCTGTACAGTCTGTCTCCTCATGTTTGAGAGTCAAAGAAAGCAATCGTAAGCACGTGTATTCTGAAATACTACATGTTCCAAAACATTTCTCTTTCATTCATTAGACTATTTCGCTTGAGCAATAATCCTCATTATTACAATAATTTTTTTAATCACTGAGGAGATAGAACGATTTGATTTTCCGCAGTGAGGCTTTTAGCAGAGAGACTGAAGGTAAAACCAAAAACCAAACCGCATAGCACAACAGCCCCTAAGGGCCATGGCCTACTAAGCAACTGCTGCTCAGTCTGAAGGCCTGCAGATTATGAGGATTATGAGGTGTCATGTGGTCAGCACAACTAATCCTCTCAATCGTTATTCTTGACTTTCTAGACCGGACTGAAAGTAAAGACAACCTGTTGTTTAGCCATATACAAATATCACACCAGCCACAATGCGCCTGATTAGATATACAAACTCGCTGAAATAACAGCTGCCTATGTGAACAGAAACAATAGAACAACAAATCCAAAAATAGATAATTGATCATGCATTAAAAAGCAATTAAACAGTATAAATGATAAACGCTGTCTATAATTTTTATTCGCAATAAACTTAGAACAAGCAGACAAGTAAAGTGGACACGTGCTTTGGACCAGCAATCGTTGAGCAGCTGGGCTCAAGGAGCAATGTTAGCAAAACTGATCATTGCTTTCTGCGAACTCTTCCGTCAGGTGACTTGCCTCCCTATGTCTGGGAGATGTAACATATTTGTATATACATGTGGGAAGAATAAGGAATATTCAAATTATATTGCTAATAACAAGCAAGAGAATCATATGTTAGGCTTGTTAAATTTCTTCTAAACTATGTAAGTTCAGCAACGTTAAGTTTTGATGATGATGATGCTTGTGGTTTAAAGGGACCTAACATGTAAGGTCATTGGCCCACGTTAACATTTCTTTTTTGTTAGTTGCTTTACGTCGCACCAACACAGATAGGTCTTATGGCGATGATGGGATAGGAAAGGCCTAGAAGTTGGAAAAAAGCAGCCGTGGCCTTAATTTGCCTGGTGTGAAAATGGGAAACTACGGAAAACCATCTTCAGGGCTGCCGACAGTGGGATTCAAACCCACTATCTCCCGGATGGAAGCTCACAGCCGCATGCCCCTGACCGCACGGCCAACTCGCCTGGTATGTTAACTTTACTTTTTTTTTTTTTTGCTTTACGTCGCACCGACACAGATATGTCTTATGGCGACGATAGGAATGGAAAGGCCTAGGAATTGGAAGGAAGCAGCCGTGGCCTTAATTAAGGTACAGCCCCAGCATTTGCCTGGTGTGAAAATGGGAAACCACGGAAAACCATCTTCAGGGCTGCCGACATTGGGGCTCGAACCCACTATCTCCCGATTACTGGATTCTGGCCGCACTTAAGCGACTGCAGCTATCAAGCTCGGTACGTTAACTTTTGTACAGATGTTTATATAGGGAGTGTGTTATACTAAAACCAAACCTAGAAAATATTGTATACCCCGACTCTCAAACATGGTGAGACGGACTATAGGTAAGAATATGTTACATGCAAGTCTGCTTTTCCATACCAGGGGTTTACTATCACAAAGATGTTTGTGGTAATCACAGTATTCTATACCCCTTTTTAGTGTTGGGATCCTTTATGAAATGATAAAGGTAAAGACAACCTATTGTTTAGCCATATACAAATATCACATCAGCCGCAATGCGCCTGATTAGATATACAAACTCACTGAAATAACAGCTGCATATATGAACAGAAACATAATAGAACAACAAATCAAAAAAAAAAAAAGTGATCATGCTGTAGCGTTTCATAAAGAATTATTTCATAGTCGTGGACAAGGTCTGCATCGAAATATGGATGTCTAAGTGTTAGGATCATCTTGTATGTTTTTGTATTCAAGTGACCTTGGTCTACTTTTTTTTTTTTCCCCCCATTTTGGATGCTATCAGGTTCTAAGCAGCTAGGTTGCCTTCCATTTCCATCTTTCGCTCTAGATGATCCTTCATATTTTCTCAACAGCTCTGTTTTCAAAGGCTGAGTACTTTTCTTCATTGTGCCTTAATGATCTTGATACTAAGCCTCTTAAATGTGAACATTAATCAGCATTTGTACTGTCTGTACTCAAATGATAATCCTGTCCTTGTCTACATCAATTTCTTATCCAACAGTGATCCAAAAACTGTTTTAACTGATAAATAAAGCAGTTTATTTCTCCATAACTGTAGTGATAATTATATTACAGGTTTTTATTTCTAAGTACTAAAAGAGTACATAGTTATCCAGTAAGTTTGTGTTATTCTTTAGTTGAATAGGACTTGAAATGCACTGAAACCAGTTGAGTCATCAACATAAGACCCTCTGCATCCGTGCGACATAAAACAAATAGCATTTTTTTTAAACATTTCTGTTATTAGTGTCATGTAGGAACTCGTTCACTGAATACAGTTTGCACATACATGCAGGTTATTAAATGACTGAAATCTATAAGTGCCCTATCAGTTGATTGTTCACTTGTGTTTTAAAATGGTCTCCAAACTATTGCTTGGGTTTATTTTCCTTTTAATGTCAAATTAACTGTTTATTTTAATTCAATTTTAAGAGCTCGTTTTGCATATTGGATTTTAAGTACGGTACTTATGGAGTATCTGCTGAGAGATAAGAAAAAAAAGTATTATCCAGTATTTTATTGTTTTCTGATAAGAGATTGTTTCTCTTGGTCACCACTGTATTTTTATATAAAAAGAATAAGATAATGGAGTTTGTAAAATAATAATATACAACTTGAAATAATATAACTTGGTCGGTGTTTAAATTTCTGATTAAACTTAAGTTTAAAACCAGTCATTATCAGAAATGTTCATGGTTGCATTGTTGGTTTTATGCATACATTGTTCCAAGTTTAGGAAAGATAATATAAATGTTCTTGTAACTTACATGAATCTTTGAAGAAATACCTATGGCAATGTCTATCTGATGCTGAGGATAGCTGATATCATACTGTACCTGGAAAAGTATATGCCATTTTTTAAAATAATTCCATTGAAGATAGTAAACTTCTTTGTTGTACTAAGGAGACTGTTTTATTTGATATTTACTACTTGTGTAAAATGCAGGGTATTTACTCCTGTATGTACAAAATATTATTCTTGCAATCTTTGTCTTTCTGTACTGATGTCAGATCATTTCACTTGTTGGGGATTCCATCAAACTCATGTATCTGCTTCAGAATTTCTGTTTATATTGTGGAATGATGGAATTACACTTGTTTAAAAAGAGAAGTGCCTTAGAGGTGGAAAGTAATTAGTTTGTTAATTACATAAATACGTAGGCTTATAAGTATCAGTTGTTTTCGGTATTACTTTCCACCCTAATGCTCTTGACTTTTTGAGATTGCTGTACCATTCCATTTTCTATGCCAAGAATACCAATGATGTACTGTACCTGGAAATATTCTAAGAAACAAAAATTTTATAAAACTTTCATCTGAGATTGTGAACTGCAGCCCTCCATATACTTGCTGGCCATGGTGGTGGGGTGGGTGTTATCCATTGTTATTAATAAAATGATAAACATCATGCTACTGTGAAATTCAGAGAAATTAGTGACTTGCTTTCAAATAGTGTTTTCATAATTTACTTTGTCAAGGCATTATTTCTGTAGTCAGTCTGGAAAAAATATTGTTTAGCGAACAGCATGAAAGTTCTTTTGTGGCTTAGACAGCCTGGATGTTACTGATGATATTGTGTGCAAATGCCACTTTATTTTATATTTGTCTCTACTTGAACTTTAAAATTTCATCTTTAGGGTATGAATAGGGTGATCAGATTGATTTTGGATGTGTAAAGACTTGATTGGTGAGTGCGCATGATAGAATCTAATTTTTGCCAGGCTGAGTGGCTCAAACGGTTGAGGCGCTGGCCTTCTGACCCTTACTTTTCAGGTTTGATCCTGTCTCTGTCTGGTGGTATTTGAAGGTGCTCAGATATGTCAGCCTCTTGTCGGTAGATTTACTGGCACGTAAAAGAACTCCTGAAGAACTAAATTCTGGCACCTCAGCATCTCCGAAAACCATAAAAATAAAAATAAAGTAGTTAGTGGGATGTAAAGCAAATAAGATTATTCTTAGAAACTAATTTTTGCAACACTTTCCCTGATTCTTAAAGAAATTATTGTTAGTACTAATTAGCAACTTGAATTTATTAAACAGTTAAGTGGTATAGGTAAAATTATTCCATGAATTAATTACGGGTTTTTCTTTGAAGGGGAGGGAATTATCATTGGCACTTTTTATCAAAATTATTGGTATGCTAATCTGGTGCTGTCTCCATGTCTACCTTACAAAATTCTACAGTCCTAGAAACCATCTGATCAAGTTCTGCTTCACTGCTATATAGGTGCAATCAGAACCGTGAAAGTGATACACAGGCCACCAAAATGGTACCACCTCATGGTATCACCTCGTATCACCTCATCTGCACAATTAAGTCGAATATCTATCTGCCCAATTAGGCTGCACAATTATTAATACATCATTGTCATTGCATGAATTCATAAAGTTCATTTTCATGTTTGTATATTGCTGTGATAATATAGATATTATTCATAATGCTTCTCAGGCAGGCTTGTTAGCCATCAATATTCAAGAGCAATGTAAAGGGAATCCTTTAATTAAAATTTGTTACTCTTACTTTGCAAATGTAAGGAACTATACTGTTTTCAGTAAGAATTTTAGCTACTCTAGCAAAGGAACAAGAAGAATTGCAATAAGTATCAAGGTATCTCACTGATTAGTATACCAGGCAAAGTATTCACAGGCATCTTGGAAGGGAGGGTGCAATCAGTGGTTGAGAGGAAGTTGGATGAAAACCAGTGTGGTTTCAGACCACAGAGGAGCTGTCAGGATCAGATTTTCATTATGCACCAGGTAACTGAAAAATGCTACGAGAGGAATATACAGTTTTGTTTGTGTTTCGTAGATCTAGAGTAGTGATGAGCAACACACTCGCTCAAAATTCTTGAGACTGACGTCACAGATCTCGAGACCGATTCTCCTGTGCTATGAGTTGTGCAACATCCCAGTAACTACGAGTGTAAACTTGATAATATATCATCAGCAGTTATTGCATGAAATAACATTCTCATATGGAAACACTTAAGCCAATAAATTTTGTCAAAAGCCTGGAAAAGTACTGCAGGTTCAACTATGAACCCCTTAATACCGTTAACAAAAATGAAAACAGAATGTCAGTATCTTAAACTGTTCACGGCTTATCGTATTTCGGGTGGACATCTTAGCTGAATAACCCTGTATAATTTGTGAATGAATATAGATAGGATGTACACCTACCTGGATACTTCGCAGTTGTTGTCGACAGGGTAATTTCTTGTGATGCAGACTGGGCCAGAGGTATTTTGTGACGATTACCCTTCATTGTTAGTATGTGTTATAAAGTGCCAGATCATCCCAGAAATATTTCTGCCAACATATTTTACTTCTCTTGAACAAACACAGCGGGCTTGCAATGTGGCACCTCTTCAAAATAACAGACAGCCGCGACGCGCTTCGGACATAGTCTTCAAGTTGTCGCGTACAACTAGACACAATTACACATTGCTCCGTCCTATGCTGAAGTACCTAATTATGACTCAAATTATTTCCTTAGTCACCAAAATATCAGTAAACACAAGCGGTGGTCATATGATATTGAATGTGGGGTCTGATAACGATGTACACCTACCTGTCAAAAGAATTGGAGCAAACTCAGGCATTTCAGATCACACATTCCACTCATGCGTAATGGTGGTTACATATGCAGCAAGGCACATCTTGCCTAGTCTCGAGTTTGAATAATGCACGCCTCTAGTATCCAGGCAGGTGTACCTAGAAAGCCGTCAGTTTCTGTTCTTAGCCTATCCATTCGTGTACTTATCACAGCATACAATGTCAGAATGGAATTATGTTATACTGCATCAAAATAGACCTTGGTAAAAATTAACACTGTAGTTGCTTGCTGACACATATTAACAGAATGGAGAAGGCGCGTGGTTTGCTATTCGCATACTCGGCACAAACAACATTCAGCTCTGTCTACCTGTAGGCTTACAACATGCTGCTTGCCACACAATGCAGGGACAACGCTCTTGAGATCTCTCGAAATTTCTCACGAGAAATAGTGCCTGCACTACTCTCGAGAAATCTTGAGACCTCGTCTCAGACCGCCCATCACTAATGTAGAGAAAGCATGTGACAGGGTACATGGGAAAAGATGTTTGCCATACTGCGGGACTATGGGATTAAAGGTAGATTAATGAAAGGCATTTATGTTGACAATTGGGCTGCAGTGAGAATTGATGGTAGAATGACTTCTTGGTTCAGGGTACTTACAGGGGTTCACCTTTGTTGTTCATAGTTTATATGGATCATCTGCTGACAGGTATAAAGTGGCAGGAAGGCATTCAGTTATGTGGTGGTCATATGTGGCCTATGCTGAAGACTTGGTCTTAATGGCAAATTGTGCTGAAAGCTTGCAGTCTAATATCCTGGAATTTGAAAATAGCTGCAATGAGTATGGTATGAAAATTAGCCTTTTGAAGACTAAATTCATGTCAGTAGGTAAGAAATCCAAGAGAATTGAATGTCTGCTTGTGAATAGAAAGCTGGACCAGATAGATCATTTCAAGTATTTAGGTTGTGTATTCTCCAAATATGGTAGTATAGTAAGAGATTGAATCAAGGTGAAGCGAAGCTTATGCAGTTAGCTCTCAATTGCGATCAACGGTATTCTGTAAGAAGGAAGTCAGCTCCCAGACGAAACTGTCTTTACATCGGTCTGTTTTCAGACCAACTTTGCTTTACAGGAATGAAAGCTGGGTGGACTCGGGATATCTTATTCATAAGTTAGAAGTAACAGACATGAAAATAACGAGAATGATTGCTGGTACAAATAGGTGGGACAGTGGCAGGAGAGTACTTGGAATTAAGAAATTAAGGCTAAATTAGGAATCAACTCCAGGGATAAGCTGTATGCATAAACCGGCTTTGGTGATGGAGTCATGTGAGGCGAATGGAGGGGGATAGGTTACCTAGGAGAATAATGGAGGGTAAGAGAAGTAGAGGGAGACCAAGACGACAATGGTTAGACTCAATCTCTAATGATTTAAAGATAAAGAGGTATAGAACTAAATGAAGCTGGAGCACTAGTTACAAATAGAAGATTGTGGCGACATTCAGTAAATTCACAGAGGCTTGCAGACCGAACGCTGAAAGGCATAATGGTCTATAATGATTATGTATGCATGTATGTATGTTGCCATTGTTTTGGAATGTGTTGAATTGTTTATTTTTATGGTGGTAATCATCGCTTCATTGCTCCAGCAAGCCAGGTGTAGTTATACAGTAACCTCATCTAGTTTGTTCTGGCCATTCACAGTTGTTGATACATTACATCATGACTCTCACACATTGCTTTTCACTGACTTTGTAATATTTGTTTTTCTCAAAGTCTTTATCTAGGTCTTTTGCTTGTGGCAGTCTGTTCAAAGTATTTTCACGGGATCCTCCCTATTTTATAGCCATTCTCTTCACATGACCAAACCATAACAATTTCTTCAGTTCTAATGTAACAGTGAGGTTCCTTTCCAATCCAAGTTGCTGTCTTCGTTTCTTTTGCATCCTTTCTTGTCTTTTTGTAAGTTTCCTGGAGACAAATGTTGGCAGGTCCAGTCAGTGTTGCTTCCGGTTCATAAAGTTAAGAGAGGTACAAGATATGCTTTGTACAGGGTATTATACCATTAAAATATCTGTTCTAGGTTTTTTCTGGTGAATTATTAAATGAAAGATTTTCAAAGAAACTGACATGTTGATTACAAATTTGCAGTAAGGAGCTGAAACCAGCAATACCTACTAAAGTACATAAATTTACTACATTATATAGAAAGAAGAAATTAATGGAATTTAGTGAAACCAGTATTGAGCAACCATTCACTGTTCAGGAAGAAATTATTTTCTAGAGGGGTGGTCACTTAAAAGGGTTCAGTGCCAATTTTTTATTTTTTTATTTTGGAAGCAAAATGTAAGTGACTTAAAGTATAGTTTAATGCACTCTACTTTTACTCTACAGTACTTTACTCCAATATACAAACTAGTAAAAACTTTGTACTTAACCTTTTCCTTAAAAAAAATTCAAAAATTGAACTTTGTTTCATTTCATTAACATTTTTGTAACAATTTCAATGCATTTGGGAGATGGTGGGTTCGAATCCCACCATCGGCAGGCCTAAAGATGCTTTTCTGTAGTTTCCCATTTTTCACATCAGACAAATGTTGGGACTGTTCCTTAATTAAGGCCATGGCCTTTCTCATCCTTGTCAACAAAAACTTCCAGTGTGTTAGTACGATGTTAAACCACTAGTAAAAAGGAAAAAATCTATTTCATTTTTCAAATTGTCCACACATTTTAAATGCTCTTTCAATTTCAAAATGGAATTGATCTGAGTTCTGCTACATTTCAGTTTTTTGGCCGATTTCTTTTCTGATAACTCCATTTCCGCTATCATGGATAATTTTTATGTGATCTTAAAGAGATAACATGCTTCTCACATTCCTAGACATCTCTACCATCACAGCACATCGCAAGAAATGAATTATGATGTACACCCTCTCGCCCTTGCTTTTAAAACTGTTCCCAACGGTTAATTCTGAAAAACAACGATCATGGGAATTCCTGAGTTCATTAGGTATGTCCTACTTTGTCGATTACTCATGCAGATATGGAATGTAGACTCTTACACTACACAACACAACAAAACTGTGATAGTGTATCTCTCATCTCTTCACGAACTTGGCAAGGACTTGCCAGTCATAAGTTGCATGTTATACTCCTCCAAATTTCACTGAGAACTGATCCTTCAAAAGAAGTTAGACAAAGAAAATGCCTAGTAATGGTTGGTTTAAAAAAAAAAGTTCTGTATGGGATTTTAAGTTGGTTCCTTTAATAATCTGTCTTTAAGAGGGGGTGATCTCTCAACAGGTTTCACTGTACTTTATTTCAAAAACTTAACAGCTAATTTTTATTTGAGACCATAATTCACAAAGAAAGTTTTCAGTTAACTAATAAACTAGTAATGCAGAAAAATACAGTGAACAAATACCAGTCCATTATGTTACTCTTCAATATCACAATTTTCTTGTGGTCTAACTGATAAAGGAGTGGAGTTCAAGGAAATTAATATTTATGAAAAGAATCCTGATTGTAGTGTGTAGAATAATAATCTAAATTTCTAGGAGACAATGACATGTAATTACTCATCCTTGTTTGACAATCCTTCCCCCATGCTTTTTAAACAGGCAAGAAAATGAAAAACTGTATTTTCATACTTCATAACTTATCCACAGATATCATATTAGAGGAATTATCTCCAAGACACCATTGCTCAAAAATATGGCTATGAAGTAATGGAAGGTCTTCCAAAAATCACAGTACTTTGTTTTAAACACAACACAGTAATCATAGGAAAAAACAAAGAAAATGCTACAACCCTTACAAGTATGGCAATTCATTGTTTCCAAGGAATTAATTTAACCTTGTCCAACTCGTTGGCTGAATGGTCAGCATACTGGCTTTCGGTTCAGAGGGTCCCTTCATTGGTTAATTCCAGTGGCTCAGGGGCTTGGTGTTTGTGCTGTCTCCAACATCCCTGCAACTCCCACACCACACATAACCACTATCCTCTACCACAATAACACGCAGTTACCTACACATGACAGATGCCGCCCACCCTCATCGGAGGGTCTGCCTTACAAGGGCTGCACTCTGCTAGAAATAGCCACACTAAATTATTATATAATAAACATAATCAATAGAAAACTTAATAGCTGACCGTTATACATCAACCCAAAGATTAAGATATGCTCTTTGCAGTTATATGAGCAAATTCACTACCTAGGGATTGATTTTTCTGATAAGTTGATTTTAGATGAGGGTAAGATGGCTAATGACCTGAAAGATCTTTTCTCTAGAAGTGCTCTTTAAAAATCTGGGTACTTTATCTGTTTTATGTGTTTTTCAAAATGTTAATAAACTTAAAATTCCAAAAAGTAATGTTTTGTAACCTAGGCCAGAATGATAAAATATACCTGTAAAGAAATCTTACAGCTTCTTATTGATACACCAGATACAATATTAAGGACTAGGGTTATACTACAAGTTGCAATAGAATATTTTGTTCAAGCAGCATAATTCTAGTAACATACTGTCCAAATCAAACATTAAATACATAATAAAATCAGAGACTTAGAAGTGGACAAAAAAACAAAAGTTTATCAGTTATGTATCATTGATGTCACAAATGTCAAGACCTCCAATCCTAAGACCTGAAGATGACAAAAAATGGTGCCAATTGCAAACCTATGGAAAAGATGTGGCTCTCTATCAGGAATGCACCAGTGCAAACAAATGGCTGGAGACAAGAGAAGGTGTAAGAAGTTCAAAATGGCAAAACATGTCCCTATAATTTTATTCAAGATTTAATTCTTAATTAAAATCTCTATTTATGTATTGAATAGGTGGAATAAATAAACTTTAATATTTATTTGACTTCATTGTACATTTCAATACAGACCAAAATATGAGAATTATAACATGTAAATATAGCTCCACCGAGGACTGTCCATGGCAGACGTGAAGATGGCAACCATTGCAGACACTATAGTGAGGCCGAAACCATGTAGCTTAAAACTGTAGTACACAAAGAGTGGACATAATAGTAGTCGTTGATCAAGTCCAAAGAGTCTGTTATATCATTGATCCCACAGTGCGCTTTGAAGCGCATATAAACCTGTCGACAGTAGTCTGCCAAGAAAGAAATTTATGAACCAACTGCAGACCTTTTCACACCCGCATACAATTTAAAGTGTATCATAGTCATTGGACTGCTAATGGGTTGTGGTTTTCCATGCCAAAATTATTTCAACAATTTTCTTCTCCTTTTCATCTTGGAAATAATGTATTAGCCTTAAGAGGCTCTCTTCAACTTCAAAGGAATAGTCTTTACATCTAGCAATAAATGTCTAGGCCAAATTTTTTATCTTTTTAAATTTATAATGTAATTTCTCCTGAGTTATGTAGTGTAGTAAGACAGACATTATAATGTAGCTTTTGCAATGTCAAAACTAGGAGATATTCTTCATATTTTGTAGAGACGTTCCTCCGAGTCTTCAGAAGAGGAAACACGTCTGTCCACGAGGAAGACTTCTCTAATAATGGCAGTTCGAATTTGAGAATATTTTACCTTTGATCTGTGGTATACTTTGTCCTTTGGAAACCCATAAATTGAGAATTATGAATAAATAAATAATTGAATAATATGGTTTTTTTACAAGAAACACCTAGCTTGTCTGAAGGTTGCAGCAAGAAACAACCTATCTTGAGATCCTTCGATCGGTTTAATCTGCCTTGAATTTACAAGTCTTGAAGTGATCTGCTATCAGGGGCAAGCACTAGGGATAGTGTCATGGTGACAAGTCACTCCCTAGATTCATGCAGAAGTAAAGAAAGTAGTCTTTTGGAACTTATTTATTATTTATCGTATGATGTGCACAGATAGATTATATAAATAAGTATACAATATATACACAATATATACAAGCAGAAGCCTATAGTTCCAAATCAAGTCCATTGATCCATTTCAAGGCCTCCTCAGTTGCGTTATGAATGTCCTCCAAAGGACCTTGAAATGCTCTCCGTGGACACTCGGCAATTACGTGGTGGATGGTCTGTGAGGTAGCTCCACAATCACACCCAGAAGACTTCTGCCAGCCCCATTTATAAAGCGTATAGCCGCATCTTCCTTGATTGACTCTTATCCTGTTTAGAGTCCTCCATTGACGTCTGGGTAGATGGAATCCAGGAGGTTGAACATGAGGTAGAGTCATAAGATGTTGATTGCGAACAGAAGACTGCTGCCATTGGTGTAACCAGGCGTTCGTGATGGAGAACCCAGATTCTTCCAGTGTAAGTGCAGTGCGCCAGGGTGGAGATCTAGACTTAAGTCGAGGAGGGGCAGGTTGAGTAATATCCTGGTGAACGGGGAGGTTGGAGTCCTGGCTGGTCTTCTTCCACAGTTTTAGAAGAGCTTCAGACCTTCTTGAGCAAGGCGGAGGAATATTACTGAGTGTAGGCAGCCAGGCCACGTTTGTAGAGCGAATACAACCGGTTATGATGCGCATTGTTTGATTTAGTTGAGCATCAATCTTCGCAGTATGAGCACTGTTCAGCCAAATTGAAGCGCAGTATTCAGCAACTGAATAGCAAAGAGCTAGAGCAGTAGATCTCAACACTTGGTTGTTTGCGCCCCAAGATGTGCCGGCTAATTTTTGAAGAATATTATTCCGACTTTGAATCTTGGCGGCTGTGTTGTTAATATGATGTTTATATGTTAGGGATCTGTCTAATGTGACACCTAAATATTTTGGGAAGGGACAGTGTTGTAAGGATTGATTTCTGAATGTTATTGAAGGCTTGTAGTTGGCAAATTTATTTCTGAGATGAAACACAGATATAACAGTCTTTTGGAGATTTGGACGGAGACACCACTTTTGGAAGTATGTATCTAGCTTTTCTAGATCTGCTGTAAGAATTTGTTCAGCTTCTGGAAAACTTGGTGTTTGGCTAACCAGTAGTATATCATCTGCGTAAATAAATTTCCTGGACTTAGTTGCTGGTAAGTCAGCAGTATAGAGGTTGAAAAGTAAGGGTGCCAGAACAGATCCTTGTGGAAGTCCATCATTCAGTTTGTAGGTTTTGCTTACTGCATCATCCGAAAAGATCTGAAAGTTTCTGTTGCTAATCATATTGCCAATGAGATTAGTAAGCTTGACACAGGGGATGGCAGAGATAAGTTTTAGCAGAAGCCCTTCTCGCCAGACAGTATCATAGGCTGCTGATAAGTCTAAGAAGACAGCCATACTAATCTTCCGATTCTCAAATCCATTTTCAATATGAGAGGTCAATGCAAAAATTTGGTCAGCGCAATTTCTTCCAGGTCTGAAGCCAGCTTGTTCTGTGGGAAGGAGATTATTGATGGTTTCTGAGATCCTATTGTATATTAGTCTTTCCAGGAGCTTTAGAGTAACACTTAGCAGTGCAATGGGTCTGTAGCTTTCCACTCTCAGAGGGTCTTTGTTGGGTTTCAAGATCGATATTACTTTGGTCTTCTTGAATAGTGAAGAAAGGTTACCTGTCTCCAAAATATTGGAGAAGAATTTGGTGAGCCAAGTGATTGTTGCAGGAATTCAGGATAGATGCCGTCTATACCTGCTGCTTTCCCGGATTTTATGTTCTTGATGCCTTCTAGGGTTTCCTCTCTTGTGAAAGGACAAGAGAATTGGGATGACTGTTGTTTTGCTAATTGCCTTTTATGTTTCAGTGCTGACCGGATTTCCCTTACAACTTGTTTATCTCTATTGATCTTTGAGATAGAGATCATGTGTTTGGCTAGATCATTAATGTTAACACTCAGCTTCTGCCTGCCAGCTGGCTTTGATGAGTCAAGCTTTCTAATGAGAGACCAGGCCTTTCTACTTGAGTGGGTAAAATCAAGAGATGACACAGTGTCGTTCCAAATTTGTTTTCTATTGTCATTCAGTGATTGAATAAGTTTTGTGGCTGTTTCATTGTTGCCATTTTCCTCAAATTCCTTAAGAAGGCTCTCGCTCTCTGCAGTCCATCCAGGAATATATTCTTTACGGCATCCTCTTGGAATGCAGCGCCGAGCAGCACCTTTTATAACTCCAACAAATCTGTCATAGTTATTAAAGGTTGGCTTAATCCATCTTATATTTGCATCAGTTTGTTCTTTAAATTTTTTCCAATTAGCCTTTTTAAAGTTCCATCTAGGTTTCGGATAAGATCGAATGACAGGAATATACATGCCAATGTGGAGTATGACAGGCCGGTGTTGACTATGAGAGAAACTGTTGAGAACTGAGCGAAGTATCTGGTTTGGAGAGTTTGGGGATTGGGTTATGAAGGAAAGATCTGGAGTGTATTCCTTACCCCATCGGGCAGAGAAGAAGGTTCCTTTTTCTTTAGCATCATAGATTAGTTTAAGATTTTCCATATCCATCCAGTCAACAATTGCCTCCCCATTTAGATCATTTTGTTGATAGCCCCAACATGTGTGATGACTGTTGAAGTCCCCTATGATTACGGTTGGGTGTTGTAAGGATGGTAGAGGAGGAGTGGGCCACATTGTGTTTGGTGGCTTATATACATTCATTATCGTTAGATTATTGATTTTAATTGTGACAGTGAAAATGTCATCACTTGAGCTACAGTCGACTACTGCGTAGTTAGTAATATTGTTTCTCACATAGGTAGCTAAGCCATACATCTCGTGATTATTGTGAGCCACTAACTTGAAGCCTGGGATCTTGCCTCTTGTTCTTAGTTGCATTTCATTGGCTGTATGAGTTTCTTGTAGCGCAATGACATCAATCTGTTGACCTTTCAGAATTTTAGCTAGACACTCGCATTTTGCTCTGCTGATGCCTTCGATGTTAAGATGGCATATTCGAATTGAAGGTCCGATTTTTCGGCTATAGGCTTCCGGGTCCTGATAAGGACCGATTTCTTCATTACTCTGTGCATTATGACCGAGAGGTCTTTTCAGACAGTTCGATCGCATCTCTTCGCCGTTGCTTTCTTAGCACCACCCGGGGGACACGTGTAGGGTAATTTAAGGTTTCACCTACGGACGTAAAGCAACGCTCGTCCCCCTTTGGAACTAAAATGTATACAACATTTTGTTGAACAGCAGAGAGAAAACTTCAGTAACAGCTTCCCTACACAACAGTTCTCACTCGAGCGACTGCGACTACAGATATGCTGTCTGATATCTCTGGCATGGCAAGAAAGTATTGGCGCATATGCACCCTTGCCTGTAGAGCTCGTGCTCAGGCAGTAGTGTGTAACAGTGCCTCCTGGTCACAGCAATGCGATTCGTATGCATTTCTAATTTGTTTTTCATTATTAATTTGGTAGACACTAGTCTTACAAGTTCAATTTCTATACGGTATTATCCTATGATGATAAAATGAAAGTGAAGTTAGGTAGGCCCATACCAAAATTAAACATTATGTACAAAGTGCTAAACTGATACATAGTGCATGGATTTCAATTATCATACATTTTAATCAAGCCATCATGGTAGACTAAATTCAGACAATAATTTTAACTTGAAATGCAGTAGGCATATTTTCATTTTACATGTATATATTATAGGCCTGTGTATATCATACAAACAAGGTAATTGGTTAACTTAATATTGTAAACACCAGGTCTGATAGTGCAAATTTATTTTGTACGTCCAACTATTTCTCAGCTTGACCAATTGGGTGATGACTGAAATGTGAAGGAGAGTATCACTTTGAGTGATGTGCACTGTATTTCAAAGTCATTTACTAGGGAACTGTCTGTTGATAACCAATAATGCAAGTACAATGAATCATAATACAATTGGTAGAATTTAGCTCCATTATTATTATTGTCGTCGTCACCATGAGCTAAATTATCACCAACTGCCACTGCCTGGTATGGTGTACAATTATACATGCTCCTCAAAAACTTTCTGATATTGTAACAGATGGAGGATCAGAAAGAAATCTACCTTGTCATATTATATAAACTCTATTGCTTCGCACATAACACACATACATCTCTCTCTCTCTCTCTCTCTCTCTCTCTCTCTCTCATACATATTTCAGTGATTGCCAGACACACTCAAAGATGTCTGTAACCATTAAAACAAGTTGGGAACAACATATTATGTAACTGTTGATTTAATCCATCCCTTCTGGTTTTTGTTGCCTGCAGATAATCATAAATGTCTCAAGAGAAAGTTATGAATACACAAGCTTTTAAATTATAGCTGCTCTCAGCAGTACTTTAAATGGAATAACTACTGTAAATTGGAGTGTTTCATAATACAGTAATGCTACAGTTATCCAGAACCTACAATCAATGATTCATACATCGGCCCAAAATATAGTAGTGATGGAAATTCTATAGTTCGAAGAAAAATTCTTGAGCTCTGCTGCATTAAGTATACTTTTTTGCATGAATGAGATAATTGCAGTGAAAGAATTAACATTTTTGGTTCAGTAATGTGGAAAGTTGAGAAAATGTTGAATATTTGAACTTTCATTACGAATTAATGAATGTAAGGTCAGATACATTTTTTTTTTTAAGTTTTTAAAAGTTCGAGATCTTTTTCATTTATCAGAGCAAGGTATTTACATTGTGCAGGGCTTAGTGTGTAAGAAAGTGTTTGAACCCACCATCATGCTCAAAATAGAGAATAATTCATGGAAATACTATACGTAAGCCACCACCTTTTGAATATGATTTTCCACTGATGATTATTAATTATTTTCTAACTCTATGGTCTCTTTAGTTCAAATTGGTTTTTCAGTGCAGTAATTTTTTATATTATTGCTGAAATATCATAGGGATCAGTATTTGAGTTATTTGTGCCCCTTCTGTTAGTGCTAACATATTTCATTAAAATTCTGAACACTGCTGAGTTGATACTGTTCAGCCATAACAGGCTCTTGACCTGTATCCTGGAGTACCTACCTTGCCATTGGGCTTAGGCGATTTAGTGAAATAACTAACCTCCCCAAATTATTAATATTTTTTAATACCATCATTGACAGGTACCTTATATCTTCAAACCATTTTCCAGTAGTGTCATGAAACAGGATTATTTTTATATCTCAATTTATATTTTGGTATTATTTGCTTCATTATAGATGTTTGGCTCTGTTTCTATAGCCCAGATGATTTAACTACACTTTTCTGTTTAGAAATATCCTATCTTACATTAGACATAGTTATTCATAGAGTAACATTGAATACAATTAATGTGGTTGCTCCCATATGATGTTTATACTGTTATTCATCGTGTAAAATGCATGTCAGTCAGATAGACTAAATCAGTGTCAGGGTTAGTATTGTGCAGGGCTTTTTTTCCAGAACTGTCTGGAATGAATTCCAGTAAACTTTTAGGACTCCAGTGGTGCCTAAATGAATATTTTATAAATATAATTAATCAAATTGGTTGGGCCATCTCTACAAATTTTTTAACCTTTACCATACGTCAGTTTCTGATTCCTAAAAGGCAATCTTCCAGCAACAGACGCAGAGTAAAAGTGAACTCGTGAAGATGGCAACACCAGGGTGATGAGCATAATTTGGAAGCTACTGTATTGTGAAAATAAAGGTATTTTTAACCTTTTTTTCACCTGTGCATTTGTGTTTTCTTTTCATTTCTTGAACAGTATATAACATCCATTTGTCAAAAGTAAAAGAATGAGAGTTTCAAAGACTTGGTTTATTTTGATTTTCTTGTGCCTTGAAACTAGATGATAAGAGTTCTGGTAAACTTACATTTAAGAAAAAAGCCCTGTTACTGTAAAATATTCTGTCAGCTTTGCTTGATCTCTTTATTGTTGCACACTAAAGTAACACTAGGCAATTAAAAATCAGTACTAGTTTCATTTTCAATAATTAAAATTCTACCTTAGTTGGTATATGTATTGAGGCTGATGGTTGAGCTTGTTGCAGTATTGAGAAAGGATTGGAATTGTTTTATCTGGATGTAGTAACACTAACATTAAATGTAAAATTGTATGTAATAAATAATTGACCTCTTGAACATTTCAAGCTATAACCTCTTTTGTTCCTGCTATTACATCACTGACTGCAAAGTAAGCTTCTAGGCAAGTCCAGTATTTTTCAAACTGAGTATTATTTAATTTCTTGTGTACTACTATTTTCAGTGTGAACAATACAGGAAGCATATCACAATTAGTTTATCAAAGCTCAGAGGATTTTTTTCTAATGTACAAAAAATAAAAATATATGTGTAAGTGTATGATAAATTCAAAGTGGAAATATAAAGACAGATAATGTGTGTTTTTGTATTAGTTCCAGCTTTTTACAGAGGACATATATGTAATGTGTAAGGATGCATTGTCAGCAAATCACATGACTTAATCTTATGTTGTTGTGACCTTTATCATTGTTGACTGCTGGTGTGACAGGATCCCACATTATCTTTTGAGGCCTTGCATTATTTTAGTTGTAACTTAGGCTTTTAAATTGGGTAACTTAAGACTTGTTGCAGTTATTGGTTGCTCAGATATTTTTTTTTAGCATGTAATTTTGGGATGGATGGAATACTGCTGTGTGTGCCTCAAATTGGGTAAATTGTCCAATTGCAATAATTATATATAATGTAGTTGATTGTGAACCATCCAGTTGGCATAATTAACATTAACATACTTCAGCGTGCCTGAAACACACCACATGATGGCACAGTGCAGTAGGCAAGACTTTCTTTTTTGTCAGTTGGTTAGCAATTCAAGCAATGCAATTCCTAATTCGGAGAACTAGGATTTACTGTGTATGGAGTATTCACAGTCAAACCTTGACTTTTCCAGTTTGTTTCCTAAAAATGATATGAGTTATAATCACTGCATTATTTAACAAATAATTTTTATATTCTAATGTCCAGTCCAGTTATCCAATCAAGATCCGACAGTGTAGCACTAAAAAAAAAATCACTCATATCACCCAAGTAGGCTCTCAGTTTGCACTCAACGATGATGTTGGATGGTTTGCTTTGATGCTCCACAATCGCAGCCTGGGATTGACTGCTTACCCTATTTGTGCAGGTAGTAAGCACATCCTCAGTGGCCTGTTTGAAAGAGTCTCGATCACATCCACTCACATTGTGGGAGTAAAACCCCTTGGGTTTTTTTTGCAGGGTTGATAAGGTCACATACTTTAGCAAGACCATTCTTACTCCAGATGTCATGCCATTTGACATCAGTGCTGAAGTTACTATCAGCAAGATGTCGGGCTAGGTAAAGAGGTTGATTTCTGGAACAAAGCCAGTTTATTGTCAAACAGGAAATGTCGGCATGGATGGATTATTTTCAAATATTCCTTTAACAGTGGATCTGGTCTTTTTAATCCAGGTGGTGCTATGTGGCAGAATATTGGGAGCCAGTATAGTGGAGTAGTTCTTATGCACCAAGAGAGGGTTTTCAAAAGATGTATTGAGCTTGAGTGTTTCTTCTTTACGTTAGGACTCTCATCCACAATGGAGCACAGTGTTCAACTGTAGAGAACATTAAGTTGAGGACAGTCCGACCCCGCGGTGTAGGGGGCCACCTGTAATCCGGCGGCCCCAGGTTCGATTCCTGGCCAGGTTAGAGGTTTTTAATTGTAAAGATTACTATCCCTGGCTTGGGGACTGGGTGTTTGTGACATCCTTAATCTTCCTTTCCTCACACACAACATTCCACACTAGCGCCATTCCAATTACACGCAGGTTCATACAATATGGTGCCAGTAGAGGCAAAAGATCCACATGGGTCGACGCCCCGAAATTAAAAAAAAAAAAATGTTGAGGACAGAAGTTTGAAGCATATCTGCTGCAGTTTGTGCTGCATTGAAATATTCCTTTAGACATGTCTGTAAGGAGCATAGGCTGACAGTTTGTTAGTATTTGGGTGCATAGAATCACAAATTAAATTCAACCTATGACAGTTCCTTGTAGCAAACAGCTACATTTCTCCCAGTTGGTAAGCTGTCCTGAAAAATCTGTGGAAATGTAGGGTTTGAATCTGAATTCCTCGTGTATGCTAAGGGGTAGAAGATGAACATCCACAGCTTGTTTCTAGTCATTCAACCGAGTCAGGAGTGGAATGAATGAAGTCCCGATCTAGCAGCGAAGATAAGAATTGTGCCAGCTGCCAAAGCCTGTCACACTCCTCTGGAGCAATGATTAATGACTGACAGATGAAATGAAATGATATTGGAGAGTGTTGCTGGAATGAAAGATGACAGGGAGCACCGGAGTACCCGGAGAAAAATTTGTCCTGTCCGCTTTGTCCAGCACAAATCTTGCATGGAGTGACCGGAATTTGAACCATGGAATCCAATGGTGAGAGGCCGACGCACTGCCGCCTGAGCCACAGAGGCTTTTTTTATGCTAAGAATTTAACTATGCATATAGGTAGACTGGGTACAGAATCAAATATTTCCTCACTCAGTACCTGGATAGTAATGTAAATCTTTCCATTTGTTCAGGGGTGAAACCAAGCAAATTATGTGTGAGAGTGCTGTCCTTTTTAATCAGTTGGGGTCATAAATTGTTGTTTTGGATTATTTTGAATGTTAAATGGGGTTATGCATTTCTGTTATAATCAAGCTCTTTAATATCAAATTGTAGCTTCAGTTTCCCTATTTTTAACTATCAAGTATCCTACAATTTAGTCTATCATCATTGATAAATACCTGCAACAACTTGCGGTCATAATAATAGTATAAATTTATTTACACTATTAGATTACTGTAGGTTGCAACATTCTATAAGCAGGCACAGTGTTAACCTCTATCATACGTCTGTGAGATGGCTGCCAAACTTTCCCACAGCTATCCCCTCCCCTTCTGGGGTACTGCTGATTTTATAGTTAAATGAAAAAAATAACATAGGCCTAACCTGTGACAAGGTTAACTGTGTGCTCTAACCAACATGGATTTTTTACATCAAAATGTAACTTTGTTTTGAATTTTTCACTAATTTATTTTACTTTATTCTAGGTTCTTTATAAAAAACTGGCATAGCATAGGATCTTAAAAGGTGTTATTTTGAGGAAAAAGAAAGGTTTACTTCTTTGGAACATCATTTTAAAAAAATGTGCTTCTGGGTTTGTAATATTTTTATTTAGGTTTTGCTGTGATGTGATTGAAAACACATTTTTAAAAGACAACAAACACCCAAAACATTAACAATACATTGTATAATTTAATGGTAAATACCTGCAGTCCGATAGACACCATGATACAGTTACGTTATCAAAATATATGATACCAATTCAGAGTTAAAAGGCAAAAAGAAAATGAAACCAGTTCTTTAGTTTACATTTGGAATTCAAAACAAAACATACTGGTGTATATCACTCTCGTGTTATTGTATGAACAAAAGATCCACATTTCTAATTGCTCCAATTTTTAGACTTAAAATTCCTGTGGATTCTCAGTCATATCTTATATGGAGATTTCTCTTTCCATGGGTGTCTTTAAAATGATATTATTTTGTATACATATTCAGTGTTGAAATCAAAGTAGCATGTTAAGAAATTAGTGACAGTAGCAGTTAAGCAGTTTGTCAGTGAAGGGCCCTGGTATATGAGATGGATACATAATTTCACAGTATCACTGATAACATTATATACAACTGTCCATGTGATATTTGCAGTGTGTGGAAGCAAGGACATTAACAAACATCATCTTCGAGAGGGGGATTGATTTAGCCATTGACGAATATAGCTTTTTTTATTTTTATTTTAGGAAACAACATATTTTGAGTTACAGTTTTATTGATTTAAGGGAACTTCATTTCATATTTCATTCACTGATACTATTATAGCTGTACAATTTTATAAAGAAATGTAAGGCATTTGTTATTAAATTTCATTTCTTAAAAGTTTATAACTATTATTTTAAGAAAAATAACTTCAGAGTTGCTTTGTAAAGTTTCACTTACTTTTTGAGATGCAATTCAATTTATGATTTTAGTTTTGGTATGGGAGTTCTCTCTCCAAACCTTTCTCCTTAGCTGAATCCTTTTGTAGAAGATGGGCGTTGTTTTAATACAAAGACTCATTACAAATCTTGTTCATTGTTATCTTATTTAGTGAAGTACTTCTGACCAAAATCAGTTTTACATCTACTTGAAACATATAGTAGTCTGTTAATGGATAGAAATATACTTTCATAAGGGATTCAGTTGTTCATGGGGATTCTTTTTCATCTCAACAAGCAGTGGGACTTATGACAGTAGGACTGTTTAGCCTCCTTTCTACAATATTAAATGAAAAGTACAACCTTTATATAAATACAGTGGACATAACTTGTATTTTTACCCTGGTTTCAATGTGTTGGCAATAAATTGGAATATTGCTGTAAGGAGCTTGTTTTATAAATTGAGAAATAATTGTTAGCAAGGACATAAACTAAGTCATGTGGTTCTTATTTTGCTTTCTTATGTTGCTTTATTTGTTATAGAGTGACATATATATTCACAGAAAACTTTAGAGAAATTCTCAGTCATATCTGATATGGAGATTTCTCTTTCCATGGGTGTCTTTAAAATGATATTATTTTGTATACATATTCAGTGTTGAAATCAAAGTAGCATGTTAAGAAATTAGTGACAGTAGCAGTTAAGGGTATAGTCTGCCAGTGAAGGGCCCTGGTATATGAGATGGATACATAATTTCACAGTATCGCTGATAGCATTATATACAGATGTCCATGTGATACTTGATTTATTAGATGGAGAAAGAATGTCATGATTTTTAAATGTTCATTCATTTTCAAGAAAGAAAAGCATTTAAATACCTTTTTTTAAATCAACATCTGTTTCCATGCATTTTTGTGTATTTGTGTGGCTTTCCTGTTAAGGAGTGGTGGATGTATGAAGCTGCCCTATTACATTATGTATGCCTAGTTGAGAAGGATGAGGTTGTTTTTTAAATAAATATCTATAAAAGCATATTTTTTTTGTATAATTATTTAATATTCCCCCTATATTCCAAATATGTTGAAGTAGAAATTGCAGGATCTCTTGGAATTCTTCTGAAGACTATTTAGGAGGCCATTTACCTCATTGCCAGTAAAAAGCTAATGCAGGAGTAGCTTAGTTTCCAACTTGGTAAGCAACATCATATGAATACGTGGCAAGGAATGAGGAAACTAACAAACTTTTGTTTTAATCATTTATAAATACAGTTGGGAACTATTGCACAAAACAAAATATAATTTCCTTTTCCTGTTAACAAAAATAAGTAGTGTTTTATCATTTTACCTTGAATCCAAATATCAAGAAAATGTTCACCTAAAAAATACAAGGTGTCCGGGTTAAAGGTATAATAATATAAAACTTAATAACTTGAGAAATCATAGAGATATTTATTGGCAGTTTGTTTCTACAACTAGGGTACCTCAAAATGTTTTCTGTTTTTGCTTGCGGTGGCGGTGATACCACATGCGCATGCGCGTAACTGCATTGTTCACGAGAAGCACGCCAGTAACCATGTGGACTCCACAGCAGAAGGTGTTCTGTGTGCTTTCGCTCACGGAGATAAAATCCGTTACACTAATACAACGTAGATTTCGGCGTGAGTACAGACTGTTACCAACTGATGATGTTCTCATGTACATAACAATCATAAAATGGGACAGGTGCCTTCAAGAATCTGGGACCTTGCTGTCGATGTCGGGCCGCCACGCCAAGCACGCAGTTTCAGAGGCTACTGTTGATTTAATCCGAGAGTCCTTCAAGCGGAGCCCTCGTAAGTCAATCCGACGAGCAAGTAGGCAGTTCCACTCACCTCGTTCGACGGTACATGATGTCATCCACAAAAGGTTGCACCTACAGGCGTACAAACTGCAGCTTCATCAGAAAACCAAACCTCAGGACAGGCCGCTATGGAAGGCATTCACGGAGACAATTCTGGCAAAAATTGATGGAAACGAGGCATTCCTCTATTCGGTCTGTTTCTCGGACGAGGCTACATTCCATATTTATGACACGGTAAACGAGCACAATTGCCGCATATGGGGATCTGAACCCCCCCTCCCATGTAGTGATAGAGTTGGAACGGAACTCTCCGAAAGTGAATGTGTGGTGTGGATTGTTGATGGACAGGGTTATTGGACCATTCTTCTTTGTGGAGCCTACAGTTAACGGAACATGTTACCTAGACATGTTGGAGCAGTATGTCGTGCCACAACTTCCTTGTGATGTGATTTTTCAGCAAGATGGTGCACCATGCCATTATGCAGAAGTTATGAGGGATTTCTTGAACTTTGAGTTCCCAGATCGCTGGATTGGGAGACGTAGTCCATCAATTGCTTGGCCCCCTGGAAGCCCTGACATTACACCACTTAATTTTTTCTGTGGGGGTTTTTCAAGAATCAAGTGTACCAGACACCAGTTCGTGATCTACCAGATCTGCATCATCGCATTCGTGCAGCTATCACAAATGTTACGCCTACGATGCTGCAGAACACTTGGAGAGAAGTGGAATACCAATTAGATGTCTGTCGCGTCACTAATGGTGCGCATATCGAGGTTTATTAGGTATGTAAACAAACACTTTCAGTAACCCTACTTGTAGAAACAAACCGCAAGTAAATATCTCCACTTCTCAAGTTGCTAAATTTTATATTTTTATACCTTTAACCCGGACACCTTGTTTTTCTATAGAACTTTATTATGTAAATTGTTTTCCAAATTTTCACCATTCTTGTGTTTCAAAATATTACTTTTGAAATATTTCTGTTAATTTATTTAAGTCGATTTTAAATTTCATATTTAAGATAAAATGTTTTGGGGAATACACAATAAAAAGTTAATTTATGGCATGCAGAAATTAGAAAAAGATTTGGTTTATTCTTAAATCGTGTTTTATTGTTGTGACCAATTAGGACCAAGTTTAGGATGTGCTTAGATACATCTGTACTGTGCATTTTTAAGTGACTTAGAAAGTGAGCCTTCCTGTTATTAGGGCACGCTTGTCAAGGACACTAGCCACGAATAGACAGTTATGGCAGTCATTACAACCAGAGGTACGTGACTCATGGATTACATTATAAGAAAGCAAGAGATTGGAAAGAAAATTACCATTAAAAAAAAGGAAATTGTGTGGGGGTGGGGGGTGAATTTTGGAAAGTAAAGAGTTTATTACAACCTATGATGAGCTTTTTCAATCTATTGCCTTTTTCTTAGACTGGTTGTCAAACTATCAAGTCTATTTAGTTATTAACATGATACAAGTCTTTCTAGTTGGCTTTTGTTAATGCATACAGTATGTCACTTTCTGTAATGAAACCAGAATGAATTCCTTTTGTATCAATATGGTTGTGATGAAAACCTCAAAAAGGATTGCAGAAAGTAAACATTATTTTTTAAGTACCTATAATAAAGCTTATCTATCATTCTGTGTTAATGAGCAACAGTAGACACATTCACAATCAGGGTAGTTCAACACAGTACATGTTTCTATAGAAACATATCATGAGGCATTTCCCAGGACAGCAGATTATAAAATGTAGATAAAGAACCAGTTTGCTTTTTGAGGCACCAGCCATGTGCAGACTGAATAGCTGCTGCTTTGGTTTAGGCTCCCTACGCACTGGCTCACTTCTAATTGGCTGGGGCCTTTTGGTGAGTAAAGGTAAAGATTTTACTAAGATATAATATATCTATAGATCTATATTATAGATCTTGATTTTATCTTCTTTTCCCAATTTTTGGAGTTCGACATTTAGTGTAGATCTGAACCAGTTTTATGACCAGATGCCCTTCTTAATCTCAAACTTATGTGGAGGGATATATTTACTAATGCATGTTTTTGTGGTGGTTTGTATGACAGGGTGGAGAGAGGAAAAATATGGGAATGTTTAGAAAAACATAACATCCCAGAAGCACTAATTAACCCTCTAAGCACCAATGTCCTTTTGAAAGCCTGTTTGATTTTCATCTGAAAAATGTCAATGTCCTTTCAAAAGGACGTTCAGTATATATTTTTTATTATTAAAAGTAACAGTCATTTCCTTTTAAAATTTCCCAATATAGTTAGTTAACCCTAGATTACTAAGCTCTTCTATGAAGTACGTTATCACTAAGCATTCGTCTATGAGACTACGAAATAAACTTCCATAACTCTTACAATTACTTTATTTAAAACTTAATAACTAACCCAGCACATAATACATTCTATGTACAGACAGATTTTTCCATTTTTCACAAACTCGTGTCATTTCAACACTCAGCACACGTTGGTGATCGGTGGTCACCACACATGGCTCGATTGCAAACAGTACAATAAAACCGTGTCATTCTTCGTAGCTTTGAGGGACAAAATGCATATATTTTCTTTTTGCCAAGTTGTGCTTGGTCTGACCTGTATACTATATGATTTTCATTGAGGATCTCACAGATCATACTACGTAATGACCGCTGCAAAGTTGGTTGCGTAAGGCGGAGCTGGAATATAGGGAAAATTGAGAAGTCTCCACCTTATCAATACATTCATTTATTTACTCTAAAGTGGTAAAATCATTCAATACCGGTTTCGATCCCTATGGGATCATCCTCAGTTGACACACTATGAAATACTTATAAAAGCATCACATGTGAAAGATTGCATCTGGTAAGACTAGTTCAATTAAATTAAATATAAAAGTTGTTAGGTTGTTAGTGAGAAAGTATTTGTATGTGTGTGGCACGTGACAACACTATGTCTAAGCTAATATACATTGTAGAGATCTTACATTTGTTCTCAATCAGTGTTTAGGATGTTACATTCAGTATAGTTGTTTCATATTGATTAAAACATTAAAAATTGCTTATAAAAGAATGTGTCTATCTTTGGTTTGAATAGCACTAATTGGTTTGAGCCTTAACGTTACATGACACCTATATTACAGAAAGAATTAAATTTTTTTGTGTACACACTATTAATTGTGAGTCTATTATGAAGTCCTAAAATATTTTATTGTTTGAGGTATCTCACTTCATTTTATCTGTTTTTGTAAAATATCAGTAGGGTTGTTTACACTTTTTTGATGTTTGTGGTATTTCACTTTTATATAATAAGTCCAATTGGAAACAAACATGAAAAAGCTTGTTGAAATGATATCTTTTTGACTAGAAACACATATTATATGGTACCTTATGTGTCCATTTTTGTACGTTAGGTTTACATTTGTTGACACCAGTACTGTAAAATTACTATTATCTATGATATATGTATAAAATATGATCTGACATGACAGGCTGTTAAAAGTATATAAAATATTGATCTAATGGGATGGGACCAAATTCTTATTGGTATTGTTGTGTTTTACCACTTGCGCTAGTAAAGTACATGATATATAATGTTGAGGTTAGAGCTTATGTTTTTTTTTTATATATATATATCATGTACTTTACTAGTGCAAGTGGTAAAATACAACAATACCAATAAGAATTTGGTCCCATCCCATTAGATCAATATTTTATATACTTTTAACAGCCTGTCATGTCAGATCATATTTTATACATATATCATAGATAATAGTAATTTTACAGTACTGGTGTCAACAAATGTAAACCTAACGCACAAAAATGGACACATAAGGTACCATATAATACGTGTTTCTAGTCAAAAAGGTATCATTTCAACAAGCTTTTTCATGTTTGTTTCCAATTGGACTTATTATATAAAAGTGAAATACCACAAACATCAAAAAAGTGTAAACAACCCTACTGATATTTTACAAAAACAGATACAATGAAGTGAGATACCTCAAACAATAAAATATTTTAGGACTTCATAATAGACTCACAATTAATAGTGCGTACACAAAAAAATTTAATTCTTTCTGTAATATAGGTATCATGTAACGTTAAGGCTCAAACCAATTAGTGCTATTCAAACCAAAGATAGACACATTCTTTTATAAGCAATTTTTAATGTTTTAATCAATATGAAATAACTATACTGAAAGTAACATCCTAAACACTGATTGAGAACAAATGTAAGATCTCTACAATGTATATTAGCTTAGACATAGTGTGGTCACATGCCACACACATACAAATACTTTCTCACTAACAACCTAACAACTTTTATATTTAATTTAATTGAACTAGTCTTACCAGATGCAATCTTTTACATGTGATGTTTTTATAAGTATTTCATAGTGTGTCAACTGAGGATGATCCCATAGGGATCGAAACCGGTATTGAATGATTTTACCACTTTAGAGTAAATAAATGAATGTATTGATAAGGTGGAGACTTCTCAATTTTCCCTATATTGTAGTACCAATCAATACGGAAATGAAGATAATAGATTATGATAGGCGGAGCTGGAGGCGAGGTCTAATCAGGTCACCGCTTAACTGTTGCGCGAATGCCCTTCTCGAGATAGGTTTTCTCCCTTTCGGAGGATGTTGTGGCAGAACAAAATATATCCATTCACTAAGAACATATTGATCATAGTGAAGAATACACACAGAGGCCAGCACTGGGTTTTCCTACTGCAGTTCATGCTGCAACACATTTGTATGAAAGAGTCTGTTGCACCTTTTGTTTCATTATAAAATTCAATTGCTGCAGGTTTGCCACTGTTATCCCTTATTTCTATGTCCTCGTGAGTAGTAGATAACAGAGCAATGACTTTCCCCTGCTTTGGTTTGTACGAAACAAGAGTTTTTGGCCCATCAAAACAGAACATCAACATGCCGATTTTTTCTTCTTCATTTCAAGGAGCTCAGGAAGTATCTCGCGTTTATTCTTCCTTATTGTTCCTACAACTGTCAGAGAGTAAGGTGGTTTCAAAAGGTCTTCGGCCAGTAGGACGGGGGTAAACCAACTATCCATGGTTACATTCCTATTCGAACCATGGATGGTCTCAGTCTGTTCTTTTACAAAATAATGAGCGAGAGGTTGACCAGACATATTCGTATTTTTCCCCAAATATGGCTTAGCATCAATCATATATTTGGTCCCAATGTCGTTCAACATAACAATTTTAATACCATATTTTGTGGGTTTGTTGAGGATGTACATCCTGAAAGGACAACGTCCACGAAATCCAATGAGTTGTTCATCAATGGTTGTGTAACTTCCTGGCTTGTATGAGTCTCACAGTTCTTGATAAACTCATCCCACACTTCTCGAATGGCTGCAAACTTGTCACTCGCTCGTCTCTCTACCCTAGTAGATTTATTATCGAATCTAAGGCAATTCAACAGAAAATCAAAACGCTCACTTGATATTGTCGCCTTATTTCTGTAACCACAGAAAGTTGGATCAAACAGCTTTCTTGTAGGAAGATGATTGGTTTTCATGGCTGCTGATAACACAAGTATACCAAAAAGAGCGTTGATTTCTTCCCTGCTTGTTTGAGAAATTGTTGCACTAGCTGTAGCATAGTTACAACTCTGAACTTGTATTTCCTCATTCGTGTGTTTTACCAGTTTATCTAAAATGAAATAGTTAAAGAATAAAGAAAACGATTCCATGGGTGTTGAAACATTTCTGGCTCCTCCTAAAGGGGTTTGCTTATATGAATTATGTTCCTGGCGGGTGTCTGGGTATTACGATTTCTCGATGGAAGTGCTGACCATTTATGTTTATTTCCCCCTCGTAGATTGGTCTTATTAGGGAATACAACATTCGGATGCCTAGCACTGGAAACAATCGGGTTTGAATTGCTATTAGTCGAATCAGGGTCCTCATCAGAGTATGTTGGCTCAGGATCACATCTTCTCTTTCTTCCCGGGTCGTCAGAATCATAGGAATCATCTAACTGTGGATTATATTCCGGGTCATATTCTCTGTCAGTTAATTCGATGTCGTCCTCTTCAAAGCCATCCTCCGGTTCACTGCACGTCTCTCCAGTTACTGCTGTGTTGTCGCCAGTGTCATCTACTTCTGTCAGAAGTTGTAGTATTGTGTGTGGGTCATCTCTGATATTCTCTGCCATCTGAAATATATTTCAATTTTCTGGAGTGGATTCTCGATTTCAACACACAATTACAGCTAATGCGAACGTAACAATGAAATTATATATCCCGATGTTAATAATGGGAGTACTCATTGACACAATATGCAATAAGATATTGGTTACTTTTACAATATGCAGAGTAAACGAATAAATAAATAAATAAATAAATAAATAAATAAATAAATAAATAAATAAATAAATAAATAAATAAATAAATAAATAAATAAATTGCAAATAAATGAATAAATAAATGAATGCATGCTCAACTACGTATAAAATATAAAAGTAACGTTGTCACTAAGCATTCGTACCTCAGATGACGGGGTCCCCGTAGAGACGGAATGAAGCAACGTACGGTGACACAACTGTTCTCTACAAGGTCAGGACTCACACAAAGGAAGCTAGAGAGAAAGTAAAGCAAATACCTTTGCGGGAGGGGGAAGGGAATGGGGAGCTACTAATATCCGCACGCGTCATCCGGCAGATGAAAGCTTAGTAATCCAGCTTTTACTACTTACTATTTTTGCAATAAACAGCCTCTTTTATTTTCAAGGCCATTGTTTCAGTATATCAGTCCAATCAGCAGGCATATTTATTGGTGCACTTTACTTGGCACAGCAACAACACTAGCAGTCTCGCTGTGCACCTTGTCTGCTCTTTGTCTGCTCTCAATCTTTTACTTGTTCATTTATTGCTGTGAAAATGATTATATATCCATTGTGCTTGACAAAACATAAGTGTGTTTGAGAGGTCTTGGAAAATATACTTGTACTGAATTTGATTATTACAAAGACAACTAGGAAAGTTTTGCAATGTGAGTGAATGCTTTAGACTTTTTCAAAATAATTTCTACCACACTCAATACATTCTCCATACGTTGCAACCAGTCACTGAACCAACTCTCCCACTTTTCTTCGGTTACATTTTCACACTCTTGATCCCATGCTACCAGAAGCTCCTCGTCGGATGCAAAACGCCGCCCTTTCAGCTTCATATTCACTTCTGGGAAGTGTGTGAAGTCACATGGGATAAGATCAGGACTGACTGTATGAAGGGTGATCAAGCACAGTCAACCCTGATCTGGCAAGAAAATCCATTGTTACATTAGCACGATGTGCTGGAGCATTGTCGTGATGCAAGAACCAAGTGTTGAGCCATGACCTTAGATGGAGCTGCTTGAGAGCCTGGATGACCTGAGGCAGACAACTCTCACTGTACTACTTCGCAGTAACTGTCCTTTGTGTTTCTGGCACAACCCGAGTCAGGATGCCCCGTTTAGTGAAGAATACTGCAAACATCAAGGGAAATGTTTGATACATTTCCAACAGAGTTTTTGTCTGGGCTGTCGCTCTCAAAACCTTTTCATCAATCAATCAATCAATCAATCAATCAATCAATCAATCAATCAATCAATCAATCAATCAATCAATCAATCAATCAATCAATCAATCAATCAATCAATCAATCAATCAATCAATCACCACTGATCTGCAATTAGGGCAGTCACCCAGGTGGCAGATTCCCTATCTGTTGTTTACCTAGTCTTTTCTTACATAATTGCAAAGAATCTGGAAATTTTTAACATTTCCCTTGGTAAATTATTCTAATCTCTAACTCCTAAATTCTGGCTGGTGGTGGGGTAGGTTTTAGCCTGGCAACAGTTACGTCGTCAGTGTAAGCACAATTTTCGTGAATGCCAAGAGCATTCATCCGTGTGCGACCCCACACGTTTCTCAGCAAGCCGGAGTTTTCATCCATGTGCGAACTCTTATGTTACGGAAATTACATAAAAATTTATGCTCAGTGTGTAAATATTTCAGTAGTGTAGTGCTTTCTGACAAAAGATTTTGGAGACTGTTGGACAGTGTAGAATGTGAGAATGGCAAGAACTGCTAAATGCAAATAGGGAAGGTTCATTTCGAAGACGGTTATTCACTGAAGAGACTCCAGTTGATGGAGTAAATGATAATAATGATGCTGATGTGTTGGAAGATGACTCCTATTCCTAAATTTCTGTTGATGAATTACAGGAACTGGATGAACTAGACAAGGAAGTAAATGCAATAAACCAACCCGTGTACAGTACTGTATACTGGAAGAGATGGGACAATACACTGGAACGTTCATGCACTGCCTGAAAATGTTAGGACTCTTGATGGCAATAAAATACGAACCCATTTATCAAAAGGTGGAAACTGTTTTACACTGATGATATGGTGAGTGACATAACCAAATTCACAAACATATGGATAGAGAAAAATCAAAGTAATTACTCACGAGAAAGAGACATTGTGAACATAACAACTGCAGAAATTCAAGCCATTTTTGTACATGTCTGGAATTCTGAAAGCTTCCCACCTGAATTTGAAAGATTTGGGCATCAGATGATATACGTGTGAAATTCTTTCAAAATTGTACGGCTCTCAAGCATTTTAATTTACTGCTACCTCTTAGATTTGACTATATGAATAGCAGAGAGGAACAAAAATCGCTTGATAAACTTGCACCAATCTGAGAAGTGTTCAAGAAATTCGTGGAAAACTGCCAGTGTAATAATGTACCATAATTACTCATGTCACGCATTGTTACAGTAGGCAATTATTGTGTTTTCTTGGTGTATTAATTACATCTTATTACTTCTGTAAAATATGTGTAGCTTTATAAAAATTCTGTCGCCGTTAGAATAAATTTAACAATTCTAGGATTCATTTTTGAAAAAGGTATGGAAAAATTTGTTTAATGCAGGCATATGACAGTATGCAAATTATTTACTGTAATATTCCAGCTATAAAGAAATATCACTGGGCGAGTTGGCCATGCGCGTAGAGGCGCGCGGCTGTGAGCTTGCATCCGGGAGATAGTAGGTTTGAATCCCACTATCGGCAGCCCTGGAATTGGTTTTCCATGGTTTCCCATTTTCACACCAGGCAAATGCTGGGGCTGTACCTTCATTAAGGCCACGGCCGCTTCCTTCCCATTCCTAGTCCTTTCCTATCCCATCATCGCCATAAGACCTATCTGTGTCGGTGCGATGTCAAGCCCCTAGCAAAAAAAAAAAAAAAAAAAAGAAATATAAATTATGACATAAATATACTTGGGTCGTTCAAAAATGATTGCCACTACAATTTCTTCATGTTTGCAGGAACCATTTTTTTTTTTTTTGCTAGTTGTTTTACGTCGCACCCACACAGATAGGTCTTATGGCGACGATGGGATAGGAAAGGACTAGGAATGGGAAGGAAGCGGCCGTGGCCTTAATTAAGGTACAGCCCCAGCATTTGCCTGGTGTGAAAATGGGAAACCACTGAAAACCATTTTCAGGGCTGCCAACAGTGGGGTTCGAACCTACTATCTCCCGAATACTGGATACTGGCCGCACTTAAGCGACTGCAGCTATCGAGCTCGGTAGGAACCATTTACTGAACAAACTAATACAGATTATATTACAGGTATTCTCTGCCAATGTCTATGCACTTTTGCTATCATTCTGACAGCTTCTGAATTTGCATAGCCAACCAATCTTTGGGGGTATCCCGGCACCACTGGTGGACAACTGGATGAAGTTCTTCATTGGTGGTGAATTTCTTACCCCGCATGACTTCTTTCATTGCGTCGAATACGGCAAAGTTGCTAGGAGCCAGATCCAGCAAATATGGAGTCTGTGGCAGCCCACACCTCCTTCATCTTCAAAACTTAATGGATGATGTGTGGAGGGTTCCCTGTGTTAGACCTGTTTCCTTCTCTATCAATAAGTCACCACTGATCTGCATTTAGGGCAGTCGCCCAGGTGGCAGATTCCCTATCTGTTGTTTACCTAGTCTTTTCTTACATTTTTGCTAGGGGCTTTACGTCGCACCGACACAGATAGGTCTTATGGCGATGATGGTCTTTTTTTTCATAATTGCAAAGAATCTGGAAAGTTATTTAACATTTCCCTTGGTAAATTATTCCAATCTCTAACTCCTCTTCCTATAAACAAATATTTTCCCCAATTTGTCCTCTTGAATTCCAACTTTATCTTCATATTTTGATCTTTCTTACTTTTAAAAACACCACACAAACTTATATGTCTACTAATGTAATTTACTTATTCAAAAGGTATTGTCAAATGTTCCACTTTTACAATACTAAAAGATTTTTTTATTTAATAAACAATTAACAAACATCGGTACATGTTTCGTCTATCTTGCAGACATCATCAACTGAATAATTGTAAGAATAAGTACAATAGACAAGGACAAAAACACCAATAAAATATTGTAATCAAGTTCTTTTTGGCGTGATGATGTATTAAAATATGATTCTTTCTGTAAGCTTTCCAAAAAGGATACAAGTAACTTGCATTGTTCATCGGCAACAAAGGTATGTGAAACTGTAAGGGCTCAGTATCCTAAAGACCGAGCGAGTTGGCTGTGCAGTTAGGGTCTCGTAGATGTGAGCTTGCAATTGGTAGATGGTGGATGGTGGATATTTTATGCAATACTAATGTAATTCCACATCATCTCTCTACTGACAGCTCAAAACATACCACTTACATTGCAATTTAAGAATCTCATAAGGGTGGGCACTCACGGGAGACCCCCTGTAAGACCTGGGTTTTTCTCTTTAAACAGATCGATTCTTGAGGGTACATTTTACACAGACATTTTTGCCATTAGACACTAATTTAGCCACTTTAGGATACACATTTTTTTGCTAGTGGTTTAACGTCATACTAACATATTGAAGGTTTTTGGCAACGGAAGGATTGAGAAGGCAGTGGGCATGACCTGTATTAAGGTACAGCCCCAGCATATGCCTCTTGTGAAAATGGGAAACCAAAGGAAACCATCTTCATGGCTGCCGACAGTGGAATTAGAATCCATCATCTACCGATTGCAAGCTCACAGCTACTAGACCCTAACCTCATGGCCAACTCGCTTGGTCTTGAGGATTCTGAGCCCTTCCAGTGTCACATACCTTTGTTGCAGATGAACAATGCAAGTTACTTGTATCCTTTTTGTAAAGCTTACAGAAAGAACTTTGCTGCTTTTCTTATGTAAGCCGCACTACCAGTAACTAGAAGCAATACATTATCGTATTTTACACCGTTTGGCCAAAGTAGGTTCATGGCTTCATTCAACAACCTAGGTACGGTGACATGGTTTGTACCAGGCATTTCTTTTTATGCTAGCAAGTAAGGATATTCATGAGAAGTTTTGTCACCACCACTACACTACTACTACCAACACTACATGTCTTACTTTTCTGCCACTTGTCTCTTGAATAATTAGTTTCAACAATGCTCACAAACAATTTTTCGCTATCACATACTGCCCAAATTCTTTGTCAAATTTCCTCGTAACATTTTCGGAGACATTTTTCCTTGATGTGGATTCAACTGGAGACTCAAAATTAATGTATTTATTTAAGGAAATTTCTCAGTCTCGATGATTTATTTTGCCTAGAGTAATGACGGTGCAAAGAAACGCTCTACATACATCTAAATAACACTGGGCCTACATTTGAAGTACCTGGTTCATCTGTAGTAACTGTCACGAACACACATGCGAAACATCCGCAATGTGCTTATTTCCAGGCAAATGCAGGATTACTTCAGAGCATTGATATGCACTTACTGTTTTACCACACGGTTGACAAAATAATACTTTTCCATCGGCAGTGAAAATATTTTTAAATTCCTCTACGTATTGTTGAAAATGTGATCTTGTACTCAGCATTGGCATTGTTTTGCAGGTTAAGACACATGTATTTACAGTGAATCACTGTTTCAATGAGAGAGAATGGCAACCAGACACTGAAGGAAATATTTTCTCTATCTTAGAAATCCAGACAAAATCACACAACCACAGGAATGATATACAGACCCGAACAACTAATCTTACGAGTGACACAAACCCACTATCTTCTGTTGGGGGAATATCTTTCTGGTGAGTAGTAGTTCAATCTACGGTATTCCCCATCACCTTATCTGTCCATGATTGTCATTTGCTGACGTTCTATAAACAGAATCTGAGTAGGAGGGAGGTCAACACCTCAGATCAAATCGCTGTCTCAAGGAAACGATGTAGCCAGTGACCAGCAGGTATTCTAACTTCTGGAGGGAAGTCCATAAATAGCCACAACACTCAGAAATATGATGTTAGATATACTATTAAAAACAATACCGTAATCGTAGAATGTGAATAACAGCATCATTTTATAACAGAAGCATTTTAAATTTTATTAACCCTCCAGTACTAACATGACAGATTCAAGCATTAGTGCTAACATCGGTCTGTGAGTCCAAAGTAATAAACATGCATATTTCTTATGTTTTCAAGCAAGTAAATCATTTATTAAAGAGAAACCACACTACAAAAATTAATTACTAAGTCCTGTAATGGTACTGTTAACAATAAAGAGGAAAAAGAAATAAATTCACCATTCTCAGGAGACACAAACACAGAAATAAATACTCTTAATGATTAACTAGAAAACAAACACAGAAATAAACATTCCTAATGATTAACTAGAAAACTTAGCATAATGGGGTGAAACGCTGGCAACCAGGAATGAGTTAGCTGGAAAATTTATAATATCCAATAACAGACCAACTATATTGGTATTATAAATTTATTCATTCAGAACAAATATTTCAGGTTTCCTATGGGAATCAACATCTTTATCATCTGATGGCCAGGCAAGCATCAATTTTAAAATAAGACAAAGTCTCTCATAGTGCATTGGCACTGCCGGTGGCTCCAAGTAGCCTACGCAGTGGCTTCCACAGTATGCACTAGCCATGCGTCTTGGTAGGTGTGCTATTTACCAACTGATAAGCCCAACTTAGCACAGTGGGTCGAAACGCTGACAACCAGGAATGAGTTAGCTGGAAAATTTCTTATGTCCAATAATGGACCAACTATATTGGTGTCGAACAGAAACTTTTTGCTTGCCCCTTATATTAATCACCTCTTCTACCTGGACATTATCATTACATTCAACAATTTTTACATACTGCTGACTGAATACTTTTGCTTTCTGTAAATTCTCACATATACACTCCCCTTGTTTATTAATGATTCCTGGAATGTCCTTTTCTGCTGAGAGTTACTACAGGACAGTTATCTATTTATATTTCTACTTAGAACAACAACCACCACCACCACCACCACCAAGAATGTAAAAGTACCTCCTTTCAAACTCTATAATATTCTATAACAAACATTTTACAGCAGATGGTTAGTGATAATTTCATCCTTGCTCCTAGATATATCAATGTGTGGCATAATGACATTCTTCCAAATCTTAAGATATCATCTCCATTCCTGCTCATTACTTTCAGCTGTGCACAAAGTGTTATACTGCATTTAAGTGTACTGGTATAGCTCTTACAAACAAAACAATATAAACAAAACTCTAGTAATTTATTAGAACAAGTTTTTCTCTAGTCAGAATTTATGAAATTTAAAGATATTCTTTTCCCTGAAAATTTCAGTGCCTCTCTGTCATAGCCTTGGTGTCTGAGCTGGTAAATCCATGGATTCACAAAACATATCAAGACTCATATAGTGCAGGTAAAATACATGTTTACATTTTCAGTGTTATAATGTAGATTGTAGTTGACATGCTTGAGCTGTCTCGAACGGATTGAAGGAATGAAAGAACAAACCTACTTTTACTAAGATTTATAGTTCTTTAAATGGTTTTTCTTGAAGATGTAATGAAAACAGTGGATTATCTCATCAATCTCTTTTAAAAAATCTAATTACTAGGGTATGACTTTCTAGAAAACAATAGTACCACTATAGATGTGGAAAAAATAGTTGAAAAAGCCTGCAAAAATAAGCTAGATAAGATGTAGATGTTAAGAAAAAATATTTTAGCATCTCCTTTGAATTTTCAGTTACACTTAATTAAATGAATATTTTAAAGAAATTCCTTCATGTAATCTGAGTTATGATTAATAACAGTTACATATGTGTACTTAATGAGTTATACTGTACTTTCACATTCGCCTAAACCAAACATATGATTATGTCTTGAATTCATAACACACAGACACGTATATTATGCATGGGCCACACCTTTCAAATCACATAAATTGAAGACAAAGATAAACTCCACATCTTCATGTAGGTGACTCCCTCCTTATTCCAGTTCTTCTAGATCTACTCTATCAAGCCCTAGACAAATTATTATTGCTTGCCAATTTCAATAGTGAGGCAGGAACCTACATTCATTTAGAAGGGGCATGTTTTGAGAGATTTTCATTTAGCTGATCATGGCACAGTACTCATCAGTCTAGCTCAAATGGGATGTTTGACAGGCTTGGTGTCTGGAGATTTCTTAGAAATTCAAGATCAGAATTTTGACAGCTAACTGCAGAACAAGCAGTTCAACTCCATCCACAGAACGAGATATTTACCAGAGAAATCAGACTTCTTTTGGGCAATCTATGGCTGATATTTAATTAATTTTGTGATATAAAGACACGAAATGTCATCAGAGATCTTTTACACGCCATTACCATATGATAGTGTGTGCTGAATGGACCTTTCTTTGGTTTGAGTCCCGGGGCTGCTAATCCGGGGTAGAAATGAAAAATCAATAAGACAGAATTACATTAAGCTGTAAACTAAAATTAAATGAAGGGCCTCAGCTACTATGTTGCAGTTATTTTTATCTGAAGCCATTTAGGCTGTGTGAGAGTCATTTTCAATGTTCCATTTTAGCTTACCAGATAGCAGAGATATCAGACTTCTTTTGGGCAATCTATGGCTGATATTTAATTAATTTTGTCGTATAAACACAAAATATGTCATCAGAGTTGCCTGCTGCCATTTCTTGATGGATACAGTACTTTTGTATCCATATCTTGGCACAGGCCAGAGTAAAGTGTAGCTTCCATCGAAGTCCCAGTCTCATCCATGGCTGTGACAATATGGAAGCTGCTGGGGTATGGGTGGTGCTGAGTATGACATTCAGAGCACAACTAGTGCATCTGAGTGTTATGAAAGGTGTTACTCATAGGGTCAGTCGTGCTGCAATAGCACTTTCTGACCCAGTGAGGAAAGCAATGGCAAACTACCTCACTCCTCGTCTTGCCTAGTACGCCTCATTTTGGTGCTGCCATTGGTTTTTGCGGTTTCCTTATAACCGCATAACCTTTGGTGGTGCTATTTGAGGATCCAACCAGCCTCTGGGCTGATGACCTAACAGACAGACATGTCATCAGAGATCTTTTACATGCCAGCACCATATGATAGTGTGTGCTGAATGGACCTTTCTTTTTTTTTTTTTTTTTTTTTTTTTACTACCTCTATCAGGTTGGAATTGACAACTCTCATGATTGGTCCATATTGAAACTGACTATAAGCAAAATTATAAAAAAGAAAATATATTTATTATCACCACCTATTCAATACATACCACGTGTTACGTGGTTGAAATTTACATAATACTACAACCTGTGACAATAAAGTTTGGTGATTAGTTCTGTACTATCAACACAGATTAACAATGCACAACAGTCACCTTACTGGAAAATTCTAAATTCCCATGGAGGGAATTAGATATTTTTCACCAATAGAGCATGTCAAAAATGTCAAAAACATATCAGATGTAAGGCTTTTCAGGCATTTGCTCTATTAACCAGTGTTTAATTGTTGAGATTGTGGAGATTTATCTCCCGTATGCAGTTATCAGACTGTGCCTCTTATAAGGGCTTCTGATAAGTTCACCTACATACATCCCAGCGTCAGTGGGTAGGGTCTGACACATCCCACTCTGATGAGTCTAGTGTCAGACCTAAGATGAAACACTGGTTAATAGAGCAAATGCCTGAAAAGCCTTACATCTGATATGTTTTTGACAGTGACCTTACTGTTCTTTGAAACAGTTCCCTCCCATAAGTATGCACTGCTGAGATCAGCGATACATGTCATGGAAACTTTGCAAGAAGGCTTCCTTTGGGATGGTGTTCAAAAGTCTCATCACATTTCGTTGGATGTCAAAGCGAGTTTGATGTGTGACTTTTCGGCTCTGACCTTTTTTTCAACGAAGGGATCCCGGAGAACACCATTTCATCCTTTGCTGTTTCGTTTCAGGGTCGTACCTGAGACACCAGGTTTCATCCTCAGTGACAGTACAGTTCAAGAAATTTGGTGTCGCATCCACCGTTTCAACAAAATCCTGTAAAACCTCTAAACATGCCGCTTCTGATCATCAGTCAAGTGATGTGGCACAAGATGAGAACATGTTTTCCTCTTCCCCAACTTCTGGGTAACGATTTGTTACACGGATTCATGGTTAATCTGCAGTTCATCCGCTATCAGCACACAGTTAATCGCCAATCGTTCGTGATTAATGTCCTCACCTTCTGAATGTTTTCGTCACTGACGGCGGTCGCCGGTCTTCCGCTACAGGGGTTGTCAGAAACACTTTTCCGGTCTCCTCGAAAATGGGTGAACCACTAGTACACACACTTCAAGGACAGTGCTTGATCTTCATAAACACACAGGCATTTCTTTCAGTGTCTTGCCAAGCTTAAAACAAAACTGTACATTGATCTTTAGTCGTTCATGTTCCTGTTCGCAGTTCAGAACCAATGCACTAAACCGCACTGGGTCAAACAGGTCATACACGGCACACACACGATGCTCAACTGAACAACGCTGGGAGCAGGTGGTCAAAACCTGTTGCTCGCAGGTGCAGCGTTGTGTGTCGCCAGTGTTGCCGGATCGACCGTTCTGACTCCATTCACCAAACTTTATTGTCACAGGTTGTATATAAACTTCTCAGGGACATGTCTAAAACCTTGTCTATCCATACATGGTTTAGAATGAAAGTTCCTTTACACATTAAAAACCTCTTAAAATTAATATGCTACAACTATACTATAAAAAGATGCCATTAAAAACCTCTTAAAATTAATATGCTACAGCTATACTATAAAAAGATGCCACATTACACACTATAAGTATCGGAAATTGATGGTATCTTGTACACATGAAAATTAAAAACTTTATCACGCTACAATTATACTGTAAAAAGATGCCACATTACATACTATGAGTATCGAGAATTAATGGTATTTTGTATACATGAAAATTAAAAACTTATTGGTGCTGTTCATTCTAGATTCTAAAAAAGTCCAAAGCTAAAATGGATCCTCTTCATAATAAATTACAGACCATTGGGATAGCAACAGTCTTGAGTAAAGAGTGTACTCTTCCTTGGGGACATTTGACCCAAATGTTCAATGTACCTGATCATGATAAAATCAATGCCAAATTAATTATAAACAACAGCTGGATGTTTAACAGTAAATTGGATAAGACTGAGTGTTGTTTTTAAAATGTTGTAATTATAACAATATTGATCATATGTTTTCTGTCGCGTGAAGCAGTGTCAGATTCCAAATTTAGGCTGCAGCTTAATTGTGAAATTGTGTCCTTGGTGTTTATGAACAGTCACGTGTGAATAATCAAATAATCTTTCTTGTTGATGTGATTGTTAGCCTTAAAAGGGATATTGTTCATGAAGGTTGTGCTAGGGTAGATCTGACTGTTCTGGCAGCTCCTGCCTGACTCAACTTCTTCTTCTTCTTCTTCTTCTTCTTCTTCTTCTTCTTCTTCTTCTTCTTCTTCTTCTTCTTCTTCTTCTTCTTATTATTATTATTATTATTATTATTATTATTATTATTATTATTATTATTATTATTATTATTATTATTATTATTATTATTATTATTATTATTATTATTATTATCATCGTGGCCTCCTTAGAGGCCTGATGCAGGTCTTTCGAAGTGATGCCGTATATGCGACCTGCAAGTCCGTGATGATGAGGCCCTACCTAGGATGATTTCTAATGATGAATAGGCACAAACACCCCACCCCAGATCCTTAGGAATCAACTAATGAAAGTTAAAATCCCTGACCCTGCTGGGAATCGAACCCGGGAGGTCAACATGCTAACCATTTAGCCATGGAGCCAGAGTAAAAAAATAAAAAAGTAAAAAATAAAATACCATGCATACATTCATTATCATTATAGACTGTTATGCCTTTCAGCGTTCAGTCTGGAAACCTCTGTGAATTTACTAAACGTCACCACAATCTTTAGTTCTATACCTCTTATCTTTAAATCGTTAGAAACTGAGTCTAACCATCATCATCTTGGTCTCCCTCTACTTCTCTTACCCTCCATAACAGAGTCCATTATTCTCCGAGGTAACCTATCCTCCTCCATTCGCCTCACATGACCCCGCCACCGAAGCCGGTTTATGCGCACAGCTTCATCCATACAGTTCATTCTTAAATTAGCCTTTGTCTCCTCATTCCAAATACCCTCCTGCTATTGTTCCCACCTGTTTGTACCAGCAATTATTCTCGCTACTTTCATGTCTGTTACTTATAACTTATGAATAAGATATCCTGAGTCCACCCAGCTTTTGCTCCCGTAAGGCAAAGTTGGTCTGAAAAGAGATCGATGTAAAGATAATTTGGTCCAGGAGCTGACTTCCTTCTTACAGAATACTGTTGATGCAACTGCAAGCTCACTGCATTAGCTTTACTGCACCTTGATTCACTCTCACTTACTATATTACCATCCTGGGAGAACACACAACCTAAATACTTGAAATAATCGAACTGTTCTAGCTTTGTATCACCAATGTGACATTCAATTCTGTTGAATTTCTTACCTACTGACATCAATTTAGTCTTGGAAAAGCTCATTTTCATACCATACTCATTGCACCTATTTTCAAGTTGCAAGATATTAGACTGCAGGCTTTTGGCACAATCTGCCATTAAGAGCAAGTCGTCAGTGTAGGCCAGACTGCTTACTACTGTGATAGTACATATATCACACCCTCACACTACATGTAAAAGTGAGGGATATTATTGTCAGTATTCGATTTATTATTATTATTATTATTATTATTATTATTATTATTATTATTATTATTATTATTATTATTATTATTATTATTATTATTATTATTATTATTATTATTATTATTATTATTATTTCATTTGTATATTTTGTCATTAATATTTGTAAGCTAGAAGGTCTCCATATGTAGGTATGAGTAATTTATTTTGTACAGTGGCTGGGAAAACATTGCTATATTGGACTTGGAAAATTTGGATGAGTCATGTGTCTACCCCAGTGTTTGATGACATGTACTTGTTGTTGTTGTCATTGGGAAGTTCTATGAATCATGTGAAGAGCCCAGAATCACACGAGCTTGTTGATGTTATACTCAGAAAGTTCTATGACTCATGTGAAACACCCCAGAGTTTGTTTTTTCTTGGGAGCATGAAGAAGTCCACGGCGTGGCCTTGACTAGAGGATACACTCATGATTGGCTGGTCAGGATCAATCTTGGCGTATCATGTGAGAGGAAGGGGAATGTTGATGTCTATCAAGATTGATCATACGGCGGGAAACCACACACTGTACGAGAAGGAAGTAGTGCAGACACACTGTACAGGAAGGAAGTAGTGCAGACACACTGTATGGGTAGGAAGTAGTGCTAACACACACGGGAGTGAAACTGGATATACGGTACTGGAGTGAGACAGCTACACTATACTGGACTGGACTTCAAACGTTGGTGGAAAGTAGTGTTTTTATGTTTGTGAAAAGTGACTGACATGCAACTATGTATTGCATCACTTTGTGGTGGTCTGGTATTACATGTTGCTGAAAGCTGGGAGGTGCTATATCTCAGACTTTCCATAATTTATGCTCAGGAACGACAAGCGTGTTTTGTTCAAATGTATATATCTTTACAACAAGTGTTAAAGTCTGTGAACACAGTATTACGAGGTACAGTATCTGTGTGATTTTATAAGTGCTGATTATGAGAATCGGCAAGTCGTGTTGATACAGAGACTGTGAAGGGTTCTTATATACCTATATGTACATTGTTCAACGAACTAACTACAAATGGTGGCTTAGGTCTCGCTTTCGTTTCCTACTGTTTTCATTGTTGTTGTTATAAATATGGAGTCTTCCAGCAATCTTTTGTTTGTGTATTATAAGTGTATTTTGGTGTGTTGATGAGGTGCTCATGCACAGATTTTATTGAGAATATAGTTAGATATTTTAGAATCAGTGGAGTTATTGATGAACCTAGGTGCAGCTCCTACCTATTTAGTCATTTCCAGAAGTTTTGGTAAGGCCTCTAGCAGATGTACCATTACGCAGCATTATGTACACGCCCTGGGAGATAAAGAATTATCATGCTCTATCTAAATTCGAGGGATCCATTTTGGTGAACTCTGGTGCCCATACTACAGACATTTTGGTTAATTATTTTTATTAATTTAATTTAATTTATTTCAAGTATTTTATTCAGTTTTGAGAAATTTTATTTTATTCAGTTATTTATTTATATATTTTATTTATGATATTTTATTATTATTTAATAGTATTTATCAAACAGTTACAATTGGCTGCCCAACGTGTGGCTGAATGATTGGTACATCTGTTAGGCTTATAAGCGTAGGTGCACTTGTGAGGTGTGGTTAGAATTCTACAAACTATGTCAGTGAGGTGTTTTATATGTATGTGATATATATGTTGGAGTATCAAGAAATGTTTTAGCGAGTTGAGTATTATAAAAGTGAGAAATAGAGAGGTTGTTAAAGTTGATTTGTACTATGAATCAGGATAACAGAGGCCAACCACATTGAGTTTATCTAATTTAAGTGAGAATAGCAAAATGGCTGATAGTGGGTAAGGTCAATCGGCAACGATAGGTGAGGAATCGAGTAACCCGTCTCAAACTCAGAATGTAGGGGATCAAGGCGAGGCTTCAATGCTCAGCATGCTTAAATCACTATTTGATGGACAGAGTAAAGAGTTGAAGAGTGAACTGAATTCTTTAAGTAATGATTTAAACAGTAAGAGTGATGAATTATCCAGTAAGATGGATAGTCAGAGGCTTGAACTGTCCAGTAAAATCAATGATAATAATAATAATAATAATAATGTTGAATTGTCCAGTAAGATTGATAGACAGAGTAAAGAGTTGAAGAGTGAATTGAGTTTTTTAAGTAATGAAATATACAGTATTAACAGTGAATTAAACTCAGTTAGTACGGAACTGTCCAGTATGAGAATCAGATTAAGGAGTTAAATTCAGCGAGTGTTCAACTGTCTAGTAAAATTGATAGTTTAAGCAGTGCTGTGAATGGTAAAATAGATTAATTAAACCAGAAGTTTGACCTTCAAAGCAGGGAAATTCAGGGTGTCAACAATAAGGTAGAAGCTCAATGCTTGGAATTGACTGAGAAAATTGAATGCCAATTTAATGTAGTTAGGAAGGAATTTGTTGAAAACAGTAAGGAATGTGATAAGAGAATAGAAATAGTGGAAGATAAAGTCAAAGAAATAGATAGCATTAAAACCAGTCAGAATATTTTAGCAAAGCGAATAGATGAAAAGACTGAGAAATTGGAAAAATACCTCAGGTCAGTAGAAGGAAATGCCAGAATGGTAGTTGAAGAAGGAATTAAAGCATGTCATGTGAAGTTAAGACAGGAGATCAGTAAAATCCAAGTAGGTAGCAGTATATGTAGTAGGTACGTATCTTGTACGAAGGACTCTGAATTACCCAAGTTTAATGGTCAGCAGTTTAATCCGATGGAATTCTTGAAAACGGTGGAGAAGCGGTTTTCCAAGAGTCTTGACGATGGTTTGATTGAGTGGAGTATGGTTGATGAGATGTTGGATGTTGCATTTGTTGGAGAAGCAAGATCTTGGTTTCAAGTTTATAGACAGGGTATTTTGAGTTTGGAGGAATTTAGGGAGAAATTTAGATCTAAATTTTGGAGTGAAGCTATTCAGGGAAGGGAAAAAGATCGCGTGCTATTTGGCAAGTATAGACCTCAGGAAGGTGTGTCTATGACGGAGTATTTCTTGGCGCATGTTCTGATCAGCCAGAATATTGAAGGTCTAGCATCGGAGAGAGATACAGTCCGCCAGATGTTGAGGCATTTTCCTGAGAAAGTCGGATTAGCTGCATATATGCAGAATATAGTTACTATTAAGGAACTAGAGCAGCTTTTAGAGAGGTTTGATGCTTTATAAGGGCAGGGGAGGACTAGGCAAAGTGAAGGTAGAAATTACTGGGATAATGGGAGACAAGGTAATTAGCTAGGGGGAGATAGGAATAATCAGAATTTCAGTTATTCTAGGCAAGGGAATCAGGGTGGTAATTCTGGAAGGGGAAACAGACACCATAGTCAGGGAGTTTAATCACCGGGAATATTATGGCAGAAGACTGAATCAAGGGGAATCAGAAAGTAGGGGGCTTACTGATCAAAGACCTCTAGATCAAGTGCAGAGATATGATAATAGTGAACAGTCCATGTCAAGTAATTTAAACCGGAATCGGACTTCTTAGTTGGGTCAGATAGGGAGTGCGATACCGAAATTCCTATTCAGGCGATGAAACAGGTAAGTTATGAGGTAGACGTGAAAAAGGAATTATTGAATGACCATGTGTTTTGTGATCAGGGTGATTTTCAGTATAGGGGGTGTGATGAAAGTACGAAAGATGTGTCGGATGACTTACTTTGTGCTAGTGGTGATGGTAGTAGCGATGTTGCGATTGATAATCTTACATAAGTTTCTGAAGTTGAAAGTGAAGTTTTTGTGAAATTGATGAAGGTTGTTTAGTGAGTAAAGAATGTTTACAGAGGATACATCAGAGTGAGGATGTCTTTGTTGATTTAAGTCTACGTGAGGAGATTAAGGTTAGGTCCATTATGTGTGAAAATAATGACTTTGAGATTAATGAAACTTCTGGTAAGAGAATCGAGTATAGCATTGTTGACATGAAGGTAGTGAAAGTAGGAACCGGTATGGAAGGTGGTGAAGATGGATTAATTGTTGAAGCCCATACATCATATTGTCAGAGAGTGTGAAACGCGTGCATACACAGGCAGCAAAGTGGATTTCCTGATGGCAACTCCAGAAGCAATACAGTGGATCAGTGATTTTGACATTCAGTTGTAGGGAGCCTTTTCTTGTTCATTGTTTTCTTGTTATGTAAATATGTATATAATTTATATCTGAACTCAACTTGATTGTATGGGCCATACGCTAAATAAATAAATAAATAAATTGTTGAAGCATTAAGTAGTAATGATAGCAATTTCATAGTGAATTATGGTAATAATTTGTGTAACAGAGTGAGCGAGAGTGAGAATGGAAGTGTGCGTGAGATGAAGGAAAGTCTATCCCAGTAAGTGTGTAACATTTTATTTAAGACTGAGAGTTGTGTAAATGATTTGAATAACGTGTTATAGGATATCGATGTTGAATGTGTGAAAAAGTATGTGATCTGTTTGCTTGCATGAATTGTCAGTATGTGGAAGAGAAAATGTAGCGAGATTCTTGCGCATTTCAGAAAGAGGGATTTGTTGTTTATGAATGTTCTGAATGAAAGCGTGTATGATTCTTGTGTGACTGGATGGGATGAATGTTTGTATGTGAGATAGATTGGATTCTAGATTTATTTAGATTTTATTGCAGTACGCATTTCTCGCTTATCGATGCTGATGTTAAGTTTATATCTAATTTTTCATTTATATCTGGGCTTGCATACTGTGGACAGTAGAATAAACAAGTGCGCTTATCAGTTTCTAACTTCTGACAACAAGGTCCTTGGGACATTTAATATCCATAGTCTCCGCAGATATAAGAGATAGGATCTGTACCTTGGATATATATATATTATCAATTTTGAGTTATGTGTTCAGTAATAAGAAGGGATTGTGTTCAAGGATATATGAAACAATTGGAGTTGCTTGTATATAGCCATATTATTATTATTATTATTATTATTATTATTATTATTATTATTATTATTATTATTATTATTATTATTATTATTATTATTATTATTATTATTGTTTGGACAAATTGTATATCACGTGTGCGAATACAATGCAGTAGACACAATGTATATGTCTTTATCACAGTAGTTTAAATGTTCAGTTATGCAATTCTAGGGTTATTTATGAAGATCTGTTGTATGGTGAAAAATAATAAATGATATCATCGATTCATCAAGGGGGCATTATGTGATAGTACATATATCACACCCTCACACTACATGTAGAAGTGAGAGATATTATTGTCAGTATTTGATTTATTATTATTATTATTATTATTATTATTATTATTATTATTATTATTATTATTATTATTATTATTATTATTATTATTATTATTATTATTATTATTATTATTATTGTTGATGACGATGACGTTGTTGTTGTTGTGGTTGTTGTTGTTGTTGTTGTTGTTATCAGTATTTCATTTGTATATTTTGTCATTAATATTTGTAAGCTGGAAGGTCTCCATATGTAGGTATAAGTAATTTGTTTTGTACAACGGCTTGGAAAACATTGCTATATTGGACTTGGAAAATTTGGATGAGTCATGTGTCTACCCCAGTGTTTGATGAGATGTACTTGTTGTTGTCGTCGGGAAGTTCTATGAATCATGTGAACAGCCCAAAATCACATGGGCTTGTTGATGTTGTACTCGGAAAGTTCTATGACTTATGTGAAACACCCCAGAGTTTGTTTTTTTCTTGGGAGCATGAAAAAGTCTACGGCGTGGTCTTGACTAGAGGATACACTCATGATTAGCTGGTCAGGATCAATCTTGGCATATCATGTGAGAGGAAGGGGAATGCTGATGTCTATCAAGATTGATCATACGGCGGGAAACCACACACTGTACGAGAAGGAAGTAGTGCAGACACACTGTACGGGAAGGAAGTAGTGCAGACACACTGTATGGGTAGGAAGTAGTGCTAACACACACGGGAGTGAAACTGGATATACGATACTGGAGTGAGACAGCTACACTATACTGGACTGGACTTCAAACGTTGGTGGAAAGTAGTGTTTTTATGTTTGTGAAAAGTGACTGACATACAACTATGTATTGTATCACTTTGTGGCGGTCTGGTATTACATGTTGCTGAAAGCTGGGAGGTGCTATATCTCAGACTTTCCATAATTTATGCTCAGGAATGATAAGCGTGTTTTGTTCAAATGTATATATCTTTACAACAAGTGTTAAAGTCTGTGAACACAGTATTACAAGGTACAGTATCTGTGTGATTTTATAAGTGCTGATTATGAGAATTTGCAAGTCGTTTTGATACAGAGACTGTGAAGGGTTCTTATATACATATATGTACATTGTTCAACGAACTAATTACAAATAGTGGCTTAGGTCTCGCTTTCGTTTTCCCACTGTTTTCATTGTTATTGATGTAAATATGGAGTCTTCCAGCAATCTTTGGTTTGTGTATGATAAGTGTATTTTGGTGTGTTGGTGAGGTGCTCATGCTCGGATTTTATTGAGAACATGGTTAGATATTTTCGAATCAGTGGAGTTATTGATGAGCCTAGGTGTAGTTCCTACCTATTTAGTCATTTTCAGAAGGTTAGGTAAGGCCTGTAGCAGATGTACTAGTACGCAGCATTATGCACATGCCCTGGGAGATAAAGAATTATCATGCTCTATCTAAATTCAAGGGATCCATTTTGGTGAATTCTGGCACCCATACTACAGACATTTTGGTTAATTATTTTTATTAATTTAATTTAATTTATTTCAAGTATTTTATCCAGTTTTTGAGAAATTTTATTTATTCAGTTATATATTTTATTTATTTATGATATTGTATTATTATTTAATAGTATTTATCAAACAGTTACACTATACTTCCGCCTAACTAAATCCTTCCCTGCCTCTTTATACCTTTCAGCAGATGATCCATGTAAACTACGAACAACAAAGGTGAAAGAATACAGCCTTGTCTAACCCTTAAAAGTACCCAGAACCAAGAACCATTCTACCATCAATTCTCACTGAAGCCCAATTGTCAATATAAATGCCTTTGATTGATTTTAATAATCTACCTTTAATTCCATAGTCCTCCAGTGTGGCAAATATCTTTTCCCTCGGTACCCTGCCGTGCGCTTTCTCTAGATCTACGAAACATAAACACAACTGTCTATTCCTCTCGTAGCATTTTTCAGTTACCTGGTGAGTACTGAAAATCTGATCCTGACAGCCTCTCTGGGGTCTGAAACCACACTGGTTTTCATCCAACTTCCTCTCAACGACTGATCACACTCTCCCTTCCAAGATGCCAGTGAATACTTTGCCTGGTACACTAATCAATGAGATACTTCGATCGTTGTTGCAATCCATCCTGTTCCCTTGCTTATAGATAGGTGCAATTACTGCTTCTGTCCAATCTTAAGGTACCTTACCGACACTCCATCCTAATATTATTCTATGAAGCCATTTCATCCCTGCCTTCCCACTATACTTCACCATTTCAGGTCTAATTTCATCGTGCTGCTTTATGACAATGGAGTTTATTTACCATCCTTTCCACTTTCTCAAGCATAATTTCACCATCATCATTTTCCCCCTCCCCATGAGCTTGGCTGTTCGCAACAACAACAACAACAACAACAACAACAACAACAACAACAACAACAACAACAACAACAACAACAACAACAACAACAACAACAACAACAACAACAACAACAACAACAACAACAACAACAACAACAACAACAACAACAACAACAACAACAACAACAACAACTATAATCATAATAATATAATAAACATTATTATTAATGTTAACAGTGGGCTTTCAAAAAAGGAGTAACATGATGGAAGAACCTTTTGAATCACAAGGTTATAGAATTTATAATGGGATACCTGACCAAGGAGTTAAAAAACAATGTCTCCAACTTGGAACAGAATTTATAGTGAATTTAAAAATAATACACAGTTAAAAAAAAGTAGGGGAACATGTTTTGTAATGTCTGGTATGTTAACGTTAATTTGGTAGATGAGGTTGAGACCTTAGCTACTCAGGGTATGTCAAATCGGAGTTATACTCCATCTGTAGGCGTAACCATGCATTAAACTGTCAGGTGAACCCTCAAAACAAAGTGAATAGCAGTGTGTCCATGTGTTGTTGTGAGGTACACAGACTACTGCGGTCATTTGAGCACGTTGTACGTCAACCAGCATATCCTATGAGACATCTTAACAAGGTTAAAGTCACAAAGGCCATCACTTTGATCCAGGAAGGATAGACTTTTCGTTATGTTGCTGTGGATCTCAATGTCTTTCCTTTAATTATTCAACGCTTGTGGAATCGCTACAGTGAGACAGGCCAGTTCAAAAGGAGTGTTGGACAAGGTCATGGATGCATGACAACCCCACAGAATGACCAATATCTGACCATCTGTGTGTTAAGGCGTCGTTCAGCAACTGCCAGAGAACTGCAACAAGACCTCAGGAGGGTCACTGGAGTCACGGTGCCTGACGAGACAGTAAGGAACAGGTTAAAAGAAGTGTTCTTACGACCCAGACATCCTGTTCGAGTGACCCGTTTAACGCAGCAACGTCACGCAGCTCGCCTTCTGTTTGCCCGTACCCATGTCAACTGGCAACTTCACCAATGGAGACCTGTGTTGTTCACAGACGAGTTCAGATTTCCCCTGGCACAGCGTGATGGACGCCAACGTGTTTGGAGACACTGTGGTGAGCTATTGGCTTTACGTCGCACCGAGACAGATAGGTCTTACGGTGATGATGGGACAGGAAAGGGCTAGGACTGGGAAGGAAGCTGGTGTGGCCCTAAATAAGGTACAGCCCCAGCATCTACCTGGTGTGAAAATGGGAAACCACGGAAAACCATCTTCAGTGCTGCGACAGTGAGGTTCGAACCCACTATCTCCCGAATACTGGATACTGGCTGCACTTAAGTGGCTGCAGCTATCAAGCTCAGTATTGCTGTGGTGAGCAGTACATGCCAAATATTGTCCAGGAAGGTGACCAATTCGGACAAGGTTCTGTGATGGTGTGGGGATGCATCAGTATTGTTGGTCGTACAGATCTTTTCGTTGTCTGTGGTAATCTTACTGCTGTGGGATACATCAAGCAGATACTGCTACAGCATGTAATGATTGTTGCATATGGTGTTGGCCCTGAATTTGTACTCATGCCGACAATGCCAGGGCTCATGTAGCGCACATCACCAGAGCTGTCTTGCGAGAACTGGACATTCAAGAGATGGAATGACCAACAGTGAGTCCCGAGCTTAATCCCGTTGAGTATGTGTGGGATAGGCTTGATAGAAATGTTCGTGGGCATCCTGTTCCACCACAGATTCTCCAAGACCTCAAACAGTGTCTCGTTGAAGAATGGGACCTGATACCGCAACATGACCTCCGTCGACTTATACGGAGCATGGCACGTAGGTGCCAAGTTGTGATAAATGCTCATGGAGGACATACACCATACTGAGGCTTTCCAACTGTGACAGAAATCCATCCTGGAGGATTGTTATCACTTTGTTTTCGCCCCTTTGGACATTTCCGCTTGTGTTCTGAAAACGAACGTGAATCCATTGATGTCCTTTTGTATACTTTAACGGTAAAGGAAAAAGGTTTAGTTGGTAATATACCTGGGTGTGAAGTATTGTTTTGTGTGGAGCATGGCATACATTCAAAAACATGTTCGCCTAAGTTTTTTTGAATTGTGTACATTCTATAATTCATTTTCAAGCAATATCACCAAGAAATGCAACTTTTACCTTTAAAACAACAAACAAAATTTATACAATAAGAAATGCCCATGCCCCTACTAACAAAAAAAATTTCTAAAACAAAGTAAGAAGGGGATAAATAAGATTTTATTGGGGGGACTTTAATGCCCAATTAGGAAGGGAAAAATAGTATAGAGATATAATCGTGTTGAAAAAGGCATGATGAATCAGAAAGTAATAAGGTCAGCATGGTTTATATTAAAATGACACTATTTATTACATACGGAAATCACAAGATGGATGCAGTGAAACAATAGACATGGAGATTACAATCGTGACGTGTCAGAATGGAGAAAGAAAACGTAGTGTGTAGGTGGCGCTACTTGGTGGCTCAGCCAGAGTCATATGAATATATATTCTCAACACCCCCTCTCGAAGGCTGAACCAACTTCAACGTTTCAGTCTTCTGACACCCAGACACTCTAAACACTTCCAGTGCTTATCCTTCGGTAGTCCCTTGGTTAATATATCTGCAGGCATCTTCTCAGTTGACAAGTATTCGAGATGAATGTCCCCAGATGAAAGAACCTCTCGAACAAAATGATGTCACACATCAATGTGCTTAGTCCGAGAGTGGAAAACAGGATTTCAAGCAAGTTTCTGAGCTCCAATGTTGTCGTTGTATAGCTGCACTGTCGACACGCTGTTAATGCCTATCTCCTTTGCTAGTCTTAATAAGTGCACTGCCTCTTTTGAAGCCTCACTAAAGACCATATATTCAGCCTCCATTGAGGACAATGCCACTGTCTGTTGTTTCCTGGATTCCCAAGATACGACTCCGCCATACATTGTGAAGGCAAAGCCAGTGTATGACCTGCAATCGTTGATGCATGCAGCCCAATCAGCATCTACATAGCCAGTTAAATTTCTGGTATCGCTTCCAAAGGTGATTCCCACATCAGAAGAACCCTTCAGGTACCTCAGTACCCTCTTTGCTGCTTGCCAGTGTTCTTTGCCCAAAGAATCATTGAATTGGCTTAAGACGCTCACTGCACGAGATATGTCTGGATGCGTTGCGGTTGATAGATACATAAGAGCACCTATGAGCTCTCTGTAGGGGGGCCTCTCACCATCATCATTGGACCAAGTACTTGATCTTGACAGTTTAATTCCAGCTTCAATTGGTGTGGCCACGGGCTTGCAATCAGACATTCAAAAGCGATCTAAGATGTCCATAACATAACGTTTCTGTTTCAAGGTTATACCAGATTCATCTCGAGAAAACTCAATCCCGAGACAGTACTTAATGTCTCCTAGGTCTTTGACCTCAAACGACTTTTGTAGAAATTTGTGGACCTCGTCAATTTCTCTCGAGTTCCATGACAAAACTAAAATGTCATCAACATAAACTATGCTTAGGAGAGCATCAGCATCAGAACCCTTCACATAGACGCTCGAATCGCCGGACGTTGGTTTGACACCAAGCTTTAGTAGTTGCTCGTTCAAGCGTCGGTGCCAACAGCGGCCAGCCTGCTTCAAGCCATACAGAGCCTTTTTAATACGGCACACACAATCCTTGTTCAACATCTTCAGCATCCTTTTGGCTTCAGCTATAATCTCGGATGTTGCATTACTTTCCTGTATTTCTCTGGTGTACTGTGGTACTTCCATAAAGATTTCCTCTTCAACGATTCCATTTAAGTATGCAGTTGTTACATCGAATTGTCGGACATACATTCCATGATGAGCAGCGAGCGCAATAGCCATTTGTATTGAGCTGAGTTGTGCTATTGGTGCAAATGTTTCAGTATAATCTATACCTGGTCTCTGGGAAAAACCCCTGGCCATGACTCTAGCCTTCCTTCTTGTGATCTCACCATTTGCTCCGTACTTATTCCTAAGGACTACACGACTTCCAATCGTCGTCCTATTTTCTGGGTGGTCTACGAATCAGACACACCGAATCAGTTTGTCCTCCATCGTGTTCCTGGTAAAGCTTTCGAGGTCTGCCTCATGCTCCTGAACGAATCATTTATGGTCTTCCTTAAGCATGTCGAGATTGTTGTATTTCTGGTTTTGGTTCATTTTCAAAACCAAGAAATTCTTCTTCAGAACTATCCGGATCTTTGGTGCTTTCTGTACATTCTGTATCTCTAGGAGTTATGTTTACATTGATGAAAGGATCAACCTGCACTGGCACTATTCTGGGATGATCTTCATCAAAGCGCTCTGCATTTGGGTGCTGACTTGGAAAAATATCAAGATCGTATTTTTGCTCTTTTCTGTCTCCTTTCAGAAACTTGACATCACGAGAGATTTCCACTTTTCGTTCCTGTGGTATCCAAATTCTGAAACCCTTGGACTGCTCCGCATATCCGAGGAATATGCCCCTTTTTCCCCGAGGGTCGAATTTTCCTATGTTCGGCGATCGATTTAGCCAGTAGGTTTCACATCCAAATTTTTCGAATTTACAAACATTTGGAACCTTTCCAGTCCAGGCTTCGTAAGGAGTTCGTCCACCCAGTTTATTCGTAGGACATCTATTCCTAATGTAATTCGCTGTTGAAACAGCCTCTGCCCAGAAAGAAGGAGGAAGTTCGGACTGCATTAATAAACATCTGGCCATCTCGACGAGTGTACGGTTTTTCCTTTCCACTACTCCATTTTGTTCCGGGTTACGTGGAATCGTCAGGCGTCGTAGGATCCCGCAGCTTTTTAACAATGCGTCGAATTGGGAATTCACGTATTCCGTACCATTATCAGACTGCAAAATCTTTATCTTCGCGTTTTTCTGTGTTTCCAGACGTTTTTTGAAGTCCTGAAACTCATTTACGACTTCATTTATCTGACGAAGAAACTTCACTTCGCACCATCCTGTCGCATCGTCGACGAATGTGACGAAGTAACGCGCGTTTCCATTCGAGGAAACCCTCATAGGGCCGCAAATATCGGAATGAATCAATTCCCCTGGTTCCATTCTCCTATCGGACTTCTTCGGAAAAGGGGTACGTGTCATCTTTCCTTGGAGACAGATCTCACATTCAAAATTCTCTTCAGTGTCGATGACTTTGATTCCCTTTATCCTTTTATTCTTCACTGCCTCACGTAGATCCGTTATGTTTAGATGTCCCAATTGAATGTGCCAGTCCATAATAGACCCTTTGCGCGTATCTTCAGTTCGGGCAAGTTTTCCCTGTTCTTCGGCGTATAACCCATTAACGTAATAATGTCCGTCTTTTCTATGTGCAATGAATAAGGTACTATCGTTCGCATCTGTAACTCGAGCGGATGTTTTGTCAAACACTACGCGGTGACCCCTGTCTACGATCTTCCCGACTGAGAGTAGATTAGTACGCAGATCAGGTACCGGTACGTATAATGTATCGCATAGGTTGAAACTTTTATCACAACCATCAACGCTTATTCACATTGTCACAATACCTTTTGCACTTATTTTCGTTGTAGAACTGTTCGCTAACTTTAAATCGTCAGCAACATTGGATTCTACTGTGAAAAACAGTCCAGATTTTTATACATGTGCTATGTACAGCCACTGTCGAGGCACCACACTGTATCTGCGTCGCGGTCCGTCACGAACTTGCACGAGTTCAGTTCTGATGTAATATATAGCGAGGTACTTACTTCGGCCTTGTGAGCATTGTCATGATCATTTTTACTCGATTTGCACTCCTTCGCCTTATGACCTATCCTTTTACAACGATAGCAACGAAGAGATGTGATCCTCCTTTTTCGCCTTTATCGACTTTGCTTGTGGGCTTTCTATAATTCTTGTTCTTGTATTTTCGTTCAACAGTCATACAATTTTGCATCATGTTGTTTCGGTTCACTGCTCCTCGCGTCACTTTCTTCGACAATTTTTATGCGTAATACATCGGGCTTTGGAAGTTCGTCGCGAGATTCTATCGCACACCGAAAGTATTCGAAACTGGCTGGCAAGCTATACAGAAGTAATATGGATAACAAATCATCGTTGATTGCCACGTCCATATCATTGAGCTTGTCACGGCGTCGAAAAATCTCCGCAAATGATCGCGTACATCTTCACTCATTCTTTGAAGCACGATCTGCTTTAATAATGTTGCTTTCCGCGCTGGCCCCTTCGATTGGTACATCGACTCTACTTTTAGCCACAGTTCGCGCGAAGTACGGTAACACAACCTTTTACCTGTTTCAAATCCGAGGGTTGAATCGCCAAGATGATATCTGACATTGCTTCACTGTCATGTTCTTCCCATTCTGTAATAGCGGCCGCGTTCTCGCTGATCGGTTCAGGTTTAACCTTCATCCCAGCTGCGTACGGTACGCCCACGTACGATTTTTTACTAACACAGCCTTCATGTGAATTTTCCACGTGTCAAAATTGTCCTTTGAGACAACGTCTCGATGCGTACCATACTTGAAGTGTTCATCTTCACACACTATTTCTTCGCAGAGGACACTTGGCTAAATGTTTAACTCAACCTCGCCAACCGTGCGCACAACGTTATTTTCACGCGTCTATTTTCCAGTGCATTTTATCACTAGGTACACATTTAATCACTTTCCACCGCGCATTCTGGGCCCGTAACCTGTTGAAAAAGGCACGATGAATCGGAAAGTAATAAGGTCAGCACGGTTTATATTAAAATGACACTATTTATTACATACGGAAATCACAAGATGGATGCAGTGAAACAATAGACATGGAGATTACAATTGTGACGTGTCAGAATGGAGAAAGAAAACGTAGTGTGTAGGTGGCGCTACTTGGTGGCTCAGCCAGAGTCATATGAATATATATAAATATTCTCAACAAATCGGAAAATGGGCTCCACATAAATTTACAAACAAGAATGGCCAACGACTTGTTGAACTTTCCAGAGAGCATAACCTTATATCTAAATCAACACATTTCAAAAGAAAACCAAACAAGCTTAAAACTTGGAAGCATCCTGATTGGAGGAAAGGGGAATGGCAGCTAGACCATGTTTGCATGGACAAATTTTTCTATAAGGAAATTTATAGTGTAAAAGTATTAAGAGGAATAGATACTGGTTCTATCACTACATTGTCAAAATTAAACTTACACTGAAGAAAATGGAAATTGCAACACCTAGAAGAAGACATTGCTGCAATTGAACATGCAGAACGAGTGTTCGGTTGTGATTCGATGATTACACTTTCAGGTCCATCTGGCCGCAAGTTTGGACAGGATGTGCCCACTACGAGCTGCAATACATTGATGAATTCATCGAGGCATGGAGTCAATAAGGCCCTGGATCGCTTCCTGAGGAATTGTGGCCCATGCTTGCTGCACTGCACGGGTCAGTTGTTCCAGAGTTGTGGGTGGCTGAGGACGGTTGGCCAGTTGTCGACTCATCATGTACCACACATGCTAAATAGGACTGAGGTCCGGGGATCTGGCGGGCCATTCTAAGGTTGTGATGTCTTGGAGAGCTTCCCTGGAGATGCACACAGTGTGAACCCGAGCATTGTCCTGCTGAAACATCCCATTAGCAATATTCGCCATCATAGGGACAACCACTGGATTGAGTACCCTATCAACGTACTGTCGAGCAGTCATAGTGCCCTGAACAAGCACTAATTGTGATTTCACATTAAAGCCAATAGCTTCCCAGACCATAATGCTTAGTGTTGGCCCTGTGTGCCTCTCGACAGTAAGATCTGGGCGGCCCTTCTCCGCGGTACGTTGGCGCACACAATTGCGGCAATCACTGCGGGCAAGACAGAAGCGTGATTCATCACTATGCCATTTGTCGACCCACGTCGATCTTTCTCGACACCAGGCCAGCCTTACACGTCGCTGTTGTGGGGTCAATGGAACACGTTCTGCAGGGACATGGGCTCGTAAGCCAGCTGCACGCAGGTGATTACCAACTGTTTGTTGTGTAACGTGGGGTGCCACAGCTGCTCGAATTTGTGCTGCTGTTACATGGGGTTCCATCCGGGCCATCTGAATGATGCGGTGATCCTACATGGCATCATTCCATATCTTGAAAATCAACACAAATGACCAATGCCTTCCTGGGGTTGCAATTTCCATTTTCTTAAGTGTAAATTCACATGACTAAAGAAGAAGAATATCAAAACTAATAAAGAGGCATTATGACCCCACACCAGTTGCCGTAATTAAAAAAAAATGATAAATATAAGGAAGTCACGCAAACAATTAAACTGACAGATGACCTTGAAGAATTGATCCCAGTTCTCAAAAAACAGGCTGAAAATTTAGCTCCACTGAACAATGTTACAAGTCGTCCATTTCCATTTCTTGATACACTGAACCATTGTAAAAAAAAACATACCTGGTGAACCAGTTAGGCTTTAGACCCTTGGGAAGTTGTGCTGAATAGATCATCACACTAAAATTAATAATGGCATACTACAGAAAACACAACAAGCCTATAGTAATAACATTTGTTGACTTTAAAAAAGGCATATGATTGTATACATAGACCTTCAGTGTTAAAAAATTTACATAAATTTGGACTCCATCCTAAATTAATTAAACTAATAGAACTTTAACTAATAACATATCAAAAGAAAAGTTTAGAGGAGAAATTTCTGAACTATTTTTAATTAAAATAGGATTAAGACTGTTTACCACCATTACTCTTTAATTATGCATTAGAATTTATAATAAAGGAATGGTACAAGCAGTAGTGGCGCTAAGAAGCTCACCCCTCCCCCGCAATAATTGAAAATGGGCCCCTCGTTTCTTGATAAGGAAAAATACAAGTTCATTTTGTAGCACAGTGTTGCATATTATTACAATGAACAACAATGATGCAACAACAACAATATTAATAATTACACAATTAAGTTTTCAAATCCAAAGGAATTAAAAATAATACACTTATATGAGAGAGAGAGAGAGAGAGAGAGAGAGAGAGAGACACACACACACTCTCTCTCTCTCTCTCTCTCTCTCTAACCGTCACAATATTAAGAAATAATCTTGTTCCCGACCAAATAATTTACTACTATTTACAACTCAACTGTCTATTGTAGGCCTGCTTCAGTACACTGACTGCCGAGAGTTATAAACAGGCTCGAAACTTCAGTATTTAGAGATTAGATAAGGAGGATGTCTTTGTTATCGCGTATTTGCTGACTACCGAGTTCTCAGAACTGGCCAATTACTTCAAAAGCCTTGTTGATTGTTATAAGTGGCAGCGAGGGATGGTTATTATTGGAACAAGTTGGGAAACCCACATTCTTTCAGAAATAACTGCCATACTCCTATTGACAAAAGAAGCTCTGTACTACGATGGCCGAAGTTTGGAATAACATTTTGCAATACAAATAATACTGTGTTGTGTGCTGTAGCTTTATAAAATTCATTTGCTGAATAAAGAAATAGTCATGGGTCCCTCACAAGCCATGGGCCTCCCCGCCCTGCGGGGTCTGCGGGGTCCTTATTGTCGCCACTGGGTACAAGGTCAACCCAAAGAACATAGAAGTTGGAAGCTCCAAACAAAATTTAAGTTTAAACTGTTTAGGATTTGCTGATGACCTTGCTCTATTGTCCAACAATATTCAGGAAACTCGACACCAAATTAAATCTCTACAGGAAATAGCACAAAAAGTAGGTCTTACAATATCCTTTGAAAAACTGAGATCATGTTTAAACATCCCCCACTGGTAAATAAAATAACCATTGAGTGCAAGAAATCAAAATTGTTGATAAATTTAAGTATTTAGGACAAATCATAACTTATAAAATGAGAAACTAACTTGGCATAACAGAATAAATAAATAAAACAAAGCAAATTATATTACCAAGACTACATACAGTAAAAAAAAAAGCTTATCGATAACAGCTAAATTAAGACATTATAAAACAGTCACCCAGCCAGAAATAACCATTTTTAAAACTACTAATACAGCTGAAACAGACAAAATACTTAAGACAGAAAGAAGAATAATTAGAACATGCATAAATAAACAGTATCAAGTAAATGAACAATGGATATACAGTTTACAAGAAAATTGAACCATTATTGAGCACGATTAGGAAAAAGCGTATATCAATCTTTGGACATCTTATCAGAACACCTGACACCAGAATTAGCAGAAGAGTAATTGAAACATTATATAATAGCAAGACCAAGATTAAAATGGATCATGGGAATTAAGGAGGATATTAAAGAACTACAAATAACAATAGACAGTTTCAAAAACAAAACAGAAAAAATTAAGATATTTTAAGACACACACACCAGACTACAGACCAAGATCAATAAAAAGTCTAATGGGAGGGCATTTTAAACAGAACAAAGGAAGGCAGAATCTCTCAGAACAAAAAAATATTGGGCTGATAGGAAATTAAGAAATCCTTTGTATAATTGACTAGAGTAGTCCATAAAATGTAAAAAAATAAATTATTACTATTATTATTATTATTACTATTATTATTATTATTATTATTATTATTATTATTATTAATAATGTTATTTGTTTTTACGTCCCACTAACTACTCTTTTACGGTTTTCGGAGACGCCGAGGTGCCGGAATTTAGTCCCGGAGGAGTTCTTTTACGTGCCAGTAAATCTACCGACACGAGGCTGACGTATTTGAGCACCTTCAAATACCACCGGACTGAGCCAGGATCGAACCTGCCAAGTTGGGGTCAGAAGGCCAGTGCCTTAACCGTCTGAGCCATTCAGCCTGGCATTATTATTATTATTATTATTATTATTATTATTATTATTATTATTATTATTATTATTATTATTATTATTATTATTATTATTATTATTATTCCTGGTCAACTAAATATTGTCTTCAGAATCTTACTAGGACTTCCTCTAAGGATTATACCTGATATTGTGGGTTGAAGTAAATCAACTTAAATAACCCCTAATTTGGATTCAGAGTACTATCAAAAATTGAGGAAGTTAGGATCTGGAATGAATGAATGAATGAATGAATGAATGAATGAATAAAAATTAAAAAATAAATCATTACTGACCTGCATTTAGGGTAAATACCCAGGTGACAGAACTCTTATCAGTTATTTACTGCACCCATCCCCTACCCATTGGTTCTCCGGCGATGAATCTACAGGGTCGTTAACTGGGTATAAATCATGTGGGCATCGAAAATATATATATAATAACAACAACTTAGCAGCATAAAGGGTAGGAGAATATGGGTGTCATATAACTAAAATCGAACGAGAACACTATTTTAAAATATTAAAATCAAAGGGTTTATTATCCTCCTGTTGATTGTGGAAACTGATGCAAAATAACCATATTGAATATACATGATTAATCACAAATTTTGCAGCTGGCATGCTGAAGATTGTTTCAGTTTGTTTGGAGGATGAGATGCTAAGTACCATAGAAATGCAATTTGATCATGACCTTGCATATACAGAATATTAAAGAAATAAATCACTCAAACTATCCCCATTAACACTGGGGTATATTTATATAACTTACACACAAGTCTGAGTGAAATCTAACCTAGACTTGTACAAAAAAATAAGAGACCGATGTAAAATAACATGTACTTAACACACAGGATATTTCAACACGAAATGCTCTAGTTCGGAACCGAACCCAGCACACCCACACTCAACTCCAGTTTGGAACCTGTGTTGACAAATCAAAATAAAATGCACTTACCACAATGAAACAAAACATAATACAATAGATGAACATGGATCTCCACAATGTGAGATTCGAACAAGTGATCACTGGACACCACAGATGGGCATTGAAAACCCTAACTATCATATTCATTCAAAAATGGCTGCATTACACTAGCTAATTGAGTATATCTCTGATCAAAGTACTTTAAAGAAAAGGATAATCTTCTGAATGAGTCACATAACACATAAATCACATGTCTTGGAAATGGGACCCAGCTATCTAAAGTTCCTGGCTATGTTTCGCCTCACAACAAAAAAATATTGCTCACTTCCTTCTGCAGGGTCCCTCTGGTGGGCGTGTCCCTGTCACGCATATATATGGCTGCTCAAGTTGGTCAGCTGAGAAACATTTACAAATCTCTCCATTAGCAATTCGGGTGCATAACTACACTTTAATCTGCCTTCACGGCTTTCATATTATTGTTGCTTATAAACTCATACTTAGCCCATTAATACACTAATTCAGAGAGTCATTCCATCTCATACTACTGAGCTCGATAGCTGCAGTCGCTTAAGTGCGGCCAGTATCCAGTATTTGGGAGATAGTAGGTTCGAACCCCACTGTCGGCAGCCCTGAAAATGGTTTTCCGTGGTTTCCCATTTTCGCACCAGGTAAATGCTGGGGCTGTACCTTAATTAAGGCCACGGCCGCTTCCTTCCCACTCCCAGCCCTTCCCTGTCCCATCGTCGCCATAAGACCTATCTGTGTCGGCGCGACGTAAAGCAGCTAGCAAAAAAAAAAAAAAAAAATAGCATCTCATATTCCGATTCATAGTGAGTGTTCAATCTTTCCAACTCAGAATCCTGGGTTCCAATCTCTGCTGTATTCCCTATGTTACGTTTCTCCCCGTGCATTGACACAAAACTCATTACCAAATAATTGGCAATTAAAAATACTTCCATCAAAGATTCTACTAAGTTCTTAGAATGACATTACTACCTTCTCAACTCACAGCCATTTATTTATTTTATGAACAAATTTAAATATCCGTCTCTTGCCTAACTACATGAGAGAACATGGTTCAAACCTCATGACAGCTCACTCCAGTGCTCATTCCATCCGTCGACTAAACTACATCAAAATACTACTCGCATGCATGGTGATACAACTGGTTGACTGACAATCAACTTAAAGGCCGTTCTCCACTGATTAACATTTAACAACAACATGTTAAATGTTAAAAGTGTTGAATGTTAATTCTGGTGACACCATCAACATGTTAAATGTTAAATGGTGAATACTGTTTCATTTAACATTGTGTCCACACTTAATAAACATGTTAAACTTGACATTCTTTGTTTATATATAGGTAGTTCATCATATCAATTTGCAATAATACATTTAGGTGGTGTCTAGTATTTTCAAACAAGGAAAATGGACTCAGATGAAGAGGATTTGGCCTTTGTTATTGCCACTGTTGCTTCTTGTTATGATTTAGAAATGCAGTTATTAGATACATTTCCTCCCCTCATTCTGCTCATTGCTTCAAAAGCAAACCTCTTTGAAGTATAAACTTTGTCCGCTCCCGCCCCCCGACTTCTGACTTTTCTGATTTTTTTTGCAATACTCGACTGTACTGGGAGTGGAGGACGCTAGTTTTTTTATGCACTCACAGGAATAATTATAGATAATTTAGAGTTCCTGGAAACTGTCGGCTTTATTCGCTTTATCTCTGTATTCCTTTGATGAGCCATCCCACAAAGAAGCCTTTCTATTATGTCATTAATTAAGTCCAAAATAATCTTGCTCCACTCAATTTTTGACAATAAATATTAGTATAGTGCAGAGAGAATGACACAAATGCGCGTACCAGTACTGCATTTGTAGCTTATAACAAAGAGAATGAGTGTTGCGGAGTGTTGTAACTATAATCCTACTTCACGAGAAGCATGTCGTTTGCGTCGTTTGGCTATATGTTGACATGGAAACGAAGCTGTGCCAACATCTCACGAACAACGAATTGACTCCACTTGGAGCGGAAAACACGCCAACATGTTAAAAGTGTTAACCTCAACATTCTGAGTTAACATGCAAAGTCAATTGGAAGACACAATCACAATATACATGTCAATTGTAACATGTTAAATTTAACATGTTGGTGTTCAATGTTAATCAGTGGAGACCGGCTTTAAGAGAAATATTCCAGTGAATGCTACTTGCACTAACCATTCTACTCTAAGTCGAACTATGTAAAAAAAAAAAAAAACTGATAGAATTTTCAAATGAAAAATGAATAAAATAAAAAATCAAATCTACCAAAAGCAAAGTCACCTCCATACAAGGGGTCCGATGACCTTCGATGTTAGGCCCCTTTAAACAACAAGCATCATCATCATCAAGCCTCCATACAGGCCATGAAGGCCCTTGGAGGAGTGGAAGGTAAAGGCTTCCACCATTGTTAACCTCTGCACATGATGGGGTAGAGTGGTTAGCTCTACGCCCAGCCGCCTTTGCCCCCAGAAATTAACCTGGTACTCATTTTTGGTGTAGGCTGAGTGAACCTCAGGGCCATATGCACCTTCGGAAGTGGAAATCTCGTTTCTTAAATTTTACGACTTCCTGACGGGGAATCAAACCCACGTCCTTCCGGGCGAACCGAGCACGCCTTTACCGCCTCGGCCAGGCAGCCCCTATCAAATCTACCATATTTACAAAAACTAATTCACTCAGGCTTGTTACTGATTGAACACTCTGCCCGTAATTAGCACATTTACAAATTAAAGGAAAGAAACCCTATCAATTATTATCAATGTTGCCATCGATGCTTTCACAGCTTGACACGGCATAAGCCTAAAAGCCTATACAGTACATGTCTAATTATTATCAATTATTATTAATGAACTTTAAATGTATATTCCATTGTAATACGAGTCATGCTAGTAAAATAAGGGTACTTAGCCTCTTTCTCTGGACACCTCGTGTAGCTATGAGATGCCCATCATAATGATTTACTGCCTCATAGCTTCCATGACAACTATTTTGATGACCAGGTCCGAACTGGAACTCCTAGGATGAAATTCCATAATCCCTGGCACTGGAACCTCCTTGGTCTATGGCACAGAACACACACAGTTAGGCCTGTTACGTACGTCTGCTTCAAATGTGCACTTTACGGCCCGATTTTCGATCCAAGGTCCCGGGATCAAAATACAAATTAAACGCCTACATTTATTTTAGTAGTGACGTCTTAGTGTCAAGCCCTGTGTCTCTGTTCACAATAACTGTTATTATAAGGGATCCAATCATCCCTTCTTTGTATTGAGTGATGACAGTCACACATCTGTTTCCTATACACCCTACTCTCGGTGTATTAGAGGCACAATAGTGCGATAATCAGGTGATCAGTGATCTTATAGTATGGTCAAGACTCGCCCAGACAAAATTTGATCACAGAATCCCCAGTAATGAATAAATAACTGTCTTCAATTTTCAGCTTGTTCATGGGATTCCCCCTCTCAAGTGGGCATCAAGACATTTAACACATGGCCTCTGTAACTTTCTACTGTTATGTAATCACATATTCCTTTCTTTTAACAAAAGATTATCACTATAAAGGACGTCACACACTCTAAATAAATTCACAAATCACGAACAGCTCTTTTGAATCATTGTACACTGCAGTATTATTAAAATCGTTAATTCCTTTAATGTAGAAAACAAAGTTGGCCAAGCTGTTTTAAAAATGGTTCCAAGATTTCAATGCTAAAATGTTTACCTCTCCCACTCACCAACGACTTGTGGTGGGGATAACTTCTCCCTTATTTTCATCCAGGTATTCCCTAGCTCTGCTTGGGGGAAATACATTCCAGCTTTGTCCATAGCGTTCCAAGCTTCGAGTTCCTACGAACTCGCTCCCAGGCAAAGAAATGCGTGTCCATTTGATCACTAGTCCTTGGTTCATGTCCCTGTTGGTTTACCTAGCCTTTTCTTAAATAATATCAAAACTTTGGAAATTTATCGAACATCTCCCTTAGTAAATCATTCCAATCACTAACTCCTCTTCCTATAAATGAATATGGGCACCAATTTTTCTTCTTGAACTCCAACGTTATCTTCATGTTGTGATCTTTCTTACTTTTAAAAGCACCACTCAAACTTATTCGTCTACTAATGTAATTCCATGCCATCTCTCCACTGACAGCTTGGAACATGCCGCTAAGTCGAGCAGCTCATTTCCTTTCTCCCACGTCTTCCCAGCCCAAACTTTGCAACATTTTCCTAACACTTCTCTTTTGCTTTTAAAAACTATTTAAAACAGTATATGCTTGGTCCATCTTGCCAATAAATGAAAATTATTTATTCAAACATGTTTCAGGAACATAGTACATTCCCTTCCACAGTGAGGTCCAATCAAAGAATAAAAACAATATAACATTTTCTTTTGTTTAGCCAAAACATAATACACCGTATCAATGAATAAACAAACATTAGTGATATATTAGGAAAATTTTCATTACATAAAATTTTAATATTTAGATGATATTGAATGAGAATACCTAAATAAATTTAAGATCTTCAAGTTTTATTTTTTAATTCCTTTTTTTATTCTCTTCTTCCTTAAGTAATTAAATTGTAGTTTATACAAGGGGTTCTCATCTGTACTTTCTTCATTCAAATTTGATTCAAAGTTTTTTTGAGCAAGAGAAATTTCTAAATTTTCTAAAACATTCATGAATTTTCCCTTTTTGGCCAAATGTATTAATTCCATGTCATAAGAAATGCCTCTAAATTTATGACTGTTTTCAACCATATGCTCTCCCATTGCTGAATATCTCTATATTTTTTAAAATTATTTATCAGTATGACCAACCCTCTAATGCTCATATATCCGGTTCACGTTGTTTCCGACCACCCTGTATATATAAGAATACATGAAGGTCCAATAATATTGCCTTGAAGAATTCCCCTCTTAATCATTCCAGGATCTAATTCTCTGAGTTCTATTTTATAGCTAACCCATTCAGTCACTCTTTTGCTTAGTCCAATTGCACTCATTTTTGTCAGTAGTCACCCTATGAAATGCCTTAGATAGGTCAGTTGCAATACGGTCCATTTGACCTCCTGAATATAAAAATTATCTGCTATATCTTGCTGAAATCCTACAAGTTGAGCTTCAGTGGAATAAATTTTCATGAATCTGAACTGCCCTCTAACAAAACAGTTAGTAATTTTGCAACAGAAAGAATGCTTTCTCAAAGCATACGTGGAACATATGTCAAGCTGACTGGCCTGTAATAGATCCATGGTATCCCCTGCCTGTTGTTAGTGGTGACTAAGAGAGGGACTCCAGTGACACTCATCATGAGAACATGGGCTAGTGACCATAGGGCCCCTACCTGAATCTGACATTGCTTTCACTCACTTGTACAATGCTCCTCAATCTGACTTCACGTGGTTCTCCTCTGACCCTGATGGTATTAGGTTTGCGAGGCATATGGAGTCTTTAATTTTTTTGCCCTTCGTGGCCCTTCCCTTTCCTTTGCTGATATACTTTCATTGTTTGAAGTGTCATACCTCTTCCATTTTTCTTCTGGTTGGTGTTAAGAGAAGGTGCTTGCTTAATTATCTTCCTAGAAACAACAATCACAATTACAGTCACCATTAGGGTTTAGAGTGTCATAAAAATTTACTGTTGAAGATATAACTGGGAAGATCAAGAAAATATGTAAACATATTCTACCCCAAATGGAAAGCATTGATGGGAAGACCATCATTTCAATTCTCCATTGTCTCTATAAACCTGTAAACTTCAAATTCTTAGCAATGCATGAGATAAATTGTCATCACGTCAGTTAGTTAAGCCTGGTGACTTAATTAACTTGCTTTGAAAAACATGTATCAGATTTCAATTTTTTTTTAGAATACCTACCAGTACTGTATATTATTTGTTCAACTAGTTCCTTAAAACCTTTGTGAAATATCCTCCCTTTAGTAAATGGTGGGCCTGTATTCTAAATATGATATAGAATTATTTTCTTAGCCCAAAAATATTGTATATCTCTCTGTGATTGGTGCCTTGCTAAATGTTTCAGGGGCACATTTGAGACCCAGTTTCATTTTGTGTGCATGATCACAGCAGCAGATTCCTTGTGGCCTCAGGTAGGTTCCTACATTTGCTTTTCATACTAGCAGTGTTTCTTCCACATTTTTAACTTAAACATAGTGATAGCTTACAAGTAAATGCCATCTAGCACAATCCATTCTCGTGAATACATTTGGCTATAAGCTTCAAAATACATTTACATCGGTCCAAAGTTGAAGTACTGGCATGATAATTGAACTTTTAAGTAAAGTTCCAGTACTCTTTGCCATAAGTCAAGTGGTAACAGGCACTACCAGGAACTGACCTATTTAGCCATACAAGGGCCAAGTTGCAGTGTTGAGGGTGGTTTACTCCTGGAAAATTTTCATACTCCAGAAAATGCTTGGTTGGTACCTTATTTCTAGCTTCAGGATTTTCTTCCCAGTTACTGTCTCACATTAATTACAGCGGTACACTTAAACATACATGGCAATAACACATGCTGTCATATGGGTCATACACATCTAGTTCACAGGACAGTTGATTTATACATTTCTAACTTTTAAATGAAATATAGATAGATATAGATAGATATTTTATATATATCTTAAATGAAATACCTAGCATTGTTTTTTATTTTTTGTTTTTTCATTGTGAATAAGAGGAAGGTACCTCTGGACTGTGCATGCCCTAGTAACTTCAATTTTCATGAACAAGATGAAATGCTATGAGGACCACTGTGATCATTACACTATCTATAGTATAAGAATAGGAGCCATGTCTCTCATAAGGTATGGATTTCCAAATAAATTTGGTTACTGCCAATATTAACTAATCACAAATCTTAATAATAATCAGATGTTCATAATGAATACCACCAGAACTATTTTGAGGTTGATTTATCCTTCATAAATTGCATTGCATAGAGAGTGATGATATATATGAAATGTAAGGGGTCTAATTATTCTTTTTATGCTCTGAAATATTTTAACACTCTATCACAGGAAAATAAAGGAAAGGAAAGCAAAGGAAAGCAGCTTGATTTGTTCTGGGTGATTTATGACAAAAGAGTAGCGTTACAAAAATGTTGCAAAGTTTGGGCTGGGAAGAACTGGGGGAAAGGAGACGAGCTGCTCGATTATGTGGTATGTTCCGAGCTGTCAGTGGAGAGATGGCGTGGGAGGACATCAGTAGACGAATAAGTTTGAGTGGTGTCTTTAAAAGTAGGAAAGATCACAATATGAAGATAAAGTTGGAATTCAAGAGGACAAATTGGGGCAAATATTCATTTATAGGAAGGGGAGTTAGGGATTGGAATAACTTACCAAAGGAAATGTTCAATAATTTTCCAATTTCTTTATGATCATTTAAGAAAAGGCTAGGAAAACAACATATAGGGAATCTGCCACCTGGGCGACTGCCCTAAATGCAGATCAGTAGTGACTGATTGATTGATAAAATCCTACATTTATTTCAAAAATATTTCGTCCTAAATTATTATCCCTTGGTTGGTCCCAGGAATTAACCTGGGAGGAGTCCATGTGGCTTTTGTCATCACATGGCTCTGAGCAAATGAGAGTGAAATGTTGTTGTTTGTCATCTGCAACTATAACATATTGGGGTCAGCAAGAGAACCCAACTTAGCCTCTTTCACTCCAACTCCAGCATGTAACCTACAAGAGGTGTCCCTGTTAAACCGTGCAACCCAGTGAAAGGTTGGGTAACCAATCCCAGTGGGAAACTGGGTAGGTGAGCCAATCAGTGCTGGTGGCTTCAAGGCTTACAACCTTGATAGTTAAAAACCCATTACCTTTTAGGTAACCACAATTACGACTCTCATAATACTCGAAACATGGAGACAATGAATATTCAGAAATGTACCAGTACTTTTCTACAATAAACATTAATTCCCTACCAAAGGTAGGAAAGCTCAAACAAACGCTTGGCATGCTAGAAAAGTACAAGGTTATGACAGCAGCACTACAAGAGACTTGGTTTACCAATGAGGATACAATAGAGTCTGGAGTGTACAGAATCTACAAGGGGAAACCTGGTGAGAGTTATCAAGACACTCCTATAATTTGGTACTGGATTTGCAGTACACCACAAGATGGTTGACCATATTTTAGAGTTCACTTCACCTAACTGAAGGACCTCCTCATTACCATTCTGGTCTAGTAAAAGAACATACACAATTGTAAATTTCCATACACCCATGAATGACCCAAACCAGACAAACCTGGAAAATGTAGAACAATGCTGGGCCACCTTAGAAGAAACTCTAGGTAAGATGCCACCCCACCATTCCATCGTACTCATGGGAGACTTCAATGAACAAGTCGGTAAGGAGTGGAACTTAAGAACTAGTGTAGCGAAAGATAGTAGGCCATTATCCAGTCCATAAGAGAACAAATAGAAATGGAGAACGTCTCATTGAACTCTGCGACAAGTACAACTTGGTCCTAAAATCAACAGCCTTCAAACATCTACCTAGAAAGGCCAAAACCTGAAAGAGTCCAAATCCTATGCTTGGTGAATTCCAGTTAGACCATGTTGCTATAGCACGGCAACATTATATGGACATACAGAATGTCAAGGTATTATGAGGAGCCAACATGGACTCTGATCACTACCTTTCACTGGTCAAGATTAATATGCAACCCTTTAGGAAAACACCAAGTCTCCAAAGTAGTCATAAGATACCCAGGTTCAACACTCTTGTGACTAAGCAATGAGGATTGTGATTTTCAGGATACCCTCAGGAAGAATACAGAGATAGAAGGATGGCCTACCTTACAAAATACCTTGCTGGATGCTGCTCAGGAAACTATCCCTGCCTCATCAACCAAAGGCAAACACCCATGGTGGAGTACAAAGTGTGATGAGGTTATAGAAGAAAGGTGTAAAGCCTGGACAAGGTGGAACCAACATAAAACTGAAGCCAATTATGAAGTCTTTCTCATGCAAAGAAAAGCTACAGCTAACACCATCCACAGAGCCAAGAGAAATTACCTCAGGAGCCCAATGCAACAGACTGAAAATAATTTTCAGAGAAACAACTCAAGAGACCTGTACAAAGGACTAAAGAAGCAAACAACCCAGTACACAGCTCCTACCCTAATCCTCCATGGGCCAGATGGAAAACTTCAACTGAACAATAAAAACTGCACCAAAACTCTTGCAGATTATTTCCAGAAGCTACTAAATGTGGTGGAACATAAATAAAAGCTTACTTTCCATGAGCCTTCACACAGGAACCCTGATTCTCAACCACATACGGGAGAAGAAATAATGGACATCATCAGTGGTCTCAAGAACAACAAGGCTTCAGGTGAAGACGGCATAGTTGCCGAGATGTGAAAACATGCAGATGACCAGTCCTTGCAGAGCATCTATCAAATCATAAAGGACATATGGACAACAGAGTCCCTACTTGAAAGATGGACATCTGCTGTGATTCAAACCCTCCACAAGAAGGGAAGTAAGACAGACCTCAACAATTATAGAAGTATTTCCTTGTTTCAAATTACCTACAAGATCTTCTCTGTAGCCCTGCTCAATAGAGTCACCACACAGCTAGATTCACAATTAGGTGAATACCAAGCTGGTTTCTGTAAGACTAGATCTTGTCCAGAACAGATACACAATCTTAAGACAGTTCTCAATTACAAATGCTGAGGTGGACATCCCTGGGTAGTATGTTTTCAGGAAGTTTATGACTCTGTGAACAGAGACACCATTTTCTCCATACTATGGGAACTTATTCTGGATGGGAAGACCCTACGATTAGTTCAAGCCACTCTGAGGAATACGACGTCCAAGGTCAGGTTCAGAGGTGAACTATCCGAAAGCTTTCCAATCAGAGCAGGAGTTAGACAGAGTGATGGTCTCTCTGTATTCTCTTCAACTGTGTCCTAGAAAAGATCATTAGGAAATGGAGAACAATCCTACCACTGGGAGATGGACTGAAGCTTGGGTACAAGAGAGACAACCTCATTGTCTCATGCCTAGCCTTTGCTGATGATCTCATTCTACTGGCAAACAATATAGAGGTGGCTACCTACAACTTACAGTCTTTATAGTGTAGCGTTTAAGACTGCTATGAAGATCAGCATCCAAGAGACTGAATTTATGACCAATATCAAGGAGGTCCCTTCTACAATTCCTCTCACAAACACTACCATACGAAGAGTTAAGTACTTGGTAGAATGGATCTCTACGAATCAGAGTGAGAAACTAGCCATAGATGCCAGATGTACCAAGTTTGAAAGGGCTTATCACTCCTGTCATAGTATCTATTCATCTAAGTGCCTCTCCAAGAAACTCAAACTCAGACACTACAACTTGGTCATCACACTATCTGTTCTGTACGTTTCTGAGTGCCTTTTAATGGCTAGGAAGGGCCCACTCAGAAAGCTGGAGTTAAAAAAGAGGAAGATCCTGAGGAGGATATTAGAACCCATCAGAGAGGAAGGAGGCATTTACAGAATCCACCATAATGATGAACTGTATGAACACCAGGAGGACATCGTCACATCTATAAGGAAAAGGCGCCTGACCTTTTATGGCCACTTGGCCCGTCTGGATTCCGAAAGACTCATCAATAGGATATTCACAGTAACAGAAAGAAGCAAGGCTTCTAAGAACAAATGGATCGCATCAGTTAAGTCAGATATGGAACAACTAGATATCCCACTGTGACAAACTAATGACTGACTACTGTTCCGTCAAGCCATCTGACAGGGACTTTTCCCAACATCCCTTACAAGTAAGAAGACTACAGGAACAAAGTGGACAGAGGAGGGAAAGCTGGCTCATAGCCAGCAAATGAAGGAGTATTGGAAGAAGAAGAAAGCAACAACTTTACCGAAGAGTAGATATGAGCCCCGTGGTCCTCAGTAGGCCTAAATATCAGAGGAGGAGGAGGAGGAGGAGGAGGAGGAGGAGGAGAAGAAGAAGAAGAAGAAGAAGAAGAAGAAGAAGAAGAAGAAGATTATCCCTTGGTTAGATATTTAACATCATCTAACACAATTTCCAGCCACTAGCTGGGTCTGTTCAGATTGTCATCCTATCCATCATTTCCTATAATTTCACAATCTCTTCACTGACACACTACTCCAGTCTTTTCTCCTCTTCTCAACACAGTCCTTCACTCCCTTCAGCCATCTTCCTCTCAGCCTCTTGCTGTTCACTTTCATCTCTCGCACTCTTCTGGGTATCCTTGAGTCCTCCATTTGTTTGACATGCTCATACCATCTCAGTTGACATCTGTCCATCCTCTCTTCTAAAAATTACTTTTTCAATACTTCCCTCATCTTCTCATTTCTCACTCTGTCTCTTCCTCTAGCACCTATTTAGCTCCTCAAGAATTTCATTTAACTCACCTATACTCTTCTAACAAACATGTCTTCCTTTCAATACTCAAGTCTCTGAGGAATATGTTAGTACTGAAACATAATAGGTATGGTTATGATATCTGACATAATCCTACAAAATTTAGAGAAAAGCACCCCAATGAGTAATGACAAAGTAAAGTACAGATCACAGAAAAAGAAGTTGTACATGAATGTATTCCAAATTCCATCGTTAATCTTTGGTTACATACTACCAACAAGTACAGGTCCAGCATTATTATTAATATAGGCTTTATTGAGCAAATTCTTGTTGAGTTCCATCTGTCTCATTGACAATTATGGATAGATGTGAAAAACATGTTAATAGACTGCAATACATTACACGAAGTTAATTTTGTTTGAAATAACAAAATTATTTCATGAACATAAGGAGACCGCCTTATTTGACTTGATAACAAGCAATTTGTATTCCTAATTATAGCGTCAGGATTTAATTTGTGCTGTAGAAATAAATATTTGCTTTCTTTACATGGCCAGCCCTGTAATCTAGGGGTAGTGAGACTGTCTCTCACCTGGAGGCCCCGGGTTTGATTCCCAGCAAGGTCAGAAAATGTTTACGTGGATCTGTGGGCTGGTTCCAAGTCCACTCAGCCTATGTGAGAACAACTGAGGATCTTATTCATGTTGAGACAGTGGGCCCAGTTTAGAAAGCTGAGAATAATGGCCAAGAGGATCTGTCATGCTGACCATGTGTTATCTCATAATTTGCAGGCCTTCGGGCTGAGCAGCAGTTGTTTGGTAGGCCAAGGTCCCTCAGAGCTATTGTGCCATGAGGGGATTGGTTTCTTTACATGTATTTATGTTTTCATGGCTACATAGTAAGTGTGCTGGCTGTGCGGTTTGAGTCGTGTAGCTGTGAGCTTGCATTCAGGAGATGGCAGGTTTGAACCCCGCTAACGGCAGCTCTGAAGATGGTTTTCCATGGTTTCCTACTTTTACACCAGGTAAATGCTGGGGCTGGACCTTAATTAAGGCCACGGTCCTTCCTCCCCAGTCCTAGTCCTGTCCTATCCAATTCATAAGACTTGTCTGAGTTGGTGCAAAGAAAACGCAGAACCCAGTAGTCTATATTAAGATGATGTACTTCTAGTGCTTTATTAGCCTGAAAAGACATCTGTTGTATACAAGGATTGGGGCAAAAATCATGGCAACTATTTTGTTCTTGCAGATATATGAATGGATCACAAACGTATATGTGTCGTGTGGAACTTCTGCAGACATAGTGTCAGAACAACAGATGGCTCTGTGATAGCTGGTAATAGTGCAGCAAGGGCTGTGAAATCAGTCAGTTGGTGAGTGTCATGCGAGATGGAAGTAACCCGTGTTGAGCAGCCTTTTACATCAAAATAGCCATTCTCTGAGGGAGAAATGCAATGGAATGTCACAGTGAATTAGTGGAAGCCCTTGGGAATAATGCCCTACCATACTGTACAGTAGCACGGTGGGTAGGAAAGTTTCAGCAAGGACGTGTGTCAACCAGTGATGAGCAACGTTCAGGATGACTTGTCAGTGTGCGGACCGATGTGGCACATGCTGTCATTGAGCAGCTCTTGGATGAAGACAGACGATGGACGCTACTGGAGTTACAAGGTGTACAACTTTGCTTCTGCCGTTTTGTCCCCAACATTGGAGGCTTTAATGAAACAGATTACTTACACATGTATCATTCAAAGTAGTGTCCATCGCTGGCCATGACTTTATCCCATCTTTCGGGCAGTGTTCGAATCCCGTGTTGAAAAAATTGTTCATATTTTGAAGCGATCCACGAATCGATCCAATTTGTGACTTCTTCATGAGATTGGAAGTGTCGGTCAGCCAGGCCATGCGCCATTGATCGAAACAGGTGATAATCAGAGGGAGCAATGTCTGGAGAATACAGCGGGTGGGGTAGGACGTCCCAATTTAATATTCCCAGGTATGTTTTGACCTCTTTTGCAACGTGGGGTCGAGCGTTGTTGTGTTGCAAAATCACTTTATCATGCCTCTCGCTGTATTGCGGCCATTTGTCTTTCAATGCTCTGCTCAAACGCATTAATTGCATTCGATACCAAGCACCTGTGATTGTTCCACCAGGTTTTAACACCTCATAGTACACGACACCGAGCTGGTCCCACCAAATGCAGAGCATGATCTTGGAGCCATGAATATTCGGTTTTGCCGTCGATGTTGAAGTATGGCCGGGATATCCCCATGATTTTTTGCATTTAGGGTTATCGTAATGAACCCATTTTTCGTCGCCGTTCAACATCTCTTGGTTTCAACTCATGCAGGACCCAAGTTCCTTCTTTCTGAATCATGCCCATGGTCTTGAGATATTTTGACCATTCAGCCAAACTTCTTAGTTCCTCACCGCTGCTTACAAGGCCAGAAAACTTGTATAATCAGAGTGCCATTAATGAGATCAATATCATCTCGATTTAGTGTCAGTCTTTTATGATTACAAATACTCTTTCATACACTAGTATAAACTGACATCATCAGGAGTTGTGGACATCAACAATATTGTAACTGTAATTCAAACACAATATAAGTCAGCTTTTCTGCAGCAAGGTGTACATATTTATTGGCTTATTTTGTTCTCTTGTTGCTCATTCATCCCCTCTTAAGGCACAGGCCTCCCCCAACTTCTTAGTTCCTCACCGCTGCTTACAAGGCCAGAAAACTTGTATAATCAGTGTGCCATTAATGAGATCAATATCATCTCGATTTAGTGTCAGTCTTTTATGATTACAAATACTCTTTCATATCTGCAAGTTCCTTTAATATCCTCATGACCCAGATAGACTTAACTGCAGTTTAGAATTGTGTAATTTTTATGTATTATTCTCTGTTTCCAGTAATTAACAGCAATTTTCATCCTGTTAGGGTGTTGTAGGAAAAAAATCGTACAACTAAGTAATATTGTAGTGTAGTAGTAGCCCGTATTAATTAACTTATTGTCATGTGATCTTTGTGAACTATCCTAGACAATATTTATTTCCTTTTGTTTTTTTTTTTCACAGAATAAGTTATCCTATTTTCTTTTTCTTTTCATTATTCAATAAAGAATGGGTAAGGAGTGCAAGTGTAGGAACTGTGAGTGTGGCCAGGCATTAAGGAGTATGAAGGAGGAGGTGGAGAGTTTGAAGGAGATAATTAGGATTCTCTCAGAGGACAGGAAGGAAAGTAGGCGTCCCTCAAACAAGGTACAGGATACAGTAAGTGTAAAAGAGGGATGGGAAGGAAAGGGTGGAATTGTAGAATACAGGGGGTCTAATGTTTTAAAAGGAAGTAGATTTCAGGTTAAGGGCTCCATTCAGGATCAGAATTCAGGACAGGTGTCTGTGAAAAATCAGTACGAGTCACTGCAAGTAGAACAACCGAGGGAAGATGAGGAACAGGAAACTGTTGCTGAGAAGAGTGGAAGTAGGAGAAAAGGAAAAGGTAGTAAAGGGAAATCTGGAGTAGTGGATAGGAAAAGACAGGTGGAACAGGGTCATGGGATGGAGAAAAGGGAGGAGGAAGTAGCTTCTGCAGCTGTCAGGAAAGATAGGACTGACCAGGTGGGGAGGGGATCAAATGAGGTGGGTAGGGTTGAGGCTCTGGTCATGGGGGATTCCATCGTTAGACATGTCGGGAAAGTGTGTGGAGGAAAGGGTACCAGGGTAGAGTGTTATCCAGGAATTAGGTTAAGGCAAATGTTGAGGAAAGTAGAAGAGAAGGAGGAGGGAAAGAAGAAGGTGGTAGTGTTTCACATTGGTAACAACAACGTAAGAAAAGCAGGTATAAGTACCAACATAGTTATGGATGTGTGGGACCTGGTAAATGCAGCACAGGTGAAGTTTAAGGAAGTGGAGGTTGTTATCAGTGGAATACTGTGTAGGAGGGATACTGACTGGAAGGTAATTAGGGATTTAAATGAGACTATGGAGTGGGTATGTGGGAAACTGGGAGTAAGATTTCTAGATCTAATGGGTGGTTAGGAGATAGGGATCTATGCTCAGATGGCCTTCACTTAAACCGCAGTGGTACATATGTTAAGAAATTTGTTTAGAAGGGGAATAGGGAGGTGCATTCAGGGAAACGGGGAGGCCTAGGGAGCGGTAATAAGGGAACTGGAAATCAAGTAGGGATGACATAAAAATGTTAGTGATGAACTGTAGAAGTATTGTAAAGAAAGGAATAGAATTAAGTAATTTAATAAATATATACTTACCAGATATTATTGATGCCTGCTTGGCCATCAGATGATACAGATGTTGATTCCTATAGGGAATCTGAAATATTTGTCCCAAATGAGTACATTTATAATACCAATATAAATGGTCTGTTATTGGACATTATAAATTTTCCAGCTAACTCATTCCTGGTTCAAGCATTTCGTCCCAGTGTGCTAAGTTGAGCTCATCAGTTGGTAAATAGCACACCCACCAAGACGCATGGCTAGTTCATACCGTGGAGGCCTCCAGGAATGAGTTACCTGGAAAATTTAAAATGTCCAATTTACTCATTTGGGACAAATATTTCAGGTTCCCTATGGGAATCAATATCTATATCATAAGTGGTATGTTCTGAGCTGTCAGTGGAGCGATGGCGTGGAAAGACATCAGTAGGTGAATAAGTTTGAGTGGTGTCTTTAAAAGTAGGAAAGGTCACAATATGAAGATAAAGTTGGAATTCAAGAGGACAAATTGGGGCAAATATTCATTTATAGGAAGTGGAGTTAGGTATTATAATAACTTGCCAAGGGAGATGTTCAATAAATTTCCAATTTCTTTGCAATCATTTAAGAGAAGGCTAGGAAAACAACAGATAGGAAATCTGGCACCTGGGCGACTGCCCAAAATGCAGATCAGTAGTGATCAATTGATTGAAGAGAGAATGTATTAAACACCAGACCAACCAGACAACAGCCAGATACTCTATTTTATTAGACTGAGGGGATGCATTGCTTCTTCTGTCTTTCCTTATTTAAGTGATTACTTTGAAGCTTGCTTGTGCTCTATGTTGAGCATTTTTAGCACTTATCAATTTGTTTGTATTTTTCAGCCTCATCATGGGTATTCATCCTCTGGACAATAATAGACATTATTGGCAATTTATTCCTCCTCATGGGTGTATACGAGGTGAGTTAAAAATATTTAGTTTACAAATGACAAAAGAAAAATTGAGTACCATCCATTATTATGAATCCATGTTTGACTCATTGATGTGGATTGATAAATTATTAGCATAATAATAATAATTATATTATTATTATTATTATTATTATTATTATTATTATTATTATTATTATTATTATTATTATTATTATTATTATTATTATTATTATTATTAGACTGGTTAGATGCAGCTCTCTATGCCACCCTGCCATGTGCTAAACTTATCAGTACATCAATTTCATCATCTACTCTAATCTGTTTGTCTTGTTCATGTGTTGGCCCTTTCCTAACATTATTAACTGCCTACACTTCTGTCTAAAACAATGTAAACAAGTCCTGTGCATCTCAAGATCAATCTATCCTTTTGGTCAGATTCCACCAATTTGTTCTCCTCTCAGCTTTTCAACAGAGTTCAGTAATATCACAAAAATGTCAAAGGCTTCTAGTCATTCAGTCAGTTGGTTGATCATCTGCATTCAGGAATGTCACCTAGGTGACAAACTCCCTATCAATTGTTTATCTAGTCTTTTCTTAAATGATTTCAAAGAACTTGGAGATTTATCAAATATTTCCCTTGATAAATTATTCCAATCTCTAATTCCTCTTCCTATAAAAGAATATTTTCCCCCATTTCTCCTCTGGAATTCAAACTTTATTTGCATATTATGATCTTTCCAAAATTTAACAGCTCTACTCAAGCTTGCCTGTCTACCAACATCATTTTGCAACATCTTTCCACTGGCAGCTTGGAACATAGTGCTTAGTCAAGCAGCTCGTCTCCTTGCTTCCAGGTCTTTCCAGCCCAAAGCTTGCAACATTTTCATAACAGTACTCTTTGCTTGGAAATTATGCAGAACAATTAATGCTGCTTTCTTTCTTTCTGCACTATTTGTTGTCAATATTTCGCTTCCATGTAAGGCCAAGGTCCGTAAAAGCATCCTCGGAAAAACCTTTTGAATAAGGATTACGTTTGAGGAGACCAAATTTCTCCTAAGATAAGCATTTTTCCTTCCATGCTTGGTTAGTCCACATTTTATATTTTCCATATATCAACACATGTTTTGAGTATGTATGATGTTGGAGAACCAACCGACCGACCAATAAAATATTGTCATATTTAATAATTTAATATTAAAAATGATTCTTTTGTATTATGTCATGCTTATCTCTTTCATCTTTCCCAGCAGAACTCTCTTGGTTTGGTTTACAAGGCCTAAAGAGTTTTTTAGGAGTAGATAATACCATTGTTTCCCCTTTAAAACAACCACCAAAGTCTTCTATTTTCCCACCTGCTATACTCCTTTGGTTTACTCAATACTGTTACTCTGAGAGTTTTCAACCATCGATCAACTGGAAGTGTGCATCTGTAGCAGCCCTGAAAAGCCTGTCATCTCTCTACACTTGAGCTCTCTCAGTACATACATACATCATCATTATAGACTGTTATGCTTTTCAACATTCAGTCTGCAAGCCACTGTGAATTTACTAAATGTAGCCACAATCCTCTATTTGCAACTAGTGCTATGGCCTCATTTAGTTGGGGCCGATGACCTTCGATGTTAGGCCCCTTTAAACAACAAGCATCATCATCACCTCATTTAGTTCTATACCTCTTAACTTTAAATCGTTAGAAACTGAGTCTAACCATCATCGTCTTGGTCTCCCTCTACTTCTTTTACCCTCTATAACTGAGTCCATTATTCTCCTAGGTAACCTATCCTCCTCCATTCGCATCATATTACCCCGCCACCGAAGCTGGTTTATGCGTACAACTTCATCCATTGAGTTAATTCCTAACTTAGCCTTTATCTTCTCATTCCAAGTACCCTCCTGCCATTGTTCCCACCTGTTTGTACCAGCAATCATTCTCGCTACTTTATGTCTGTTACTTATAACTTATGAATAAGATATCCTGAGTCCACCCAGCTTTCGCTCCCGTAAGGCAAAGTTGGTCTGAAAAGAGACCGATGTAAAGATAATTTGGTCCAGGAGCTGACTTCCTTCTTACAGAATACTGTTGATCGCAACTGCAAGCTCACTGCATTAGCTTTACTGCACCTTGATTCACTCTCACTTATTATATTACCATCCTGGGAGAACACACAACCTAAATACTTGAAATAATCGACCTGTTCTAGCTTTGTATCACCATTCTTACCTACTGACATCAATTTAGTCTTGGAAAAGCTAATTTTCATATCATGCTCATTGCACCTATTTTCAAGTTGCAAGATATTAGACTGTGGGCTTTCGGCAGCATAGGCCAGACTGCTTACTACATTTCAACCTAACTAAATCCCTCCCTGCCACTTTATACCTTTCAGCAGATGATCCATGTAAACTACAACCAACAAAGGTGAAAGATTACAGCCCTGTCTAACCCCTGTAAGTACTCTGAACAAAGAAGTCATTCTACCATCAATTCTCATTGCAGCCCAATTGTCAAAATAAATGCCTTTGATTGATTTTAATAATCTACCTTTAATCCCATAGTCTCCCAGTATGGTGAACATCTTTTCCCTTGGTACCCTGTCATATGCTTTCTCTAGATCAACGAAATATAAACACAACTGTCTATTCCTCTCGTAGCATTTTTCATTTACCTGGCACATACTGAAAATCTGATCCTGGCAGCCTCTCTGTGACCTGAAACCACACTGGTTTTCATCCAACTTCCTCTCAACCACTGATTGCATCCTTCCTTCCAAGATGCCAGTGAATACTTTGCCTGGTATACTAATGAATGAGATACCTCGATAGTTGTTGCAATCCTTCCTGTTCCCTTGCTTATAGATAGGTGCAATTACTGTTTTTGTCCAATCTAAAGGTACCTTACCAACACTTCATGCTAATCTTATTATTCTGTGAAGCCATTTCATCCCTGCCTTCCCACTATACTTCACCATTTCAGGTCTAATTTCATCTATTACTGCTGCTTTATGACAATGGAGTTTATTTACCACCCTTTCCACTTCCTAAAGTGTAATTTCACTAACATCTTTTTCCTCCTCCCCATGAGCTCTGTTGTTCGTGACACTACCATGAAGATTTCCTTTTATGTTGAGAAGATTTTCAAAATATTCCCTCCACCTGTCCAGTGATTCCCTGGGATCCATTATGAGTTTACCTGAATGACACAAAACATTGTTCATTTCCTTTTTTCCCTCCCTTCCTAAGATTCTTTATTACTGTCCAGAAAGGTTTCCCTGCTGCTTGTCCTAGCCTTTCCAGGTTATTACCAAAATCTTCCAATGACTTCTGACAAGCTGTTCTCACTTCATCATTCCACCAAGATGTTCGCTTTTTCCCATCTTTATACACAGTTGTTCCTAGGCATTCTCTTGCTGTTGCTACTACAACATCCCTGTATGCCACCCATTCTTTTTCTATATCCTGAACCTGCTCACTATCCAGTGTTCGGAACTTCCTACTAATTATATCCATGTACTTCTGCCTAATTTCCATGTCCTGGAGATATTCTATCCTTATTTGTTTACAGATAGATTTCACTTTCTCTATCCTAGGCCTAGAGATAGTTCACTACAGATCAGGTAGTGGTCTGTTTCATCGAAAAATCCCCTAAAAACCCGTACATTCCTAACAGATTTCCTGAATTCGAAGTCGGTTAAGATATAGTCTATTATGGATCTGGTACCCCTAGCCTCTCATGTATAGCGGTGAATAGCCTTATTGGCTGAAGAATGTATTCGTAACTGCTAAACCCATACTAGCGCTAAAATCCAGCAAATGCTTCCCATTCCCATTAGCTTCCATATCTTCTCCACATTTACCAATCACCCTTTTGTATCCTTTAGTTCTATTTCCAATTCTCGCACTGAAATCACCCATTAGCACTATTCATCACTGCTGTTGACCCTGACCACGATATCACCCATTGCTTCATAAAACTTGTCAACTTCATCCTCATCTGCACCCTCACATGGTGAATACACTGGGACAATTCTCGTCTTAATTCTTCCAACTGCCAAATCTACCCATATCATTCGCTCATTTACGTGCCTAACAGAAAATATCCTGCGTGCAATAGTATTCCTGATGAACAGCCTACCCCAGACTCTGCACTTCCCTTTTTAACACCCATCAAGTACACTTTATAATCTATTTCTTCCTCATTATCTCCCCTTACCCGAATATCACTTACTCCTAGCACATCCAGATGCATCCTCTTTGTTGACTCAGCCAGTTCTACTTTCTTTCTTCCGTAAGCCCCATTAATATTGATAGCTCCTCATAGAATTCCATTTCTTCGCCAAGTTGTTTCCAAGGAATCCCTCGCCTGTCAAATGGTAGTGGGACTCCATTACTCCCATTGGTCCGAGGCATGCTTAAAATGTTCTGAGCTCGGTAAATTCATGAAGCAGGATGCTACCCTACTTACACATAGTCCAAGTGAGGATCTCTCCTCTAATGGGTTAGGGACCACCAGTGGATAGTATAGCCCTAGCCATTTGAGCACAAGGAAGGCCATAACTCAGAACATGTCTGAGATACCTACTCCCATTCCATAGCAAGTGGTATCCTGTCTCTCAGGAACACTTACCAGGCCACTCAGCCGTTGCCCATGGTTCATGAACTAGGGCTTGACTACAGTATCCCACACCATGAACCACTGTCTGAATGCCATGATAAAATATATGGAGGGTGTATGTGAAACCGCGTGATCCCACACGTTATCCAAATACCATTCCTACCACAGTGGAACCCTTCAATGAAATTAACTGGACTCCATCATTGTTACATAAATAACCACTACCGAGCTCGATAGCTGCAGTCGCTTAAGTGCGGCCAGTATCCAGTATTCGGGAGATAGTAGGTTCGAACCCCACTGTCGGCAGCCCTGAAGATGGTTTTCCGTGGTTTCCCATTTTCACACCAGGCAAATGCTGGGGCTGTACCTTAATTAAGGCCACGGCCGCTTCCTTCCCACTCCTAGCCCTCCCCTGTCCCATCGTCGCCATAAGACCTATCTGTGTCGGTGCGACGTAAAGCAACTAGCAAAAAAAAAAAAAAAATCACTAGTGTTTAAAATTAGATGCTCACAAACATCCCAAAATATGTACTAAAAACTCTGAGTCTGCAAACTTACTACTGTATGTAATAGAAGAAAAACAGAAAGCACAAGCAACACTACATGAAATAATTAAATTTTTCAACATAAAGGTAGACATATTATTCCTACCCTTTTTTACTATTCAACCAAAATTACTTTTGTAAAACTCTGAGATATTATAATTTTTTCCAGTTTATTCTTCCTGTCTATAAAATTTTACTAACGTTATACAGCAAACTGCACCCACCTGGTAGTCATGATCGTTAAGGCATCAAGTCTATATGGTCTGGCACCGTGGTTAGCCGGTTTGATCCCATTGGTCAAAAAATTTTCACCTCAGAATGTTGGCCGGCAGGGTAGGAGAGGTGGTGGTATGCAATTTCCATTAAAATAGATAGGAGGATTCCAACTAATCAATACATATTTATTTATATGTGGCTATTTATATATATCAGATTGTGAATCTAGTTTCAATCGTATAAGGATCATCCTCAGCCATTTATAACTAAAAACCGACAAAGCATAAGACTCTGTATGCATACATAAAACAATGACAAATTTTACCGTATAATCTCGAATATCACCCACACTGGTTTTTTTCGAAAATACTGCTTCCAAAATTGTTGCGGGTCTTATTTAAAAGTTTGGGAAATTTATCTTTCTGAATGCACATAAATCGGGCATCACCGCCGGCGGGGCTTGGCAACAATGCTCTCTCCACTCTCAGTATACGCTACTTCTGTGCTTGGTGTCGGTCTCAAGCACGTTCTCGGAGTATCAACATGAATTCCACATGATGTTTATGATCTTTTACTGCGAGTGAGAAACTGAAAGTAGTTCGGGAAGCCGAAATTATTGGAAATTGTGCTGGCGGTAGAAAATACGATATTGACGAGTCGTGTGTTCGCGATTGGAGAAAGAAGAAAAATGTGCTATTAACATGTAGTGGTCATCGTAGAGTTTTTTGTGGACTGAGTGTACTCTTTCCAGAAATTGAAAATAATCACACACTGACGCCAACTGGTCGCATTCAGCGCCTGGAAATTCAGCTGCTGTCTTCGTGGATTTTGACAGCATGGAATCGTATCCCAGGAGACCTCGTACAGAAGAGCTTCAGGAAATATAGCATTTCTAATGCTATGGATGGCAGCGATGACGACATTTTGTGGGAAGGTGATGGTGATGAAAGTTCCGAAGTTGGTACTGATGATGATGATGATGATGATGATGATGATGATGATGATGATGATGATGATGAATGAACTCATTGGATATCATTCTGGAAATGTTTGTTTACTTTTATTTGTATTTTCTAGTCATTTGATGTGTGTTAGTAAAGATTGTAAATAACTTTGACTTCACTTTTTTTTTAAAATTTTGTTCTTTCAAAATAAGGGTGCGGGTCTCATTAGGTGGCGGGTGGTATTAGAGATTATATGGTATACATTAAAAATTGGGTGATGTGCTCATCAGGTGTGCTGTGATGTTTGATGCCTTAAGAATGTAACATTTTGCATAGGTGACGTTACTACAGGTATAAATTCTTAAAATTAAAATTACTTCTAATGACATTCACATTGGATAAAATAGTATTTTGATGAATGTCTCATTCATTCCATTTAACATTTTTAGTCTATGGAAGTGCGTCTATAAGAATTTCAGCATTCACATAATCATAAATGTCACATGAGTACTGTCAACTGAAACTCTTGAGAGAACAATATAGTTGATTGTCTGTGTGAACTTCCATCGTTTTCCAGAAGTTTGAAAATGAAGTGTGGTTGGTTTACTGCTGTAGAACCTTGTAGCTTCTGAAAGGAAAAGTAAAGAAAAAACTTAATGGGGCTTGTGAAACAAGGTTGGACGAATGTGTGAGTAATGTGTTTTTGCGGGTCTCACCTCCGGCAGCACTGTCATTGTTGATTGTACACAGACTAAAATTCAACTGACTGCTGTCGAGAGTGTGCGAGGAGAAAGGTAAAGGAAAGGGAAGTGAGGAAAATGTTGTACTAAGGTGGATCTGGCAGATGCGATGCGGTGGGGAATTGTTGGAGTAGTATATGGGTATCTCCACGTTCGTGGGGTTTATTATTTTTATTTGTGTTGTATTTGTTATATACTGGAATGATAATATCAAATAATGTATTAGATTTTTCTGAAATTTAATTTATATTGAAATGGAGGTTGAAATATGTATACATAAGTAAATATGTATTGATTAGGTGGAATCATATCTATCTATTGTAATTGTATCAATACGGAACAATATGAAGATAATTGCATGCAATACAATTTCTTATCACTAAATTGCATGCATTATTTATTTATTTGTATTTAAATTGAGTTATTTTTTTGTTTTGCTATTTGCTTTATGTCACACTAACACAGTGAAATTGAAATAATAAAAATAAGGTAGTTCAACCTATTCAGTACTAATAAATACGAAATATAGTGTTACATTCCTATTTAATTATAAGCAGAAGTGGTACCGGTTTCGACACCAATCCGGGTCATCATCAGCCGAATAAAACACAAAAAACAATGCATAGGTAAGAAAGAAATTAAAGATCAAGTCCCCACAAAAACAGTTGAAGAGGCAATATAAAACAACGGGGATTGGCACGGTAAAATTCAGAAGAAGTAGAAGGTAAGTCACTTAAAAGAAGCAAGGCGTAATCTTCTGAACAGCAGCATAGCACACGCAAAGTTCGGCATTGTCTCATAATGTTTACGAGAAGCGGAGAACAGTTAAATGAGCCAGCTTGCATACGCTATCAGGCGCGAAGTCACAACACAATCCAACAAATATGAAGATCCAAAATCGTGCAGAAGCCGAAGACGAGTAGCTCAATTGAAGTAAATTGCCAGCTCCCGAAGATCAGCGTGACATATTCAACGTCAGGCACTGTGCTTTCAAACGACGACGGAACTCGATGAATAGCTTAATGATCCAGTATTTGCTTCGGTCGCAAAAATGTACATATATATATATATATATATATATATATATATATATATATAATACAATTCAATATAATTGAAATATGTAACTAGGATCTTGTGGATTTTTTAGAACAGTTGACGTTAAAACCAATTGTGAAGAGAAAAATAGTAAAAGCGCAATACTGGAAACAAATGAAAAACGTATATGCACAGTGCGCTATTTCTTGAAGATAAAAATTCAGGTCTAATTGAAGTAGTCAAACTCAGCGCAAGGCATGAGTTTAAATTTGAATGTGAAGACCCAAAATGTAGGTGGCACTATAGTATATTGATATAACTTGCAGTTCAATTTGGAAAGTAGGTTTTTCTTTTTTTTTTAAGGAGAGGTGAAAAGAAAAGACAGGATAAGTTAATAAAGGAAGAGGATTAGTAGATATGAGAAGATTAAAAGGATTTGAAGTTAAAAGATGATGGGAAAGGATAAGGTAGGGAAATAAAGGAGGGGTAGTTTAGGGTGGGTTATTGGAGATAGAGAATGTGGATAGGAAATTTGTAAGGCATGGAAAATTGAATTTGGGTTTAGAAATTTAGAATTTTTGAGAAGAAGAATTAGGAAGTCAACTGTTTATTTTTTTTTTTGCTAGTTGTTTTAAGTCGCACCGACACAGATAGGTCTTATGGCGACGATGGGAGAGGAAAGGGCTAGGAGTGGGAAGGAAGTGGCCGTGGCAAGGTACAGCCCCAGCATTTGCCTGATGTGAAAATGGGAAACCATGGAAAACCATTTTCAGGGCTGCCGACAGTGGGGTTCGAACCTACTATCTCCTGAATACTGGATACTGGCCGCACTTAAGCGACTGCAGCTATCGAGCTCGGTTCAACTGTTTTTGTGGGGACTTGATCTTTAATTTCTTTCTTACCTATGCATTGTTTTTTGCGTTTTATTCGGCTGATGATGACCCGGATTGGGGTCGAAACCGGTACCGCTTCTGCTTATAATTAAATAGGAATCTAACACTACATTTTGTATTTATTTGTACTGAATAGGTTGAACTACCTTATTTTTATTATTTCAATTTAATTGTGATACATTTCAATACGGAACTTTATGAAATTTTTATCTGTAAATGCACTAACACAGATTGTTCTTATGGCGACGATGGAATAGGAAAGGGCTAGGAGTGGGAAGGAAGCAACCGTGGCCTTAATTAAGATAAAGCCCCAGCATTTGCCTGATGTGAAAATGGGAAACCATGGAAAACCATCTTCAGGGGCTCGAACCCACTATCTCCCGGATGCAAGCTCACGGCTGCGCGACTCTAACTGCATGGCCAACTTGCCTAGTTTTAAATTAAGTATAATTGAGGTAAGTTAGTAAGTTTTTTCTCCACAGTGCTCATATGGAGCGAGGGCATATGAAGCTGCTGATGGTAATTCATCCAACGGATGGGGACGTAAAGCTTTGAGCAGACCCCTTGGTACTATTTGACAGGAGTAGGCTATGTGCCAGTCCTGAGTTTCACCCTCTTCTTTCCTGCTATCATGTACTATATTCATAATTTCATTTCAACTCATTAACTGCTCTGACGAGGTTGATGTAAGGAAGGGCATCCGGTCATAAAAACTCGCTATGAAGATTCATCTCTCTTTGTACCCGACTCCGTAGAGAAGAAGGACAAGGGTTGTGCATGCACACACACACACACACACACACACGCACGCACGCACGCACGCACGCACACACACACGCGCGCGCGCGCGCACGCAGAGGAAACTGAGCAGAGTGACTATGCATGTTAATGTAGATGATGATGTGGATTTATTGAACCATACAGACCTTCGCCCAATATAAAGTTCAAATCCGTAATAACCTAAGCCAACAAACCATATATAAAATTGTAAACAAACTGGAAACAAATTGAGAATAAACGGCCAAGGGTCAACATGCTGCCGGAGTGCCGTTGGCCCTGTCAATAAATCTGATCTATGGAAAAAAGCATTGTACAGGCTATGTTCAATATAATGGACTCCTCACGCAGTGACCATCGCCCGGCGATGCCTGATACAGTGAAGGTGCTCACCGCAACAGTGTGGGTTCACCAGTCAATGCCCACCTCGCGCCTGAATCTGGTGCAAACCAGAATGATGGTGATCTGCCAGGGCTCGCGAGGATGCTCACGAGACTATAATAATTATGGACTAAAAGAAGGGATAGTAGTAGTGCTCTTCGCAGCAGTGCTGACTTCTGTTAATAAGGAAATTTTACACAGCCTGTTTAGGTTACGTAACACATAGATAGGTGACATCCAACCTTATCCCAAATTCACTTTGCCTGGGTCTGCCAGTATGGCAATACAATACCACTCCTAGCAAACCCTGGCAAGATAACATCTCCCGCTGAGTGCACTGACTTAACTGCTTACTCAGGGCAGTTCTCCTACTATTTAAATTCTTATCCATTTGCACATTACATTCCCATAACGTCTTCACTGCACTTACTCAATCTGCTGAGCTGTGCCTACCTCTCTCGTTGTTCTACTTAATGTTCCAATTCCTCATTCACTTACGCAATAAGAAAAACACGCACCACATAATTCACATTCTCCTCCAACTCACCAGCTAAACATTTTTCAATACAGCTTGCCCATAATTCACCTCCACACTAAAATTCTAATTACAACATCTATAATAATTACACACACTACAAACCAATTGCAGCTTACTTAAACCTCCACACTAGAATTCTCTCAAACGTACCTCCACATCATACATCACCTTTAGATTCACTATCCTCTCTCTGAACCTATACCATTCAGTTATAACAACTATAATAATAAAACACACCACATACCAATTACAACTTACCCTCTTAACTGTGCGCGTACTTCCAAAACACACTTCACCGTTGGATTATACCTACACCTACCTCACACCACTAAATTCACTCCATTTTAAGCTGCAAAATCAACAATAAATATACCACTTCATTACCTATCCGAACACCATTTATTCACTTTTATCTGTCTTAATCGCCATAACTGTGACAGCTACTAACTAAAATTCTAGTTACAATGACTTTAATACTTACACACACTACAAACCAATTACAACTTACTTAAATAAACCTCCACACTAGAATCTCTTAATTTCTCTCAAGCATACCTCCAAAACACACTTCACCATTAGATTCACTATACATACACCTACCTCTCACCATTAAATAAACACCTTCTGCTGTAAACCATCTTAACTATAAAGACACCCCCAGAACACACTTCGCCATTACATTCTCTCTAGCTGTTACCAAGTATTATTATGCAATCACTATACATTTAAGCTGCAATATCAACAATAAATATATCACTTCATTACCTATCCTTATACCACTTATTCCCTTTTATCTACCTTAATCGCCATAACTCAGACAGCTACTAACTTTCTTTACTTAACTTCCTGCTTCTCGTTACTATACCCTCTTCCTTTCTGTCTTTCTTACCCCACAACTCTTTTAAGCTCATGTGTCTCCCTTTCTTCAAAGTTTCTCCTTTGCTAGGTGTCACTATTGACTCATTCTTGTCTTCGCGGTGCTTCGTCTTCTCTGAAAACATCCCCGCATACGCCTCCTTAAGATGCTTCAGAGACAGCATTCATGATTGCTGTCCTCGGTGACATATTCATCCATCTCTCTTTAACCAAGTTTCTGTCCACTCCTTCGCTACAATCATCTGCCTTTCTTCTCTCAACACTTGACATCTCCGAAGCATTTTTAAAACCTCATTGGACTCTGTTACTTCCCTTTCATCCTCCAAAGCATTTACTACAAACTCAATTGGCTCTGATACTTCCCTATCCTCATGCCTTGCCTCACCAGGAGGGTTTCTATCATCCTGCCTTTCTCCCATACTCATCTCCATATCTTCTTCCTGTTTCATCTTTTCCTCTAAGTCCAGTAGTTTGGTTACAGTCCAAATTCTTCTCCACCTGCCATTTGACACTACTAATTGCTGACCCCTCATAATGGCTCTCAAACCTTGGTGTTTAGCCCTTATCAAATGTTTCTTAAGAATCTTAGCATTCTTGATCCCTTCACTTCCCATGTCTCTCTTAATCCATATTTTTTCACTCTGTATGTTACCCGCATTTCTGATCACTATTTCGGCCATCAAAGTGGATAACAGTTTCACTTTAATAGGCCTATTTCCTTTTACTTTACCTATTCTCTCCACATTGTCTATATCCACATTGCTAAAATTCATTTTCCCCTGGATTAGCTCCACCACTTTGTGAATTGTGAGCACTTTGTCCTCCCTCTTCTCCTCTGGCACACCATATATAAATATGCGTTTCTTCCTACGATTTTGACTGCTGGCTTCTACTTCTGCTTTGAGCTTCGACACTTCCTCTCCTAAGCTTCTTATTTTCTTCCTTAATGATGCTGCTTCTTTGGCGTTGGTTCTCACTTTAGATGTTGTATCATCTGCCTTTTTTGGAACCATTTCTTCATCTTCTCGAACTCCTTCGTTTGCTCTTGTATAATGTTTTTCAGTTGTTCAAATGAGCACACTTTTTCTACCACCTCTTTAACTACCCTTCTGATTACTTCCATGTCTTCCCAACTCATGCTTCCTCTGGAGATCGGCCTGGAGTTCAATTCAATTCCCCCGATCCATAGCATAACTATAATCACCGCCGCTGTCAGCATCATCTCTCCCTTCATTCCCATTTCCATTCTGCTTCCTCCCACTTTTACTTCTTCTTTCTTATTTCTCCCCTGCCATCTTCCTATAACTGCCCTGTATTGTTCAACACCAATCATCCTCTTTAAACTCTTCACTACTTTTTTTGCACTCCCCTCTCTCACTACCGGGACCTTCACTCAACGCGTCTGCTCTTGTCGCTCGCTCAGGCTATACTGGCATGTTAATGTGCTATGGCTACAGAGCCAAGCTCTGCATTTGGGAGACGAGTGAGTTTGAACTCCACTGTTAGTTGTCCTGAAAATGTTTTCTGCAGTTTCCTATTTTCACTTCCAGGTAAATGCTGGGACATTTCCTATTCATATCCAACGGCTGATTCCTTCTACCTTCTTACTCAATTTCAGTCACCATCATTCATGTTGTCTTCCTTATCTCCTCAACTGACGTTGGCATCAGCAAGGGCATCCAGCCGTAAAAACATGCTATACAATTTCATCTCACCTCATCCCATACTCTGTATCAGGAAACAGGACTTCAACATTACAGGAAGCGAGGGGATGAAACTTAAAATCGGGCAAAAAGCTAAGAACCTTGAAGGATTTTACTAATTTCCTTTAGCCTCTGAAGTCCATTAGTCCTTGCAAGGATATTTGGCATTTTCTGATTCACATCATTACTGTGTTTTACACTAGTTACATCCACACTTTTGAAGGCAGCAACAAGCACCTTCAAATTTCCATAAAGGTCCATGTCCTGTGTTTCAATTGCTTGATACTATTGCACAGACTATGTAAAACTGATTTTATTTACAAATGATTGTAATGTACCCCAAGTCCTGCCACAAGAAATTATAAATATGTATTAAACACACTCTTAACACTGAAATATGCAACAACAAAAAAATAAAACATTCAGAATATGCATAAACATCCAAAATATGCACATATATACGTATAAACAAATATGCTTTAATCATCTTAACTAACACTAAACATGTAATTACTAAGATATGTAATAGAAATAAAAATAAGCATTTGCATATTATATTTCTCAAGGGGCTGACTGACCGAGGCAGTAAGGATGTGCTCGGTTCATTCAGAAGGATGTGGGTTCAATACCACATCAGGAAGCTGAAAAATTCAAGAAAAGAGATTTTGATTTCTGGAGGTGCACATGGTCCTAAGGTTTACTCAGTCTACACAAAAAATGAGTACCAAGTTCATTTCTGGGAACAAAGGTGGCCAGGCATACAGAAAACCCACTGTATCCCACTTAGTGCTGAGGTTGCAGATAGCAGAAGTCTTTGCCTTCCACTCCTCCAAGGGCCTTCATGGCCTGTATGATGTTGGCTTGGCTTTGCTATAAATTTCTTAGCACTAGGAAACACTGTTAATACTGAATCTAGATTTATTCATAAACAGTGCACAGCCCCATTCATGATAACATGTATTCACTCTCTGGTTAAGAATAATGATTTTCTTCCAGAGCCATCAAATTAGTCAATTATGGGTTCTTAGATGGGTGAAGAAATCAGTAATATTGGGTCGATGCATAAGTTCATGCGGTTCTTACATTTTATTTTATTTTACTGTCACTGTCACGCACTTTAACTCACAATCACAATCACTCAGTGATGTATTCACCTCCAATTTCTATGACCTTTTGCCAACGTTCAGGTAGCAGTTGAATGCCTCGCCTGTAGAACTGTTTTGGTTTTGACTGGAAGAAATCTGTTAGCCATTCGTCAAGAGAAGCTTCATCAGGAAATGCTTGCCCCTGAATGTGGTTAGAAAGAGAACAGAAAAATAGAAATCTGATGGGGCAAGGTCAGACGGAGGATGAGGAAGAGGTTCCCAGCCAAGTTCAGCAATCACACCTTTACTCAATTGCGCTGTATGTGGACGAGCATTATCATGGAGTAATAAGACTGGTTGTTGTCTTTGTCTTTTGTTGTCAATAGCAATGGCAAGCCGCCTTAGCTGGGCACTATACACAGCTGAGGTAATCGTTACGTTTTTCGGAAGAAGTTCATGGTGAAGAATGCCGCCATCTTTGTTCCACCAAACACACAACATGATTTTCTGAGGATGGGCACTATCCTTGGCACGGGGAGTTCATTTTTTTGATGGGCTGAGCCACTCTTCCCTCTTCTTCATGTTGACATACAGGCACCATTTCTCATCACTGGTGACAATGTTCAAAAGTAATGCTTCGTGCCTATCACAAGCCAGCCATTGCCGGGCAAACAATGATGTACAGATGTTTACTCATTGATTTTTGTTACTGTCACTTAGCACATGTGGTATCCATATACCCAATTTCTGTACCTTACCCATCGAATGCAACTGATCACATTCAAAAACTTGCACCATTTCCTACATTGTTTGACGAGGATTCTCATGAAGCAACTCATTCAAGCAATTTTCGTCAAAATCTGAAGGTCTTCCAGAACATGGATCATCAGACAAGTCAAACCGTCCTGCTCGAGAGCGGGAAAACCATTTTTGTGCTGTTCTTTCAGCAATTGCTTCATTCCCGTACACTTCACAAATTGTCCTCGTAGTTCCTGCTGCACTGGATCCTCCGTTAAACTCAAAGAGTAAAATGTGTCAAAATGTTCACTTTTCTCAACTCGACATTCCATATCTGATTGTCTGAAATATACACAAATAATATGTTCACAATCAAGAAAACCTGTGTTTTACAACACACAAACTCCAAACTCAGTTAAAACAATGGAATAAAGATAGGCAGTCCCTTCACGCTGCGTTGTTGCCAACCCAAAAAATACCGCACAAATTTATGCATCGACCTATATTATAGAACTGCAAACATTGTCGCAATACTGACATATCACCAGTACCAAATCATTTTTTAGCTGTTAAGCCATTTCTTCTCTAATTTTCTCATTTTCTACAGTCTCATTTATTGGAAACTGGCTGGAAACTTGCATTTTCTTTCCTTTAATTTGTATGTTGCAGAAAGAGCCATCATACTTCATCATGTGGCTGGTGATGTGCGTCTTGAATATAATTATGACTCTTTGGGATCTAGTCCTTTTCATGATGCGTGCGCCCAACACAGAGACAATATTTGGCCAAATTGCTAGCACGGCCATAGTCGTTGGTAAGTTCTTAAAAAATTTACATAGTAGTGAGAAGTATTCTCTCAATATGTTTCCAACTTTTCAAGGCTCTCTCTTTTTCTTAATAAGTATCTTCATTCTTTCAGGAGTTAGCTCACTTTCTCTTTGATTAGTATTCTGTTATGACACGTCATGTCATCAAACCCAGAGGGTAGTTAGCTCCCTCTGTGGATCAGTGGTAGAGGGTCGGCCTCCACGCCTAAGATCACAGGTTCAAGTCTGGCGGAGGCAGTCAGAGTTTTGAAGGGCGGTAAAAAGTCCATTCAACACTCCATGTCGTATGATGTCGGCATGTTAAACGTCTCTGGTGACACATTTGATATTTTCCGAAGAAAATTAATTAAAAACTCAGCCATAGATCACCCAAGAGAGATCTGGTTTACTCTGTCATATAGCAGAATAAAACAGAATGATTGACATGCAGGTGGCCTAGATGGCGTCAAATTGAAACACCTGCACACAGTAGCTGAGGCATGTGGTTATTTTTTAAACATATGTTTCAGCCTCTTAGGACCGTGGTTAACATTTGCCAGCCTTTCTGGATTTCCAGATCTCCTTCATCTTGATGGAGAATGCAGTTCTTCATTCTTTGGACCACTTTTCCCAGGTCATCTTTTCACTCTTTCCGGAAGATTCTTTAACCCCTGTATATAGGTACTGATCTTATTTCTTTCTTAAACTAGTGTGTCAGAGACCCCTGCCAGATCCTTTTTTACTGCAGTTGCCCATGGAGTGGTACATTTCCAAGTTATGAGAAGATCAAGAATTCTTTAAGATATTCTGGTGTCACGCATTCGAGACAGGTGACCATGAAACATAAGGCGGCACTTGCTCGTCACAAGTGATAGCTTTTCAGATTTAGAGTACAGCTCTACATTTGACCTCAGGCGATATTCTCCCTCAGAATTTTGACATCAGTCAAGGATCTTTCTTAGGAATTTCCTCTCACTGTGATGAGTGAGGGCCAAGCATTCAGCAGCATATAAGGGTTCAGAACATACTACTAAATAAAGAATTTATTTCAGCCAATGACCAAAAATTACACTTAAATTACATAATGTTATTAAATGAAATTTTGTTAGTCCAATCTGCCTCCATTCCAGGTACACGATATATGTCGCAAGTCTCCTCCCACAATACACAAACACATTCCTTATTCGGGATGCGAACATGGCCTCTGTGGTATAAAAAAGTTTCCCACCTTTCTCTCTTCTTGGCTTAAAGCTCTGCCTGTAGTTGATTGAATGCAGTTGTAGATGGCAATACTAGTTTGTATCAGAGTTCTTCTGTGTAGAAAAGTTATCTTGAGAGATCATAACATAATCTTCATGGAGTATATTTAGACAGGCATAGTGGCCTTTTCATGCAAATTACTTTCAGATTTTCGATGTCTTGAAGATTTCTTTTGGTGAGATACTTCCAATATCAATTCGAGGGTGATAAGTGATTATCAGCGATATTTTTTGCATGGAACAGCTTCATCGCTACTTCAACCGAGAGCTTGCATAAAATCAAAATGTCATTCATTGCTATTACTGCCGCAGCCACTCTCTCCTTAATGTGTCTGGTATAAGTAGTTTCTGATGTCTGTATGTAGCGGCAGTATTTGACCTGCCATGAGATTGATCTGGATTGATCATTGGGTTTGCGGAGGTGAAAAGCTGTTTCCATGCATTTAGTCCAATATTTCAGAGCTGCTTTCTCCATTGCATTAAAAGAAAAGATCTCTCCAAAATACTTAAAATGAATGCATTTGATTTTTCCCTATTTGGTATTGAGAAATGCGGTGGCATTATGACAATCAGACATCATTATTTCAGTTTTTTTCAAAAGATATCTGGAGACGTACAGCTTCAGCTACTTCTTGTAATTTTTCATCCTGGAAGTAGGCGATGTTAAGGTCATCTGCCATTAGGACTGCATCATCTGAGAAAGCAAAGCAGTTGATGTTCACTGCTTTGGATCCTGTGTCCAGCCTGTTTCCCCACTCACGGATGATGTTTCCAAGAGCACCATTGAAAAGAATGGGTGAGAGCCTTGTGGATAATAATAATAATAATAATAATAATAATAATAATAATAATAATAATAATAATAATAATAATAATAATAATTTTTTTTTTTTTTTTTTTTTTTTTTTTTGCGAGGGAGTGTGGAAAATCTTTCATAAGACGCTTGTGAGGGTCCGCACTCAACAAGTGTGTGGAGATTCTTACCCACTAAAAACCACATTCCCTTTTCCCACGACGCTTATCTCCACCCTGGAAACCGCTCTCACATTACTTCAGGACAGATGTCGTACTTAATGCATCTTGTGCTTCATCTTCCTTCTTCTGCTTTACTGTCTGTCGTAATTGTCCAGGTCCTTCTTCTTCTGACGCAGAATATTTTCTACGTAGACTACCACCTGGTCCCAAGATTCTTGACTTCGTAGCATTACTGACACGATCCCTCCTGGTGTCAATTCTCCCTGCATAACTTCTAAGCATCTTCTTTGTGGCAGCCAATGAACACACACAAAGAAAGTATGTAATACGTCATCGATACCACCGCAGTATATGCACACCAGACTGGTTGCTAGCCCTAGCCTATGAAGAAATTTTTGGAAGTATCCATTACCTGTCAAGAACTGTGTGAGATAGTAGTTCACTTCACCATGATTTCGGCCAACCCATACGCCCAGAGAAGGTATCAGTCTTTTCGTCCATTTCCCTCTAGAATCATCTTCCCATCTTGTTCACCATCGTTGCATTCTGCGACTAAGAGCCAAAGCCTTTGCCCTTTTCCTTCCTAGCTCTTCTTGTGTGAGCCAAATTTCTTGTCTTTCGAAGGCCAACAAGTCAATAGGAGCTACTGCTGCTACTACTAGAATCGCAGGTTCTGATACTGTGCGATATGCGCAAGCAATTCGTAAAGCTGCTCTCCGTTGTACAGCCGCAATTCTTGTCCGATATTTCTCAATTTTTAACGATTCAGCCCAAATTTCCGAACCGTATAGCAGAATCGATTGAACAGTCGACATGAGAAGTTGCCTTTTACTAGATTTCGGCCCCTTGATATTTCCCATCAATCTACTCAGTGCAGTCATGGTTTTCACTGCCTTATCTGTTACCCGTTGGATGTGGTCCCAATATGTAAGCTTAGTGTTAAGCGTTACACCAAGATATTTTGTGCTCCTAGTTGTTTCGATGGCTATCTGCCCGATCTGCACCGGTACAACAGTATTAATCCTTTTCCTCGTCAGGAGGACAATTTCCGTTTTATGATTTGCGAGTTCTAACTTGTGATTTATCATCCATTCTTTGACACGTCGCATCACCTGATTCAATTTAAATTGAGCCAGCTCTAGTTTACGGGTTACTATCACAGCAGCCACATCATCAGCATAACCCACAAGTTTTACATCTTCTGGCATCTCCAGCCGTAACAAACCATCATACATGATATTCCAAAGGTGTGGTCCAAGAATTGAGCCTTGCGCTGCCCCAGCTGTGAGCCGTTTTCTTCTCTGACCATCTTCCGTGTCGTATAACAATGTACGGTCTTTCAAATAGTCTCGCAGTATATACATGAGATATTCTGGTAGCTTGAAAGTTTCTTGTAGAGCTTCCAAAATATCACTCCATCTTGCCGAGTTGAAAGCATTTTTAACATCTAGAGTCACAAGAAGCGTCAGCTTTCTAGAGTAATGATTACCCATTTGAGCTCGTTCTGCTGTCTTCACCACTTCCTTCACAGCATCTAGCGTTGAGTGACCTCTGTGAAATCCATGTTGTTGGTCAGATAGGTCGCCAGCTAATCGGACTGCTGCTAGTATTCTCGGTTGTAGTAGCTTCTCTAAACCTTTCCCGGCGGTCTCCAGCATACATAGAGGTCTGTAACCCCCAGTTTTCCCTTTACTGATCAGAACCAATCTAGCTATCTTCCAATGAAAGCTGAACGAAACCGACGCAAAATCGGGAGGTTGTGGGTTCGGATCCCACTGGTGTCCGGCTGGCCATTTTTGTTCTGTACTTAACATCTCTTCAACACGTACTACATGTACGTAACATGACCTAATACGTTGAAAGTCTGTTTCGATGAAAATTCCCGCTTCCAAACAATGATTATACATTCTTAACAGCAGTTGAGGACATAATTCGACTGCCACCTTCAGTACTTCTGCTGGAATACCATCTGGTCCAGGGGCTTTCTTATTTCGAAGGGAATTAATTGCTGTTATCAATTCTTCAGTTGTAAAAGGTGGTACATTATCTAGTTCTTTCTCTGCCTCAACATCAATCCTCTCTGCATGATCAGGGAATAGTGTGTGTACTATTTCTAAAACAAATAGAAAAAGAAAGATGTCATATGGAAAGTAAATTACTGTGTACTAGGAAATAAGGCATATCAATTTAGGGAATTAAACTGACACTACTTTTATAATGGTATATGAATTTGTCATGTCCTGTATTGGAAGTTAAGTGCTGAGGAATGCTAGAAAGAAAGCAGTTGAATGTGCTCCAACAAGGTAATTCATTTACCATTAAAAAAACTAGTGAAACTCAGTTTGATCACTGTACAATGGATTTGAACATTAAAAAACATATTAAACCATTTTCTTTGCATAACATTTATACTATTCATGTTTGAGCTGGCTATTTCTTGTTTGAAAGGTAGAAAGAAAGGTCTTTCAGGTATTACAAGAAAGCCTGAGATGGTAACGCAAATGAAAGATATTCAATTGATGAGTACTGAGAACAGTAAAGTATTCTGGAGCCTGACAGATGCAATAATTAACATAGTTAATTTGTTCGCATTTTATTAAGCTACTGTGTAATGCCTTAGATAGATAGATTTTTTGCACCCTAAATTGTATTTTATTAAACTAAGTTCTTAAATATTAGTTCAAAGTAAAAAATTTAAAAGAATTAAAAATTAAATGAGGTACTGGTACAAGATAGATCACGAGATATTCAGGAAAACAATTTTATGGCCACCTTTTTCCAAACTGGCAGACTTTCTTTCCCAAGGAAATGGATTTTACGTGATAAATTTCATATTTGAACCTGTACTGTCAAAAAGGACCAACTTGTGAAAATCTTAACACAACAAATGTTCCACCTTTACAATACCATAATCGTTTTTATTAATAAGACTGCATTAAACTATATTGGTGATACATGTTTCATCCCTTTCACGGGACATCTTCAGTCACGCATAAAATCACTGAAAATATGGTAAGGACACATTAAAATGAGTGAATAAGAGGTCTATGAATCTTCTGATACGGTGAATTAGCGTCTTGTCAATCTTTAATCTTAAAATAACATAAACATGAACATGATGTGATCCATGAAGTCCAGCTATTGCCCAGGTTAAAATATCTGACACTACTTTTATAATGGTATATGAATTTGTCATGTCCTGTATTGGAAGTTAAGTGCTGAGGAATGCTAGAAAGAAAGCAGTTGAATGTGCTCCAACAATTAAATTAATCATGTAGTTATCCTAATACTGTGAACATATTGTACATGTTCTTGAATGTGTACATAAATAGTGCAATATTATGCCACGTTAAATTAGCTTCTTGTGATGAGTTAAAGAAAGGTGGACTTATATTGAATGACGCAAGTTGAACTTGGCTGTGTTGTTGACAAATTCACATAGCCACTCATGTTGTATTATATTTGTGCAATTCCATGCATGTTACGATATTTTAAGCTGTGCAATAGCTGGACTTCATGGTTCACATCATTTTTTATTTTTTAATTCATATGGCAAAAATAACGATACACAGGAAACATACACACACAAAAAACTTATATGAAATATTTACATGTCAGACTGTAAGTAATATTTGGTTTGTTAAAATACAATGTCCAGTGTATGCAGCCAGGTCACTACTTCTTCAGTGGCACTATGTATTTCTTGGATAGATCCATGAAACCTTCTTCTTGGACATTCCATTGCAACATGCTGGATGGTCTGAGGCACATTATCGCAGTCACACAGTGAACTCGTAGTTTTTCCCCATTTGAAGAGCCAGAATTTACATCACACCATGTTCATATTTATGTTATTTTAAGATTAAATATTGACAAGATGCTAATTCACTGCCCCACAAGATTCATAGACCTTTTATTCACTCATTTTAATGTGTCCTTACCATATTTTCAATTATTTTATGAGTGACTGAAGATGTCCCATAAGAGGGATGAAACATGTATCACCAATATACTTTAATGTAGTCTTATTAATAAAGACAATTATGGACAAGGAAATGGATACCAGAAATGGACTTCTAGAACATGTTAAAAAAGAATCACATAATGTAACAGTAAAACACAATATCAATTTGGGCTGCAATTATGTAATTATGTTATTTTGTTCTTTGGTCCCATGTTGTTGCATGATACTGACTTCAAAATTGCTGCTTTACAGAATTATGGGTCTATATGTACATCATAGTTTACAACTATTACTTGGACTTGAAAGGAATCAGTCGAGGAGCTAGTCTCATTAACTTAGCGAGGCGTTGAGGAACACCTTCATTTCTAGTGAGTATCCACATTTATGAATACATTTATTAACCTGTTCCATTACTTGAATGAATGAATGAATGAATGAATAGGAGTACGCCCATCCCCTAGTTCTGGATTATCCATAATTAAGGGAGAGAGCACTCTTTTATTGCAATTTCAATTTTGATACATGACTTATGTTTTACATTTTCCTCTTATATTTGTTTAACTATACTAAATATAATTTGTTTTGTCCTACACGTTAGCAATGCTATATATTCTAGGACAACATGTATCTTACCTTAGCTTATTTATACACTTAAAGCGAAAATGGACATTATAAAACATACAATAATTATAACTGCTCACCTTGTTGAAAACTAACAAAAAACACACACTTCTACTTCACAGCATAAATAATTTAAATAATTGTAAATACCCACTTCCAGCAGATACTACATATTATGTCAAATTTTTCATGCAAGACACAAAAGTGCCTTCACAGGCATTTAAAGAACCTTTTCAGGTATATCACACTATTCCAATGCTTGCTTAAATGTCACCATGTATCTAACCTTTACTATTTTTGATGCAAGTATTTGTTTAACAGTAACAGTACTTTCAGTCAGTGCTAATCTCTTTTCATTCCTTCCACCACATAATTCTTGAAATACAAAAAAACTTTGCTATTTGTCCTGGAGTGATCCATTCTTTATTTAACAATTTAGCTATTGTATAAAATTCCTTCTCTCTTCCTACTTTTAATTTATATTCATCACCAAAATATTTAGTTCTCAGTGCATCAATTCCCCTACAAACTCTCAACAGATGATCCTCTTCCATTATTTCTCCACAGAATAAACAATGATTTTCATTCTGTTTCGCTCTCAGCCCCTTATTTTTATATATATCCCCATTAGCCACCACACCACACCTCTTAGTTCTCTATTTTGGAGTCTTTCATTCCTTATTGACATACTGTATTTTGAATAATTTCACAAAATTCTGATAGTGTTCTTATGGTTTCACATTCTGCTCTAATCATCTGTTTCTCCATGTCCCTCACTCTAATCGTTATTTTTTTGATAAATCTCTTCTCTTTAATGTTCATCTCTTTATCCCAGTATTCTCCCATTCCTATTTTGTCTAGCATACTTTTCACTTTCAACACCCAATAATCATCATCTAGGTGTTTCATCTTGTGTTGGTATGCTAAGTTCAATATTTCCCTCCCATCTCCCCTTCTTAATCTTAACCAATATTTTACTACTTTCCTGCTTATATCTGCTTGGATGCTGATACCTTCACATAGTCTTCTAGCTCCACTATTTGCTGTGCATTCTGGTAAACCCATTATTATTTTACAGAATTTGTTACTTAATCCATCTGATTCTTTTTTGTCTACTTCAATACCCCATATTTCTGCACCATACAGTGTTCTTGAGACCACAAGAGCATTTAAAATATTTTTGTGCAGCTTGTATTCCATATTTGGCATCTTCCTCTCTAGGGACCTTGTACTTGATAGGGTGGCCAATCCTTTCAATTTGGCATGTTTTATTTGTTCCTTCCAAATCCCATTCAATGTTATTATGAATCCTAGGGATTCTAATTTATTTACAACATCTAGTTCTACACCTTCTAACCACCAGCGCCTTTCATTTCTCTTTAATTTATTTCCTCTTTTACAAACCATTACTTTTGTTTTCTTGATATTTATTTTCAAATTCCACGTACTGCAATATTCAGCCGTTTTCTTAAGACTGCTCTGCATACCGACTGTTGTTAGTGAGAGCAGGAGGATGTCGTTTGCAAAAACTAAGCCAGGAATTTCTTTGTTAGTTAAGCAGGGACTTATCCTATCCTCCTTCCCCTGACAGTCCATTACATCATTAATAAAAAGTGAAAATAATATTGGTGATAATTTACATCCCTGCTTAAGTCCGATATTCGAGTGCATCCTGCCTACCATTAGATCTTCCTTAACTTTAATCGAGCACATCACTTCTGCATATAATTCTTCTATGGCTTTAATAATTTTATTTGACATCCCTATTCCAGCCAATTTCGCAATGACAGCCCGTCTACTAACCGAATCAAAAGCTTTTTGCAGGTCTATTGCTGCAATATATAATCTACCTCCTTTCTTCCTTATGTATTTATTTATTATTGTTTTAATTATAAATATATTATCTATAATTCTCATTCCTTTCCTAAATCCTGACTGGTACACTGAGAGTATACAGTAATTTTCTGTCCATTTCATAATTCTTTTTGCTAAAATACCAGTGTACTGACTGTATCCAACAAGGTAATACCCCTATAGTTATTCGTGTTCGATCTTTCCCCCTTTCTTTTATATATGGGGCAAATTACTCCTTCTTGCCAACATCTTGGAATTTTTCTGCCATCAAAGTTTTAAATATTTTAGTTATTATTTCTACCATCTTGCTGTTATTCCCTAGCTCCTTCCAGAATTCATACGTAATTCCACTGACAGCACCTGATTTTCCTCCCTTCCCTTTTTTCAATGTGTCTAGTACCACATCTGTGGTTATTACATCATCTAGAACAAGCAGAGTATACCAGAGTATATCTCAGTATACCAGTCTCAGTTTCCTTTCTTTCCCATGTGTCTTTACCCGCTGACAACCCCTTAAAATATGTTAACCACTCATCATCGCATATGCTTACTTGATTACAGCTTTTATAATCTTTGCATATTGTACTAATTCTTTTCTATACTTTCTTTGTTTCATTTTCTTTGCAGTACTTATATAATAATTTTGCCTCTTTGGCCTGCCAGCACCTTTTATTTTCGCTCATTAAATCTTTGTATTCCTTCCTCTTTTTACAAAAATCTGCTCGTAAATCCTGAGATCCCTCATTTCGGTATATTTTTAATGCCTTCATCACTTGATTTTTCTTTTCTTTACACTCATCAGTATACCATACGTTTTGTTTATATTCCCTTCTCTTACAACCATTTGTTTACCAGCTACTTCTATTAATCTTTCAACCATTCTTATTGCTTCATCTATGTTATTATCCTCTATGATTTTCTCAATACTTATCTTCAAAATTTCAAAAGTTTTCCCCCTATGGTAGTCCCTAAATTCGTCTCTATGTTCCTCACTCCACCTGTACCTTACTAATTTTCTCTGTACATAGTTAAAATGCTGTTTTCCTTCTTGTTTACCTTCGTCTCTCAGTAATCAAATAGTAATTGGGAAATGATTAGACGCTGTCTACCAATTTTGTACCTGAATGTCCTTAACATAACTTAAAGGCTCCCTAGATGCCAACACCAAGTCTATAACACTCCCTCCTGACTCGACTATGTATGTTAAGTTACCTGATTCGTCCCCCAACCAGCCCCCATTCAAAATGTACGATTCCTCTATCACACACATTTCCAGCAATTTCTCTCCATTTTTGTTACACTCTTTGTCTTTACTTCTCCTTCCTTCTATTAATATTTCATCAATTTCTCTATTGTATAATGGACTCTTTACGCCAAACCTTACGTTGAAATCACCCATTATAATTATTCCCAATTCTTTATTTGCTAATTTAATCTGGTTTACAACATCAATAAGATCTTCAAAGAAGTTTTTCTTCTCAAACGGGGACCCTGGAGGGTGGGTGTAACCGAAACTTATGAAAATCTCTTTCCCACTCTGATTACCTTTCTTTATTTTTACCCAAATCATTTCCTCACAACCCAATTCCCACAGCTCTACCTGATTGCATATTTTATCTTTTACGATTACTGATATCTCTCCTGGGTAACATCCTTTCAGGCTGCTTGTATGTTTTATTCTACTCCAGACCTTAAAACCCAGTATTTGTACATTGTAGTTCCGCAGCAACCAAGTCTCTACCATCCCAATAATCTCACTATCTCACATTAGATCTCTAACTTCATCATTTCCCAGTTTGCTCAATATACACTCAATATTTATGAATCCCATGATGCAGTCTAGCTATTTGTTTGTGGGTATATCTGCTGTCGCTGAGGCCTTACTTCTTGCCATTTGTGCTTTTTCTAACTGTATAATGGATCTACTTGGGGAGCTACCTATTTCCTCTTCCAACCCCCTGGCTTCCTCAGACCTTGTCAACCCTTTTTTAGCCCAAATGTATTTCAAATTTAATGCTGGCTTACGTTTCTTTTCTTCTTTTCTCTCTGGGTTGTCTTGCCTCATACGGACCCCCTCTTCTTCTTGAGTTGATATCCTGGGTTGGTGATGCTTGGTTTCGAGCGTCGTGTCATCCAGATCACTGTCCCTGCTTTGCTGATTGCCACACTCACAGCTGCTGACTCAGCAGGGCAATGCTCCAGCTCACATATCTGACTAGCAGTCCATGTCCTACTCCAAGAATCGCCCACTGTTATAAGTCTGTTTCCACGGATAAATGTTTTTAGACCTGAATGCCGCGCCTTCTCTAGATGAAAGCGTAATGTTCACATATTTTCCATTTCTCCTTGATCCAATTTTTTTAAATCCATATTTTTGTGCCCTTCAAGCTTTTCACACTTTCCAAAGATTTTTGGGCCTTCAAACTAGATACCATACATACTTTCACTGGTCTTCTTCCTATTTTCCTCCCCAATCTAAAGGCACTATCGATATCACTCTCATTACACTTGACCTTCAACTCCTCCCTGGTTAAGGCAAGTAGTCTGTCTAACATATCATTAAAGTTCTCTTTTTCTCTTTCTGCCAGCTCGTAGATTATTATGTTTCTCTTCCTATCTTCCTTGACTCATGTCCTTTCCTTTTCTTCAAGGTTCCTTACCCTTTCTTCTATATCCAGGACTTTCTTCCTCATTTCATCTATCTCGTTCTTGTTCTGCAGTACACCCTCTTTGATATCCTTAAGTTCTGTTTGTATGAAGGTCTTCAAATCCTTAAATTCATTTTATTCCATTAACAAACAAACAAACAAACAAACAAACAAACAAACAAACAAACAAACAAACAAACAAACAAACAAACAAACGAACAAACAAACAAACAAACAAACAAACAGTACCCTCCCACACTGAATCCTTGAATCTGGGCTGGCCTGGCCTGCAAGCATCTTACCTCTCATGCTTTCCTTGTATGCCTGCTTTGAAATTCTCATCATACTCTCAAACCACTTCAGCTTTTCTGGATCAGTCCTATCCTGCAATCTCCCAACACCAATTGTCTGTCTTGTCACTTTATTGTATATTGTATCTCATCTGGGATTTCCTGAAATACTTCTCTGGAATCTCATTTAAGTTGCTTGGATCCTACTCTTTCTCTCGGTCAGTGTCCAGGCTACTGAGGCATATGTCAGGATCAGCGTGAAATATGACTTGTAGAGAACCACCTTGCATTTAATTGGCACATGTTTTCCCATAAAACTTATCTCACATTCTGGTAGAACTCTGTGGTTTGTTCAATTTATGTATTTATCTCCTTGTCCAATGTTCCATTCTACTTTAATGGTAATGGTAGTGCGGAAAAATATGGAAGAAATTAAAACCAATAAAAAATTGACGACGTCAGAATTGATCAGGTGAAACAATTCTGTTATCTTGGTAGTATGATAACAGAGGATAATAGATGCTTTCTGGAAGTAAAGAGAAGAATAGCATTGCAAAACAGGCATTTATGACTAAGAAAAACATTTTAACCAGCACACACATGAATATAGATGTCAGAAAATCCTTTGAAAAATCATTTGTATGGAGTACACCAGTATGGAAGTTTTCTTTTTTTTTTTTTGTTGCTATTGGCTTTACGTCACACCGACACAGATAGGTCTTATGGCGACGATGGGACAAGAAAGGGCTAGGACTGGAAAGGAAGCGGCCGTGGCCTTAATTAAGGTACAGCCCCAGCATTTGCCTGGTGTGAAAATCGGAAACCATGGAAAACCATCTTTAGGGCTGCCAACAGTGGGGTTTGAACCCACTATCTCCCAAATACTGGATACTGGCCGCACTTAAGCGACTGCAGCTATCGAGCTTAGTCAGTGTGGAAGTGAGAGTTGGACTCTGGATAAATTAGAAAGGAATCGACTTGAAGCTGCTGAAATGTGGATATGGCAGAAAATGACCAGAATGAGCTGGACGGAAAGAAAAACCAACCTGGAAGTCTTAAGGGAAGTTACAGAAGAGAGAAGATTATTAAAGGAAATGGAAAACAGGAGATTAAAATTTATTGGACATGTCATTTAGGAATGAACTTGATGGATGAAGCTGTACGCATAAACCAGCTTTGGTGGTGGGGTCATGTGAGGCGAATGGAGGAGGATAGGTTACCTAGGAGAATAATGGACTCTACTATGGAGGGTAAGAGAAGTAGAGGGAGACCAAGACGACGATGGTTAGACTCGGTTTCTAACAATTTAAAGATAAGAGGTATAGAACTAAATGAGGCCACAACACCAGTTGCAAATCGAGGATTGTGGCGACGTTTAGTAAATTCACAGAGGCTTGCAGACTGAACGCTGAAAGGCATAACAGTCTATAATGTATGTATGTATGTATGTATGTATGTATGTATGTATGTATGTATGGATGGATGGATGTATGTATGCATGCATGCATGTATGTATGTATGTATGTATGTCATCAGACACAACACTTTCATCACTAACATTCTTGAAGGGAAAGTGCTGGGAAACAAAGGAAGAGGAAGACCTAGGATGAAGTATTTGGAAGACATCAAGAAGAGGTTAGGTTGTGACAATTATATGGAAATGAAACGGACAGCCAATGAAAGAAGAGAGTGGTTGCATCGATAAGGCATTAGCCTTTAGAATATTGATTAATTGATTGATAATGTATAATCCTGAATACCACCCACCACCGAATAAGACCTGCACACCTTAATTTCTAATGACAAAATCTGGAAAAGAAAGAAAATCACATGTTTAATTACCAATCTTTTTAATTTCTGCAAATGTGTCACTGCTAATTCAAAACACTTTACAAGTAATAAAAACACTAAAAACACCACATTGAGAAATAAATCTAGTTCAATGTACAAATCAGTCATGATTCAACATCATCAGAACTACCACCATTGGAACTTTGATAACTGTCTCCTCTCCATACATAGTTGCTCTCATTACCACCCTTAGAATTTGAAATTCCACATTTCTTGAAACGTTTCCTCACCAAGTCATTGGAGATGCAATCCCATGAAGTCTTTATCCATTTGCATAGAAGTTCCACTTTGGGTCATTTCACTCGCCCAGTTGGTGTCAGCGCGTGATCGCCGGCAGACACCATCCACTCGGTGTAGAGCTGTTTCAATGCAGCTGTGAAAGGCCGGTTCACACAAACATCCATTAGCTGTAGCATAGAGGCCAGTCCTCCTGGAATTATTGCCAGATCAGTTTTTCCTTTACTTATCAATTCCTTTATGGCGTCTATAGTATCCCTACGATAACTGTCGAGCACAAGCAGGCAATTCTTCTGCAATAAAGCACCTGGGTGACATTGCCGAACACACTTCACCTAGTCTTCAATTAGCTCACTGTCCATCCAGCTGGATTCTTGGGTTCAAACGAAAATAACAGACGGCAAATTTTCTTGCGGAACTGTTTTAGTTTTCAGACCCACATACGGAGGAAGTTTGGTTTAGTCAACATGCACAACATTACCGTGCAACACTGCTTTTCGTTACCACCTATCTTAATAGTAACCCTGTTAGAGCCCTTAATGTGAGCTGTATTGTCTAGTGGCATTTCAGAATAAATGGGCGACTGATCAGCACTCCCAATTTGAGAAAGCAAATAGGAATATTGCTTCCGCAAACGAATAACATGGTGATGAAAGGCTGTCAACTTTTCTTCGTGGGCAACAGGGAGACGAGAAATAGATGTACTTCTTCACATACACAATCAGTTTCTTCAATAAAAGTTCCTTATCCACCCATGGCTTGGTATAAAACCCTCCTTTTTAAGTTTCTTTGTGATCTCTAATGATTTTAGTTGACACATTTCAGTCAATACACCATAATCTAGTTCATGACTTCCAGTCACATATTTATAAAGCCATTCTTCAATTTCAGGAAACTGTGCACTCTGCCCTCAGAAAGCTTTATAATCAACGTTACTTTTTAATAACATTTCCTTCTTCTTCCTCCAATCGCAAATACATGATTCATCAATATCATATTTTCTGCTGGCAATATGATTTGATTGTTTCAGCTTCTGTTACAACTTTTTCTTACTCACAGTAAATTATCGCAAATGCTTTTCTGAATTCATCACTTGTTTCCACTGTTGCTTCTTCACTCAGAACACAAAGTATTAATCATCTGCCACACCATGTGGTTCTGGTAATGCAGAAGTGAGTGACGGAACGAGATTTCTAAAAACTTCTTAATTGGTCCGTATTGAACTGAGAATCACAATGTTAAAAAGAGAGAGGTTCCACCTATTCAATACATGATATCAGTTGAGCTTTCTTTCTAGGGTCCTCTGTTTTTTAGATAGTATATTGAACAATCTGTTGTCAACTTGGGTTTGAAATATGTCCCATTGAGCGCTTGAGAGTAGGCGAGCTGCTGCAAGGTGAGATTCATAGAGTCGACTGTTTAGAAAAGATTTTTTCTTATAAAGGAACTTGATTTCGTTATTTAACCAAATCTTGTTAACTTGGACTTGGGTTCTAGAATGGTCAGCGGAAATGTGTTTTCAGTTACAAGTTTTAAGGAAACTGGAAGTTAATTTGTGTGCGATACATTGTTTAAGAAAGTTTATATCCTTGCCTAGTTTTGCAATCTTGATTTTTAGGCCCATGTAATGATAGGCCTTAGATTTTGCCTGTTAAGCATCATCATTTAAAGTTTAAAACTTCATAATTGAATAGGTGGAACCTCTCTCTTTTTAACATTGCAATATTTCTGTATTCATGATTATATGGTATTTAGAGCTGTAGACGATGTTCAGGGGTTTATTTCTGATCTATTCTATTTCCCCTTGTTACTACCATTGTCTTACTTATAGCTATGCTTAATTTCATTCCATACTTCTCAATTTCATGATGCCACAACTTGGAGGTGAACTTCCTCTTACTTATCACCCCATATCATTTCATCTGCAAATAGCATTGTTTTCATTTGACCTACCATCATTTTGTCCACTCTATTCTTTATTCTTTCCATGGTTATAATAAATAATGTAATACACTTCCTTGTCTCAATCCTGTCTTCACTCGAACCCATCTTTTTTTACCTAACTCATTTCGTACACAACTTCTAAATTTTGTTACATTCATATTATTTCCTGATTAAATCATTGTTCTTCCAGAGTCCTCCACACCAGATATCTTGGGAAATTATAATATGCTTTTTCAATATCTAGGAAAGTCGGAAATATATCCTTTCTCTAATCTTCCCTCACTAAGATACAGACGTAGAGTCAGATGCTAACTATGTATACAATAGGATCATCCAGATGAGATTACGAGATGAAAACATGTATCACACTTTAATCCAAGTATATGCACCTCAAGGATGCACCACAGATGAGAGAGAACAAATCCATGTCGAACTTGAAGAACAAATAACGGAGGACATCATAACACCCAACTTGGTAAAGATAGACAAGGTTGTGAAAACATCATCAGACCTCGTGGCTTTGGGAACAGAAACTCCAAAGGAGAAAACCTGATTGATTTCTGCATGTGAAACAACTTGAGCATACAAAACACATGGTACCAGAAGAGGGAAAGTCATAAAATAACATACATTTGGGATGGAAAACTCAAGACTGTGATAAGACTATATCATAACTGATGGCCAAGCTGGTTGATATGTTAGTGATGTTAAAATCATACCCACTGAGTGTCTAGACAGCAACCATCTGCTACTAACAGCTGATATTAAAGATGTCCATGTCCCCAAAACAAGAAAATGCCAAAGAACAAGACCTGGTTGTTGAAGGACTCAGAAAAGAAAAAGAATTACCAGGCAAGGATAACAATGAAATTACCCACAAAAAAAAAGAGATTACAGGGGGTAGAAGAAGAATGGACCTTGTTCAGAAAAACTCTTGTAAAGGAAGCTGAGGAAATCTGTAGGAAAACAAGTGTGACACCAATAGAGTAGGAAATGCCTTGGTGGAATGACCAGATGAAGACAGCAATCAAGGAAAGAAATATGCTGAAAATATAGATAATATAAAACAAAAAGTGGGCAATAGAAGAAATGAGATAGAAATTGAAGAGTGAGCACAGGAATATCAGAAAAACAAGTTGGCTGTAAAACAACTAATCCAAGAAGAAAAGAAAACGTGCTGGGATGACTTTACAACCAGGATAGAGGAAGACTGTCAAGGAAGTAGGAGACTACTTAGTTAAATGAATCAAAATCCACAGGCTGTTCTCAGTCATTTGACTGGGTCAGGAATGGAATGATGAGCCCCCTTCTAGCAGCAAGGATAGGAAATGTGCCGGCTGCTGAAGCCTGTCACACTCCTCTGGGGCTATAATTAATGACTGACTGATATTGGAGAGTGTTGCTGGAATGAAAGATGACAGGGAAAACCAAAGTACCCAGAGAAAAACCAGTCCCGCCTCCGCTTTGTCCAGCACGAATCCCACATGGAGTGACCGAGATTTGAACCAAGAAACCCAGTGGTGGGAGGCCGATGTGCTGTTGCTTGAACCATGGAGGCTGCATATAAAATAGTAAAAAAGTAAAAGAAGTGAATACCAGCCGACCGACCGATGATCTGCATTTAAGGCGGTTGCCCAAGTGGCAGATTCCCTATCAGTTGTTTACCTCATATTTACATTTATTTATAATTGTTTACCTAGCTTTTTCTTAAATATTTTCAATGAACTTGAAAATTTATTGAACATTCCCCTTGATAATTTATTCCAATTCCTTACTCCTCATTCTGTAAATGAATATTTGACCCACTCTGTTCTCTTGAATTCCAACCTTATCTTCATATTATGATATTTTCTATTTTTAAATCCTCCACTCAAGCTTATTCTTCTACTTATGTCATTCCATGCCAACTCACCACTGACAGCTCATAACATACCAAACGTTGCAAGAAATCAGCTTAATTTCCTGTATCAAGTCTTATTTACATTAAAGCAATAAAAGTACCCACCTGTTTGATACTACATAGGTATATATTTGCTTTAAACAAATTAATTATTTGTAGAAATTGTTCAATTCCTTAGGCACATCTTCAGCTACATAACACTGCTTAGGTGAAATTATACAGAATTTTCTTCTGCTCAAAAAACCATCTTAAGATAGTACCTTTGTAATACTGAAAACAAAACTAATTTAAAAAGGTAAAAATAATTAAAATATGTGGGGAGGGTTGAGTGGAGCAGTGAAGTTTGAAGGGAATTTGGATCGACTTATGTTCTAACCTAAAACAATTTCCTATTCACTTAAATACATGTTAAAAATTGATTCACTTAAATAGATGTTAAAAATTGTCAGTGTACAGCACTTTTGTACATATATGATGTGTGTGTTTAATTAGTTCTACATTTTTAAAAAAGTTTTTGAAAAGGACTTTTTCATGTCAATGTTATCTCTTAATTATAAAAACTGTTCTTTTCAGCTGCTCTTCTTTTCCGAAGTTGAGCATTGTCGTTTGATTTAATTTGGTGAAAATGGGTCTCTTGAAATTTTTTTTTTATTGAGAGATCCTCTGAACCTGACTGCTGTCTTATTGATGTTATGAAAAAGTGGAAAGTCGCATCAGTTGCCACCAGACCCCTCAAAGGACATGGTAGGTTGATGACATAACAAGACTTTGGGGAAGCTTTTTCATAGCATCAATAAGACAGCATTCAGTTTCAGAGGATCCCTCAATAAACAAAAATGTTCAAGAGATCCATTTTTACCAAATTTCAAACAATACTCACTTCAGAACAAAAGAGCAGCTGAAAAGAACAGCTTTTTAATTAAGATGTAACACTAACATGAAAAAGTCAATTTCAAAAACTTTTTAAAAACTGAACAGCTAAGAAAAATGTACACATCACATATGTGCAAAAGTGCTGTATACTAACAATTTTTAACATCAATTTAAGTGAATAGGAAATTGTTTTAAGTTAGGTTAGAACATAAGTAGATTCATTTTCCCTTCCAATTTCACTGCCCTACTCAACCCTCCCTACATATCTTTACCTTTTTAAATTTGTTTTGTTTTAAGCAAAACAAAGGTACTATTTTAAGATGTTTTTTTGACCAGAAGAACATTCTATGTAATTTTGTCTAGGCAATGTTATATAGCTGAAGATGTTCCTAAGGAATGAAACATGTTCTACAAATAATTAATTTGCTTAAAGCAAATATATAGTATCAAACAGGTGGAAGTTTACTTTTATTGAGTTAATGTACATACCACACAATTGAGCATCTCATCTCCTTACTCTCAAGTCTTCCCAGCAAAAAGTTTGTAACATTTTAGTAACACAATTCCTTTGTCGGAAATCACCCAGAACAAATCGTCCTGCTTTCCTTTGAACTTTTTCCAGTTCTCGTATCAAGTAGTCCTGGTGAGGGGCCCATACACTGGAGTCATACTCTAAATGCAGTCTTAACAGAGACTTATACACCCTCTCCTTTACATCCTTATTACAACTCCTAAATACTCTCATAACCATGTGAAGAGATCTGTAACCTTTCTTAACTACCTCGTTTATATGATTACCCCAACAAAGATCATTCCTTATATTAATACCTAGGTACTTCCATTGTTTCCCAGGAGGTACGATCACCCCATCAACACAATAATTAAAATTGAGAGGACTTTTCCTCCTGGTGTAACAACTTGAATTTCATCCCATTTACATTCATACCATTGTCTGCTGTCCATCTCACAACATTTTTTAAGTCCCCCTGCAGTCGCTCACAATCCTGCAACTCATTTACTACTCTATATAGTATTACATCATCTGCAAATATCCTTGTATATGATTCCAGATCTTTACTCATATCATTTATATATACAAGAAAACATAAGGGTCCAATAATACTCCTCTATGGGACCCCACTCTTAATCTTTACAGGATCAGATAACTTCTCTAATTCTAATTAACCAATTCCAATTGCCCTCATTTTCATCAGTAATCTCCCATGATCTACCCTATCAAAAGCCTTGGATAAGTCAATAGCGATACAGTCCATTTGACTTACTGAATTTAAAATATAAAAATATTAAATTATTATTATTATATAAATTAATATTAAAATTTAAAAATAAAATATTGCTTGAATCCTACAAGTTGAGCTTCACAGGAATAACCTTTCCTACACCTGAACTACTTTCTGTCAAACTGGGTGGGTGATTAAAGAATGGAATAGGGTAGGAAACTTGAAATTTATGTGCTGTGAAATTATTATGTGTTAAAAAATTAAAAGAGGTGGCTGCGTAAATTCATTTAGGGTAGGGAATCTGAGTTGGTATTTGTGTAAGAATTACAAGAAGTGGCTAAAAAGTGGTTGTGTAAGTGGGCTAACGAGACAATTGGACATGAAATTAAACGAATAGGACAGTGTGTGTGTAATATCTTGCATTGTCGATATTGAGTACCTAAGTAGTGAGTTAAAAGTAAAGAGAAAGGCAGGCTCGATACTCAGCAATCTAAAGAAATGATAAAGGTGAATCAGCAAGTCTTGCACAGTGAGGTAGGTCGCGATAATGAGCAAACAGCCTTGTTGAGAAACAACGAAACATGACTCAGGACAAGAGCTGCTGGACTCTTACACGTGGAACAGAATGTAAATAGATCAAGACTTGCTGATTCAACCAGGATTGGAGAGGTAGGTTTTTTTATTCCTTGTTTTATGTTGCTGTGTTGTCAGTATAAATTTCACCTGTTGAAAAATTAGGCTGTTGTGTGTTATTGTGTATTGAACATCCTTTCTCTGAAAAGGAGAATGGTCTTTGATATTTGGTTTGATTGCGTTTATTGTTTTTTTTCTTTTAAATGCTATTTGTTTGGGGCATCGACCTATGAAGATTTTTTGCCCCTACTTGCACCATATGTGAGGAACCTGCGTGTATTATGTAAATGGTGGAAGTGTAAAATGTTGAATATGAGGAAAGGAATGTTAAAGACGACACAAACACCCAGTCCCCAGGCCAGGGATATTAATCATTTACAATTAAAATCCCCTGACCCAGCCGTGAACCGAACCCGGCGCCTCTGGGTGACAGGCAGACACATTACCCCCTACACCGCGGGGCTGGACTGTTTATTGTTTTACTTTTTTGTAGCTTGTAATTTTCCCCCTAGTTTTGTTTGGGTTTGTAAATGTTGCTATTTTCTCCGTTGTGATCAATTAGGTTTCAATACTTTAAGATCTGGAGAGAAACAAATATACTATACTTTCTATCAAACCAGTTAGTAATTCTGCAAACGTGTCTAATATAATCAGAAAGAATGCTTTTCCAGAGCTTACAAACTATACATGTCAAGCTGATTGGCCTGTAATTTTCTGCTTTATGTTTGTCAACATTTCCCTTGAATACTGGGGCTACTATTGCAATTCTCCATTCATTTGGTATAGCTTCTTCATGAAAGCAGTAATCAAATATGTATTTCAGATAAGGCACTATATCCCAACCCATACATAGCCTTTAAATACATCCTCAGAAATCTTATCAACCCCAGCTGCCTTTCTAGCTTACAAGTTTTGTATCTTTTCATAAATGTCTTTATTATCATAGTTAAATTTCAACATTTTGCCATTATTAGTCATCTCTTTTATCAGGACATTAGCTTTATAGCCAACTAACTTTACATATTGCTGACTGAATAGTTCTGCCTTCTGTAAGTTCTCGCATATACACTCCCCTTGTTCATTAATGATCCCAGGAATGTCCTTTTTGGAACCTGTTTCTGCCTTAAAGTATCTATACATGTCCTTCCATTGCTCCCTAAAATTCATGTGGCTCCAAATTATGATATCCTTAGTTGATTTTTTTGCTCAATTCAATTCTTTTGGTGAGCTGCTTCAATCTCTCCTTACTTCCACAACCATTCCTAACTCTATTTCTTTCTAGTCTGCACTTCCTTCTTAATCTCTTTACTTCCCTGTTGTAATATAATGCATCCTTACTATTCCTTACCACTTTTAAAGGTACATATCTGTTTTTACACTCCTCAACAATTATTTTAAACCCATCCCATATGCTGTTTACATTTTTGTTTACCATTTTCCATTGATCATAATTGCTTTTTTTATATTCCCCATACCCCTCTTATCAACCATATGGTTCCGCCTAATAGTCCTACTTTTACAACATTCCTTTCTAACACATTTAATTTTAACTCTGACAAAGACAGCTTCATGATCACTTATACCATTTACCACACCAGTTTCCCTACAGAGGTCATCTGGTTTTATCAGCACCACGCCTAGAATATTTTTCCCTTTAGTTGGATCCATCACTTTTTGATTCAGCTGCCTTTCCCATAATAACTTATTCACAACTTGTTGGTCATGCTTTCTGTCATTCGCATTCCCTTCCCAGTTAACATTTGGCAAATTCAGATCATCCACTACAGTAACGTTCCTCTCTGTATCGTTCCCTACATAGCTGATTATGTTACCAAATAATTCTGCATCAGCATCAGTGCCAGCCTTGCCAGGTCTGTACACCCCAAAAACATCAAGTTGCCTATGGTCTTTAGAGATAAGTCTTACACCTAGAATTTCATGTTCCTCATCCTTAACTTTTTTTGTAGTTTACATTCTTTCACCAGCATAAATACTTCCTCTCCTATCATTCCTAAACTGTTTCTATGATAAACACTCCAGTTCCATGAGAAAATTTTTGTATTCATAATATCACTTCTCAGCCGCGAGCCATATCTGCATGGCAAATTTCCAATTATTACTGTTCGGCTATTGCTATTGGCCTCTTACGGCCTCACCTTGGATGACTTGATAACTTCCATGAATATACTAGAGAAGGCAGCTCCCTCGATGTTGGGCACTGATGGCCGTATCTTTCCGGCGAGATGTTAATTTTATCTCCTTGACTCGAATAGTTGTTGTTGCCCTTAGTGAAGAATATAAAAATGGACTCCAAGCCTATCGGAGTAGCATTTATGACGTACAGAAAAGTCTTTAAACGCTTCGAACTTACCCTGTACTACTATCCTTCTCCTTTCTTTGACCGTTAATATACTCCAGGTATGGGTGTTCTTTCGTAATATTTGTTCAGTGATATATAGGTGATTGATATGTGTTGTTCGCTCCGCAGTATGAATGGACCGAATGTTTTTCCTTGTGATTGCTGGGATTATGATATGTTTAATGGTACGGTCTCATACGTGCGCTACATGTTTATGTAATTCATCATCTGATGACTGTTTACATTTTGTGTCGGTGCGAGCTTCCACTTGTGCCGTACGAAGTGCGAACCTTGATCGGTTTGTGCATGAGTGTGGGATTTCTCTGACCCCGCTGCTGAATTCGTTTTGACCTGCGCATGCAACTACTGGAATAAATGAGACCTTGTTTGTGGCCTTCGGGTCATGTTATATGAATTTGGATTCGTCATTTAACTGGTGCTGCTGCTTGTATTGTTTGCCGAACCTGGCTGTGTCTGAATGTGTGCACGAGTGTTAGTATGAGAGAGGAGTGTAACAAGGACGTATCAATCAGCTGAATTTGTATTTGGATCTTGTTTCATGATTTTATTTATGCTTTTTCGTATGGTGCTATTTCTTTTGCCTTCGCACCTATCTTGGGCCCTCTTTTACCTTTCGGGTTGCCATGTTTTATCTTTTGTTCATTTAGGCTATGCACATGCCTGGGATTTTCCCCTTTGTGACATATTATCTCCTTGGTCCATAGTCATTTCTCTTTTATCCCGTACTGAAATCCTATGAATTTTATTGTTTTTAACTCTGAGTTTTCTCCTTGATACATGAGGGTTGGAGGATCTGGGATTATTGTTATTAATGAGGGTGGTGTGTGGGAACTGTTGAGTGAAAATGATATGGAATATACTTGTTGGAAAGAACAACCTCTCTTTTGATCTGTTGTTCCATTTGAGATATGTAAATACTGGCACCATTTGAAAGGTATTGTACTTTATTGAGCGATCCCACCATATATTTAAATATGGTTCTTTGTGACCTGATGCTCACGGAATTTTATTTATATTGTGTCAGAAGCATACATAAGTTTAAAATTAAAGATAAGGAAAAACATAAAACATAATATAAATACTCCAATGGCGAAGAGCCACATTAAACTATGTGAGCCCAAAACCTTGCAACATCAAGTGCATTTGGCTTCGCTTTAACCAGGTCTTCTGTTGTGCAGCTGAATGGGCATGAACTGCATTGCAGCAAATGGGCTGTGGTCTGCTCTTCTCCACATACACACAAGGTACTGTCCACTTCGAAACCCCATTTCTTCTGGTTTACCCTGCACTGCGTAACACCAGAGCGCAGTCTGTTCAGTGCTCTCCAATTCACCCAATCTGTGACATGGCCAGGAGGGAATTCCTCTTTTGGGGTCATCCATTGACTGATCCTCGTATGTTGACTCCTGACGTGCCATTCTTGAATTCTTGCTTGTTGCGCTGTTCCTGCAAGTGTTTCGGTTACTCTCAAGAAGCTTTTCCTAGACTTAAGCCGCTGGCGTGGTGGCTCATATCCAAATAACTCGGTCTGGACTGATTATGTATGTATGCGTTCTTCATCCTTTTTTATTTGAATTAATTTCCTTTCCCTCTAGTTTTGTTTCATGATTTGAATAAACCTTTATTTCCTGTATTTTGAATTTTATTGCTTATAAATCTAGTCTCTTACTATTATTGTCAAGAGGTTCATTTCCAGTTCAAGGCTGTTTGCATTTAGGCCTTCCTAGTCGCGATCTACGCCTCAACCTTAGTTTTGTATCGTATTGGTACTGGGATCGCTTCTGCGATGCAAGGGGGTGTGGTTCAGCCATGATTCAATTCCTATTACAATATTTGGTAAATATATATCTATCAAATTACTTAATTCTATTCCTTTCTTTACAACACTTCTACAGTTCAACACTAATAATTTTACATCATCCTTACTCAACTTCATGCTTCCTATACTGTCATCACCACTCCCAGGTCCATCCTGTTTCCTTGAATGTACCTCCCTATAACTCTATAACTCATATGGAAACATCGTTGCACTGAAAACAAATGAGTGTAGTTTGATAAGAACAGAAGAACGGATCAGAAATGAAATGAGGAGGTACTTCAGCATGTTGTTAAATGAAGATGGAGACAATACCACCACCACTACCACCACCACTACCACCATCAACACCACCTGTAGAATAGATGAAATCCAGAAAAATCAACCCCTCATTAACATAGCTTGAATTTGAAACAGCATCAAAGAGTATTCAAAGTGGAAAGTCCTTGGGCTTCAATGATCTCACCTCAGATATGATAAAGGCAGATGGAATACTAGGCTTAAAATGGCTATATAGAGTGTTCCCAGTGATCTGGGAAGATAACCAAATTCCAGAAAATTAGAGAAAATGAATCACTGTCCCACTGTTTAAAAAGGGCAACAGACAGAAATGTGGAAGCTAGAGGGGCATAACGTTATTTTCGCACACCATGAAGCTGTTGGAAAAGATCATCAAAAGGAGACTTAGGAAGATAGTGAAACCTTTGCTTGAGTAAGAACAAACTGGTTTCAGGAATGATTGAAGTACTAGAGATCTCATTTTTTCCATAAGAATGCTTACAGAAAAGTACTGGGAACATGGAAAGATTCTTGTGATTACATTCTTGGACATTGAAGAGGCCTACGATAGAGTACCTCAGAACAAGATCTGGGAAGCCTGGATGGTGACAAAGTAAAGATGCTACACCCGAATTGTTACAGCAGTGGACAAACAAAATGGTCTGATACAAAGAGATATGTCCAAGAAGGAAGTGCCCTTGTTCATACAAAATAGTAATGGACAAGATCACAAAGACTATCAAGAAAATGGACAACAGACCAAATGCCCTGGTATTTACTGATAATGTGCTGTTATGAGAAGAAACAGAAGCTGAAGTACAGGAAAAAATGACTGAGTGGAACATATATTCATTAACTTTGAGCTGAAGATGAGTAAAACAAAGACTAAATTAGAATCACTTCCTTGCTTCAGGTACAATCTCAAAAGACAACACTGTCAAGCAGGAAATACTCAGCAGGAGACAGAAACCATCAAACTTTTACATTCAAGTCAAACCTACTCCACTCTGGGACTGCAAAATACCACAAAAAAAACAAAACAAAAAAAACAAAAAAAAAACATGAACCACACCTACTTCAAATTAATTCTCACATATGATTTAGAGACATGTACTCTACTAAACAATAACTATGGAAGAATTCAGGCAACAGAAATGAGATTCATTAGAAGTATGAATCAAACTAATCAAAAGGACAAAATCAGGAATGAAGCAAACAGGAGTAAATAAAGATCCCTTTTAACCGTGTAATAAAAACTCCAGTGGTGAATGAACAGCAGAAAACCTGCCAGAAAATACTTTGACCTTATTGTCCACGAGAAAAGACCAAGGGGAAGGCCAAGGAAATGCTAGATAGAGAGGGAAGAGAGAGGGGTCTCAGATGGGAAGATGTCCTGGAACAAGAGATGGAGAAGCGTGTACATAGAAGATGGCAAGCGCTTGTACACCACACCTGGGAAACTGGAGTTGAAAAATGATGACAATTCCTACCATTTTTCCATAGCTTGTCTTAATGTAAAGATGGGGTCAAAAGTTGATCTAGCCCTTCTCAATCCAAACTCTTGTCCTCCAAATCTGTCTTCCATCTTTATACTAATTCTTTTGCCTAAAATTCTCTCAAATATCTTAGTTGTGTATGGTATAAGAGTGCTTACAGAAAAGTACTGGGAACATGGAAAGATTTTTGTGATTACATTCTTGGACATTGAAGAGGCCTAAGATAGAGTACCTCTGTAATTCTTGCATTTCTTCCTATCTCCTTTCTTTTTTCTTTTTTGGAAAATAGAGATTATGATTCCTTTTCCCTAATCTTCCATGTTACTTTAAACAATCTATTCAGCCAGAGCATACACATTCATCCTGCTGCTACTGTTATTATTTAGTGTCACCTCATCAATGCCTGCCGCCTTTCCTCTTTCCATCCTACTTAGAGCTATCACCCACACTTTCCACTTCCATTGTTTGGCCTATTTTCATCATTAGGTTTCTTCTGTCTTGCATAGGACTGTTACATTATAAAGCTCTTCAATGTACTCTTTCCATCTTTGGAGTATGCTTGTTAGTCTGTCAGTACTTCAGCATTTGCACTTTTAATAAAGTTAGTGTTTATGCTGGATTTTTTCTTGGTCTTTATCCACTGGGATAACATCTTTTTGTTTCCCTGGACATCTCCTTGCAGCATAAAAATCAAGCCAATATTTTTTAAAATCTTGTACTATTCTGCAGTTCTTCTCCACAAAGCAGGTTTGATCCTGGCTCAGTCCAGTGGTATTTGAAGGTGCTCAGATATGTCAACCTCATGTCTGTAGATTTACTGGCATGTGAAAAAACTCCTGCAGGACTAAATTCCAGCACCTCGGCATCTCCAAAAACCGTAAAAAGTAGTTAGTGGGACGTAAAGTACTGTAAATAGCATTATTACAGTCATGTTCATAAAAAACAGAACACCTTGAAAGACTAGAGATAGGAAGTTTATATTCACAGGTCATGTTCATTAGTATGTTCTACAGAAGTGATTAACATTTCAGTCACCTAGCTTCAGCATGTGTCCTTGTTGCCTAATAGACACTGAGTCCTCCATGGGACTGATAACTTGTTCCATGCGTGATGGCATCGACGCGTATAAGGCATGAATGGCGTCCTGGGGTATAGCCATCCATGCTGCATTCACCTGGTTCCACAGTTCATCTTTGGTGGTTGGTATTGGGTCACAGCGCAGCACCCATCGCTTCACCACATCCCACACATTTTCGATTGGTGATAAGTCCGGTGATTGGGCAGGCCAGAAAACAGCCTGACATCGTGTGACAACAAGAAGGCACGTGTTCATGCAGGAACATGTGGTTGCGCATTGTCCTGCTGAAATATGGCATCTGGGGTGTCGTGCAGAAAGGGTGTGGCTACGGGTCGCAGGATGTCATTCACATAGGTCAAACTGGTCATAGTGCCCTGGACACGCACCAAATGTGATTTGTGGTTGTATTCAATAGCACCCCGACACCATAAAGCCTTGAGTTGGCGCTGTATGTCTTGTGCGAATGCAGTCAATGTGATGCCTCTCCCCCTGTCTGCGGCGAACTGCTGCCATTCCTGTCCCCAGTGACATTGTTCCGTACATCATTCCATACACCACAGCACATTTATGAACTTTAGTCAAAGGTAGGCGGAGGGAAGTAGACAATGCAGCGGTGACCCAGACCATAATAAATGGCGATGGACTGTCACTCCTGATAGTGTAAGATGTGTTACATAGTTCCACTGTTGCGCCAGAGCTGAGGAGGATGCAGATCTGTCCTGCAATGCCATTCGGAGGTGGTATCAATCTTCTCGGGGGATGGTCTGAGTGGTGCGATCAGACCCATCTTGTCGTGTTCTATGGCCTTCTGTAACAATTCTGTACACACCCGTTGCACTGCCAATACACTTCGTCCCACACGAGCAGCAATTTCCCGGATGGATGCATCACGTTCTCTCATGCCAATAATGCCCTCCTTCAAACTCGCTCATTTGACGGTACGGTTCTCATATATGTCTGTGAGGCATCCTGCAAATTTGCTCAAGTCGCACTGATCCATTACCTTCGGTTTATAGTGACAACGAGAACCACAGGCACATTTTAGCAGTCGGTGGTGGTGCGCCGAGATATCGATGTGGACCTTCAACCTGAGGACCGATAAGGTTCAAATGCTGATCATTTCTTCAGAACATACTATGTCCTGTGAATATGACCTTCCTATCTCTAGTCTTTCAAGGTGTTCTGGTTTTTATGAATGTGAGTGTATTATTATTCTTTTCTCCTGTACTCTGCCTCATTCTCAGCTGTTCTATTTTTCCTCTGTTTTTTCCATCCAGCCTTCTTAGCCTCAACTGCATCTTTAACCCTATCATTTCACCACAGTGTTTCTTTGTCCTTCTTCTCTCCATATGTTCTTTCATATGTTTCTTCTGCACATTTCACTATAAATGCTTTCTCTGGCATTTTTTGTTTCAACTTCTTCTGGAACTCCTCCTTTCTTTCATTTTTGCATAGTTTTCATATTCTTATCTTTCTCTGTATTAATTCTGTATGTCTTTTAATCTTCCTGAGGTGAAATTTATCTATCACTGCTCTGTGATCTTCAAATGATGCATCTGGCAAAACTATGATGTCTATCAGTTGTTTCAGATTCCCTTTCTCAACCAGGATGTAGTTGATCAGTTTTGGTCTTGTCCCAGATGTATCTTGTTATTTTTCCTAAACTATGTATTCCAAATTATAAGACAATTTCTTCTACAAAAATATGTCAGGGGACCAGCAGCATTCCTCTTTCCATAGCCAAATGGAGCTATAATCTAATTTCCCTTCCTGTCCAATTCTACTTGTGCATTCATTATCTCTCATGATCACTACATTTATATCTTCTATATATATTTCTGTAGGTTCTCTGGGAATTTCTCCAGGTCCATTTCTATGTTCCCAGTCAGTGGAGTTTACACCGTTCCAGTCTCAAGACTTAGTCTTACATTTTGGGATCAACCTTCAAAATATCACTGACTGATAAGCAAAGAGACCTTCTCAGTGTGTACATTCAGGTGTTCTTTTAGGAAAGGTTCAATAGGTTCCATAGGCAGATTCTTTAAAAACACTCCCTCTATTGTTCTCACTGTTCAGGGTATATAAAACAGTAGCACTGATGTCAATTTGATCCAGCAATATCGAACTCACAATAAAACTCAACCAGAATAGTCACACTGTGGTATGACCAAGCCCACATACAATTCAACTACCTGCTGACCGGAATGCAGAGAAACAATGGAACTGCCGATTTGACCTTGGGTCCACAGTGACTTAATTTACATAGAAGGGTAAGGCCAGGATTCCTGTGAAATCCAATTTATTATGAAAACAAAAATTGCAAGGATCTGAGGTACTCCGATGGGACTGTTGAGGGTTAATGAAGTATTCCTCTTGCACTTCCTCTTCCCTCACTAGTCAAGGTAGGAGAACAATGCTTCATCCTTGGCGTCACACCAGATGGCTTGTTTGCAGGTACCGTAACTTTTGGTAATGCTACGCTCTGGTGACATCATTGACTTTTGGGGAACTGTACTTATAGTTGATTATTATTAATTTTTATATTTTAAATTGTTTTTTAATTAAATGATATTTTTTCTGGTATAATCTGTTATTGCATGTTTCCTTTTTCAGGTATTTTTCTAATTTTATTTATCCTGAACTAGTTTTGACAGACCGAAGAATATAAGCAGTAAATTTCAAGGTTAGGCCTGTATTGATGGATATGACTTACGTTTTACAAACTTTAGTTTATTCTTCCACCTAATCAATACATAGTTTTACTTTCAAATAGCATTAGTTGTGACCATATATAGCAGCTATCCTCAGCTATTCATCATAAAAATTGGAATTAGAAGGACTAGTGTCATTATAAACAAAAGGAGTTAAAAATCTCCCGAGTTAAAACTACAAAAATATGAAATATAAACACAGAAAGTCACTAATGTACACATTTAAAAGTTAAAACATTAGACAATTGATAACGGTCAAGTGGATTTGGGATTCCAGAATAAAAACTAGTAGATCACAAGATTAACAAAACTTGAAAATGATTTTGGTGTAGCTGCATTCAAAACTGCACTTGTGCTGAATAAAGGTGATGTAAAATGTCATTGGCTATCAGTAGTCCCAACATAGATCATAGTAAAAAATACATTCAAAAAACTGTATCATTTATACATGAGATTATCACAGTGTTGACTCAAATAAAACTGGTTAGGTGCTGACGTGCATGTCAACGGCTGTATAATGGAAAGAACGATCTCCTTTGGTTATAATAAGTGAAGGATACACCAATGTTATTAAAGTAAGTCGTATCCATCCGTAAGGGCGTTAATGGGGGAACATCTAAAAGAGGAAGAAAGAAAATTACTTGACCGAACTGAAACAAAATCGCGGGAATGTGACTGATAAAAGAGAGAGTGAGAGAGAAAGCTTACCCTTCGAGGTGGCCATGGTGCACCCCGCACAGCTGTATACTATGTCCTTCTAATTCCTATTTTATGATGAATAGTACTATTTGAAAGTAAAACTATGTATTGATTGGGTGGAAGAATAAACTAAAGTTTGTAAAAGGTAAGACAAAAAACTCACAGTTATACATCAGTCTCTTTGATAAAGAATACTGTGAAGTATTTGAAACATCAACAACCTATACATAAGGTATACAAAACAACATGATGTTTGAACCTGGACTAAGACCTTCATAGTAGTTTAACAGGCCATGGACCGAGCTCGATAGCTGCAGTCACTTAAGTGCGGTCAGTATCCAGTAATCGGGAGATAGTGGGTTCGAGCCCCACTGTCGGCAGTCCTGAAGGTAGTTTTCCGTGGTTTCCCATTTTCACACCAGGCAAATGCTGGGGCTGTACCTTAATTAAGGCCATGGCCGCTTCCTTCCAATTCCTAGGCCTTTCCCATCCCATCGTCGCCATAAGACATATCTGTGTCCGTGCGACGTAAAGCAAATAGCAAAAAAAAAAAAAAAAAAACAGGCCATGGAAGCTTTATCCCCAAGAGATTTCCTATGGTTTGACTCCCTCAAAGGGCAAAAACCTAAGAGATATCATGTCTATTATTATGGGCTATGAAAGCATCAATCTAAAAATGTCTGAACATAACAAAACAGTACCTATCTGAAAGAATAGAGGTGGATTTGTATAAGGTCAATCGAGGTCATCGCCAGGTAATCCCACCACTATACCTCACTGTGTTATGATTGTATGTTATCTTAGTATTCTGCAGGAGCTACCTAGCTAGGGTGGTTCACCCAGATGGATGTGGGTTCAATTCCTAATGAAGCTGAAAAATTAAGAAATGAGATTTCCACTCTGAAGAGTTGCACAGTTCTGAGGTTCACTTAGCCTACACTAAAAACGAATACCAATGCGAGTTAAATCCAAGGAACAAAGGTGGCCAGGAACAGAACTAACATCCCACCCAGTGCTGAAGTTATGGATTGTGGAAGCCTTTATCAATGACCTTCATGACCTTTAAGGAAATGGCCTCTCTTTTGTTTTGTTTTCTTAGCTTGTGATGGTGATAAATGTCATATAAAGTTACCTTTTTAAGGGAAATTAAGGAGTGTCAATGAATATGGAAAGAGCTACCGAAGAAGCTGCTGTGTTATTGTGCACAAAATACAGGAATATTCCACTGATTCATAATTGCCAATCCAAATGAGTTAGCAATTCACAAGCAAGATTTCCTCAAGTGAATATCCAAACCATCACATCTATGTATTCTGAAATTAGCAGAAAAAAGCTAAGTAGAACGATACTTCAGCACCCTGAATCAAATCAAGACATTCTTAAAGAGTACTTTTCTATTCTTAAGGAAAGACTTAATGCACTAGTTGTACTATCTGTGCATTAGGAGTACATTGTAAGAATACGAGGCTTCAAATAAAATATTATACACAAATTTCCCAAACAGAAGAATAGGTAAGCAATTATCAATGAACATGAATATGGGAATGCACGTATTAAGGAAAATTACTGTATCGTGTCCTCAGCCCCCACCCCATGTCTCCCTATTATACACACACTCCGGCCCCCACCTGTTTTTAAGTCCACGAGCCCCTGCTATGTGCATCCAATCCTTGTCTCGTTACTCTACTGGGTTGCATATGAAATAAGATGAATCCTCGTAGCAAGTTTTATGGCTGGATGCCCTTCCCGATGTCAACCTCAATGAAAAGTATTAGTGGGGGATCCCTGGATCTCTTTTATGAGACTAAAAGTGATATGATACAGGAATGGCAATGGGTTGTGTAACAAAATGACTGGCAGTGGCGTATAATGAGGGCCAACAAGGCTATCAGTGAAGCCTAAACCTCAAATGCGAATGATGGAAATCTAAAGCACATTATAATGTAAGCATCTGACACATTGTTCCATTTACAAACCTTGAAAGCGATGAGAAAAAATGTTGCACGTTTTTCTGAGAACAAGGCTTCGGACACTGATATTGCAGCTCAGACTTTTTTCCCTCTCACCTCGACTCGCAGCACGCGGCTTGCTGCTGTATGCCTGATTGACGCGGGGACTGGGAAGGGGATAGGTGTGCTAGGCTTCGGTCCGTCAGATCACCACTGCTAACTATCAACCATGCGTTACACATTGTATATATTTCCTCACCTCATCCTTCTGACTTAATTATATAGATAACAGAGTGCTGGTATCCCCCTGTGGGTGGGGGCGGTAGAATAACACTCACGGTATACCCTGCCTGTCATAAGAGGCAACTAAAAGGGGCTTCAGGTGCTCTGAACTTTGAAGCGTGGGTTGGCAATCATGAGGCCCTGAGCCGAGTCCTGGCATTGCTTCCACTTACTTGTGCCAGCTCCTCACTTTTATCTATCCTATCCAACCTCCCTTGGTCAACTCTTGTTCTTTTCAGACCCCGACGGTGTTACGCATGGAGGCCTAGGGAGTCTTTCATTTTCACGCCCTTTGTGGCCCTTGTCTGCCTTTGGCTGATACCTTCATTTTTTGAAGTGTCGGACCCCTTCCATTTTTTCTCTCTCATTAGTGTTATATAGAGGATGATTCCCCAGTTGTACTTCCTCTTAACAATCACCACCACCACCACCACCAGAGTGCTGCTATTTGACTCTACATCCTTGTAGGAAGACACTCAGGGCTGCTGTTATAGGAGTAACATAGTTTTATCTTTAGAGGTAGATCTGCTAAAATGAAATGCAATCTTTCAGGTTTAGTGTTCTCTTTTGTTGGAATCAAACCCATGATCATGGGACGGACACCACCACTGATCTCCTGAGGAAGCCAATTAACCAGTGAATGACGGGTACGACCGCTGTAAAATTCAATATTTTTATTTAATAATAATAATAATAATAATAATAATAATAATAATAATAATAATAATAATAATAATAATAATAATAATAATAATAATAATGCACCGGGCGAGTTGACCATGCGGTTAGGAGCACGCGGCTGTGAGCTTGCATCCAGGAGATAGTGGGTTCGAATCCCACTGCCAGCAGCCCTGAAGTTGGTTTTCCGTGGTTTCCGATTTTCATACCAGGCAAATCCTGGGGATGTACCTTAATTAAGGCCACGGCCGCTTCCTTCCAACTCCTAGGCCTCTTCTATCCCATCGTCGCCATATGACCTATCTGTGTCGGTGTGACGTAAAGCCACTAGGAAAAAAAATGGTTCATGGCATTTGTATAGACTTGGTTGTGACCTAATGAGGATAAAATGAACAGCGAAGACGTCATAAATACATAGTCCCCAAGCCAGGGGAGTTAACAGTATGAGGGGGTTGATTCTAAAAATTGAACCAGAGCCATCGGACCAAAGGCAAGTATTCTATCCATTTAGCCACAAAGCCGGACTTCAATTTGCTAAACCTTAGGCTACCATCTCGACTGATCAGGTGTTGAGTACTGGCAGTGGCAGAGGCCAGGGCAGTAGCTTGTGAAGCAGCCTTGACAATACAGCAGGCTTCTCCGTTCGCTATCGGCTGCAGCTCAAAATGCTTAAGGCTCGACATTCACTAAACCATCTGTCGAAATGGGGTAACCTAAATCTAGTGGTAGCCCATGTCTTGGTCCCAGCATACGCCACTGATGAGTGGTATAATTCTGTTTTAGGTAAAAGCAGCAAGTATACTGACTGTAACATATAATCCTCTTTTTTACTTTTTAGATCATACTGAAAAGCAGAATTGAACAACTTGAGGAGACCTTCATTATTGCTAAGAGGAAGCACAGGAGTGTACGGTACCTGACAGCTACACCCAAAGTGAAGATTATATATACACAATAGTCAAACAGAAGAATTTCCTCTGTAACTCATTTGTCTGTCTGATGTATGTGCATGAAAAATATTAAATCACTTGTCCATATTTAAGGTATTATATTCCTTTGCATTCCTATTTTAACATTTCTTTTGACACATCTAGTGGTCAAGGTACACTGGCGCATCACTGCATCACATAATTTCAGAGCAGGGTGAGTAAATTTCTTGTATATTCTGCCAATACTGTACCAGTAAAAGATAGCTCATGCTGATTATTTGAAAGGACATGGATGAAAGATCTCAACGCATTTCCTAGGAAAAAATAGCTAGGGCTTGGTACAGGAGGATAGGTTCTATCTACAACGAGTGAAGATTTATTTTTAAAGTTTAATTTATTCAAAATTATTGGCAAGTTGAAATTCATATCACCTTGGTGCAGTGAATCGCCATCTCTGGAATCACCTTCCCAATTGGTTCTCCATGGTCCTCTCGTCACCATGGAATTGGACTCGTACTCCAGGATCCTCTCGTCACCGTGGAATTGGACTTGTATTCCCAACTCCGCTTGCCACCATGGATTACATAAAAACAGCTTCATGGTCCGTATCGCACTTCAGTAGATTCACAACTAAATAAATAAATACTGTGGATAGCATTGATTTAAGAAACAAAATGATGGAACACAGTTCATGGTTATTTACCACTGAAAATGATGAAACTAAATACCGTTCACTTGTAGTGCACTGTCTGTGGTTACTTGCCACAACAAATAATAATATTGTCGCACTTCATTTAAAAAAATGGCTATTTAAGAGTTTATCCTTAAGACACTGTTAATAGCGATGAAATAAATAATAACTTATCAGTCACCCTTAACACAGTGAGTCTCATAAAATAATAAAGTCACTGAAGAATAGTTCAAAGTAATTATGTACAAGTATGAACAGAGATTAATTTGAATCCAGTTAAGACTAACACTATAATGGATTATCAGTTTATGTCGCTCACTTTTAACAGTGCCATTAACACAGTTTATTGTACTCAAAATTTATCACCAGTTAAGGAAAACTTAAATGTTGTACTTCAAAAATAGGCCAACACTTGTGTTATCACAATGAAATATTTTAAACACTTTTAAAATATCACAGTTACTGAAATAATGTTTTAACACTTGCATAGCAATGGAATGAGTTAAACACTTCACTTGGTTTCTGACAAAAGAAAACATTAAGTTGCACAGTTTGAGAATTACACTGAGTTCAGTTCTTGGCATGAGAACTTGCACGTCACACTTGATAACCACTACATTGTCACTTAAAACTCTACTGTTGATGGACAGAATAACAGAGGGGTCTGGCCAGGCAGAGCCCTTGTCGAAGAATGCTTGTCTATTGCTGGGTAGCCTCGTCTTTTATATGTTCAAGGCCTACACATCATTAGATTATTTAAAAGTGGATTTACTCAAAAATCACTTGGTGGATTTTGTTGAGATTTGATAGGGGAGATGTTCTTGTAATTGGCTACAGAATGGTGTGTCTCCCAAGATGATATGGCCATTATTAAAGAAGTTTTTTAAATCTCTAAATCGAAAGTTCTAGAATGCCTGACTCATTGTTCCAGGTTGATGAGTTGGCCGGGTTAGTCTACCTCGCTCCTGTATCTACGTCATTCACAGCTGCTTTGCTCACACACTGACACATCCTGGTAGATGTTAGCACATCAAGCTTGTAGTCCTCGGCGCACGTGATGATTATACGACATCGGTATTAATAAATACGGCATGTACCGTGCGTTCCTGGTACAAAAACAAGACTCACCCATTCCTGTGTTAAGGAGTACTGGGCTTGGATTGGGCTAGCATTGCTTCTGCTTACTTGTGTCAAGCTCCTCACTTTCATCTATCCTATCTGACCTCCCTTGGTCAACTTTTGTTCTTTTCTGATCCCAATGCCATTGGAGCATTTGAGGGCTAAGAAGTCTTTCCTTTCATGCCCTTTGTGGCCTTTGTCTTTCTTTGGCCGACATCTTCACTTTTCAAAGTGTCAGATCCCTTCCATATTTTCTCTCTGATTAGTGTTATATAGAAGATGGTTACCTAGTTAAGCTTCCTCTTAAAACAGTAATCACCACCATAGCCCCCACTACAGAATGAAAGATAAAAAATAAACTCTGAGGAAAATAAGAACAACACTGAAATGTGATTTGGAAATTACGTCCCATGTAGCAACCACCAGTATTCATGACAGAAGCCAGATGTGTTTTATCAACTCCTATTTTAAACATTAGTCAAGCTCTTGAAAATTCATAAGTAACAGTAAACATTAAAGTTACTTTAAAGCACTGGGTTACTGTAGTCACATCCTAGTTTGTGAACCATGGGCAACGGCTGAGTGGCCTAGTAAGTGGTCCTGAGAGTCGGGATTACAGTTGCTATGGAATGGGAGTGGGCATCTTGGACATACAGTATTCTGAGTCATGGCCCTCCTTGTGCTCAGACGGCTAGGACTATACAATCCACCAGTGGTCCCTAACCCGTTAGAGGACAGATCCTCACTTGGACTATGTGTAAGTAGGGTAGCATCCTGCTTAATGAATTTACCAAGCTCAGAATATTTTAAGCAAGCCTCGGACTTATGGAAGTAACGGAGTTATACTCCCATTTGACAGGTGAGGGACTCCTTGAAAACAATTTGGCGAACGAAATGGAATTCAAAGGGGAGCTATCAATATTAATGGGGCTTATAGAAGAAAGAAAATAGAGAACTGGCTGAGACAGCGAAGAGGATGCATCTGGATGTGCTAGGAGTAAGTGATATTCGGGTAAGGGGAGATAACTAATGAGGAAGAGATAGGAGATTATAAAGTGTACTTCACGGGTGTTAGAAAGGGAAGGGCAGGGTATGGGGTAGGGCTCTTTATCAGGAATACCATTGCACGCAACATAGTTTCTGTTAGGTATGTAAATGAGCGAATGATGTGGATAGATTTGTCAGTTGGAGGAATTAGGATGAGAATTTCTCAGTGTATTCACCATGTGAGGGTGCAGATGAGGATGAAGTTAACAAGTTTTATGAAGCACTGAGTGACATCATGGTCAGGGTCAACAGCAAGGATAGAATAGTGCTAAAGGGCGATTTCAATGCGAGAGTTGGAAATAGAACTGAAGGATACGAAAGGGCGATTGGTAAATATGGGGAAGATATGGAAGCTAATGGGAATGGGAAGCATTTGCTGGACTTCTGTGCTAATATGGGTTTAGCAGTTACGAATACATTTTTCAAGCATAAGGCTAATCACTGCTATACATGGGAGGCTAGGAGTACCAGATCCATAATAGACTATATCTTAACCGACTTTGAATTCAGGAAATCTGTTAGGAAGGTATGAGTTTTCCGGGGATTTTTTGATGCTACAGACCACTATCTGCTCTGTAGTGAACTAAGTATCTCTAGGCCTAGGGTAGAGAAAGTGAAATCTGTCTGCAAACGAATAAGGGTAGAAAATCTCCAGGACGAGGAAATTAGAAGTGCATGGGTATGAGTAGTGAGAAGTATTGATCAGTAGACAGCAAGCAGGTTCAGGATATATAGAGAGAATGGGTGGTATGCAGGGATGCTGTAGTAGAAACAGCAAGGGACTGCCTAGGAACAACTGTGTATAAAGATGGGAAAAGGCAAACATCTTGGTGGAATGATGAAGTGGGAGCAGCTTGTAAACGTAAAAAGAAGGCTTATGAGAAATGGCTCCAAACAAGGGCCGAGGCAGACAAGGATTTGTACGTAGATGAAAGAAACAGAGCGAAACAAATAGTTGTTGAATCCAAACAGAAGTCTTGGGAAGATTTTGGTAATAACCTGGAAAGGCTAGATCAAGCAGCAGGGAAACCTTTCTGGATAGTAATAAAGAATCTTAGGAAGGGAGGGGAAAAAGGAAATGAATGTGTTTTAACTAATTCAGGTGAACTCATATTAGATCCCAGGGAATCACTGGAGAGGTGGAGGGAATATTTTGAACATATTCCCAATGTAAAAGGAAATCATCCTGGTGGTGTTGCGAACAGCCAACCTCATGTGGAGGAGGAAAATGATGTTGGTGAAATTACGCTTGAGGAAGTGGAAAGGATGGTAAATAAACTCCATTGTCATAAAGCAGCAGGGATAGATGAAAGAAAATTGAATCTAGCAAAGAAGGCAGCTAAGGATAATATGATGGCAAGCATAATTGGCAGTCATACGAATTTTAGTGAAAAATGGAAGGGTATGTATAGGTATTTTAAGGCAAAAACAGGTTCCAAGAAGGACATTCCAGGAATAATTAATGAACAAGGGGAGTGTGTATGTGAGGATCTTCAAAAGGCAGAAGTATTCAGTCAGCAGTATGTAAAGATTGTTGGTTACAAGGATAATGTCGAGATAGAGGAGGAGACTAAGGCCAAAGAAGTAATAAAATTTACATATGATAACAATGACATTTACAATAAGATACAAAAGTTAAAAACTAGAAAAGCGACTGGAATTGATCAGATTTCTGGGGATATACTAAAGACAATGGGTTGGGATATAGTACCATATCTGAAGTACTTATTTGATTATTGTTTGGGCGGAGGAGCTATACCAGATGAATGGAGAGTTGCTATAGTTGCCCCTGTGTATAAAGGAAAGGGTGATAGACATAAAGCTGAAAATTACAGGCCAGTAAGTTTGACATGTATTGTATGTAAGCTTTGGGAAGGCATTCTTTCTGATTATATTAGACATGTTTGTGAAATTAATAACTGGTTCGATAGAAGGCAATTCGGTTTTAGGAAAGGTTATTCCACTGAAGCTCAACTTGTAGGATTCCAGCAAGATATAGCAGATATCTTGGATTCTAGAGGTCAAATGGACTGTATCGCGATTGACCTGTCTAAAGCATTTGCTAGGGTGGATCATGGGAGACTACTGGCAAAAATGAGTGCAATTGGACTAGACAAAAGAGTGACTGAATGGGTTGCTATATTTCTAGAAAATAGATCTCAGAGAATTAGAGTAGGTGAAGCTTTATCTGACCCTGTAATAATTAAGAGGGGAATTCCTCAAGGCAGTATTATCGGACCTTTATGTTTTCTTATATATATAAATGATATGAGTAAAGGAGTGGAATCGGAGGTAAGGCTTTTTGCGGATGATGTTATTCTCTATAGAGTGATAAATAAGTTACAAGATTGTGAGCAACTGCAACGTGACCTCGAAAATGTTGTGAGATGGATAGCAGGCAATGGTATGTTGATAAACGGGGTTAAAAGTCAGGTTGTGAGTTTTACAAGTAGGAAAAGTCCTCTCAGTTTTAATTACTGCGTTGATGGGGTGAAAGTTCCTTTTGGGGATTATTGTAAGTATCTAGGTGTTAATATAAGGAAAGATCTTCATTGGGGTAATCACATAAATGGGATTGTAAATAAAGGGTACAGATCTCTGCACATGGTTATGAGGGTGTTTAGGGGTTGTAGTAAGGATGTAAAGGAGAGGGCATATAAGTCTCTGGTAAGACCCCAACTAGAGTATGGTTCCAGTGTATGGGACCCTCACCAGAATTACCTGATTCAAGAACTGGAAAAAATCCAAAGAAAAGCAGCTCGATTTGTTCTGGGCGATTTCCGACAAAAGAGTAGCGTTACAAAAATGTTGCAATGTTTGGGTTGGGAAGAATTGAGAGAAAGAAGAAGAGCTGCTCGACTAAGTGGTATGTTCCGGGCTGTCAGCGGAGAGATGGCGTGGAATGACATTAGTAGACGAATAAGTTTGAATGGCGTTTATAAAAGTAGGAAAGATCACAATATGAAGATAAAGTTGGAATTCAAGAGGACAAACTGGGGCAAATATTCATTTATAGGAAGGGGAGTTAGGGATTGGAATAACTTACCAAGAGAGATGTTCAATAAATTTCCAATTTCTTTGAAATCATTTAGGAAAAGGCTAGGAAAACAACAAATAGGGAATCTGCCACCTGGGCGACTGCCCTAAATGCAGATCAGTATTGATTAATTGATTGATTGAAGTAGACCTGAAATGGTAAAGTATAGTGGGAAGGCAGCAATGAAATGGCTTCATAGAGTAGTAAGATTAGAATGGAATGTTGGTAAGGTACCTTCAGATTGGACAAAAGCAGTAATTGCACCTATCTATAAGCAAGGGAACAGGAAGGATTGCAACAACTATCGAGGTATCTCACTGATTAGTATACCAGGCAAAGTATTCACTGGCATCTTCGAAAGGAGGGTGCAATCAGTGGTTGAGAGGAAATTGGATGAAAACCAGTGTGGTTTCAGTCCACAGAGAGGCTGTCAGGATCAGATTTTCAGTATGCGCCAGGTAATTGAAAAATGCTATGAGAGGAATAGGCAGTCGTGTTTATATTTCGTAGATCTAGAGAAAGCATATGACAGGATACCGAGGGAAAAGATGTTTGCCATACTGGTGGACTATGGAATTAAAGGTAGATTATTAAAATCAAAGGCATTTTTGTTGACAATTGAGTTTCAGTGAGAATTGATGGTAGAATGAGTTCTTGGTTCAGGGTACTTACAGGGGTTAGGCTGATTCTCCACGAGCAAGTAAAATGCCGCTGTTCGCCTGCTACAAACCCGCTTGCGGAAGAGAACTATGGGGTATTGGTAGAGTTGTCTACACGGGCGGTTTGTACGCCGCGGGTGGACACGTCCATGAGCGGGCAGGCGGGTCTAATGCCAGCAGGGGCGTTATTCCCGCTAGTGGTAGAACAGCGAATCATACTCCACGTGGCAGCAGTGAGCAGTTCACCCGCCTCTGTCGCATGATAGGAACTGCCTGAAGTGTGGTATATTCTTTACTAGCTGATGTACCTGTGCTTCGCTACGGAATTCTACATTGTATACAGAATTATAGGTTAGGTAGTGTACAAGTTGTGAGCAAGATTGTATTAAATTCCATAGCTCTTAACGTTACCCTAGAAACGCGACGAGGAAGTCACCAAACGTCTTTTCTCACGTAAAGACTGGGTTAGGGTATATTCATTGTAACGGTAGGCCCCCTTGTCTACCATCAGTCACAATCAAGTTGGGGAGCATTATAATGGCAGACACTCAATCTCCACCTGCCTTTTTACATCCTCAGAAAGACCATTTTCCCAACTGAAAAGAACATGTCATTACATGAAGTCAGTAGGAATGACATGATTAAAAGCAATGTTTTCATATGAAATACTCGATCAAATGAAAAAACCACGCATTTTGTCACTTTTAATGAACAGTACTACGCTTCCGATCTAACAATCCAAATTTTCAGAACTGGAATGACCAAGCCGCAGACAGCCGTGATCCATGAACACTCTTCGTCTTTTTTCCGGCGCGGGGGGGGGGGGGGGGGAGAGATCGAATAGTGGAGGCAAATTCTTCCACCAAGCCAGAGGAGAAAGCCCCTCTTCACTGCTTTTTTTTTTTTTTTCTTGCTAGGGGCTTTACGTCGCACCGACACAGATAGGTCATATGGCGACGATGGGATAGGAAAGGCCTAGTTGGAAGGAAGCGGCCGTGGCCTTAATTAAGGTACAGCCCCAGCATTTGCCTGGTGTGAAAATGGGAAACCACGGGAAACCATCTTCAGGGCTGCCGATAGTGGGATTCGAACCTACTATCTCCCGGATGCAAGCTCACAGCCGCGCGCCTCTACACACACGGCCAACTCGCCCGGTCCTCCTCACTGCTAATTTGGAATAAAATGAATATAGATTTAATAAAAGTGAAGCAGAAGAAGTTTCTTTTAAGAAACAGCTCTTTTCAGGGTTGAATTTTGAATTATTTAGTGAATTATGGTGCTATAATTTGGAGTAGGCCTAAATTGTAATTCTAGACCAGGTCATACAACTGCTAAGTGAGCCTCTGCCTTAAATGTGCACACTACTCATTCAAAACAGCACGTCAGAGTAGGGATCGAATAGCTGGAATACTATGATGAACCAGTGTGTTACGTACTAGCAGTATCAGGAAATGTATGAACCAGAGGAATGGAATACTAAATAAGAAAGTTTTCTAACTCCCCAGCTATTTCCCACCAATATTCAGTCAGGCTGTTATACTCTGAATGCAGGAGTAATCCCATCTATCGGAGTTGCGTGGCAGCATAAGAGACAAAGAACATCACAACAAACAATGGTCAATATAATGTTAATGTTGATGAATGTTATGTGCTTTCGATATTGTAGGCCTTCACATTTAGTTTTCTTCCGACTCTAAAATACCACTCTTATTATAGTCGGTACGGTAAAACTGAATAAAACATAAAGGTAAGGGTGTATTCTGCCCGAAGGCAGGTCCGAACCTCCGCAGAGGTGTGCCTGAGCCGGAGTTTACATGCTTTAAGATGGCCAGTTCCTTTCCGCTCCTCCATTCACTTACCACCCACAAATGGCGCTTGGCAGCCCATCCAAATCAAGATCCGGTGTTTCAACATGGCTACAGCTGTTGGCAATAAAACATAAATGATCGGAAATTGTATTCTCTCTAACTTTTGTTATGCAGTACTTTTCGATAGGACCAAAAACTTATTGTAGGTATTTAAAAAATAAATTTTAGGTTCTTTCCCCTAAACTGCAATTTCATTCAGGGTGAATAAACTTGTTTTTAGCTTAGACTGTAGTTTCTTATTTCCAGACTCTTTGTACCGATTTTCATTATATTCTGTTAACACATTTTCTCCTGGTTCGGCATTGATATGGACTTAGCAACAAAAATACAAATTGATGAATGTCTCTGTTATTATAGCCAGTACGGTAAACATGTATGAGACATAAATGATCAGAAATTTAATTCTATATATAACTTTAGTTATGTAATATTTATCGATATATTCTGTTAACACATTTTCTCCTGGTTCGGCGTTGATATGGACTTAGCAACAAAAATACAAATTGATGAATGAGACATAAATGATCAAAAATTTAATTCTATATATAACTTTAGTTATGTAATATTTATCGATAAGACCATTAATAATATTATTATTTGACAATTACATTTCAGGCCTTCCCCTAAACTACCATTTCACTCATTTAGTAATATGCACCTTAATAAGTTCAAACAGCTCATCGAATGAAGCAACTGACATTCCATAATATTGAAAAAACATTTCCGGATAGCTCCTGTGATCACAAAACGTTAAATGAAATTGTCCAGTGGTGAGCCGATTCGATAACACAGGGTGAGTCCACCAACGTCTTTTCTTACCAGGTTTCTTTTTTAATATTGGTAATAACTGTAGTTGAACAGCTCCGACAACACAACCTATTTGTACGACATCCATCATTGTTATGCCAGGTTTATCGGTGGTGGAGAATGGCTGCGCGTGTCGCCGGCGTTTTTGGTGCTGTTTACAGGCGTCAATTCAATTGCTGGTGTAGAACAGGCAAAAAGTTTGAGCAGTCAGGCAGGCGAACAGCGGCATTTTACCTGCTCGCGGAGAATCAGCCTTAGACAAGGCTGTAAGCTTTCACCTTTGCTGTTCATAGTTTACATGGATCATCTGCTGAAAGGTATAAAATGGCAGGGAGGGATTCAGTTAGGTGGAAGTGTAGTAAGCAGTCTGGCCTATGCTGACAACTTGGTCTTAATGGCAGATTGTGCCGAAAGCCTGCAGTCTAATATTTTGGAACTTGAAAACAGCTGCAATGAGTATGGTATGAAAATTAGCCTTTCAAAGACTAAATTGATGTCAGTAGGTAAGAAATTCAACAGAACTGAATGTCAGATTGGTGATACAAAGCTAGAACAGGTTGATTATTTCAAGTATTTGTTGTGTGTTGTGTGTTCTCCCAGGGTAGTAATATAGTAAATGAGATAGAATCAAGGTGTAATAAAACTAATGCAGTGAGCTCGCAGTTGCGATCAACAGTATTTTGCAAGAAGGAAGTCAGCTCCCGGACAAAACTTACATCGGTCTGTTTTCAGATCAACTTTGCTTTAGGGGAGTGAAAGCTGGGTGGATTCAAGATATCTTATTCATAAGTTACAAGTAATAAACATGAATGTAGCGAGAATGATTGCTGGTACAAACAGGTGGGAACAATGCCAGGAGGGTATTCAGAATGAGGAGATAAAGGCTAATTTAGGAATGAACTCGATGGATGAAGCTGTACACATAAACCGGCTCCAGTGGTGGGGTAATATGAGGCAAATGGAGGAGGATAAGTTACCTAGGAGAATAATGGACTCAGTTATAGAGGGTAAGAGAAGTAGAGGTAGACCAAGACGACGATGGTTAGACTCAGTTTCTAACGATTGAAAGATAAGAGGTATAGAACTAAATGAAGCCACAGCACTAGTTGTAAATAGAGGATTGTGGGAACGTTTAGTAAATTTTCTCCTTACCCACATGCAGACAGGTCAGGGAAATACGGTTCTCCAAACCTTCCACCACTCCATGGCAGTATGTTCTTCTGTAACACAGATTCTATTGTTTTATACTGTTTTCAACTAAGTCCTCTCATTGTAAATTGGATGTACCTCGACCATTCTTAGCTTCTTTTAACATTATTTCTTCATCCATCCATTTGATGTCTGCGTGTATAGCATATAGCATAATGATTAGCTTTATTAACTGTCGTTCTCAGAGGTCTAAAACCAATTCCTGGTTCTGTCAGAGATTTAAGAATGACAGGAGGACTATTATGTGGTCAAAATGGAACAAGCAGCTCACCTCCACTGGAGGTGTACCTGAAAAGAGCTCCACCCCTTCGAAGATAAGTGGACATGAGTTTACTTTTGTCTGGCTCCATGGCTAACTAGTTAGCATGCTGGCCTTTGTTCCAAGGGATCCTGAGTTTGATTCCTTGGCTGGGTCAGAGATTTTAACCCTCATCGCTCATTTTCTCTGGCTTGGGGACAGGGTGTTTGTGCTATCTTCAACATTAGATTTAATTACAGTTAGGGCCCCATCCTCATAGATATACAGGTCACCCATGGGCGTCAACTCAAAAGACCGGCACAAGCCTTTCCGAAGGTCACATATTATTATTATTATATTTATGCAAATAAGCCCATTAAGATTACGCAAAGTACTCAGAGGCGTGGATTTGATTTCTTTTGGGCCAATATTTCTTTCATTTTTTTTTACTGTGGGCTTCCTTTCTGTCTTCAGTCCAGGTTGTTCCAGTCTTCTTCTTTGGTCTTTCCTCTCGGTCAACTTGCCATTTGTGACTTTCAGATCTGAAGATTACCCTGTTTTGGACATTTGTTGGTGTAATTCCTGCCTGTTTCAAATTGATTTTGATTTCACCAATCCATTTCATTGTGCCTGTTTTAGCTTTATTCCTGTTTTCATAGAATTTGACTGTTTGTTTTGTAAGTCTGTGTGGATGCATTCTTTTAATGTGTCCATAGAATCTTAGCCTGCGTTCATGTATTGTTTGATTTCCTGTCTGCCTCTAAGTTGGTATTGTCCGTCGGTGAGTTTTGGGCCTAGAATTTTTCTTATGATTTTGCGTTCCATTTTCTCAGTGTTTTCAATGCCTGCTTTCCTGTTCAAAATTAGCATCTCTGATCCATAACGACATTCCAGTTTAATGACTGTATTGGAATGTGTTAGTTTTGTGTGCTTGGAGATACAATTTTTGTTATAGATATTTTGGGTTAGTCGATATGCAGTTTCCATCTTTTGGCATCTAATTTCATTGGTTTTTGTATTGAGTCCATTTTCCTGAATTGTTTCACCAAGATGCTTAAATTGTGATACTCATTTAATTTTGCCATATTTTGTCTCCATGCCTTTTGGTGCTTGTTTGTTGCAGGTCATGTATTCTGTCTTTTCAAAAGATATTTGGAGGTTGACTTTTTCCGCAGTTTCTTTCAGGAGTTCAATCTGATTTTGGGCTGTTGAAATGTCTTGGGTTAATACTGCTAGGTCATCTGCAAATGCTAGGCAATCTATTGATAGTTTTCCTGTGCCTAAAGAGATTGGTTGGCAAATTTTGAGGACCAATTTCTGTTTGCTCCATTATTGTATAACTTTTTCAAGGATGCAGTTGAACAGTAAAGGTGAGAGTCCATCGCCATATTATTATTATTATTATTATTATTATTATTATTATTATTATTATTATGAGGGCAGATTGGAAAGAAACGTACAATCATCTTTTTCCCAACAAGTTTAATATGTACCAAAACCAAACAAATCACAAATGAACATACATCTTTGACCTATGTTTGTACATAATCACCAAGTTTCTCAACACATTTCTCTCATTGTGGTACTAGTTTCAATATGCCCTGTTCGTAGAAGTCTGTTTGGTTGGAGTATAGCCATCTGCGGACTGCTGATTTCACTTCCGCATCTGTCGCAGTGTTGGCTGGCCAGGAATTTCTTCATGGGACCAAACAGATGAAAGTCCAACAGTGCCAGGTCCAGACTGTATGCTCGATGCTGGAGCAACTCCCACCCAAATTTGGCGAGTTTCTCATGAGCAGGAGCAGCAACATGGCGACGGGCATTGTCATGAAGAAGTTTGACATCATCAGTATTAATGTTGCGGCATTTGTCACAAAGGGCATGACACAACTTAACCAAAGTTTTAATGTAGGCTGCAGCATTCACAGTGGTCCCATGTTCAGTGAAGTCCACCAACAGCACATCAAACATGTCCCAGAACACTGTCACAAGCACTTTCCTAGCAGACTGAGTCACTTCGAACTTTTTTTCAAACTGGGGAACCAGCATGTTTCCACTTCATAAAGCCCTGCTTGGTAGTGGTATGCCCACGAATCATCAGCAGTGACGATTCCTTTCAGAAAGTCATGCCCTTCTGCAGTGTAACGTGTTAAGTAATCAATGTTTGTCATCATTTTCTGGCCCTTGTGGTTGTCTGTCAAGTTCTTAGGTACCCAGTGCGCACCGACTTTACGGAATTTCAACGTGTCATGAAACAATATCATACATCCTACCATAGAAAATGTTGAACGTCTACAATAAGGTTCGCAGGTCATTCAAAATTGCTGCACAATGGCGTGGACATTCTATGGAGTTGAAGCTGTTACCAGCCGCCTGGAGCGTGGTGAATCCCTAAGGATCACATAGCCCTCTTGGAAGAATGCACACCATCTGGAGACAATGGTACAGTCCAGACAGTCGTCCCCATACACACTACACATGTCCCTGTGAATTTCAATCGGTGCATGCCCTTTGGCCTACGAATATCAAACTACACTTCGCTGCTTTTCACATGTGGATGACAGTAACATGCGCACCATGTTTGTTTTGTAGTTCAGGCTTCTCTCGCTAGAGAAAAAAAAATACCCTCTGTAGGGCAAACTTCAAACTATATCGTTGTGAAATTTAAACATTCCAGCTGATATACCAAGGGAGAAAAAATAAATAAATTGTGCATTACTTTCTGATCTGCCCTCGTATTATTATCATGACCCATTTAATTCGCCCAAACCATCTCTGCATTTTTTCACCCACTTTCAATTTTTCTACCATTAATTCTGTACAATTTTTGTTTCTCACCCACATTTCTCATTGTCTTCTGTAACATACTTCTTAGAAATTTCATTTCTGATGTCTGTATTAAATTTCCACTGATCAGCACTGACAACATCACAACTAAATATATCATAAGAGTTGTGCAATATGCCTTGTTCCCTTCAACGGAATATCCTTGTTCCACAGCAGATTTCACAATTTTTAGATAAAAGAACCCTCCTAAATTGTATCCTCTCGTTGATTTCCATTGGGGCTACCAAGCAAAGGCAGTAATGATATGCTTGGTTCATTCCGAAGGACGCAGGTTTGTTTCCAGTTCCCCATCAGAAAGTTGAAAAATGTAGAAATGAAGGTTCTACTACTGAAGAGACACAAGGCCCTAAGGTTCATTCAGCCTACACTATAAACAAATACCAGATTAATTCTTGGAGGCGAAGATGGCCAGGACTAAAGCTAATTACTCTATTCCACTTAGCGTTGAGATCCTTTTGTATGTCAGTGATAGAATGGTGGCCTCCGGATTCCAAGATGGAGGGTTCAAATCCTGGCAAAGGTCATTGGATTTTTGAAGGGTGGAAAGAGTCCATTATATATGCCACGTGGTATGAAGTTGGCACATAAAAGATCTCTGAGTGACATACTTGGTGTTATACCCAAAATAAAATCAATTAAAACTCTGCCATAGACTGCCCAACAGAGATCTGGTTTACTATGCCACCTGGTGGTGTTGGAATGTTGTAAATGACATGCAAGCAGCCTGAATGACATCAAATTAAAATGCCTGTGCATTGTAACTGAGGCCTAATGATTATTACTAGAACCAGTACTGCAATTACGAATAGGGGAATACTGGACATACCATTTCTTTTAGAGTCCTTCGGTCCAGTGTCTGGCTGTCTCAACTGCTAGGTTGTTTCCCATCCACAAATATTCAGGGGTACACTGGAATTGATAGGAAGAACAGTTCAGGAAGTTGTTCATACCCTTGAACTTGACCACACTTAGATAGTATGTCGTCTTTGTCCTTAGAACCCCATCTTGCAGGGTTGGTCTTCAGTGGTGCTACTCCTGTTCACAGCCGACTGAGTGTTCTCCGCGTCTTCCAGTTCGGCTGTACACCTGTAGGGTTGTTGTCTTAAAGCAGATACTAGATCAGAGGGCCTAGGCTTAATTCCAACAAGCAATTTATTCTTGATTTCAACATTATAGGTCTGTCGAAGATATCTTGAGCCCCAAATATGACGTGCCTTGTATCAAAGGTCTGCTTGTATTTTTCAGTGTATTCATGGGCTGATCTTCAGAGCATGTGCTCTGTAGAGCTTGTCCAGAGGTGTAGCTTTCATGCAGCTGGTTATTATGTGGCATGTTTAATTTACGGAACATCAACTGTCTTTGTGTTAACGGATTGTTTCCAGACTGGACAAGCATATTCTGCTACTGAGAAATACAGTGACCAGCAAAAAAGTGGAACACTTTATTTCATATGTAAAATCTTAATTTATTCCACTAAAATGTATTGGCTTTCCAATATTCACTTAAATTTTACAAAAGCTAGATGTTTGACTTTAGAATATATATACCAAAATATGGTTTACAACCTGCATTAACTCACAATTTTCCTTACAGTTTGCAATTCTTGAAATATTCCAGTTTTTTCATTTTCATTTCAGTTAGTATAGTCAACTGTTACTAAATTTATGGACAATCATAACAAAGTTAATATTTGTACTGCACTTATGAGGAAATGGTCACTAAAAATGGGTGTTTCCACCTCCTAGCATCTATGACGGCCTGTAAATGCTCAGGCATACTGTTCACAAGTTGTTGGATGGTCACTGTTGGGATGAAATCCTACTACTCCAGCAATGATGTTCTCAATTGTGCCAAGGTGTTACTGTCATGTCTGACATTCCTTTCAGGCATAACCCATACATGTTCAATGGAGGTTTACGCCAGGACTACGTTCTGGCCATTCAAGAGTAAACACAGAAGTCAAACAGAATAATTTCCTCTGCATATCATTTGTTTGTCTGGTGCATGTGCATGAAAAATTAAATTACTTATCCATATTTATGGTACCTACCGAGGTTTGTTCCATTTTTATCTACAGCATTCCCTTTTCTGCTGACCTGTTATGCCTAATGCAGTCAAGGGTTTTTCTATCAGGGTTAACTCCCTTAGCCTTTAGCAGCCTCCTACTTCATCAACAAGGTTATAGACTGAGTATTAGAATACCTCATCCACAACTTTGCTGTTCCAAAGGTCACTTTCTTTGCCAAAGCTGCTGTTAAGGACCTCTCCGTAGTAGTAGGAAGGGGCCTTTTCAAGGTGCGACCAGCTGGGCCAACTGGATCAAGAATTTTTCAAGAGCTGTTTCTCCTCTATCACTCATCCTTTGTTGTTTCTTGACAGGCAGTGCCTGGCCTTCCATATACTGGGTTGATGACCTATATTCAGTTTCTCTTCCAACAAATGCAAAACCACCTTTTCAGCATGGCCTTTTCCCCCTAAATCGTCAAGCATCCCTGTGTAAACAGTGCACTTGTTCATAAAACCATCCAGACTGTTCAGCATGTACACCTTGATGCCATTTTATGGCTTCTTTTACATTTATAAATTATTTAAATTACAGTCTCCCCCTCCAAAGAATCAGTGTTTCATCTGAAGAAAGTTCTCTTCACGGTCAATACAATATTCTAGTGTCGTAAAAATTTAGGATTCGATTGTCAGATGTGGGTTTGCCTGTCCTCTGGAATTTTACCAAAATGTAATGAACATAATAGGATCAAAAATTTGTCTCAGCTCATGCCCACAGTGATTCCTTTGTTTTCAAACACTTTCATTAAGTAATTTTGCAGTCTGGAGAGCTGTACATTACCCATGTGTACAGGGAACAAAAGAAGTGGTTCTTCAACATTTACAGGTTTCCAGTGTCATATGTTAAATTGTTCCTTTGTTCTTTCACTGAGATATATCTTCTCTGCATTCTAATTTATTTCATCAATAATATGCTGAAGTGATTCAACTGTTAGTAGTAGAGAAAATAAATCCATTGGTGTACATCCAGTTGGGTAAATATGCAACTGTTTCTGCTTTATGAAAGGATGCTGCTGCATGTCACATGTTTCCTTACTCCATGCATCATTCACTATGTTTATTGCTGCCTGTGCTGATTCTTCATTTGCTTCACCATTGATAATGTACATAACCTCTAACTCTGTGATATCACGAAACACATTTCTATGGTCAATCACCACTGATCTGCATTTATAGCTGTTGCCCAGATGGTAGATACCCTATCAGATCTTTACCTCGTCTGTTCTTAAATGATTTCAAAGAAGTTGGAAATTTATCACAAACATCTCCCTTGATAAATTATTCCAATCCCAAATTCCTCTTCCTATAAACAAATATTTGCCCCAATTTGTCCTCTTGAATTCCAACTTTATTTTATGATCTTCCCTACTTTTATAAACTCCACTCAAGCTTGCTTGTCTACTAATGTCATTCCAAGACATCTTTCCACTGAGTTTAAAGCTAGCCAGGATGAACCTAGGTCACAATTTAAATCCTGTCGGGATGAACTTTAGGCCATCCAGGACGAGATTAAAGCTGAACTGAATAAACGTAAGGATGGGCAGTACGAGTTACAGGAGGAGTGTATTCTCTTGAAGTAAAATGAAAATGCAACATTTTGTAGGATGTTACTGAAATGAAAGAAAAACAACTGAAGGCAATGGCTTTGACTGTTAAGTCCAGAATTCAAGACTTGAAGCCAGAGATAAATGAAATGGTCGTTAAACAGTTCAAGGCAATACCTCAGATTGTGGAGTCCAGTGCTCGTGTCTTGAAGCAAGAGATGAAAGAAATGAGAAAACTGTTCAAGATAATATCTCAGATTGAGTCTGGTGTTTGAGACTTGAGGGAAGGGATGAATGACTCACAGGGAAACCACATCAAGATCTACAAACAGGGACATTGGTGCTAGCACTTCCAAAAGTGAAACCCCTGCACTTTGATAGTAGCACTTCACGGATGATGTTCCAGACCCAGTTTGAGACCATGGTCGACCATAATGGTTGGATGCAGGAGGAGAGGACTGCACAACTCATTACCAGGCTGCAATGACATGTGACAGAGGTGCTATACAGTGTCCAGCCGAGTGATGAATATGAAGAGATCATGGAGTCACTCAGGAGATGGTATAGTGACCACCAGCTAGCAGCCACCTACCGCATCCAACTGAAGAAGAGGACAAAACACACAGGTCAAGTGCTGCAGGAGTTTGCCACAGACATAGAAAAGTTGGCCCAAAAGGCTTACCTCCAGAACACATACAGTGAGAGGCTGCCTAACCTTCATCGACAGATTTTGCACTAATATGAAGTTTTGAAGCTTCCACCTAATCAATACATAGATAGATTATAGATTATGAGATTTTGCACTGCCAAAATCTGACAACACCTGATGTTCGGTAGGGAGCATTGCCTCAAGGAGGCCCTCACCTTCGCCCTGAGGATGCAAGTGACAAAGATGACAGCCTATGCTGAAAGTAAGAGCCATCTGGGTCAGAGAGATCCTGGGAGTCTGCTCATCACCACTGGTACACTGAGCCTCCAGAGGAATCATTTACTGGCAATGAGTTGAGCATGACCATCTGAGGAATGAATGCTGGCAAGAGGTAGTGCCCACCCAGGGAAACAAATAGGGACTGACAAGACGAGTGGCTCGTCGGTCCCTACCATTCCTCGCGTCACACTGAATGTAGTCACTGACAGGAGTGATGACAGCTTGTTTAAGGAATGATGGCTTGGAGACAGACATACCTCATCAGAATAGACACAGGGGTGACACTCAACATCGCTAGGCCAGAATTTGCCAAGGTGCAGATAGAGAAGTAAGCTGAACCACTCTTATATACTATGGACGGCTTCAGGAGACACCATTCCTGTTCTGAAGGAGGTGTCACTGGACTTGACTTGGGGCGGAGAAGTCTGCAGGTCTGGGCAGTGGTTATCAGTGATGAGGTCATCTCAGGACAACATGTTCCGGGCTTACGAAGCAACTGTTGACATAGGACGTGTGCTATGGCTGTGTCATCAAGAAGTAATGCTTCGACATATCAGAACAAGCTCCTGGGTAGCAAGTGAACTCTACCCAACAAAGAAGTTCTTATGGCCCGTATTGAGGTGGTGGTGAGGCACAACTGAATGCAACTCTTAAAAAGGACAGAGGAGTAGTGGAACTTCGATTGCAGGTACTGAACGTGGACTTAACCTGGTCAGGATACTTGTGCCGGTGCAAATTCTCAATGCTACACCATGGGACCAAAGGATACCCAGATGGACATAATTAAGCATTTTGAATGGCTTGATTGTGTCGTACCAGTCTACAAGGACACACAAGCATCTGAAGCTAGGGAAGTGTACAACAAGCTCCAGAAGGTGATATTTGATGCTGGAAGACACATAGAGACAGACCAGTTTGAGGAGTTCAAGAGGCTGCTCATGGAGTTCCAGGATATTTTCATTATAACAGGTGGTGGTTAAAGTAGAACCAACAGGATGATCTATCGCATTAATACTGGCGATGTGATTCCTACCCATCAACCACCCCTTCTTGTACCAATGGCTAAAGAGACTGATACTTTTTTTTACAAGTATCTTTATATTGCACCGACATAGACAGGTCTTATGGTGAGGATGGGATAAGAAAGGAGTGAGTGCGAAGGGAGCGACCTGGTGTGAAAATGGGAAACCATGAAAAACCATCTTTAGGGCTGTCGACAATGGGGTTCGAACCCACTATATCCCAAATGCAAGCTCACAACTGTGTACCCCTAATCACCGGCCAACTCACTTGGTAACACAGAGACTGATCAGATGCTGAGTGACATAAAGCAGCATACAATGATTGAAATGGCAAGCTTCGTGTCTGCATCGATTATCAGAAGCTGAATGACAACACAATTTCTGATACCTCAAACTGATGAAACTGCGGCATTAATATAAGAAAGGGATTTCAATTTTATCGAACAATTGTTTTTCCCTGTGGAACTGATTTTATCTGTTTATCAACATTTAGTACCTTATATAAAGATGCATCTAACTGAACACTGTTACAAGAGACTGGCTCGTGTTGGTACCAGACTTTAATTGTTATTGCCCGCATAGGAACTAATTTACGAGTGTATTCTGGGTTGCATGGAGAGTTCTGTTCCCTCCTTGTAGGCAGCCTCACTTGTGAGTGAAGGTTGCAGACTAACCATCTTAAATCCTGGGAAGGTACTGTCTAAACTTCAGACAGATAAGATGTGCGGGATAGAGCTGTTAATAGCTTGGGGATTTTCCTCTGGATTTCAACTTGATAAAGATGCAGTTATTCAACCAGAATGAGGTATTAAACAATGTGATTGTGTTATTTCAACCAACCAACCAAACCAAACCAAACCAAACCAAACCAGACCCGACCGACTGACCAATCAATCAATCAATCAATCAATCAATCAATCAATCAATCAATCAATCAATCAATCAATCAATCAATCAATCAATCAATCAATCAATCAATCAATCAATCAATCAATCAATCAATCAATCAATCAATCAATCAATCAATCAATCAATCAATCATCTGCATTTAGGGCTGTCGCCCAGATGGCAGATTCCCTATCAACTGTTTACCTAGCCTTTTCATAAATGTTTTCAAAGAACTTGGAAATTTATTGAACATTTCCCTTGCTAAATTATTCCAGTTGCTTACTCCTTGCCTTAAAAATGAATATTTGTCTCAAATGGTCCTTTGAATTCCAACTTTATCTTCATATTATGATCTTTCCTACTTTTAAATGCTCCACTCAAGCTTATTCGTCTACTAATGTCATTCCATGCCATCCCTTCCCTTACTGCTTGGAACATAACACTTACTAAAAAAAGTAGTTGAGCATCTTGTTTCCTTACTCCCAAGTCTTCCTAGCCCAAAGTTTGCAACATTTTTGTAACACTACTCTTTTGTCAGAAATCACCCAGAGCAAATCGTGCTGCTTTCCTTTGAATCTCTTCCAGTTCTTGAATCAAGTAATTCTGGTGAGAGTTCCATACACTGGAACCATACTCTAAATGGGGTCTTACCAGAGACTTATACACTCTCTCGTTTACATCCTTACTCTCTCTCTCTCTCTATTCGTTTAGTCGATTCCGACTCTCTGTAGCCCAATGAACTAAAATACGCCAATTTCTTCTGTCCTGCACTGCCTCCTGAAGATTTTCCAAGTTGGAATTTAGTACTTCTCTGATGCCATCAATCCATCTCATTCTTTACTGCCCTCTTCTTGTGGCTTTGATCTTCCCCAGCATTAAGGTCTTTTCTAATGAATTGTCTTGTCATGACGTGTCCAAAGTAGCTTAGTTTTTGTTTCAGGATTAGGCCATCCAAGGAACACTGTGGTTTTATTTGCTGTAAAACTGACCTATTTGTTCTCTTCGCAGTCCATGGGACTCAAGGATTTTCCTCCAACACCACAATTCAAAGGAGTCTATTCTACGGCGTTCAACTTTTCTTATAGTCCAGGTCTCACATCCATACATCACAACTGGAAAAAATATAGCCCTTACTATACGGATCTTTGTTGTTAATGTTATGTCTCTACTCCTTAAGATATTGTCAAGATTGGTTATTGCCTTTCTACCAAGTAGCAATCGTCTTTTGATTTCATGGCTACAGTCACCAACAGCAGAAATCTGTGAACCAAGATAGTTGAAAACGAAGACTACCTCCATTTTTTCTCCTCCTACATGCCATGAATTGACAGGTGTAGCCTAGTTGCCATAATTTTTGTTTTCTTGACATTCAACATTAGTCCAGACTTTGAACTTTTTTTACTTTCAGTAAGGGTTTTTAAGTCTTCTTCATTTTCTGCCATCAGGATGGTATTATCTGCATACCTCAGGTTGTTTATATTTAACCCAGCTATTTTGATTCCTCTCTCTTCTTCATCTAACCCCACATTCCTCATAATGTGTTCTGCATACAGATTGAAAAGGTAAGGTGACAATATACAGCCTTGCCATACTCCTTTTATGAGGTTAATGATATGATCTGGTACTCCCATGTGTTTTAGTACTTTCCATAATTCATCATGATCAACACAGTCAAAGGCTTTAGCATAATCAATAAAGCAGAGATACACATCTTTCTGGAATTCTCATGCCTTCTCCATTATCCATCGGATGTTGGCGATTTGATCTCTGGTCCCTCTTCCTTTATGAAATCCAGCTTGTTCTTCAGGTAGCTCTCGGTCTACATACTAGTGAGGTCTATTTTGTAAGATTTTAAGCATGACTTTGCAGGCATGTGAGACAAGTGCAATTGTTCAGTGATTCAAGCATTCTTTAGAATTTCCTTTCTTTGGAATTGGGATGAATACTGAACTTTTCCAGTCTTTTGGCCACTGTTGGGTTTTCCATATTTGCTGACATATGGAATGCAAAACTTTCACTGCACTATGTCCAATTACTTGGAACATTTCTACTGGAATTCCATCATGTCCACTAGCTTTATTTTTAGCATTATTCTCTACGACCTATTTAACTTCCTAAAATATCTGGTTCTGGTTCTAAGGGCACATGAACGTCATTATCAATAATACACAGTTCTTTCTTATACAGATCTTCTACATATTCCATCCATCTTTCCTTAATGTCCTCTGCTTCTGTTAGATCTTTACCATTTTTATCTTTTACCATTCCAATTTTTGCCTGGAATTTTCCTTTGATGTCCCTAATTTTTTTTGTAGAGATCCCTCATCTTCCCCATTCTGTTATTTTCTTCTACTTCTTTGCATTGATCATTTAGGAAAATATTCTTCTCTCTTCTAGCTAATTTTCGAAACTCTGCATTTAATTCAAACATTGCTTTGATTTTTGCTTTCCTTCGTTCTTCTGCAATTTACAGTGCCTCGCCCAATAATCATTTGGCCTTCTTGTTACTCCTTTTCATGGGAATGTGTTTTTCTGCTGCCTCCTTGACAGCAGAGGATACTTCTGTCCACAGCTCTTCAGGGTTTTTGTCTTCTACCTGTAATGCATTAAATCTGTTCCTGATTTCTACTGTAAAATCACAAGGAATTCTTCCAAGGTCATATCTGTACAATGAGGTGGCTTTAGCCGTTTTCCTCAACTTCAACCGGAATTTTGCAATTAAGAGTTCACGGTCTGATCTGCAATCAGCTCCTGGTCTTGTTGTAGTTGACCGAATAGCACTCTTCCACCTACTATTACAAATTATGTAATTAATTTGATTCCGGTATTGGCCGCCTGGTGAAGTCCAAGTGTATAGACATCGTTTGGGAAGCTGAAATAGTGTGTTGGTAATAACCAGTGAATTGTCTTGGCAGAATTCTACGAGTCTCTGCCCTGCTTCATTTGTTGTACCAAGACCAAATTTCCCTGCTACAACATCTACAATTTGGTTTCCCACTTTGGCATTCCAGTCTCCAACTATGAAAACGACATCATTTTTTGGTGTTGACCGTAGTAGTTATTGTAAATCTTCATAGAACTGGTCGACGTCCTCTTCAGCATCAGTGGTTGGTGCATAAACTTGAATGACTGTGACATTGAGAGGTTTAACCTTGAAATCTGATGGACATCATTCTATCATTTTTATAGTTGCAACCCATTACAGTTTTACCTACTCTGTTACTGACTATGACATCCTTACTACAACCTCTAAATACCCTGACAACCATGTGAAGAGATCTGTAACCTTTCTTTACAACATCGTTAACGTGATTACCCCACAATGAAGGTCATTCCTTGTCAACCAGGGGTGGGGGTGGGGGGGGAGGTACTGGGGGTTAGAAACCCCACCCCCTTGCACCATGGAATTACAAAAAAGAAAATAAACAGAAACTGACAATAACCAATAAACTAAACTAAATAAACATTCAGAGAGATAGCTGTAAAATCAACAGATCTGTAATTCACTATATCATGTCATGCGTGTGCCTTCATTGTGTTCTACCATCATTTTGTGACTATAACCCCCCCCGTCATCAGCTGATCCTGGCTACGCTACTGCTATCAACCCATCAACACAATAATTAAAACTGAGAGGACTTTTCCTCTTGGTAAAACTTACAACCTGTTACCATTTACCATCATACCAATATCTGTCCTCTATCTTACAACAAAGTGCCACCGGAGACCATGGGTCCCTTATACCAATATACTCAGAAAGTATCCTTGAACCATCTACAAAAGTTCAGCAGTGGAATTCAGGTTCACCCTGTTAACAAAAAACATTAAGGTCCAATTTGTGGGATCCCCCACTTAATCATTACAGGATCAGATAACACTTCACCAACTCTAATACTCTGAGTTCTATTTTCTAGAAAAATTAGCCACCCATTCAACCGCTCTTTTGTCTAGTAATTTCCCATGATCTACCCTATCAAAAAGCCTTGGATAGGTCAATGGTGATAAAGTCCATTTGACCGCCTGAATCTAAAATATCTGTTATATCTTGGCGGAATCCTACAAGTTGAGCCTCACTGGAATAACCTTTCCTAAACCCGAACTGCCTCTACCTGGACATTATTGATGATGATGATGATGATGATGCTTGTTGTTTTAAGGGGCCTAACATTGAAGGTCATCGGCCCCTGGACATTATTTTTATGTCTAATTACCTTTACATACTGCTGACTAAATAGTTCTGCTCAATCATCACACTGACACTCCCCTTGTTCATTAATGATCCCTGGAATGTCCTTCCTGGAACCTGTTTCTGCCTTGCAGTATCCATACATATCCTTCCATTGCTCCTATGGCTGCCATTTAGGTTTACCATCATGTTATCATTATCAGACTTTTTTGCTATTTCCTAGTAAGTTTCTTCAATCTCTCCTTACCCCTGCAGCCATTCCTCACTCTATATCTTTATAATCTGCACTTCCTTATTAATCTCTTTATTTCATTTTATATAAAATTGGTCCTTACCATTCCTTATCAAATTTTAATGGTATACCTGTTTTCATATTTCAATAGTGTCATTTCTCAAGATTAAGATCTGGTGAGTTATGTTTGTTGAGGAAGTTAAAGTGCTGAGCAGTGTATTTTCATGTTATCTACAAGACTCATCCTCTGATTAATTATAAATTACCAGCTGAATTACCCAGTGCTGCCAAGTACTTTGTTGAATAGTTACTTTTAGGCTTTGTGTTACCAGTTATTTATGTGTTAAGCAAATTTTTATAGATTTATTTATCATGACATTGATTTATGTTTAATGATTATTTTGTATTTTAAGAGTATTGTTCTGTGGTAGAAAATTAGTGGGAGTGGACAAAATATGTATGGAAATGATTACAGCAGCAGTACCAAATGACAGAAGTAAAGGGGGTGGATGTTAACCTTCAAAATCACTGAAAATGATCAATAAAATTCTTTAAATTTATGGAAAATAAATAAAAATTACTTTAAAATATTTGACCAAACTGAATTCTTGTGGTGTAACAATGGTTTTACATTAGTAACATATCCCTGTTCTGTTCACTGCACAGCTCTTGTTTTTACAAAAATAATTATGTTATATCCTAATTTTCTTAGAAATGTATATAAATACTAGCTGCCTACCCGTGCTTTGCTATGGAGTTCTACATTATATACAGAATTCTAGGTTAGGTAGTGTACACGTTGTGAGTAAGATTGTATTAAATTGCATAGCTCTTAACGTTACCCTAGAAACGCAATGGGGAAGTCAGCAAATGACTTTTCTTATGTGACAACTGGGTTAGGGAATTTCCATTGTATGGTAGGCATTCTTGCCTACCATCAGTCACAATCGAGTTGGGAAGTTTTCATTATAATGGCAGACACTCACTCTCCACATGCCCTTTTACATCCTCAGAAAGACTGTTTTAGTGGTTTTCCCACTGAAATCAACATCGGTCATTACAATAATGCCAGTAGGAATGTTGCGATTAAAAACAATGCTATCATATAAAATGCTCGATCAAATGAAAAACCATACATCTTCTCACTTTTAACGAACAGTACTGCACTGCCGATCTATCAGTCCAAAGTTCCAGAGCTGGAATGACCAGGCTGCAGACAGCCATGAACATTCTTTCATTTCGGGAGGTAGGGATAGTGTAGAGTCCCAGGGAAAAAACTATGCCCTTTTACTCATCTCATCCAGAAGATAGTGGGTTTGAGCCCCACTGTCCGCAACAGTGAAGATGGTTTTCCATGGTTTCTCATTGTCACACCAGGCAAACGCCGGGGCTGTACCTTAATTAAGGCCACGGCTGCTTCCTTCCCAGTGCGATGTACAGCAGATTGTAAATTACTCATCTGCTTAACAGGAGTATGCAATAAGTCAGAAAATCTCAATTCACTACACTGGCGGGGGGAAAAAATCTATCTGACTTTGAGGCAAAGTTTTCCTCCAAGCCAGAGGAGAAACCCCCTTTCTGCTAATTTGGAATAAAATGAATGTAGAATTTAATAAAAGTGAAGAGGAAGAAGTTTTTCTTAAGAAACGGCTCTTTTTAGGGATGAATTTTGAGTTATTTAGAGAATTGTGGTGCTATAATTTGGAATAGGCCGACACTGTAATTCTAGACCAGGTCATAAGTGAGTGAGTGCCATTATTCTGTTTAGTGTGCACACTGATCATTCCAATCAGCGTGTCAGAGTAGGAATCAAATAGCTGGAATACTATGATGAACCAGTGTGTTATGTACCAGCAGTGTCAGAAAATGCATGAAACAGAGGAATGGCATTCTAATGAAGAAAGTTGTGTAACTCCCCAGCTATTTCTCGCCAATATTCAGACAGGCTATTATACTTGGTACACAGCAGTAATCCCATCTATCGGAGATGAGTGGCAGCATAAGAGACAAAGAATATCACAACAAACAATGGTCAATAAAATGTTATTGTTGATCAATTTTATGAGCTTCCAATATTGTAGGGCCTTCACATTTAGTTTTCTTCCGACTCTGATATACCACTCTTATCATAGTCGATACAGTACAACTGAATAAAACATAAATGATCGGAAATTGTATTCTCTATAACTTTTGTTATGTAGTACTTTTCGATAGCACCAATAACATGGGTACTGTATTTAAAAATTAAATTTTAGGTGTCTTCTCCTGAACTACCATTTCATCCAGAGTGAATAATTTTTTTTACAGCTTAGACTGTAGTTTCTTATTCCTCGACTCTATATAACTATTTTCATTAAATTCTGTTTACCAATTTTCTCGTGGCTCGGCGTTGATATGGACTTAGCAACAAAAATCCAAATTCATGAATATCACTGTTATTATAGCCGGTATGGTAAAAATGTATAAGACATAAATAATCGGAAAGTTAATTCTATATAACTTTAGTTACCGGTATGTAATATTTATCGGTAGGACCGCTAATAACACAAAATATGAGAATTGAATTTTAGGCCTTCCCCTAAACTACCATTTTACTCAGCATAACATTATTTATAGCCTAGATAGTGGTTCATTTTCTGACTTTACATATCAATTTTCATTAAATTCTCTTCAGCCGTTTTCTCGTGAAGTGCATATGTACATACATGCAGGCAGAAATTATGGAAAAGTAAAAAGTGCATTTCCTTGTTACTGTGGACATGACCGATACAGAAATACCATTCTGAGCAATGTGCAGACAAAACTCTTTATTATATATAGATGGATATGATGATTTGCTGGATGCCCTCGAAGAACCTCAGAACACTTTTTGTTCTTCACACTCATTACAGCTTTCAGATGTTTTGATCATTTAACGTGTTGCTGTACAACAAACTTCTTTTACACTCTCACTTTAACACTGCACAACATACAAAATAAAACACGGCCATCTGTTGTAAACACATCTTTTCAAATTCATTCACTAGCTTAATTAAACATATTCTTTGAGGTGGTTTCACTTTTGGCATTTTTCTTTTTGCTAGGGGCTTTACGTCGCACCGACACAGATAGGTCTTACGGCGACGATGGTATAGGAAAGGCCTAGGAGTTGGAAGGAAGTGGCCGTGGCCTTAATTAAGGTACAGCCCCAGCATTTGCCTGGTGTGAAAATGGGAAACCACGGAAAACCATCTTCAGGGCTGCCGATAGTGGGATTCGAACCTATTATCTCCCGGATGCAAGCTCACAGCCGCGCGCCTCTACGCGCACGGCCAACTCGCCCGGTGGCATTTTTCTTGCACAGATTAATTCTGTATTGAAGCAGAGTATATAACTGTTGTTTCCAATCCTTTCTCGTTTCGATTTGTCAAGGATGATCTATGCTTCATCTCCTACAGAGGGAGGACCCTCCCAGTGTGTTCTTGTGGTGCCGACTTCACCGTGGCCCACATCGTCACAGAGCGTGCTGATCTCTCGGGCCTAAAGACGGAGCCTTGTCTGCAGGAAACACTCGAATGCATACTAGCCGATGACGCGACTACTGCTGATCTCGTCATCCGATTTATGTGCGACAGCAGATTAATCAAGGGTATATAAATTGTGTTTTGTTACTCAGGGAACTCGCATTCCCTTTTGATTCGTTAGTGATCTCTTTGGCTTAATACAATACATTTTTGTTTTATTTTGTACTTCACTTCAAAATTTCTTTGTTAAATAAATAATTTTGTTTTATTTTAAATTTATTTTCCACTTAATTCGTTCAGGGTGGATGATTACCTAGTCGTACTTCCTCTCAAAACAAAAATCACTACCACCACCACTGTTTTTGGACTTGAGGTACGCGGGGGGCTGGGGGGTGAATGACTGGCTATAGGGGCAGGTGCGAAGGCTGGTGTGTTCCTTGTACATACCATGAAAACACAAGACTCACAGATATAAATCCTTTTCTTACCCTTTCTTAGTCGCCAACAATTGCTGGTCAGTTTGCTTGGTCATGAAAGATATTTAGCAAATTTAACCACAGGGAAGAAAAATTTATGTTGTCACTTGTGGAATTTTATCAGTCTGACAATAAAGAATACACGCTTACATTTAACAAACATTTTAAAATGATCTAAAATTCTTTGACCTAAAACCTTCTTGAAAGTTGAAATAATGACTAATCATCCCAAATCAGCAAAAAATGCAAAATAACAATGCATTAATTTTTATATCTCCGAATGAATTTTTTACTACTGAACAATGTCCTAATGCAAAGGGGAAAAAAAAAAAAAGATGACATTTCAACAACATCCACCTCCTAGTGATTGTTATTAAGGAATCACACTCATATCTCAGTTAACAAAAATATTTGAAAAGGTACTAGAAAAGAGAATGAAAAGATTTGAAGGATAGTTACAAGAAAAGCTACACGGTTTTAGAAACAGAAGATCAACACTAGACCCTATATTAAGTATGAAGTAGTTAATGCAAAAATATTGGCAATACAGAAGGGGCATTGTGATGACATTCCTTGATTTAGCAAAGGCTTGTGATAGTTTACCCAGACCAAAGGTATGGAAAGTAATGAAACAGAAAAGATTTGGAAAATAAATGATAAAATATGTGCAGGCAATTCACAAAAAATTGTTGCAGCAGTGTCCAGACACATGTAAGGAGGACAGAGTGGTTTTGGAATGAAACTGGACTATGACTAGGAAGTTTGCTGTCACCACTGTTATTCATAATGGTTATGGACAAAATTGTGAAGGAGACAAAGGTAAACTACGGGGACAGGGAGCTGATACTGTGATGAGGGAAGCAAACAGAGGGGAAGTACAAGGGCAACTCAACATGTTAAATGAGATTATTGAAAACTATGGAATGAAAATCATCATGGAAAAGGGTATGACAATGGTGATGACTAGAGGAGAAAGGGAAAGGAATTTTAAAAATAAAGGGACAAAATTTTAATAATAATGTTATTTGTTTTACGTCCCAGCAACTGCTTTTTTACGGTTTTCGGAGACGCCGAGGTGCCGGAATTTAGTCCTGCAGGAGTTATTTTACGTGCCAGTAAATCTACCGACACGAGGCTGACGTATTTGAGCACCTTCAAATACCACCGGACTGAGCCAGGATCGAACCTGCCACGTTGGGGTCAGAAGGCCAGCGCCTCAACCGTCTGAGCCACTGAGCCTGGCGGACAAAATTTTGAAATAATGGAGAGCTTCAAGTACTTGGGAAATGATCTGATGCAGGAAGCACGGCTGGACATGGAGATAAGTAAAATCACTCAACAGGTAAATTAAATGAAATGGCGTATGGCTTTTAGTGCCGGGAGTGTCCGAGGACAAGTTCAGCTCGCCAGATGCAAGTCTTTTGATTGACGTCTGTAGGCAACCTGCGCGTCGTGATGAAGATGTAATGATGATGAAGATGACACATACACCTAGCCCCCGTGCCAGTGGAATTAACTAGTTATGGTTAAAATTTCTGACCCTACTGGGAATCGAACGTGGGACCCCTGTGACCAAAGGCCAGCACGCTAACCATTGAGCCATGGAGCCGGACAACAGGTAAATGCATTCTACCAGAGAGTGAGAAACCTGGTGTGGAAGCAGGATGTACCAATGAAGTGTAATGAGATGATGTATAAGATGTACTACTGCCCAATACTGACATATGCAGTGGAGACCTGGACACTGACAGAAAGACAAGAGAATAAAATCCAGACAGTGAAATTAAATCTTTAAGTAGTATGATAGGAAAGACAAGAAAGGACAGAATAAGAAATGAGGATGTCAGGAAGGAAATCAGAGTGGAAAAGCTTTACGACAGAATGGAAAGGGATAAGCTCCAGATGGCTCGGACATGTTTACAGGATAGAAGAGGTAAGGATGCCAAAGCGGATGATGGAGACCCAGATAGGAGGAACAGCAATACGGAGACCCGGACTAAGGTTGAAAATGATCAAGAACAGTATAATAATATGAAACCTGGATTGGAACACATTTGAGAAGGAAAAATTATGGTTGGATAGAGGAAGATGGAAAAGTGCCATAAACATTCCAATCTGGCAGGAGCTGGATGATGATGAATGTTGGGAGACAAAGCTTTAAAACAACTTGAAATGGTTCTATTATCCAATGGCATCATATCACAAAGAGTTTCAGATTTGTCTTCAAATGTTAAGCAGCAGTTAATACAAAAAGTTCAGGCTAATAAATCTTTTTTCATACAACTGGATGGAGCTACTGACATGATCACCTGGCCTATTATCTTACATATGGAAGAGGTAAGGTAGAATTCTTTTTCTGAATCACTGCCTGCTCAAACCACCTCAAATCAAATACTTTCAAAATCAGACCAATTTATGAAAATGAATATCACAGAATTGAGTAAATGTGTTGGTGTCTGTTGTAACAGAACTTGTACAATGACTGGGAAACACTGGAACTGTTGAAAAAACTAAAGTATTTGCACAAGCAAAATCTGTACATTGTAGCATTCATCACAAGAATTTAGATATAAGGAAGATGTCTATTGAAGATAGTTTTAAATAGAAGTGTGAGAATCATTAACTTTGAGTCCAGAGCTATGAATTCATGACTATTTTCCATTTTGTGCAATGAAATGGGTACTGAAAAAATGATTCTCTTTTACTTCATCCTGGTGTTAAGTGGCTGTTGAGGGGAAATGGATCCAGCCGTCTGTGTGAACTTTGCTCAGAAGCGCAGATTTTCCTCTCTGACATATCCTCTGATTCAATTATTTCACTGATGAGCTGTGGCTTGCCTGATTGTCTTACCTCAACCAGTTCAATAGGAGTTTTCAAGGTGCGCATACTTCCATATTCTTGATATGGATAAAATTGCAGCTATTAGGAAAAGAACTTGGCTACATCATTAGAGAAATCTATACTGGTCACACAAGTTTCCTTCCACTATTGGATGTTTTCTTTAATGAAAATGGAATTCCTCATCATAGTGAACAGGTGGTGAATACACTATGCAGCAAAACAAACAGTACTGAAATTACAAACATGTTATGAACATCATGATATGTCACTGTAACATCCAAGGTGACGAGGACAACATGCATCTAAGTGCATGTGTTCAAACTGTGCACCCTCATGTCTCATGCAGTGTTCATAACAGTCCTGTAGACTGCTTAACACAGGTTGCTGCAAGGAACAGAAAAATAACTGTATCTTTTCTCATAATTCAGGGCATGTTTTTTTTTTTTTTCAGTTACTGAATGTTACTGAATTACGAGAGAAGATGCAGCAATTTTTTGTGTTCTTGCAGCAACCCTCAGAAGAGGTTGTTGATACTTGATGGAGAGGTCCACTTATTTCGGTGGTCACTTGATGGAAGCAGTTTAATGTTGTGTGTATATTGTAGATGTAATCACTGGAGTCAAGTTTTATATGCACAATCAACTAGTAAAAATATGTATGGAAGTGAGCACAAAATGTGAAAAAAGACCTGTGTATCATAATATACAAATACAAAATTTGAATAAACAATTTGTTTTTCACCTTCTTCAATGTTGTCACAGAATGTAAGGAAAGTCCTTGTTTTATGCAAATTCCTCACGACTGTGTCTGAAGGATATTTATAAAGGTAAAATGTACTTCTAATTTTGCATGATGTTATGGGCACAAGCATATAACACAGTTGTCATTTTAAGTCTTCTTGTTTTGCAATTTCTTCACTGGACAACTTTTTGCCAATTTAACTTGAATGCTTTAACATAACCAACTAAACTGAAAGTAATATAAGTAACATTATAAATTTTGAGAACAATACTTTTGTAGCCGGTCTATCAAAGGGAGGACTTTTCTTGCTTAAACTGAAAACTAGGGTGTTTTTAACAAACACACATACATTATATATGTGCTATCCTTTCTTTCAAATTAGAAGTATGATTTCACACTTTCTTCATTGACCTCTCAATTATTATATGGACCAGAAATTCAATAACAGTTATCACTTAAGAAGAGCAACTGCAAAATTAAAAAAAAAACACACACACAGAGCCACATGTAAGTGAAACCAAATATTACTTAAATATTATGAAAACTAGCTGATGTACCGTGCTTTGCTATGGGATTCTCAGAAAGACTGTCTTTGTGGTTTTCCTAACTGAAGTCAACATAGGTCATTACAGAAACGTCAGTAGGAATGTAGCGATTAAAAGCAATGTTATCATATAAAATACTCAATCAAATTTTTAAAAAACTCACATTTTTTCACTTTTAAGGAACACTACTATGGTGACGATCTAACAGTCCAAAGTTCCAGAGCTGGAATGAACAGGCTGCAGACAGCCGTCAACACTCCTCTCCCATTTTTCCATTAAATATGTACATTGCTCATTCCAGTCAGTGCCTCAGAATAAGGATTGAATAGTTGAAATGCTATGATGAACCAGTGTGTTACGTATCAGTAGTATCAGAAAATTTATGAACCAGAGGAAAGCAATGGCATGCTAAAGAAGAGTGAGATCTAACTCCCCAGCTACTTCCAGCCAATATTCAGGCAGGCTGTTACACTCGGTACTACCGGGCGAGTTGGCCGTGTGGTTAGGGGTGGGAAGCTGAGAGCTTACATCCGGGACATAATGGATTCGAACCCCACTATCGGCAGCCCTGAAGATGGTATTCCTTGGTTTCCTATTTTTACACCAGGCAAATGCTGGGCCATGGCCGCTTCCTTCACACTCCTAGCCCTTTCCTATCCCATCGCTGCCATAAGACCAATCTGTGTCGGTGCAATGTAAGGGAAATTTAAAAAATACTCGGAACGCAGCAGTAATCCTATCTATTGGAGATGAGTGGCAACAGAAGACACAAAGCACATCACAACAAACAATGGTCAATGTAATGTTATTGTTGATCAATTTTATGAGCTTTCTATACTGTCGGCCTTCACATTTAGTTTTCTTCCGACTGTGTGATATTAGTGCGCCTTATAAAATTATTTATAGCGTAGACTGTAGTTCCTTATTCTCCGACTTTACGTACCAATTTTCATTAAATTCTGTTTACCCATTTCCTCGTGACTCGGCGCTGATATGAACTTAGTAACAAAAATCCAAATTCATGAATATCTCTGTGGTCATAGCCAATACGGTAAAAATGTATAATACATAAATGATCAGAAATTTAATACTATATAACTTTAGTTACGTAGTATTTATCCATACGACCACTAATAACATAAATACTTGAGAATTAAATTTTAGGCCTTCCCCTAAACTATCATTTCACTCATCGTGAATAAAATTATTTATGGCCTAAATTATAGCGCCTTATTCCCCGACTTTTTATGCCAATTTTCATTAAGACAGGACTATTAGTAACATAATTATTTGAGAATTAAATTTTAGGCCTTCCCCTAAACTACCATTTTTCTCAGCCTGAATACACAAAATCTTAAGATTATATTGACTTATTACCCTGACTTTGCTTACCGATTTTCATTAAGATACATCCACTAATAACATAAATATCTGAGAATTAAATTCTAGGCCTTCCCCTAAACTATCATTTCACTCAGCGTGAATAAAATTATTTATGGCCTAGATTGTAGTGACTTATTCCCCAACTTTGCATACACATTTTCATTAAATTCTCTTCGGTCGTTTTCTCATGATACGTGTACATACATACATACATATATATATACATACATACATACATACATACATACATACATACATACAGACATACAGAAATTACGGAAAATTAAAAAGTGCATTTCCTTGTTACTGTGGACATGACTGAAACATAAACACCATTCTTTTTAAATTCTGAGCAATGTACAGACAAAACTGTTATTTTATATATAAAGATGGTATCATTAAGGATTTTATACTACATAAGTTAAATACAAGGAGAAGATGAACAGATGTTTAATATTCAGCACCAGAAACACTCAATGACAATTTTTTACAATATTATCTATGATTTTATGTGAAAAATACATAATACCGTAATGAAACGGGTGATTTACAATATAAATATTACAGGAACACAATATGCCAACAAAAGATATGAGAATGTAATTTTATATCTATACAAAATCAAGGAAGGTAATCTCAGTCAAATTCATTTTATAGAGAGAACATCAATTTTCTAAAAAAATATTTCTAATATTTTTTCTGCTTAATAAAATATCTTAAAAATATGGTTGAATGCAGCTCAGAGCTATTTAAAACAATTTAAAATTACAGATCACAGGACAGAAAGAAAGACATAAAACAGCTTAAAAGAACACTATTGCCTTGTTAAACAATACACACACATCTAAGATGATGGGGAATGTTTATACGAGTATAAATTGAACATAATTAACATCAATGTAACCAAGAGTTGATTTTAATACGAACATTTCATTCTTTTGCAGTCCAATGAAATCCATTGTTCCTGCTATGCAACCACATATTCACTCGCATGTATACTGTCAGGAACTTACAATTTATGACACATGAAATTGGACAGACTTTGATGGCTACTTTCCCCTCTGCAGCCAAGAGGAATAAGTGTTAAACAGGGAAGATTTGTGATGCACAACCACTATTTGAAGTAACTTATGACCGATGATGAGTACAGCAAGGAAAGACAATGTGTGTTATTACTGGTGAGCATCAAGTATTTATGGTTCACATGGTTTCAGATTGCAGGGAAAGCTGAGTTGGAGAGCAGATACTGTATTTATTGTGAAATTCTGAACATTTGAGTTTTTATAATAATATTAAGAGGGAGAAAATAATGTTAATATTTCAATAACTTTTCTTTGTAAAGAGATTTCAAACATGCATAACATGACTTACAGGAGGGCAACTACCTCTTGTGGCTTGTGGTTATCATTGCAAGGCCTTGACAAGGCAGTTCCAGGATCAATCCTTGGGTGCACCCTGAATTTAAGATGGTGATGTTCTTTCAGTATTGTGTAATCTAGGCTAGTAAATAGTCCAGCCCCGCAGAGTAGGGGGCAACGCGTCCGCCTGTCACCCGGTGGTCCCGGGTTCGATTTCCGGCTGGGTCAGGGTTTTTAAAATTGTAAATGATTAATATCCCTGGCCTGGGGAGCGGGTGTTTGTGTCATCCTTAACGTTCCTTTCCTCACATTCAACCCTTTACACTTCCACCATTTACAAAATACACGGAGGTTCCTCACATATGGTGCAGGTAGGGGCAAAAGATCTTTCTAGGTCAATGCCCTGAACAAATAGCATTTGATTTTTTAAAAAAAGGCTAGTAAACAGCAGTAGAATCCACTGTGTTAAAGTGGGAGCATAAAAAGAAACTAGCCATGGAACACTGCATCGAAGTTCCACGAAGCCTTACGTATTATGTTTTATTAACTGAAAGAAGCAGATGGCACAGGCAATCTAGATCAAAAGTATTAACATTATGAACAGGAATGTATCCTTCAAATAAACATGATTCATCATGACCAATCTATTTTTGAGAAAAATATACAGTTTGCCCGAAACTATGAATAAACAATGTCACTGGAAATAACCAGTGTAATTTTTCAACAAGCAAAATCCATGGAGCAACAGCCTATCAAGATGGATAGATAGATAGCTGGACAGATAATCTGATAGATATCCCCAGGCAGATGGTCTGCAGAAATTAGGGTTTACATAAAATTAAAGAAAGTGTAGAGAACAAAGGTTAGGATGCTATAGTGAGAGGAAACTTTCTAGGACAAATAAATGGAGGTATTTTGCCCTTCCAGTTTTCTGCAAGGAAAAAAAAAAAAAAAAAGTTTTACATGCTAGTAAATACTTTCTGTGGGTTTTGGAGATCCCAATGAGCTGAAAATTTTGTGGTACAGGAGTTCTTTAAAATACTGGTAAATCTGTTGCCACAAGACTGGTGTATTAGGAAAATAAGCAAGGAAGTTTGTTGTTTTAAGTGACAGTTGATATCACGATCATAGCCATGGGACCTCCTCCTCCTTTTATACAAAATCTGTACCATAGGAACATGACTTTTCATTTCAAAGATCCCACAGGCACTGGCAGGGATTACAAACGTAGCTACCTCAGTGAAAAGCCAGATTAATCCAGGGTTGAACCTGCCACTTGGGCTTAGAAACCCACTGCTCTATCAAGTGAACCACTCAGCTGTGGTACAATGGCGATAATGACGACAATGATTTGCTAAAGAAACAAGGATCTCCATGCTTTCATGCTTATAATACTTCTTTTAATGTCAACTGCTAAGAAAACAAGAATCTCCAGTTTTATGTGGAATCCAAGCCATAGGGATTTGTGTTTTCATTTCAAAAATCCCACACACATTAGCTAGGCTTCAAACTGCAGCCACCTTGCTGAGAAGTAGGTGACTACACCACTCATCTATCATGCCCATAACTAAGAAAATTTTCTTGAATAAATCTAAAATTCCATGCAGACTTTAACATTGTCATCATACATTGCTTTTCATTTGAGAAATCTACCTGTCAAACGTTCAGGAAATGACATGAAAATAATAATAATGTTATGACTTTACGTCCCACTAGCTACTTTTTCGGTTTTTGGAGATGCCGAGGTGCTGGAATTTTGTCCCGCAGGAGTTCTTTTAAGTGCCAGTAAATCTACCGACACGAGGTTGACGTATTTGAGCACCTTCAAATACCACCGGACTGAGCCCTGCCAAGTTGGTGTCAGAAGGCCAGCGCCTCAACCGCCTGAGCCACTCACCCCGGCTGATGTGAAAATAAGAAGGAAAATAGTTAACTTCACCATCAATACATTTAAGGAAATATTTTGAGCTACATATTTCTACAATTCCTAAACACACAGTAATAATAATAATGTCTTCCTGCCTTAAACTAATAATTCAATATTATTATGCGCCATACTATATTAAAATATAGTTTACGGGTAATTTTCAGGCCTTGCAGAGGAATAGACTAATCATACCTCTAATGACTTCTCCAGGAACAGTTTTAATAACATTCCTTGGATGTGAGGTATGAGAAGTGAGCCAAAAGATGAAAAATGATCTTTGATTCTAGTATACAATTATAGATTCTTCCAAGTTACTGTACAGTCTTCCAGCATCAAACACTTGCTGTTATAAAAGGTAGAGTCAGCCAAGAAACTTGCTGTGGTACTAACATTCAACTACTATACTAAGATGAAGTTGTGCATCACCAATCTTATTTATTCAGCCAATAATAATTTTTCATTCACTATATTTTGTACTCTGTAAAAAGTGGTGAAAATTTTAAAAACTTTGTACTTGAGATGTAGTTTAAAATTTAAAAGTGAAAAATATTTTCTTCACTTGATTCCAACGTTGCAAAAATATTTACAAAAAATTAGTATATATTTTCATGCTTATAACACTTCTTTCAATGTCCAGAATTATTAAAGCAAATCAAATTAAAAGCTCAGTTATATATAATTTAATGTAATTATAGACATAATCATTAGTTCCAAGAAGGAAAACATGCTATTTCTTCTTTTCACATCACCATATGTCCAAAACAACTTGCTGACCACTGGCAGTGAAATACTCACAGTTACACCACTAATTGTTTCTTCATCATGAATCAAATGGGAACATTTCATTATTAAGAGCTAGGCAAGTTAAACAGCTTTCAGTATATGCTGGAATTCTTAGAAAATAATGAGGTCTGTGATATCCACGCAGTCAATTTAGGGCAACATGATCAGATCTTGGAGAAACAAAACTGATTAACTCTATGATGCAAAGAAATATCTAGAGACTACTTGATAATCATGGAAGTAATACATATAACCTGTGGCCATCAACCTTTACGCAAGAGAAAGAGAATAGGAACCGTTTAATAGCCTGTGTTACGTGGAGGTCTTAAGATAATGTTTGTAAATCAAATAATTAGGGGATAGAATATGGACAGTTAGAATGAACAGGGTAAAAGCATTGGTGGGGGAATCACAATCTGGATGACTATTGTTGGGGACAGGATTTGTTGCTCAACTTTCCAAATGGTACAACTTCTAGTCCTTTCATGGAGTGTTAGTTAACACCAAAAAATCAAAACAAAACCAAACCCCACAGCACTTAACGCCCTTGAAAGGGCCTTGGCCTGCCCAGCGACCGCTGCTCAGCCCAAAGGCCTGCAGATTACGAGGGGTTGTGTGGTCAACACGACGCATCCTCTCGGCCGTTATTCTGGGCTTTCGAGACCAGGGCAGCCATATCACCGTCAGATAGCTCCTCAATTCTAATCACGTAGGCTGAGTGGACCTCGAACCAACCCTCAGGTCGAGAGAAAAGTCCCTGACCTGGCCAGGAATCGAACCCGGGGCCTCCGGGCGAGAGGTGGGCATGCTACCCCTACACCACAGGGCCGGCGTTAGTTAACACAGTCAGATACAAATCTGGTATTGGCAATTGCAATGAGCAATGTGTAAATTAAGATATGGTGTATGTAAACAAAGAGAAGAGGATAAAGCAACGTAAAAAGTAAAAGTGAACTGCACTTAAGAACCTGTACTGTCCTATAGGTACTTTCTAATTCTGTATTGAGCAGTGCATTATACTGTATTCTCTTTAAAAGAAGTCACCGATTTCAAGCAGGATATAATATTTAGAGAAATTGCACATGTGCTGATGAAGTATGATGGCAGTAAGTGTGAAAAAGTTCCTTAGAGTGAAAGAAGCTATCAACGTAGTGGTCCTATAAGCAAGCAAGCTAGCTTGTAGTTTTTTTCGTAGAACCTGAATCACAAGGAAGTCACTGTTCATTCCAAGAATCCCACATGAATGGCTGGGATTCAAATCTTACCCGCCTTGGTGAAAAGTCAGCGATGATATCAATTGGCTACCCCCTACCCCGCTTCCCTCGTGGTCATTCGAATAGTACTCAAAGTGACTCAGATGATGATGGTTGCTCTGAAGGGCAATAAAACATGATTATCAATTCCTGTTAGAAAATAGTGGTGTTATGGAAGGAGCTGACGTCAGCATGATAAATGAAAACACATTCTACAGAAAGATTCGGTTGTCCTTTATTGTGTTTAAGTATTGAGATTAAATTATAAATAATAAGTATTTGCAATTAATACCTCCCCTCAAGGACAAAGAATATACCAACTTCAACAATGTCTTCAGCCATATAAGCTTCCTTCAAATTTACTGTTCTTATGCTCATACAATGCATGAGTGTGCATGCTAAATGAAATGAGTTTTACATTTGTATCAAAGTTTAGAGCAATTAATAAAACTATCATTTCCTTTGACAGTCAAATTTTTTTACAACATTTAATACTATGAACGTATTGAAGTCTAAGAGTTTTCTTTCCGAGGGAAAACTTTGATAGTGTAGGATAGATAACTGCTGGTTATACCTGACAAATGGGCACTTGGGCATTCTGAAGACTTTTGTACAATCTAACAGTTTATTCATAAGAACCTCATATAGTAGGAATTATAACTGTCATTATGTAATCATGTTTAATGACCCCTGATGGACAAAGAATATGTCTTCAACAATGTTTTCAGTTATATAAGCTTATGTGCAAATTGTCAAGAGTATTTAACTTACGATTATTTACGATTATGTTTAAGGTCTCAATTGACAGATAAAGCAGACTACCTGTTGGGGAAAAAAAAAACCACCTAATGAAATGTAGTTTTTTTGAAATAGCAATTCAAACTAAGGCAAAATCTGTGCTAAATATGTGACGTCACACGCATCCGCTGTTATACAATGGTGCTGTGTTGACTTGCACGATCAGTTGGAGGTTAGCTATCATTGTGAATACATCATGGTCAGTTGTATAGAATAACAAATTTAATAATGGAAAATATCAGTGTGCGTTCGGGAGATAATGGATTCGAATCCCACTGTCGGCAGCCCTGAAGATGGTTTTCCGTGGTTTCCCCAATTTCACACCAGGCAAATGTTGGGGCTGTACCTTAATTAAGGCCACAGTCACTTCATTTCCACTACTAGCCCTTTCCTACCCCATCGTCGCCACAGACCTATCTGTGTCTGTGCGACATAAAACAGATTGAAAAAAAATTAATAATGGAATCTTACTTTTACTCGTAATATTACTCCCAAACTCTTAAATTATATCTCTTACTTCTCATATCACAACCCATACTACATTGAGTTATTACCCACATTACAAGTGTACCACGTTCTATTGAATAAAATGTATTATCCACATAATATTTGTCTTTTATTTCTAATAAGTAAGTCTATGAAGCCCTCGAAACCCTGCGGCCATTACAATAGTAACAGCCTACCACCAATTATTTTAGTAGTGGTTTAACATCGCACTAACACATCAAAAGTTTTTGGTGACAGAAGGCTGGGAAGGGCTAGGATTGGAAAGGTAGCAGCCATGGCCTTAGTTAAGGTACAGCCCCAGCATTTATCTGGCGAGGAAATGGGAAACGATGGAAAACCATCTTTAGGGCTGCCGACGGTGGAATTCAAACTCATTTTATTTCATCAGAATCTGAAAATCAAGAGCTTTAAATTTCAGCTAATAGAATGACCCAAATCTTAAAAAAATATTTGACAATTGCTCCACTGTTAGGTCCTAAAGTATTTACACCAAACCTCAGTTTCAAGTCCAAAGAAGCAGCCTTAACGTAACAGCTGGTTTATCTCCCTATTTACCACCTCATGTCACCTAGCAATGTCCCAATATCCAGGAACATGACAACTGAGAGATTATACCAAAATTACTATCCCAATGAGATGTTCTTTTTCCATCAACAGCCCTGTTATCTGGCTTGTTTGTGTTCCTGTGGTGCTTTAATTTCTAATTCTGAATGCTGGAACATCTCAACATCAAACTGTGATAATTTGTAATTACATGCTTACATGATAAATCAATACTCTCCAGCAGTTTCCTTAATTATAGTGAGAAACACAAATATTTACCCCCTACCCAACTACTTCTAATGGAGCTGTCGGAGGACAAAGAAAGCAGTGTGGGCCAACCCTCATTAGTACCAGTCATCAAAGAAGTTTTTAATGTTCTCTCTTTTACAGATATTTTTTTCAGATGTTGTGAGTATATGTTTGTGTGGAAATTCATATAGCATGTCTTTGTCTTTCGGCCGTGATTAAACGAACACTGAAGGTGGTGGTGATGATGGTATTGGTGGGGGTGTTGGTACTAGTGGAGTCGTCAGCAGCAATGGTGAATTTTGTAGAGTGGAAGACAATTCAAATCCTCGCTCTTCAGGTCACAGAACACCCAAGGGGAAAAAAAAAAATTGGTGAAGAGGAATTCTGTCAGTAAATTGTGAAATAGATAAGAAGTGTCAAACATTTTCATAAAACCGTACTTAAAAATTGTTCTGTAGAGGGGTGTGATTGTTACATGTATTGCTGCCATCATCTCAAGACATGCAAGCAGATACTTGGGAATTCACCTTCCTTAGACCTGTATGGTTTTATTTTTACTGATTTACAGAGGACTGGAATAAAAAGAAAGAAGCCAATAATACCCTAATAATAAGTTCTGCAAAATTGGAATGAAATAACCTCTCTCTAGCCACTAAGCTCATGCCTGAACCTTGTGACCGCATGAGTTTGCTTACATATTTTTATGAGAGTACTGTAAATACTAAATGCCTCCAGCCTTTTTTATCTTCTGCCATTTGCATAGTTTTTGTAAGAGGCACATGAGTAATTTCTTGCATCTGGGCAATCCACTTTTTGGCCAGCCTTCCTCTTGACCTTCTGCCTAATTATGTGGCCAAAGAACTATAAAATCTTCTGATCCATCATAGCTGAGAGTTTTCTCTGTATTCCCAGGTTTTTGATTATGGAATCATTAGTCCTTTTCTCCGTCCATGGAATATGAAGCAACTCTCTCCAGCACCACAATTTAAATGCATCAATACAATGTTTTTGTCTTGCCTTGATTGTCGAAGTTGACAGCCATAGAAGAATCACTATTGTTTTAACAAGGCACTGCTTATGTTTAGTGTTATAACTCTGTCACAACATATCTTAACAAAATTTGTCCACTGCAGTGCGACCAAGGGCTATTCTCATCTTTATCTCCTTTCCTGAACCTCCAGCATCCCTCAGCCTCAATATAAAAACTCGTAAACAATCTCCACATCTTTAACCGCCCAGTGAGTTGTAACTTATTGCTTTTATCAATAACCATCACCTTTGTCTTGCTGCGATTAATCTCCAGCCCAAGATCTCAACTCTCCTTCTCAACCTGTTCAACAGCGTGATGTTTTCACTGCTTGCAAGCAGGGTGGTATCATCTGCAAAATGCAAATTAGTAATAAGTTTGCAACCAACAGAGATTCCCTCTCTTCTTATGAAATGATAATAATAATTTCGTGTGGCTATTTCTAGCCAAGTGCAGCCCTTGTAAGGCAGACCCTCTGATGAGGGTGGGCGGCATCTGCCATGTGTAGGTAACTGCGTGTTATTGTGATGGAGGATAGTGTTATGTGTAGTGTGTGAGTTGTAGGGATGTTGGGGACAGCACAAACACCCAGCCCCCGGGCTACTGGAATTAACCAATGAAGGTTAAAATCCCCGACCCGGCCGGGAATCAAACCCGGAACCCTCTGAACCGAAGGCCAGTACGCTGGCCATTCAGCCAACGAGTTGCATTTCTTATGAAGTACTCTCCATATATGTTGAAGAGTTGAGGTGATAGGATACACCCTAGTATCACCTCTTGAAACTATAAAGGCTTTGGATAAATTATATCCCACTTTGACTTTCCCTCAGTCACTGTAAAGAGGTGACGTGGAACACCCATTTCAGAGAAAACTAGCCATAACTTTTTTCCAGAGAATACAGTTAAAAGCCTATTTGTAATCCAAGAAACACAATAACATTGAACATTGATTTCAAGGGTTTTTTCAATAAGATCATAACATTACAGCAAAATATTTAAAAGAAATCAATCACCAAGATGAAGTAAGCAGCAGAATGATTAGTTATGAGATTATTTTTGTAAATATTTAATACAGTATAATTATATTTGTCACACACCATTTATGGTGCTAAAACATATAAGTAGATATGAATTAAATGTGTTTTCAGTTATAGTTAGATATTTCGCATAGATGTATTAATACCTGAATAACATTAATGTAGCAGTAGCCTTATACAAGAGGTTTGGGATACCTTGGTCAACAGTTCTATGTACTTAATAAAAGTGAAGTATGATAACTTGTGTTTATACAAGAATAGTTGAAAATCAAAACCTACCAATCTTAAGTAGTATATTTTGGGTACGAAAGAAGGTCTCATAATTTTGAAATATAGTAATTTCATTATAACACAATGGACCTAGTTGTAATTTTCGTAATTATTTCAATAGGAAGTTTTCAAGATCTCTTCAATAAACAATTCCAAAATTAGACAATTTCTTGTATTATCCTGTAATTTTTTATGCCTCCAAATTAAGCAGTATATTAGGACTGATTATCATGATTCATTAAAAAACATTTTCAAAAATTATACAGGAGTACCTTACAGAGCAAATAAAGGTAAATTAAAATTAGTTTTGTTCACATTTCTTACAGACTTGGACAAACTAATAGTGTATCCTAAACTGAATTATCAACTGCAGACCTGCTCAAAGCCTTTGAGCCAGAGTTTACTGACGATAAGCTGGTATATTCTTTTCCAATCCTGCACAAACAATCAGTATACAGTCACCTATCCCAAGTATTGCCCATGCCCCACCCTTGCTTAACTGTAAAGATCACACAGGATCCAATATTTCAACATGACCATGACATACGTTTTACAGACTCAGTAATATGCATTTTTTAAATTGACAATTTGGTTAAAAGCAAAGTATTTCATGAGAAATATAAATTCAGGAGAAATGCTAAAATTTTTTAATTGAGAGAGATCCATGGAATATGAATTCAAGAGAAACACTAAATAAGAGATACAGTCTCACATTAAATGTGCGTTAGGTACAATTCTACTGTGTTCTTAGAAACATGAAAAATCATAGGATAGTATGAAAACAATAGTGAGATTTTCAGTTTGCAGTATTGTTATTCAGAGAATTCTCACAGAATTCACTGAAATCTTCACAATGATCTCCTTCTGTTACTGAAAAGTAAAAATCACAGGTTTTCCAAGTATTCATGCATAATGAACATTCTCATTTTGGATGATAATGATTATGATGATAATAATGTGTGTTAAGCGACCCTTCAACTGCTACTGATTTTACGAGATACTAGTGTCAGAATTTTCTCCTGAAAAGAATGTATACTGGTAGTAAATCTTCTGAAAATGATTTGTCATACTGAAGCACTCACAAATGCCAACCAGCAAGGTGGGCGAGTGCTTATTCTTGACGGTGACACCTAAATTAACTTATAGAGAGATATGTGCACGTATGTGTTATCCAACAACAACAAAATCCATAGTATAACGTCACTAGTGATACTGTGATCACAGCTATGAGACCTCCAGTTTTACATACCATTCAAACAACAGGGATGGTATATTTTATTACAGAAATCCCACATGCATTGTTTGGGATTCAAACCTTACCCCACCTTAGTGAGAAACCAGTGTCAATGCTACTTGGCTATAATGCTCTTCACTGGTTTTCTTCCCTCATTACCTTCAAGTGACTTCTTATGAAATCAGTAATCTCAAACCAGTTTTCAACATTCTCTAAACAACAGTATATGAAACAGATAATCCATAATTCAGTAATCTGGCTCATCTAGAAATCTGGCCTCCATTTTTTTCCCCCCCTCTGCCTTGAATATTATGCCAAAACACCTGGATTTGAAATGCGTTCTTTAAAACCATCCACTATCATCTTTGTTGCCATTCACTTGGATTACTCTTACAACTGTATGCCATAGTTCTGTGTTCCTGGTGCAGCTGCCTATTTTTGTGTGTGTGTTTGTTGAGTGCTGTGGTTTGAATATTGCCGAACTCAGAGAAATGCAGGCACAAAACATGGTTAACTGAAAAGTAAAGAAACTGGATTAAGGTGAGAAACAGAATGAATCAGTGAACTAATCATAGTGTTTGATTTGCAACAATCTATGATATTAAAACGAACAGGGCAAAAGTGAAAACATTTGTAAAACCCCTTGCATGTGGAACAGGTGAGAGACAGACTATGAATATGTCGCTTAACCCAAAAGCTGATGGAGCTCTCTATGCAAAGTTTCTTCAGGGAAGCTCTCATAATGGCAATGTTTTTAAAGAAGCTAAATTCTTCTACAAATTATGGGCAAATAATGACTTTCATACTGCTTACGGATGGCTAGTCAAGTTGAAAAGAACAATTTAACCTCTCTGAATAAGTACCATATATATTTTTTCTATGAAAGCAGAAATTATAGCCTATAAATTCCAATATCCTACACCTCTCCAGTCCTGAGAGGGCCGGATACTGAGACTGTACTGTATTTTCTCTCTTTCTCAATGGCAAGATTTAGAAAAGTATAATTGAATAAGGTAAATTTACTAATGGTATGATGCATAGGGAACAGAATGACAACTATGTGTCATAGTCAATCTACAATGACACTAAAGCATAAAATATTCTCAGAACTGCTAAGGGTTACACATCTTTTATACTTACTCTATAATACAAGGGTTGTGGAAAACTACAATTACTTTTTAAGTTTGTAGAGTACAACACAGTGAACTATATTTTAACACAAATTAAAATAATGATTTTGAAACAATCCTGGTAATGTTATAAATTACTATAAGAGCAAGAGGAAATTGGTAGACCATGAAACTAGGACTAATTTCACATTCCTTGACCAGTACATAATATTTTGGCCTTCAGTTCTTCAGCAGTCAATCTCTAATGAACTACCAGGGAGGTATTTCTACATGAGAAGCCAATTCCTTACATCTTCTAGAACAGGAGTCTCTGGTCCACACAAATTAAAAAATAACACACTGTTTATATATTAGAGTAAGTTTTCAATTATTTCAGATTTCTGCACAGTGACTGAATAGAAGAGATGTAATGTGGACCTTGAAAATTGCACCTTCACATCTGAATGGGAAATGCAACTCTTCTTTGTTTTTCCTGAACGTACAGACGGAAAACTGACAATATGCTATCAGACAGTTGTTTTGATTAAGAGTGGGAATTTATAGTGGCATTTTAACAGTACTGGTAAGCATTTCACATATGACCAACAATTTCCACTTGGCAGTGATGCAAAAAAACGGAAGGTTAAACAGATGAAAACTTCATAAGAGGCTGGTCAAGAATGCACGGGATGAGTTACCACAGAACAAAAAGAAGGTAATACAGATGTCTTTAAAAGTATCCTACGTTTCAGGTAGGGCTCTGAAACGGTGAAAGAGTGTCTCGTTGAAACAGTCAGAACGTTATTTCCAAGTGATGCGAAAGTGATTCAAGTCAGAAAAAGTATAACGCTGTTTACTGCTACAAATGTATGCAGGATGTTCGTACTAAACTCAAGAAGGAAATGAGTGATGCTTCTGCGTACTCTGTAGCTCTAGACAAATTTTCAGGTAAGACTATCTGTGGTATATATTTGTTTCTTTAATGGTGTTCGATTTGTGAAAGAACTCCTTGGCTTCCATGTAATGTGGAAAACATGCTGTAAGTCCAAGAATGAAAACCTGTTATCGATGGCAGTAGATGGTGCTTGTGTAGCGTAGTGACAGATAAGAGTGACCTGGTACATCTTATTTGAGATCAAAATAGTATGTGTTTTACCACTGCATAATTCACCAAATCATATTGTGCAGTTAAGTTGCCTCCTGAGTTGTCTGATGTTATGAGTACAGACACTCGTATGTTTAATTTTTTTACACGAGAGATCATCATTTACACAGCCCACCTGCTCGCCATGATCAATAAGGCATCAAGTCTACATGGTCTGACACCATGGAAGAAATTTTCACCATCAGAAAAATAAGGTAAGTAGGAGAGGTGGTGGTATAAAATTTCTAATCACTAGGTTGGGCACCAAAAGCCTGGATTCAATTCCAAACCACTCTGCGATGTTCATATAGAGTGAGGGCATAATGATGTTAGTAGTGATCTGTCCATCAAATGGAGATGTTAAGCCATCAGCAGACCATCATATCATCATCATCATCCACATGGTGTTATTTGACAGGAGTAGGCTATGAGCCGATACTGGGTTTTACCCTCTCTCTACCTCATAATGATGATTATGATGATGATCATCATCTCACATACAGATGTGCAGGTCACACATGGGTGTCAAATAGAAAGGTGTGCACACTACACAAGCCAAACATCCTCAGACACTCCCAGAAGTAAAAGACATATGCTAAATAAAAATTAATTGACATACAAACTTACCACTTATTTTTACAGGGACCAGAAATACTGGTACATGAACTACATTTTGATGTACGACTCTTTTGAACTAACTTAGATCTCTTTATTCAAGACATGAAGGAGGAAAGAAGTCCTTTCCCCAAATCTCATTCGGTATCTTGTAATGATGGTTTGTTGCAAAAATTGTCAAATTTTTTGTACGACCTGCTGGGTGCCCGCTAGTAACCTAAGTCTGTTTTCCCTGTGGTTTCCCTGGCATATTCCCGTTCTCCCTGCATTAAATTTAGCGGGTTATGATCCATAAAAGTGATAGTCGAATATGTTTATCATCATCTGGATCATGAACTTGAAGCATATTTTGCATGAACATGGCATAAAGAACTTGAACTAAATGTATCATAAGTCAAACAAGCCACACCTTATAAAGTGCCAACCTGTGAACAGGATTATCATTAATCCCACCAATAACAGCCATTACAAGAAACACTACAAACAATGAAAATTAAGTACACTGCTCACAGCAAGCCATCAGTCAATCACTCTTCAAACTAATGCCTGTGTTAATTTTTTGACTTGTTTTACGTCGCACTGACACAGGTAGGTCTTATGGCGACGATGGGATACGAAAGGGCAAGGAGTGGGAAGGAAGCGGCTGTGGCCTTAATAAAGGTACAGCCCCTGTGTTCATGAGGGACCTTATTCTTGAAATTGGCGTGAGTGAGCCAGTTTTGAAACATGCTTGTAACAGAAACACATGGGTTCGTGTTTAGAAACTCAGGAATAAGATCCCAGTTCTTGTAGCAAAAAATGGAAGAGTCGTTCAAATATGTATGGTGATTAACTAGTATGCATAGAAACAAGCAACCCTGACATTTCTTTCTTTGTATAAATTTTCTCTGTGGTAATTTAGCTTTTCTGTAATAATTTCTCCTTAATAGTGGGGCAAAATTTGTAATAATTACAGGCAATCCATAATAGTTAACACCTCTACATTATGTAATTACATGGGTAGCGTGTATTTTAAAAGGAACACTGAGAGGATAAGAGCTATTGCCTTTTTTAAAATTTATATTATTATTAAGTTTTGGTTTAATGAAAACAAGGAAATTACAAATTAATGGGGGAAGTTATTACCTACGAACATTTAATTTTACTGTAGTATCAAGGTAAAGACCTGGAATTATGTTATCGTTAAGAGTGAATTGTAAGCTACACCACACTTGAACTAATGCAATAGTAGATATGTCTCACACCTTGTGTACTTCCATCTCTGAGTGGATAGTGTAAGTATGTCTATCTTTTTCATTCACTCTCCTTCTCTACTGTGGGCGCACACACTCTGTCTCATCTCTCTCTCTCAAAGTACTACTCACTGCGTACAACTATAAGATTCGGGTTCCTGTAGTCAACACATCAGTCTCACTCCATCATTCCGTTCGTGTCAAGACTTAGATCGAAAATTTAATTCTGACGTGACAAGTTATTCCCTGTGTTTTCCCTGCATATTTTCTGCATTTTTATTTCCCTATGTTTTCCCTGTTTTTTTTTTTTTTTTTTTCAGGAAACAGGTACCCTGATCTGAAGAGAGATTTTGATGAACAATTCATGCAGTTCAACAAATTGGAAGATATTTTTCAGATTGTGATGAAACCCTTTATCATCGATCCTCAAGGAGAACGGCACACCAGAGCAAATGAATTGTGGAACTTCGACAAGGAAATGCTACAACTGCAATTAACAGAAGAAAGGGCAGTGAAAGTCGATGTGTCATTTTGGCTCTCTTTTGATGGAGATTCATACCCGAACTTTCACAAGTTTTCTAAATATGTGCTGACAATGTTAGGGTTGACATATGTATGCGAAAGTATGATTTCCAACATGAATTTGTGAAAAACATTTTCAGGTCCAGAATAACTAATGAATACTTGAGGGACTGTTTAACCATTGGTAGAACTTTGTACACTCCCAGACTTTGAAAAGATTCCACAAAATAAACCACGTTATTTATCTCACTGATGAGGTTGAGTGGGTGAATTGTATATTTAAAACGTGCATATTGCCGGTGAAGTTAGAACACTGTTTATCTCAAATTTTGTTTCTATGTGAATGTATTGAATTTAAACACTCAACTAATTAATTTTTTTTAATGCCATGGAAGTACAGTGCTAATTGATACTTATAGAAGGAATCAAATGGATAAAGGCAAGGGACAGAACCACATGGCTCTATATTGGCAGATTACATAAAGACACAACAACTGAAGATCTAAAAAGCTACATGGCAGAAAATGGTATAACAGAGCAAGCAGTATGTGAAGAGTTGAACAATTTAGGAGGAAGATATAAATACCCCTCAATAAGCTGGTTATTGTTAACTCACCAAGTTTCTGGCCAAAAAATATAGTAAGGCGATTTTGTTTTAAAAGGCAAGAACAAGATGGAGTGCTCCTTAGAAAGGAAGCTAACGTTACCACCTAGCCCTGATACACATATTACGCTACTATTATTGGGGGGCTACGAAATTTAATAAAAATTATTCCAGAAAATTCTCTACAAGGAGACATAATGATACTTCCATAGGTGATCTCTTCATTAATGGGTACCATGGACATCATGTCATGGCAATATAAGGCTCTTTAGGAAGACCGAGTGGTGATGAAGGAGAGGGATAAAAGTAGATTACAAGCAGTGGAATTGAAGTTTCAAAGGTGTCAAGAAGGTTTAACAAGAATGGACAGAGTATGAAATGAGAGAGTTCGGGAAATGGAAAATGAGGTACCCCCGCAGGAAAAGATAGAAAAATCAAGGCTGCAGTGGTATGGACATGTTAAGAGAATGGGAGAAGAGAGAATACCAAGAAAGATGTTAGAAATGGAGTTGAAGGGACGGAGACCTGGGGAACTGGATGAAAGTGACAGAAGAGAAATGATGGATGGACAGAAAACAATGGAGAGGCTTATGTTCCAAGCAAACCCAGCCTGTGGTTGGAAACTGCTCCAGATGATGTTGATAATTGTTGATGACAGTTATCTAGTCACAGTAGTAAGGAACATCCTGCCGGACACAAAAGTGTTCGTAGATGACATACTGTTATTTTAGGTTTGCATGTCATGGCTTTCACCATGTGATCTGCTTTGATAAGTATTTCCATGAACCAAAAGACTCATGTCTGTGCAAGCTATGCGGTCAGAAATGTGGCAGATATCACATGGAAATATGTAAAAATAGGACACTTTCTGTGTGTTAATACACGAGGTTGAACTAACTTGCACATTGTGTGCAATTCCTTCTTTATACACACCATATTTACCTTTTTCTCAGTATTATTACTGTATACGGAGTAAGCAATCATCGTAAGCAACATCACCACCTAATCTTACTCAACCAAATATTTGCAATATTACAATCAATCCGGACCCCAGGGAAAAGTAATCGAAGACCCCTGTTCTAGAACATGTGGCCGTTGCTTTGTTACTCTCATGACTCCTCTTGCTGCATCCAGACCCCTCAGTACTTCCTTCTTTTTTAATATTGTGCTAGGTAAATATTGTGTAAAATCTTGTAATATCAGACAAACCCCCTCCCCTCTTGTTTGTACTTTCTGATGATATCCTTCTTAACTTTCATCGTAATCATTTTCTTACTGCCTTCCTCTTCAATATTTTTCTTCACTGCTGGAATAAAGATACCAAATAATAGTCATGACACTTGGACAGAAAACAGAAAATGCTTTCTTTAAGCACACTGTCTGGGCTCCGTGGCGTCTGCCTGTCACCCGGCGGCCCTGGGTTCGATTCCCGGCCGGGTCAGGGTTTTTAAAATTGTGAATGATTAATATTCCTGGCCTGGGGACTGGGTGTTTGTGTCATCCTTAACGTTCCTTTCCTCACATTCAACACTCTACGCTTCCCCAATTACAATTACATGCAGTTTCATATCATACGGTGCAAGTAATGGCAAAAGATCTACAGAGGACAACGCCACAAACAAATATCATTAAAAAAAATAAAAAATAAGCACATACATATTACAATGCTACAGTATACAGTTTGTATGGATGCTGACTATATGAGTGGGGCACACTAACTGAACTCCACCATAGGAGATGATTATCCACAATCCCACAGCGTGAGGGAAGCGATTGATTAAGATGTGACAGATCAACAAACAGATCAGTTTTACTTGCCATGCAAAACTTTGCTCGTTTATTAAGTTTAATTCAAATTCTTGTTCATGTTGCGAAACACTCGCAGACCGAGTTGCTCGCAATCCAAGGTTTTACTGTATGTTGAAATATGTATCTTCTTCAGGGCGATGGTGACTCATTACTAAGTAACTGCACTTTTTTTTTTTTTCATTTCAGGAATAATTTTGTAACCAAAAGCCTCAATTACTGATTTTTCAGGCATAAAATCAATGCATAGAATTGAAAAGAGTGAGAAGCAAGCTCCTATTTAAATTAATATTTTGGTCATATCTTTTGTCATCGTCATTTTACAGTTCCAGTTTCCCGGGTACTGTTGGCGAGCCTCTTCCACTTTGTTTTATTGAACTCCATTCTGTTGTTAATGACGTTCTCTAATGTCCTTCCCTGATCTGCAAGGTCCATCTTTATGTCCATCCAGATGGGTTCTTGGACTTCCCACCATCTGTTTTTCTATAACATGCCTCTCTAAGTTAACATAAGCTGCTCTTGCTTTTTCCACATCACCATTTCATGCCTGAACCACCTCAATCTTGATATGCTGACCTGATCTAACAATTATGTCTTAATCCCAGTTTGTTTCTCACCATGTCATTCCTTAAATTGTCAGGTCAGGTTAGTTACATCCCACTACCATATGCGAAAATACATGGTACTACTTACGAATGTTTGGCTGAGGGTTGGGCGACCATTACCAAACCTCAACTAAGGGAGAACCAATGTCTACAGACAGAAGAGTTCACCCTTGGGGACTTTGTGTACGAAATGACACATAAATTCAACAGGAAGTTGCTGCCTTGCAGATGTGGCACATAGACTGCTAATGGCTAAGTGAGACAGAGAATCTCCTAGCAAGTCAGTTGGAGAACTGCAATCACTTTCAAAACTTATACGAGTCTTGGATACAAAAAGAGAATTCAGAATGGACAACAGCACCCGCAGACCCACACCAGGTGTGATGGCTTACAGCCTGATGATAAACCAGGCCTTGTGAGTGTACAACAATCTAGAAGACAACACACTCGAAAAGAGACAATCAATATATTGAGTTTGACTGGGAAACATAAAGAGTTCGCGGACATCAGGGAGAGAAAGAAAATATAACATCTTCAATAGTCTGAATTATTGAACTATTTCTAGATTGCAATTTCACAATTAATTCAGCCCTACATACCAGTAGCAGTTTTTGTTCCATTTTTGTTCAACTGCCCATTACTTTCTGTACATACTCATCCATATAGAATTATGAGTTTGATTCCTGTTCAATGAGTCTACCAAGTTCCTCTGGCACTAGATGCAAGTTAATGTTACACATTTTATAACATATTCCCTCAGCTGTTATTTTCTGGAAATAAATGTTAAATCAATTTACAAATGAACATCAATATATTCATTGCCGTTGATTATTTCAAGTTGAATCAACGTACATACATAAAAAGTTAAAACAACAACCTGACTCCCAGTAGTGAAGTGCACTGAACTGAGGTACTATATTTCTAATATTAAAAAACAATGGACATGCTACTAAATTGTGTTGTGGTTAAGTGTACAGTAAGAGAGGGCCTTGAGCCCTAACTTCACCACGAATAAAGACAAATTACTTACTTACTTACTTACGTACTTAAAGTAGAAAATAACTTAAAGCAGCATTAATATCAGTTAAAATGGTGTCAATGAATACATAGAAACAAATGTATGAAACCTTCTAACTAGAAAGTCAATGAAAAACTGTAGCATAAAATAACATATGAGCTATAATTAAAAGAGCTCAACTCATTGACAAGTATCCTAATATTTTCTTTGTTATCTCTTTTCATTTAATTGTTCAAATCAATACAATCCATCTTTAAAATGTCTGTAAAAGACAAAAATTAAAAAAAGTAAAATGTTATAAAATGACAATATTCATCTAAAGTTTTAGATCAGACTCTTCAGTTACTGGAGTTTTGGTCTTTTAAAAAATCTTGTTCTTCTCATGAAGTAACAATCTGACATAACATTGTTTCTACACTTAGCCAGCCCTAGAGGCTGGTGGTGCAGTTACATGCCAAGAACAATGGATTCCAAAATTGCTACATGCCTTGGTTGCTGGATACATATCCTAATTAGCTAACCACCTTTACTACGCTAGTGAGGGACTATCTGTACCGCTCCCACTACCCGTACCACTGGTGGCCAGTTCACGATTCGCTAAGAGGCTCTTCTTCCCACTCTTGGATAGAGTGGCACATTCCTTCTGCAATGTCTTCACCTTCAATGACAAGGTTTCAACCTTGGTGTCGTAATCTTTCTGCATGTTCTTCATCTTTCCACGAAGTTCATTTTCTATTGTAAAATGTTTTGCTTTCAGCTCAGTGATCTGAAATAATAACAAGTAGTAGTAGTAGAAGTAGTAGTAGTAGTAGTAGTAATAATAGTAATAATAATAATGAATCGAGTAATCATCTAGTAATAATGAATCTTGCTATTTCAAGATGACTATTATTAGGCAGACTAAAATTTGGATTGACATATCAGTGACAGGGGAAAAATAAAGACAGGCATTACGCACACACTTCAAGTATGCCATGTTTACAAATGATTATATAAGATCATTATTAATTGAGGGATTAGTTCAAAATAAAATAAAAGATTTTTCATAATATACAGTACTTGACTATATAAACAACGGGAAAAAATAAATAAATCTGCGCTGACATTAACAATACTGAAAGCTATAGTCTGTCTGCTGTAAATTTTTTTCAAAAAAAGTCAAAAATCACTCCATAACATTCTCTGAGTACCGTCCCCAACATGCTACTGGTTACAGCTGTTGCAGCAAGTGGTGCACACTTTTAATACAAATTATTCTAACTCCATATTCTGTGTTCACTTAATAAAAGATGAAATATGAGGTTTTTTAAACAAATTTGCATGAAATAACTGCTTTAATAAATTTCCAGGTTGCAGAAAAAATAAAACTATGTGTTTTATTCAACATGTGATCTCATAGTTTCATTGTTTCACACATGAAAACAAAGCACATACTAACACTGTAATTTCCTGTAAATAAAGCCTCCACAACTTATTAAACATGGTGAATAGGCCTATTATCTCTTTTTCACCACTCTTGTTTATGCCTGGAAACTGCACTTCAGTCTTTAACCCAACTTACAACACAAACACAAATGGTGGTGTGGTGAGGCAAGACATGCCATACCACTGTAAAGCATAGTGTGATTCTTAAAAAAATGTTATCTGTTTAATATAGCTACATATTCCGCATAAGCACTCTTAAGAAAGATATTCATTATACAGTAAACTCCTGATTGTTCATGAGCAGGTTATCTAATTTGTGGATTATTCATGCAATTGAACAAAATCATAAATAAACACAACGAAGTACTCTCCACACTTGTTTTATGACAACAAAAAAAACCCCACACTGTGTGACAACAGAGTAATGTAATCATTTTTCACCCCAGTGGTTCTGTAAAAATTTAATTCATGTTCAGTTTGGCGACTAGTTGAGCTGTAGTCAGGTACTGTATAATTTACAATGTGTGAAGTCAAGGATTGTTTTGACATTGGAGAAAACAAGAAACTTGATTCTTGAAAGAAATGAATTTCTGCCAGGAAACTTGCCAAAATTTTAAAATGTACCAGGTGAAAGAGCCCATATGTGTGTCTAACCCCAATCTCGTTTCTCACCGGGAGAGTTGGCCGTGCGTGTAGAGGCGCGCGGCTGTGAGCTTGCATCCGGGAGATAGTAGGTTCGAATCCCACTATCGGCAGCCCTGAAAATGGTTTTCCGTGGTTTACCATTTTCACACCAGGCAAATGCTGGGGCTGTACCTTAATTAAGGCTACGGCCGCTTCCTTCCAACTCCTAGGCCTTTCCTATCCCATCGTCGCCATAAGACCTATCTGTGTCGGTGCGACGTAAAGCGCCTAGCAAAAAAAAAAAAAAAAAAAAAAAAAATCTCGTTTCTCTACAGAGTCGGGTATGAAGTGAGATGTAGTATACTGTAGGTCCTACTGTAACTAATTATATAATGAAATAGGCTTATTTCCCGATTCTAAAATTTTGTAACTTTAATTTATCAGCCTCCTGTTCTAACGGCCCTTTTTTTGTGGAAGAATGACTAGCGACAACTTTAGGCATTACCACCAGCCATATTTCTTACAACAAGGAATTTTGAAAAACAACTTTCACAGACAGAATTTTAAGAGGGAGCTCAATGAAGTTAGTGGATACAATTCATTAAAAAATGTACGGAAGTATTTTTTTTGCTATTGGCTTTACGTCGCATTGACACAGATAGGTCTTATGGTGACGATGGGACAGAAAAGGGCTAGGACTGGGAAGGAAGCGGCCATGGCCTTAATTAAGGTACAGCCCCAGCATTTGCCTGGTGTGAAAATGGGAAACCACGGAAAACCATCTTCAGGGCTACCGACAGTGGGGTTCGAACCCACTAACTCCTGAATACTGGATACAGGCTGCACTTAAGCGACTGCAGCTATCAAGCTCGGGACGGAAGTATAATTTTCAACACAAACTTTGCTTTTTTAAATGGAAACACCCTATTTTCTTTAACATAATTAAAAGAAGGAAAAAAGAGATTAATAATATTGTTTGTTACAGTGTAATACGATAATTCAATCCCAAGTAATTGCAATGAAAAGGTGATGCTGGAGGTACATTCCTCAGCAGTTCAATCGTGTCTATCGGAGAAAATGAGATGAACCAAAAATAGTGATAATACAACTTAGTAGTATAAACAGTTTGTAACAGCGCATTACATGCATATGTCAACATTTGATTAACTTTGTTCTTGTATGCATTCAGTACTGTATGGAATACCTTTGTTAGAGAATTGTCGCATTCAATTACATAATTAAACATTCAAAGTGTTGCCCATTATTTCCCGCACACTTGGTATTGGCTGCAGAATGAACGGATAGCATGGAGCAACATGTCTGATATAATCCTACCACAGGCTGCCTCTATGTGATGTTTCTTATTTTCTGGAGTTGTAACTGCTGAGGACTGCATATCAAGTGTCAACTTCATATTACAATTACTCGGAATTGAATTAACATATTACATTGTAATATGTGTGGAAATGATAAAGGAAGCAAGACCTCTTGGTCTACATTGGTTATACAGGCTGCTAAGGTGTATATGGAGGGAAAAGCAAGTATCTGACTGGGCAAAACCATCCACAACAGAATTCTATCACCCGTGACCTTCAAACAGTTCTTGTATATCCCAAAAGGTAGCACCAAAATTCAGTCTGAAGCTAACATGAGATAACTCGGGATCCGCCTGCAACGTTCGGCCAGGCAAACATGAGTTTTCTCGGGACCCATCCACATTGTGTTAATATTTGAATATTGTAACTTAAAATGTAAAACACCACCAATAATATAAATAAGTCACTTCAGGAACCAACAGTACTCCTATGATTTCCAGAAACCACATGACTTTTTAAATTTTATTTATCCATGGAAATGGCATCAACTCACATGAGTGGCCACAAGGGTCCAGAAAGAAAAATTATGAGTACATCTGGTTCCAGAAGTGACTTAACCCATTCATGTCTGCAGAATCAGATTTAATTTGGCCGCCCACAGCTTGAGCGTATCTGTTACACGAAAACTTGCATAAAACAAAAACTAATGCAGAAAATTCAGTCAAATTTTGCATTCATGTCATTGAAGGTTATGACTTACCCATTCTTCATTCCTAGTGTGACTGTTGGCTATGGTACAAATGTTTCATTTGAAATACAGTAGAAGTCTGTTATAGCGAGAATTCATAACAGCGAAAATTTACTCGCTATAACGGATTGTCGTTATATCCGATTTTGTATAAAAGTCGGAAAACCCTTCATGCACATTAAAATCGGTATGAAACGGCAATCATTTTGTTCAAAACTTGTGTTTCCGCAGATGATATCCACACTACGGCTTACTTGTTTGTTATTTTTCGTAATCCGATATTATGTGAAAGTATATGTTTAATATCATTCTGAAAAAATATAGTACCGTAGTACCGAATCCAAGATGAACTCCACTTTTTCCTTCAAAAAATTTAAATCAGGCTCAAAAAGAAGTTTGTAAAAATCATACGAATACCTTGTTGTACATTAGGCCTACGCATTTTTAGACGCCGGACATTGACTTTCGTCACGCTGTATTTCTTTTCTTTTTGTGGCTGCACAATTATTCTTTATTATCGCGGGTTTAAGGACCATTAACTTAACATTGGCATCATAATACCGAAAAGAACTCGTTGAAAATTTTCCGGCAATACCTATTCCATGCGTCTCTACAATACAACGATACATCAGGAATATTCTTGCTGTCTATAAAACTGTTATTTTTACGCAGCGTCAGATATAACCGGCTACCGCTACACGCACGTCTCGCTTGTCGGGTTCGGCCAAATTCAGCAGCTAGCGATGTGTAGGCTTAATCACGAACGTTGAAAGTCAACGAATGAGTTTACTGCGCCACGGTATGGCCCTTCCGCCCTTGCGTTTTTCGTGCACATACCTCACAATTTCATCTTCGACTTCTTTAAAGCGTCCTTGTTGCGGACCACTGAATGCATTTTTTGTACAGTACGCAGTTTTTAGCTCTTTGTTTTCACGCTAACGCCAAATACTGGCTTTAGTTAGGCCTATGCCGTGTTTTCTTGCGGCTGCACAATTATTTTACATTTTCGAGTGTTTAATAAACCAACTTAAAATTAGCATCATAATATCGACTAGAACCCGTTGAAAATTTGCCGGCAATACCTTTTCCACGTATCTTTACAATACGACTATCCATCACGAAAATATTCCTGCTGTCTAGAAACCTTAATTTTACTAAGCGTCAAGTACAATAGACGTGTTATGACTCTGCCTCTGAGTAGCCATGGCTTTTCTAAGAATTCGAAGGGTCGCATGTTTTGATGCCATTCTGCAGGTTTGAGAAACACACAGGCACTGCACAACCGGTTGTCGCGGCTAGCGATGTGTGGTAAAGAGGCGGTCGTTTATTGTCAACGAGTTCTGTGCGCGTGTGGAAAGCAGCAGCGTGGTTACCGCGGTAGTTGCCAGTGGTATCAATTAACTTACTGTTAGGCCACGAATGCAACAACCCTTGAGTTCTCGCATGAGATTCTGAGAAAAAAAGTCCTGGATTCCGAAAAATACGGTATCACTCCAGAGATTTCTGTGGCAAACACCTCAGCTTTCTTCTTCAAACTGCGTCACCTAACCTAACCGTATATGTAGCCTATCATGAAAACATATTTGAAACGCATGTAGAGAAATAACCTCCACGCGAAAAATTTACATGTAAATAGCCGTAACTAGACGCGAGAAGATATGAAATATCCTCTGAAATCAGTGATGTACTCTGCCATATCTTGAGGTGTATCACATTCTTACTTAATTTCCGTATATTACATTAAAATGAAGATATCGTTTACTTCAGTCTTTATTTATAACGAGTTAACAACTGCTATTGGCCATGTTATTTACGCATTTATTATGAAAACGTGTTATCCTCTTTCATTTCGAATTTTCTTTAGAGAACAGCAGTCGATGGGTGTTACTAATCAACTCCAACATCGCCTTTGAATGTCAACGAGAGAGATCGCAAATGCACAAAGTGAGAAAACTATACCGTACCGAAGATGATCGATCGCATTTTGTTGCAAACGTTTCAGTTTTCTTATTCAAACAGCATCACGTATCCTAACTTAACCGTACTATACGTATGATGAAAACACACTTCAAGTGCCAGTAGAGAAACTATAACTTTCTCGCTATAAAATTTCATAATAGCCTTTCCGTAATTTAACCAGACGCGACAAAATATAAACTAACGTCTGAAATCAATTAAGCACTCTGCCATATCTCGAGGTTTATCCCATTCTTACTTAATTGCAGTATTTAGCCTCAAAATTAAGCGGTAGTTTAGTCAGCCTTAATTTGTAACGAGTTAACAACCGTTATCGGACACGTTATTTACGTATTCATTACGAAAATATGTTCTCTTTCATTTCGAATTTTCTTTACGGAACAGCTGTCGGCGGGTATTACTAATCGACCCCGACATCGCCTTCGAATGTAGACGAGATAAATCGCTAGTGCACATAGCGAGGAAACGATGCCGAAGGTAATCTATCGCATGCAATATCATCGCTGGGGTGTATAAATATTGGTAACGGAAAAAATCGCGCGCGCTTAATCGCTCGTAATAACGGATGCGCCAGTGATAGGGTTCTCGCTGTAACCGAAGAACGATACACAGTTTAATATAGGGATTTTGAAGGGACAGAAAAAAGGCGTCGCCACAACGGAGTTCTCGTTATATGCCGTACTCGCTATAGCGGACTTCTACTGTAGTTTCAAAAAGAGCAGATCAGTGTACTCCAAAAAAATCGTAAGTATTTCTGAAACACTGTTGTATCCATGAAATGGATATATATCATAATTATTGTCTTTCTTTTCTCGAACTTCCAATCACTACGGTTCTTTTGTGTCACCAACTGCGTGCGTCTGGAAGAACCTGGCACAGCAATTTCACTCTCACTTTCTTCAATATTCTGCTCACTTCAGAAACTTTCACTGTTGCTATCACCATCCTTGAACTCGGATTCATTTTCCAAAACGTCATTATTGGCATAAACACCATATAAAACAATGACTACAAGAGCTTTCAATCTCTCGTCATTGCCACGAAGCCGGTTCTACTGCATAATGAATACCAATGAAAATAAACTGTTATTCAACAATCCCAGTGTCACACAGAAATACACAGCATTGTTTACCAATAGTAAATGCCTCTAGTTCCCTACAGTGTGTACTGTTAGAAATTATATTGTATTATATTATATTATATATTATATTATACGAATATAAGTGAGGCACTGTGCTGAACTTGTCATTTGATTCACACGCCAAAACATCGTGCATGACAACAGCTCATCATATAATGCGAATGGGTTAACAGATTATTGATGGTTTTTTTTACATTTTAAGTTTAAATATTCAAATATTAATTCTACAATTTGCCACTGGATGGTATGCTGTGTCTTGATGTGGACTACACCCACTGTAGCCACCAGCACTTGTAAACTTGGCTTTCATATTGCCCTTCCACGGTCTGCAGTGATGGTCTGTGGCATTCCGAAGTGAGCAATCCGTGTAGATAACAGTGCAAATGCAACTGCTTCAGCTCTGATGTCAATAACGGGAAATGCCTCAGGCCTCTGCGTTAAGCATTGATGATAGTATATATAACAGTATCCTTGTGATGGGGACAAAGGACCAACTAGGTCGGCATTAATGTGACTAAATCTTGATGTTACTGGTATATAAGTTCCAACTGCACTGTGGGTATGCCTAAAAACTTTGCTTTTCTGACATGTAATGTCTTTCTTAAGTGATGACCAAATGAAGGGAAATATAGGGAAATAAATAACATTGAGGACTGTTCAGAATTACAAAGGGACCTTGAAAGTATCCAACAGTGGGTTGAAGAAAATAATATGAAGGTTAATGGAGGCAAATCAACTGTTACAACTTTTACAAACGGGAGTTTTAAAACTGAATTTGAATATACTTTGGATGAGGTAGTTATCCCAAAAGATGGCAAGTGCAAATACTTAGGTGTGAGATTTGAAAGTAATTTGCACTGGAAGGGTCATATTGATGACATTGTTGGGAAAGCATACAGATCATTACATGTCATAATGAGACTATTTAAAGGATGCAACAAAGAATTAAAAGAAAAAAGTTACTTGAGTATGGTTCGTCCATTATTGGAATATGCAAACAGTGTTTGGGATCCTCACCAAGAATACCTAATAAAAGAAATAGATAGTGTGCAGAGGAAAGCAGCAAGATTTGTAACAGGGGATTTCAGGAGAAACAGTAGTGTATCAGAAATGTTAGAGGACTTGGGTGGGAAACTGTAAGTAAGAGAAGGGAGAAACTAGACTTATAGGATTATATAGAGCCTATACAGGAGAAGCAGCATGGGGAGAAATCCGTGAGAGGCTTCAGTTGGAAAATAATTATATTGGCAGAACTGACCACAAGTATAAAATTAGAAGGAATTTTAGCAGAAGCGACTGGGGTAAATTTTCATTCATTGGGAAGGGCGTGAAGGAGTGGAACAGTTTACCAGGGGTAGTGTTTGATCCTTTTCCAAAATCTGTACAGGTATTCAAGAAGAGAATAAACAGCAACAGGGAAAATAAATGAAATGTTAGAGGGCATTCGACCAGTGCAGGCTATTGTAAATAAAAAATGTGTGTTAAAAAAATTAATTCCATCCCCTGGTCCATGGAGTTTGGACAACCAAAGTAGGGGACTGCCTGTAGGGGTGAAGTACAGTGGGGACTTCGAGGGCCCTGGGACCGCTACGGTAGCTGTGAAGGCCCTTCAGGAACTCTGAAAAGTGGTGGCAAAAGGGAGCTAAAAAAAATTTGAAAGAAACCGATTCTTGACTACCTTGAGAAGAAAGAGTTACGAATTGAAGAGAAGAAGCACGGCATATGGAAGGATATAAAAGGATCAACGCATCGTTAATTACTAAAATATTAATATATAAACAGCAGTAAAGACTACATCTGCAAGAATATCGGCAGTAAAGGCGTAGATTTGAAGGAAATATTCGTTACTGTAACACCTAAACTCAGAAACGAAAGGAAACCTCAACCGAGTTATACATTGCCGAAAGTAGTATTATAACGGCAAATCCTTGCTAAGGAAAGAATAATTTATTGTTTCCAGGAGGGAGACAATATCTGTTTAAGCGAAAGAAATAGCAAGAAGTAGGCCAAATTAGAGAAATCTCTAAATTTAAAAGAAATGAATATTCTCGTCCAATACGAGTTTCCGAAAACAAATATTACGTATTGAATAGCCTACTATTTACCAGTACACTATGAGTTCTACTATATATTTGTTCTTTTATGATTGCATGAGAACTGGTGACAAGATGGACTCAGCTTAAACAGATGGAAATGGTCGCTCAAGACTTAATAGCTCAAGCCAAGATCCCGAGCCGGAGCCGCAGATGACGTAATCTTTGGATCGCAGAGGCTGCCTACTCCAAGATGCCGTAGTCCAGGAGAGATCCAGCAGCAAAATCGCGTTACGAGATAAGTATTATGAATTGCATCGTAATAAATTTGAAATCAATTGATGAAAAATATTTATATATGTACAGGAGTGCTAGAAGTAAGAGTTGTAGTGCCAATGAAAGGATATATGAATATGAATGCCAATTATTAGCCGATGAAATGTGCTAGTTTATGCTATATAACCGTGGTGCTAATGTGATAATTTTAAGGTTAATGGAAACTAGATCTGATTGAGTATTTGTGCATGTTTAGTGCCAATCAATACGTGTAGACCGTGAAATGTTTAACCAGTAGAGATTGTAGAAAAAGCAGACAAGATACGAGACATAACCTAAAACTTCAGGTCAATATGTGTAGCAATCATGGCCAGTACGATAATTGTATTGTACGGAGATGTTGGAAATATTACGAAGTTGCAGTGTATGGGAGAATAATCAGGTTATTAAGTAATGCTACCATAACACAGAGGTTATTTAAGTGGAATTGAATGAAGATATTTTTTAAATATGGAGGTATATATATTTATATGAAGGAAAAGGAATGTTATTGTGGCAAGTTGTAATTTGAGTGAGGAGATATGTTTCTGTTCGTTGCTTAAGAATGGGATAGATGGTTGAATTGCGAATTCCTGTGTTACGTATTACATTTATATTTGGATTAGCACTGCAAGTGAAGGATTTAGGCCATGTTAAGTTGAATGTATGTCTCGAGTTAAGCAGAATGTGTCTCGTAGTAACTTTCAGCGGAAGATATTGATAGGTTACGTGTTTGTTATACATTACGTAATATATATATTCAGGAATAGAATGGAGTCTTGCACATTTTCATATTGGAAGGTCAGCGCATTAACGCTAATATGAAGTACGGTTTACTTTGACTTAATATTGGCATAGTGAAGAGATATTTGAGAATATGTAAATATATTGGCACATGATTAAGAATGCATGGCACGATTTTCGCAGGAAAGACCGACGTACTATCATAGTTATGGCACTCTGTGGTAAGATTATTTGGTTTATTTTGTACAAATGGTGATGTACTGTTTTAATTTATTCATTTTGGGTTATGATAGGAATATTAATAACTTTATGGGTGTTTTGAACCCAAATTTAAATATGGTAATGCTTATCTCGTAACGTGGAGAGTCACAAACAAGAATCCAAACATGAATCCAAGTAAATTTGGTCAAACAGTCCGAAAAGAAAGATGAAACATAAATAATGCCCCAAAGAAAATCCCAAACAATATTAAAAGGAAGATATTCCACTCCTCCTTGAATTAATAAAGTTATGGTCCCTATTTTTCCCCTTGTATCAATTTAAACATGGAAGATATGGTATATTTTTGAAACTTAACGAAAAATGTAAGCAAATATGATGATAACTTAAAGATTTTTCAAATATGTTTATCTCGGAACTCAAGCATTTGAGGATGATATTTGTAATTTCACACGATTGTTCCTTTCTTTATTGCCGATGGATGCATATTATTCAATTTTATTATACATTAGCATGCTAATAAACTAGATATAATTTTGATTACGCGTTTCTATTCCTTAAGTAACTTGTAATATATAGTAATATGATAATATACGGATCTATTAAATTAATTTATGTTAGATATTAGGTGATGATTAGATAATTTCCTTCACGTATGGATTCGGAATGACTATTTCAACGGAATCTACGATTTATATAAAGCATATGGGAACATAAGGAAGCGAATTTTACCCTGAGAAGCGATTATGCACCGTGTTGTTGGAGCTCATGCTCATAAATTATATTTCAGTTCAGAGTCTAGGTATGATTTACAACCTGATGCTTAAAATTATTTGGCCGGAGCAATATTTACACATGAGTATATTCAGTTAATGCTCCAACTCGGCGCAATAGCGGGAGTCACCGCGGGAACATTAATATATTAACAGGTGCATTTAAATTTGGCCCCCAACAGTGGAGCAAGTTGAGGAGAAAGGTACCGTGGTCGCCAAATATCATTAAATTTGTGTCCCGAACGTGAGGCAAAGTTTGAAGAGGTCGGATGATTAATTAAATTCTGGATGTACAGAAATTTTATAACTTGATTATGGAGCAAATATTGAGGATGAGATATGGATGATTGGATTGGACATGGGTTATGTGATGCCGTAGCTTCGAGCAAGTTGAAAAGAGTACCGTGGCTGTTGTGTAATATTTTGAGCTCTTATTCGTAAAGTGAGCTGTTGAAAAAGGAATGAGGAGGAAAATATATCGCGATAAAGGAATATTGAGAAGACAGATTATGGATGACATGAACATATATGAGGTCAGATTGTAGCGGTGAAGAGAGATAATAGGAAAAGAGGATGGCAAACATAATATAGTGTATCCTAGTCAAGAAGAAAGCTGCACAATGAGTTAGAATGTAACTATGAGACGGCATGGAAGAATGAAATGAAGCATGATGGATTGCGGATGCAAATATGGCATGCGATAAAGGATGATTTCTTATATACTAGGAATAAAGTAGGAAAGGGATTGACTGTACATTTATTTAGATTGTTCCGAGAAAATTTCGTTAGGTACTTAGGATAGTGGAAGTGTATGAATGGAATGTTAATTTTATTTATTGTATATGTAGGTTAAGTGAATAAGGGATAAACATAATTGAAAATGATTATTATTTTAAATGTTTGGATTCTCATGTGACTTGGACAGGCTGGTTTGGGTTGAGCTAAAATAGTCTTGGGTGATCATTCCTAATTAAGAAAGAATTTGTTGAACTAATAGAAGTTGTAGAATAAGTGTATGATTAAGCCTGACAGACTGTGTTATAGTAATATTTTGAGATCAAATTAGTTGAATTTACGGATACATAGAGAAAGTTAGGCTTATAGAGAATTTAACAGGCACATTAGAGAATTTTAAACGAGATAAAGATGTCGAATTTAGCTCAGCTGAAATCCCAACTTGAGGGATACCAAAAGGTAACTGAGGAGGAAGTCAGGAAGAGAGACGAAGCGATACAGGAAGTCAGGGACAATCAAAAAGGGATTTTGGAAAAATTCCAAGAAATAATTAGCAGGCAAAATTAAAAATTCCAAGAAATAATTAGCAGGCAAAATGAGAATTTCCAAGAAATGATTAACAAAATGGAAGGAAGAGAAGAAGAAGCAAGAAAGCAGAATGAGAAATTTCAAGAGATGATTAATGGGCACAATGAAGAAATAAGAAGGCAGAATGAGAAATTTCAAGAGATGATTAATGGGCACAATGAAGAAGCAAGGAAGCGAAATGAGGAAGAAAGAAGGGAAAGGCAAGAAGAAGCAAGGAAACAAAATGAGAAATTCCAAGAAATGATTAACGAAAAATTTCAAGAAATGATTATCAGTCAGGAGGAAAAGCAGCAAGAAGAGATTAACAGGCAAAATGAGAGGCAGCAAGAAATGAGGGAAGAAATGAAAGAGGTCATAAGAACAGAAATTGAGAAATTTGGAGGCGAAGTCACGCAAGTTAAAACAGATATTGACGAGCTGCGTAATCAGATGATGGAAATTGTGGAAAATAGGAGTGAAGAGGTTAATAAAAAAATAAATGAAGTCAGTAAGGAGTTGAAGGAAAGTAGAGAGGCTATACAAACTCTGAAGGAGAAGGAAATGAAGAGTTTGACGGAGAATTTGGAAAACTTGAAATTAGATTCCACAGAGAGATGGGAACAGTATCGAGAGAGGATGAACAAATTAGATGAGATAATAGGAAATACAAATAAGTCAATAGAAGTAAATTTTATCTTGGCGAGAGAACAAGTATCGAATAAAACAGATATAATCCGTGAGGAAGTAGAGCGGAATAAGAATGAGGTTGACAGTAGAGTTAACAATACGGAAAGGGAGTTGCGGACTATCCGAAAAGAGATACAGGAATTAAGGGTACATGACCAAAACACAGGATCCAATATGTTAGGGAATATGGATATTCGGATGAACGAAAGAGAAACAACACCAACGATGACGACGGATTCCAAGCAGATGATCAACGGCGGTATAATTGGAAACGGGAATTGTAGCAATGGAGGTCCAGCAGTAATAAATATTATTAAGACAGTTGATGATAGGCCAAAACATTTTGATAACACTGCAAGTCTATCACCTAAGCAGTTTCTTCGGGAAATGGAGGATTATTTTAGGGCTAATCAGATTCCGAATGAAAGAAAGCTAAAAATAGTTGAAAAACACTTAGACTCCAACCCTGGTATATGGTACCAAGCATTTAGATACAACTTTCATGATTATGAGGAATTTAAAACAGCATTCTTGCGAAGGTATTGGGGCTCAGAGGTACAATTACAGCTTAGGATGGAGCTATATTCCCGGAAATTCGCATTTAATGGGCAGACAAGATACTCAGATTATTTCGCGTTCCAATTTCAACGATTTCAAGATCTGGAAGCCGCACCAAGCGAATTGGAAGCAATAAAAACAATCCAGAGGCAATTTCCTCCCGAGGTGCAAAGGCACTTGGCAGTAGCAAATGTTCAGACAGCTATAGAAATGGAAGACCGGCTAAGGCAACTAGACATGGCAACTGCACATCCCACAACCAGGTTAATGCGGAATGCAGAGAATGAGGCATCGATAAATATGATAACGCCGGAGAATGTGGAAAGTAGTAGATGGAGAGAAATTAAGAATGGTGTTAGAAACCGGGAAATGGGTGGAAAGAAAGAAATGAAAGAATGCCAATGCCAAAAAGGATATGTAAATCGACGGACATATCAAACGAGCGATAGATGTGTACCATATTATAGGACGAATAATAGGTACTCAGGAAACGGAGCTCGGAATAATTTTCGAAGAAGGCAACCCTACGAAGGAAGGAGAGAACAAAGTTACAAGGGTAGAGAATTTGCCAAAAGAAAGTATGTCCAAGAGTTAAAGGAAAATTCAAACGATAAGGATAAATGGGAACAGGCGATTAAGGACAAAGAAGTGGTTGGTGACATAGAAGGTGCGGAGAGCTTAGAACTCCAGGAATACAAGAAGATGGAGGCAGGGAAACGAAGGTTGAATCCGAATGCACAAAACTTTAGTGCAGGGATAGACGTTTCCGAGAAGAAAAAAAAAACGTAGATTATAAATTAGACATAAATGAAAGATGCAATAAAGAAAGGAAATCGAATGGCAAAATTATTAGTTGGTTAATTGCGCAGATCGAGTCATGGGAGATAGAACCGGAAGATTTACTATATGATGAATCATCGAATGTAGGACCACAAGGAGTAAATTTACCAATAATTATTGTAAGAGTAAACGAAATGAGGACGCATTGTCTGATAGATTCTGGGGCGAGTATTAGTGTGATCTTGAACATGTTATTCTTAGAGTTAGAGAGAAAAATGAAGCTACCAACGATACCTGTGTCAGGAATAAAAATCAAAGGAATTATACCAGATAAAACTGTGGAATGCAAAATGCAAACGTATTTGAATATCGGAATAGGGAACCAAAGATTTGAGCACCCATTTATAATTATGAACAGAATAAAATACAATATTATTTTAGGCGTGGATTTCATGGTCGCTACAAAAATGGTCATTGATATGGAAAGACATGAAATTAGGTTTCCAATTAGCGAAGATCATGGGAAGGAAACGACAGAAAAACTCAGAATAAGCGTTAGGAAGGATCTGTCAGAACATATGAGAATTGTAGGTCGGGAGACAAATGGCTATGACCAGGAGAGCAATTTTATAAACCAAAGCCCAAATCAGGCAGCAGAATCCGAGATAGCCTACACTATTGAAAGAATATTAAGTTTAGAGGAAGAAGAAAAGGATCAAGAAATATGGAAAAGCCTTATGGAAGCTAAGATTTTGCCAGAGGAGAAAACCAAGTTGTACGAAATTTTGAAGAAGTATTCAGACATATTTAAGAACAAACCAGGAAAAATCCCCAATTTCAAATACAAGCTGATGGTTAACGATTGGACACCGTATAAAGCAAAGCTGTATGATATACCTGAAAAATATTTCCAGCAAGTGAAAGAAATAATCCAGGAAATGTTGGATGATGAGATAATAGTTAAAACAGCTACACCATACTTGAACCCTTTGGTAATCGTAAAGAAAAGCAACGGTAGCCTCAGAATTTGCCTAGACGCGAGGGCTATAAACGGGAAGCTAATTCCAGAATATGATAAGGTACCAAAAATTAAGGACATCATTAAGAAATTCAAGAACATGAAGTATTTTTCTAGCCTTGATTTCACATCATCATTCCATCATATTGTGTTGGAGGAGAAGTCACGACTATTGACTGGGTTCATGTTCGACAATCAAACGTATGCTTACTGCAGGCTTCCATTTGGGTTAAAAAACAGTTGTGCCGTTCTTATCAGGGCTCTGGATAGAAACTTGACAGCAGAAGTAAAGGGTTATGTGACTTCCTATGTTGACGATTTGATCCTGGCAACGAGAACATACGAAGAGCACTGTGAGAGACTTGAAAAGTTGTTGGATAACTTGAAGAACACTGGATTTAAAGTCAATGTGGCAAAGTCAAAGTTCTGCCAGTCGGAGATCCCTTTTGTTGGACATGTTATCGACGGGGAAGGAATACGACCTAACCCAGCTAAAATCAAAGCAATATGTGATTTCCCGAGGCCAACAAGGATAAAGCAGATTAGACAATTCCTTGGAATGACGCAGTTCTTTGCAGATCATTGTGATAGGTATACCGAAGTAGCAGCACCATTACAAGAATTACTCAAAATAAATAACAGGTGGAAATGGGGAAATGAAGCGGAAAAGGCTTTCGTACAAATGAAGGAATTAATGGCGAGTAGTATGATTGGGTTATCCTGATTACGAGAAAGAATTCATAATACAATCCGATGCATCCAGGATTGGAATTGGGGCATGCCTGTATCAAGAAGAACCAGAAGGCGGAAAGAAGTGAACATATTTGGCATTTGCAAGCCGTAAATTAAGAAAGCATGAACAAAATTACACGACAACCGAGCAGGAACTCTTGGCGATAGTATTCGCATTGCAGCAATGGGTGAAAATAATAAGTGGATATCCTGTGACTATACGCACTGATCATAAGGCATTAGTCTTTAGTTTGAAGGCCGCAATGGCAAGCGAACGAGTAACGCGCTGGATATTATTTACACAGCAATTTCAGTTGAAAATAGAACATTGTAGAGGAAAGGATAATATTTTGGCCGATGCCTTGAGTAGAAATCCAGAACAAACGGAAGAATTAATACATCAAATAGAGTTGGATGACCGAGACGAGCAAATAATTGAAAGGCTGGGAACTATTGAGATATTACAAAGGGCAGATGCGAATCTAGCTAAAATACTAGATAAATTGGAAGGACAGACTTCGGAAGCGAACACAACACAGACATACCGGATTATAAATGGAAGGTTAAATAAGTATCTTCTTGAAGGTCAGAGGAAAGCACGAATTGTGGTGCCAACCCAGTTACAAAGGGAATTAATATGGTTGACCCACCGGATCACTGGACACGGGGGCATTGACAAAGTGCTAAATACTGTCTTGGAAAGATTTACCTGGAAAGGAATTAGGGCAATGATTAGGAAATTGATTAGGACATGTGACATCTGCCAGAGAACCAAACATAATGCAAGATTACTTACACACCAACCAATAGCAATACTACCAGATAGAGCAAAAGAGATATTCGCAATCGACATTTTTGGACCACTTCCAGTGGCTAGTAAAGGAAGAAAGTTTATCGTAGTAACGATGGATATATTCTCTAAATATATAGTTTTACAACCAATACAGAGAGCCAATTCAAAACAAGTCCTCCACGCGTTCATTAATGGTGTCATACCAAGAATGGGAAAACCTGAGAGAATACTGAGCGATCATGGTACTCAGTTTACGTCAGAACAGTTCCGTGAAGCTATGGAGAGGTTGAATATAAAACATGTGATGTGTTCAATTAGGCACCCATCGTCAAATCCAGTAGAGCGATGTATGAGAGAGATTTCGAAGTTTTGTCGGATTTACTGCGGAAACAACCATTGGAGATGGATTGATGTAATACCAATAATTGAGCACAGTATAAACGATACCGTACATGAATCAACCGGACAGATCCCAAGTGTTCTACATAGAGATGAAATCCCACATAGGCCATGGGATGAAGTAATAGAAAGGCTAGTGGAGGATAGACTGAGTGTTCAGGAATTAAATAGTATGGTACGCGCAAAATTGGAGGATCAATCACGGAAGAGGCTCAAGAGATTACGAAACAAAAAGTTTCACCGTCAATTGAGAATAAATGATCTTGTATTAGTTAAGAAAACACCCAATTCCAACGTCATAGGGAAGGTATTTGCGAAATTTGCACATTTATATGATGGACCATATGTCATTACGAAAGTGTTTGGAAACAACGCATACCAGATCGAAAATATGTCAGGGACATATAAAGGGGTATATAACGCAGCAAACCTAAAGTACTATTACAGAGAAAACGAAGGATTAATGCCAAATAACATTTTAGAAATCAGTGAGAAAGAGAATGATCCCTATATTGAATGTCAAACAGATAATGGGAGCGAAAACGACCAAGAATGATTATACGGAAGAAATTAGGAAGAATCATATTAAAGTGGTTAAGAAATAATCAAACATAAGATGAGATACAAAGAATGAGGATAGTGTAACGTAAAGGTCCATTATGCAAGTATATGGAAGAGCGAATTAAATATGTTGTATCCAACATATTTAAAGTTAACGTGGAGGTGAAATGTACCATTACGTTACATTAGCGACCGTAAATGTCATGGAAACAGTGGACAAATATGGCGCACAATAGCTTCAGGTGCAAGTACACAGAGTAGAGATCTAGTCAATCGATATCGGCCGGCCGCAAGGAAAATGAATCTCAAGAATTAAATAATGATGGGCTAAAAAAAATTTGAAAGAAACCGATTCTTGACTACCTTGAGAAGAAAGAGTTACGAATTGAAGAGAAGCAGCACGACATATGGAAGGATATAAAAGGATCAACGCATCGTTAATTACTAAAATATTAATATATAAACAGCAGTAAAGACTACGTCTGCAAGAATATCGGCAGTAAAGGCGTAGATTTGAAGGAAATATTCGTTACTATAACACCTAAACTCAGAAACGAAAGGAAACCTCAACCGAGTTATACATTGCCGAAAGTAGTATTATAACGGCAAATCCTTGCTAAGGAAAGAATAATTTATTGTTTCCAGGAGGGAGACAATATCTGTTTAAGCGAAAGAAATAGCAAGAAGTAGGCCAAATTAGAGAAATCTCTAAATTTAAAAGAAAAGAATATTCTCGTCCAATACGAGTTTCCGAAAACAAATATTACGTATTTAATAGCCTACTATTTACCAGTACACTATGAGTTCTACTATATATTTGTTCTTTTATGATTGCATGAGAACTGGTGACAAGATGGACTCAGCTTAAACAGATGGAAATGGTCGCTCAAGACTTAATAGCTCAGGCCAAGATCCCGAGCCGGAGCCGCAGATGACGTAATCTTTGGATCACAGAGGCTGCCTACTCCAAGATGCCGTAGTCCAGGAGAGATCCAGCAGCAAAATCGCATTACGAGATAAGTAATATGAATTGCATCGTAATAAATTTGAAATCAATTGATGAAAAATATTTATATATGTACAGGAGTGCTAGAAGTAAGAGTTGTAGTGCCAATGAAAGGATATATGAATATGAATGCCAATTATTAGCCGATGAAATGTGCTAGTTTATGCTATATAACCGTGGTGCTAATGTGATAATTTTAAGGTTAATGGAAACTAGATCTGATTGAGTATTTGTGCATGTTTAGTGCCAATCAATACGTGTAGACCGTGAAATGTTTAACCAGTAGAGATTGTAGAAAAAGCAGACAAGATACGAGACATAACCTAAAACTTCAGGTCAATATGTGTAGCAATCATGGCCAGTACGATAATTGTATTGTACGGAGATGTTGGAAATATTACGAAGTTGCAGTGTATGGGAGAATAATCAGGTTATTAAGTAATGCTACCATAACACAGAGGTTATTTAAGTGGAATTGAATGAAGATATTTTTTAAATATGGAGGTATATATATTTATATGAAGGAAAAGGAATGTTATTGTGGCAAGTTGTAATTTGAGTGAGGAGATATGTTTCTGTTCGTTGCTTAAGAATGGGATAGATGGTTGAATTGCGAATTCCTGTGTTACGTATTACATTTATATTTGGATTAGCACTGCAAGTGAAGGATTTAGGCCATGTTAAGTTGAATGTATGTCTCGAGTTAAGCAGAATGTGTCTCGTAGTAACTTTCAGCGGAAGATATTGATAGGTTACGTGTTTGTTATACATTACGTAATATATATATTCAGGAATAGAATGGAGTCTTGCACATTTTCATATTGGAAGGTCAGCGCATTAACGCTAATATGAAGTACGGTTTACTTTGACTTAATATTGGCATAGTGAAGAGATATTTGAGAATATGTAAATATATTGGCACATGATTAAGAATGCATGGCACGATTTTCGCAGGAAAGACCGACGTACTATCATAGTTATGGCACTCTGTGGTAAGATTATTTGGTTTATTTTGTACAAATGGTGATGTACTGTTTTAATTTATTCATTTTGGGTTATGATAGGAATATTAATAACTTTATGGGTGTTTTGAACCCAAATTTAAATATGGTAATGCTTATCTCGTAACGTGGAGAGTCACAAACAAGAATCCAAACATGAATCCAAGTAAATTTGGTCAAACAGTCCGAAAAGAAAGATGAAACATAAATAATGCCCCAAAGAAAATCCCAAACAATATTAAAAGGAAGATATTCCACTCCTCCTTGAATTAATAAAGTTATGGTCCCTATTTTTCCCCTTGTATCAATTTAAACATGGAAGATATGGTATATTTTTGAAACTTAACGAAAAATGTAAGCAAATATGATGATAACTTAAAGATTTTTCAAATATGTTTATCTCGGAACTCAAGCATTTGAGGATGATATTTGTAATTTCACACGATTGTTCCTTTCTTTATTGCCGATGGATGCATATTATTCAATTTTATTATACATTAGCATGCTAATAAACTAGATATAATTTTGATTACGCGTTTCTATTCCTTAAGTAACTTGTAATATATAGTAATATGATAATATACGGATCTATTAAATTAATTTATGTTAGATATTAGGTGATGATTAGATAATTTCCTTCACGTATGGATTCGGAATGACTATTTCAACGGACCGATACTCTTCAACGGAATCTACGATTTATATAAAGCATATGGGAACATAAGGAAGCGAATTTTACCCTGAGAAGCGATTATGCACCGTGTAGTTGGAGCTCATGTTCATAAATTATATTTCAGTTCAGAGTCTAGGTATGATTTACGACCCGATGCTTAAAATTATTTGGCCGGAGCAATATTTACACATGAGTATATTCAGTTAATGCTCCAACTCGGCGCAATAGCGGGAGTCACCGCGGGAACATTAATATATTAACAGGTGCACTATTAGAATCTTCTATGGTCCATACACGAGGTTTGTATTAATTTGACAGCTGTTTTACTTTCCAGTATATATCTCGTGTCTCACTGTGATGGCCATGAGCTTCAATTTCTTCACAAGTAGACTATATTGTATATCTGTTGTGAATTGTCCCATGACGCTGATATGACATACTTAACGAAGTGAGGATTTGTCTGTATGTTGTTGAAACATGAAGGCGAGTATAAATTGAGAAGTCACTTCCTTCCAACATGAACTGAAAGTGTTTAACGGCAGAAGCAGTCAGAAATTCTTGGTTATAACTGGAATAATTCTTCTGGGTGTCTGTGAGCTTCAAGAAAAATCCCAAGGGCTGTAGAGTGCCATCCCTAATTTGGTGAAGAAATGTTCCAATGGCAAAGTCTGAGGCATCAATCATCAAAACTAGTGGTAAATTTGAGGATGAATGTGCCAACATTGCTGCATCTGCCAGACTAGTTTGCCAAGGCTTTGAAAGCTTTTCTGTTATCTTCGTTCCACTGGAAGTTCCTTTTGTCATTCTTCTTAACACTGCAGAATCTGGTATAGCTCCCCAATAACAATTAGTGAGTGCTAGAAAACGACGCAAGTTTCAGAAAATTCCCTCTTCACAGTCGTGAGTAGTGGATAGCCTGTGATTGCTTTTACTAGTTCTGACTGGGGATTAATTCATTGACCGGATATAAGATAAGCAAGGAATGGCACTTCTGTTGCATTAAACACTCACTTGCTCGAAATGATGTTGCTTGTGATCTTCTGAATTCTCTGATGCCACAAGGATATCATCTATACAACAGTACACTAAGTCCAAGTCGTGCAGTAGTGCAATGTTTGAGCTGCACATTTTAAACCAAAAAGAAGAAGGAATTCAAACAATCCAAATGGTGTGATGATAGCGGTCTTGAGTATACTGTCTGGGTGAACTGGAATGTGATGGTATGCTCTGTCCAGATCTATTTTAGAGAAGGTCCTTTTGCCATCTAACTGGCTGTTGAAATCTTGGAGATTAGGTATAGGGCATCTACCTGGCCTGGTGATGTTACTGAGTCCATGACAGTCATCACAAGGATGCCAGGAACCATCCTTCTTTAGAACTAAATGAAGAGGGCTGGCCCAACAACTTTTGGAGCGTTGACAGATACTTATATCCACCATTTGCTGAAATTCTGCTTTGGCAGTTTGGAATTTGTCAAGTGGGGGTGTTAGCCTGTGCACATTCGCTGCAACTGGTTGCCCGTCAATAACTATTGTGTGAGTGAAGGTTATGGGTGGAATGATGAAATGAAATGTTCTCATGCAGCAAGTTGGGGAACTCCTTCAGAATGTCTGCATGCATTTGGTCTGCTGGCATAACATGCACCGATTATATACTTGAGACTCTAATTAGCGTACCAGATGTTGTTAACGTTATTGTTGAGTCAATAAGTCTTCTGCACTTCAGGTCAACTAATAGGTTGTAACGATGGATGAAGTCTGCTCCAACAATGGGTGACTGTACATCAGCAACTAGGAAGTTCAGCTAAATTCCAGTGTAAACCTAGGTCGATTGTCAGGAATTATCCCTTTGTATTGATGCATGTGCCATTTGTCGCGTTAAGTTTCCTATTAGAAACTTGGCGACGATCGTTTTTCGAAGGGGAGATCGCAATTAGGTCTGTGCCTGTGTCAACTAAACATCTGTATGGGCTATCGTCCATTGGAAGCAGAAACCCACATAAAGCTGCGATGACAAATTTGTATGAACACGCATGAGAAAGGCTGAACAATCCAAAGCACTAAATTCCAGCAGGACTGCGTCCATTGGAACCGGTGTTGTTCAACAGTGAACGCACAAATACTTGCAAACTATCCAGACGGGTTTGGATTTTTCGGCTGAAGAGCTGCATTTTATCATCTATGTTGAAAAGCTGATACGTCTGGTACAAGATAAGTATTTGTCGGACCAGCAAAAGTCTAATTACCACATGTGGGATGTGCAGAAGTTGCTATGGAGTGAGGTGGTGAGAGAAATGGGTGAGCCAGGTAATTTTAATTACATAGTTTATTCATTTCATACCACTTTACTTGATTCTATATCTGAAGATTCTTTATAACACAAGTTCAAAAGTGTAACTATTAAAAAAACTCTAGCAATTTTTATATTTTCCAGTCCAATCACTTCATACCTACGTCTGATTCTTTTGTGTAAAAAAAATGTTCTAAAAGTGACATAGGCTATATAATAAAAAACTGCCTCCAGTGTTCGAATTTTAGAAAATAAAGATGAAGTTTCTCATTTTATATAAACGTTGTCATTCTGTGACTTGTCCAGCTCCATGGCTAAATGGTTAGTGTGCTGGCCTTTGGTCCAGAGGGACCCAAGTTCGATTCCTTGCCGGTTTGGATATTTTAACCTTAAATAGTTAATTCCCTTGGCTCGGGGACTGGGTGTTTGTGCTGTCCCCAACATCCCTGCAACTCACCCACCACACCTAACACTATCCTCCACCACAAAAAACACGCAGTTAACTACACTTGGCAGATGCCGCCCATCCTCATCGGAGGGCTTGCCTTTCAAGGGCTGCACCCGGCTAAAAATAGCCACACAAAATTATTATTCTGTGACTTGACAATGAAACTCCACACATAGTCCTGAGTGCTGGGGACATTCGAACCAAATTTTATCACACTGATGAGAGAGAATCATTTCCGCTATTTCTATTACCTCTCACTGTTACAAAACATACTCTGGAATAAGAGAAGATTTCCTTTGCCTAATTGGGAATTAGGAAATTAATGTTAAAATTGGAAGAAATAAGTAGAAGAGGAGAAATTCTCCAGATTTCCATTTCAAAAAATGATCATTGCTTACCTCAAAGTTACAGCTAGACGTTTTTCAGCTGAAACAGTTTCTCGAAAGTTACTGTAATTCTTTACTAATATTGTACTTTTTGTAATATGTATCAAAGTAGCCTCCGTGACTCATGCGGCAGTGCATTGGCCTCTCACCGCTGGGGTTCGTGGCTCAAATCCCGGTCACTCTAACATCGCCTTCAAATGTCAACGTGAGAGCTCGCAACAGAAAATGATACCAAAGATCGCATTTTATGGCAAATGCTTCAGCTCTCTTATTCAAACAGCGGCAGCTAACTTAACCACGTATGTATCATGAAAACATTTATCAAGCGCTAGTAGAAAAGTGATCACTTTCTTGCTATAAATTCACATGATAATAGCCTTTCTGAAATTTAACCCGATGAGGGAAAAATATAAACTAACCTCTGAAATCAAAGATGCACTCTGCCATATCTTGAGGAGTATCCCATTCTTACTTAACTGCGTATTTAGCATTAAAATTAAGCGATCATTTACTTCATCCTATATTTTTTTAAAGTTAACAACTGCTGTCGGAAAAGTTATTTACGCACTTATTACGAAAACATTTTCTCAACTTTCATTTTCACTTTTCTTTACAGAACAGCAGTTGACGGGTATTACTAATCGACTGACATCGCTTTCGAATTTCGATGAGAGAGCTTGCTAGAGGACATAGTGAGGAAACAACACCAAAGATCATCGATCGCATGCAATATAATGGCTGGGTGCATAAATATTGGTACCGGAAAAAATCGCGTATGTTTAATAGCTCGTAATAACGGATGTCAGCGTTAAGGCTCTCGCTGTAACCGAAGGTAATACACAGTTTAATATAGGAATTTTAAACGGACAGAAAAAATCTGACGTTATAATGGGGTTCTTGTTATATGTCGTACTCGCTATAGCGGACTTCTACTGTACAGTATTTGTGGATGGTAACTGAAGTTGCTATTGGCTGGCTAGGGCTGCCAGCTTCGCTGAAAATGAGAAAATCGCGCAGTTTAAAATAGTCATGGCGTGCACCAGGTACGTTTTAATTAGTCACAGGGTTATTAATCGTGTTGTACTTTGTGATGTGTGTGGGATGCTAGAGGCCTGTTGGCCATTTTGTTACCGCCTGCCCAGTTGTCTTGTTATAAGCCAGACCTAAACGAGCCAGACCAATAATCTTTTCACTAGCCTGGTCTTGAAATTAATTCCTAAGTTGGCAGCATCGCTTAGCCCGCTGTGACATCGTCCGAGACGCGCCATGTTGAATTTCTAACATCTGTAGTTTAACCTCATGCCGAGTGATACAGCTGTGTACCTACATAATCATGGCAAATGAGAGAATACCTTTGGTGAAAGAAATGTATTTTTCTTTAAAAAGGTACAAAAGTTGTGGTCATGAGAGATTCATTGTACTTTTCTTCTAAAGTAGACATTCTCTAACTGGTACCAATTTCAGCTGTTGAAACCTTCACATTTTCTCAATAAAGCTGTGAATGACAGACAAAATTAGGCATTTTATATTCAGTAGGACCACGATGCATCGTTCCCGGAACTGTCGTTTTCCCGTATCCAACGTTCAATTTATTCGGTCCCAAAAATGTTCCATAATAATAATAATAATAATAATAATCGTATGGCCTCAGCTACCGTGTGCAGACATTTCAATTTGACGCTATCTGGCTGTCTGCTCGTCAATTTTGACGTTCCGTTTTACTCTAGGCCCCCACTAGATGGCAGACCGAGTAAACCGAAACTCTCTTGGGCGTCTATGGCTGAGATTTAATTAATTTTGTCGGGTAAACACCAAATGTGTCACCAGAGATCTTTTACATGCCGACATCGTACGACATGGAGTGTCGAATGGACTTTTTTCCGCCCTTCAAAAATCCGACTACCTCTGCCGGGTTTGAACCCGCTATCTTGGGATCCGGAGGCCGACACTCTACCGCTGATCCACAGAGGCAGCTAAAATGTTCCATATAAACCAATGTTAAATTCCCCCCATCTACCGTTCTTTGAACTATTGTTTTATCGCATCGATCGTCAAAAAAATATACACAAAAGTTGTTTGAATCAACTGAATACTCTAGCCTATATTAGCGGCAACTTATTACGCGAGAATGTACCAGCGATTATGAGTTGCTAGTCTTGAGCAAGGATCTCGTAGGCTGGAGTGATGTGGGCAGGTTATTCACTCACAACGTCACTGCGAGCCTTCTGGCGCCAACGCTTCTCCTCGACCCACTAACTGGCTCTTAGAAGTATTCTTATTTACAAGAATTAAAATGGAGGCACTGTAAAACTCAAATTTGCCACCATTTTCTGTGTTGCTATTGGCTGGCTAGGGCTGCCAGCTTCACTGAAAAGGAGAAAATCGTGCAGTTTAAAATAGTCACGGCGTGCACCAGGTACGTTTTAATTAGTCAGAGGGTTATTAATCGTGTTGTACTTTGTGATGTGTGTGGGATGCTAGAGGCCTGTTGGCCATTTTGTTACCGCCTGCCCAGTTGTCTTGTTATAAGCCAGACCTAACCGAGCCAGACCAATAATCTTTTCACTAGCCTGGTCATGAAATTAATTCCTAAGTTGGCAGCATAGCTTAGCCCGCTGTGACATCGTCCGAGACACGCCATGTTGAATTTCTAACATCTGTGACATCATCTGAGCCGTGCCATATGGGATCTCTAACCTATCATTCGCGAAGGGTCGACGGAATTTTTACCAAAATACAGGTTATCGCCGTAATATCCACGTATATCATTAATTTGCATTAAGAGAACTCTCCTTGAAGGTGTTCCAATTACTACGAGATGTAAGGAAAAGTGAAACAAAACGGCATAAAAGCTGCGGTTTTTATTTCTATCGCGTACTGGTATATCATGATTGCAACATTTTGATACCGTTATGTACAGTATGAGCATGTCCGGTTCCATGGCTAGCATGTGTTGGCCTTCAGTTCAAGGGGGTCAAGATCGGGTCAGGGATTTTAACTTTCATTGGTTAATTCTGGCTGTGTGTATGCGCCGACTTACGCATTAGGATTGATCTTAGGTAGAGCCGCATTTTTGTAAGCGCGTAGATCGCTTATCACGCGACAACTCAAAAGATCTGCACTCCGCTTCGGAGGCCACACGCCAGTATTATTATTTACATGACAAAAAATTCCCAAATACAGTAGGTACCCATATTTTATTACTTTGCTTTCCCCCATTTTATATGTCACCCGCATTCATCGTTTTCCCACATCCATCGTCATTTTCCCCCTTCCCTTGAAAAACGATGCTTCGAGATTTTACTGTATACAGATTATTTCATGCTCCATGTTGCTTTTAACTTTGTTCATGTATCTCTGATGAGTAATTTAAAAGAAAACGTCCAGTTTTGCAATTTGATCTTTCCCTTTGGTCCAGTTTCTTTTAACTTACTTCATAATCCAAAGTTTTCATGCATGGTTTACACATGCTTTACAGATCGCACAACTTTATCATAAGCAAAATGAAACTATCGCGTAAAAATGCAAGTTTTTACCAGCTAGCAACACCGGAAACATATTAAAATACTAGACTCGTGTTAGAAAGGAGCAAGTTCGATTCCCGTCTGAAGCTCAATGATTAGTACCCTGAGAAAAGTGCCAAAACCTGCTTGCCGATACAATTGTAAAAAATCTGTCAAAAATAAACATCTTACCCTGGACATAATACAGTTCTTTTTACAAATATGAACGTTTGACGAAACTTGTTCTGTCTTTAAGTAGATCTGTTAGAAGGTACTGTCTTCTTCCAAATGTTGCGGCCACTCTGCTTTATGATTTTCGTGGTTTCTCTGAAAAAATACCTGGCAAATGCAATGCAGAGACCCAGATGTATGTTGTACCCACCCTTTCAGATATACTGTTTCTTCAAAAATGTTTGATCGAGTATTTAATGTTGATGGGACTGAAATTTCTGGATAGTTAATGTGGGAAATTGTTCCTTTGAGGAACAGATAAAACAGGATCTTTAATCGCGATTTAATTTGGATGCTCATGGGACCACGTAACGTGAACAAATAATCCATGAAAATGCTCTTTCTGGGAATGGATGGTTGAGGTCCCACTGTAATTGATAAATTAATCAAGACACTCACCAGAAACAACACAAAATGCAGATAGAAATTGTTTCAAAGGGAAATCATATGGAAAGTGTTTCTTAAATGTGACCATGGGGTTTAAAAGATTATTTGCTACACGAGTATGAATGGTCCCTAGTATATTTCCATAGTTCACTTACCATTTTATCTTTTGACAGCAGCAGAGCATCCTTTTGGTTGACAAGTTTTTGCAAAGATGCTATTTGTTCCTTAAGTTGAGTCATGGCAACTACATGGTCCGACGAATTAGGGTCATGTGGGTCACCGCGGTTATTGCCTGCTACACGTGCTACCTTCACAGGAGGTGCACCATCAGTACCATCCTGTGCTGCAGCAGTCTGATTTAACTTTGTGACGTCTACTCGATTTGGACGTTTGCTGTGACTCTTAGGCCTAAAATAATAACAATCATTATAACAATTAATGTGTACATCGTTTGAATATTTGAATATACATGTCCTTTTTAAGTATAATTGAAAGGAATACTATTATTTCTTAGTTAATGAGCAGGCTCTTTACTTTGGTCTGAAGACATCTCTTAATGAATACAGTACTTTTCCTTTTTTAAATTGTTCACTGGCACAGACTAACTAAAATTTACCTTGCACTAGTGTCTCACCCTCATTTATGGCTGTTATGATATGGAAGCTGCTGAAGTACAGTATAGCATTCAAGGCAGGCCAGCCAACATACTGCACATACTTGTCAAAATGGTTGCACATAGCACTTTCTATGAAAGACAGAAAGCAATGACAAAGTACCTCACTCTTAACCTTGCCTAGCATGCCTCACCATAGTACTGTCTGGAGCTTACGGGGTTCCCAAAATCCACATAATCTCGAGTGGTAGTTCGTAAGGAAAGAACAAGCTTCCAGGTAATAGTAACTGGGACAAAATACCAAATACTAGTATTGGTGTACTTAGACTTACAGTACCATGCAAATTAATCGGAACAAGGTTCCTTTTTCATTTTTTCCCCCTATGGTTGGCAACAGTGTGGTACATATTGCTTATTCTTTGATCTTATGCGCTCTGGACATTCTTTGAACTGTTATACACTGGCAATTAATCTGTGTGACGATTGTTTAACATAAAAGTGAATTTATTGCAATGTGTATCACTTTGGAGGAATTTTGAGGTTTTCTTGTGCAATTAGTAATACCTATGTCTTCAAAGGATATGACTCCCAGAAAGTGTAGTACGAATGTATACTCAGAATACTTCCACGACACAAAGAGAATTAGCTTTGAAATTTGGTGTCTGTGTAGGCACTATATTTACACTGAGGCAAAACCAGACCAGCTCAATTTCACTGATGAAAAAGAGACATGTCAAATTATCACTGGCTGTCTGCATTCTACACCTCTGGAAAAGCTACACTGTCTTGCCGGTATAGCACTTCCCGACATCTGTTGAGAAATAGCTGCCAGGAAAGAGAAGAATATCAGCCAATGGCATCTCAGGCACATCATCTGTTTGGGTATCAGCCATCTTGACAACGTCTTAGATTAAGAAGAAGCTTCTTAAGATCTACTGAGGCACTTTGAGGTACATCAAGGCAAGCAAGAATTAAAGAGTGGCAGGCAAGAAGCCAGCATCTAAATGATTGGATGATGCCAAGTGAACATTTCCCTGCTGGTTACACAGCAGACTGGGTGACTTTTTAGAAGCCAATGAACAATCTGCGTTCAGGTATCATGAGATGCTGGTCAAACCTGCAGAAATGGGGCTTTTGTGGAGATTCCAATTTGTGTGAATACGGACAAGAGCAGACCACAGAACATATATAGCAATATGATGCATGCCCAGCCCGTTGTACAGTGGAAGACCTGCTCAAGGCAACACCAAATGCTCATGAAGTGGCCGGCTTTTGGTCTTCTACAGCCTAATCAAGATAATATAGTTATATGTGCTTTCCTTTTTCCGAAATATATATATAGTATATATTTTTATCTCTTTAATGTAATATTTCTTGCTTCTGAAATAAATAAATAAATAAATAAATAAATAAATAAATAAATAAATAAATAAATAAATAAATAAATAAATAAATAAATAAATAAATAAATAAATAAATAAATAAATAAATAAATAAATAAATAAATAAATAAATAAATAATAAATAAATAAATAAATAAATAAATAAATAAATAAATAAATAAATAAATAAATAAATAAATAAATAAATAAATAAATAAATAAATCAATCAATCAATCAATCTGGTGGGTGGATTGAGTAGCTCAGTAGTTGCTGCTGTTGGTCCCAAGCCCAAAAAAAGAGGAGGGTTGGCTTAAAGCCGTAAAATTACAGCCAGAAAAATAAACATCTTCAAGCAATAAAAGGCACGATGGTTCCACACGTTAGTGGCAGTACCCCAACAGCATCTGTTTCACATGTTAGAGACAACTGAATAAATATTATATGCTGCTCACAACTGTAGTTATTAATCAGAGCTTGCTCCACTTAAGGTTGATAACCTTTGATAGTCAGATAGGGAAAAGTCTTTTACTAAAAGAATTCCACCATCCAACCCTTTAAGGATAGAGAAGACTACATTGGATTCGTTGGGTAGTCGCCTAAAAGACAAGAATGAAATTGAACACTAAAAATACATACATATAACCAAACATACAAACAGAATCAAACATAAGCATATTAACTACATTGCGACGCACAATATAAACTCCTTACTGAAAACCGGAAAGCTCAAGAACTTCACAGATGAATAAGACAGGCAAAATATTCTTGTGGTAGGGCTCCAAGAATGAGAACTTTAACAGAAGATCCGTTTGAATCTCAAGGTCATAGAGTGTACAACGGGAAGCCAGGCCAAAGGGTAATGAAATATTGTCCTCAATCTGGTACAGGATATATAATATATTTGAAAATAATAGATTCCGTAATTGATTTTAAACCACCTCACCAAGAATTGCAATTCTAAAAACCACAAACAAACTACACCATCATAAATGCTCATGCCCTTACCAATGGAAAAAATTCCTAACAACAACTCTGCAAGAAGTCTATAATTTCTGGGATCTCCTTGATCAGACAATGAATAAAATAAATATGAATAACATCAAGATCCTTATGGGGAATGTTAACGCTCAACTGGGTAAGGAAAAGAAGTATCGAACAGAAAAGGCCAAAGACTCATAGAAATTTGCAGAACCCATGGACTAATTTCCAAATCTACATATTTTAAAAGAAAACCACACAACTTTAAACTTGGAAACATCCTGATTGGACAAAAGGAGAATGGCAGCTAGACCATGTATGTATGGACAAATTCTTTCACAAGGAAATCCACAATGTCAAAGTTCTAACGGGAACGGACACTGGTTCAGATCATTACTTAATTAAAATCAAGATTAAATTTACTCCATTAAGAAGAAAACGACAAAACAGAGTTTGAGAGAAAAGGACATATGACCCTCATCAGTTAATCCACCATGCCCAGTATCGGCAAAGAACAGGAACTACAAGACTAACAGACAATTTAATGATCTAATACCAATTCTTAAACAGAATGAAGAAGACCTAGCTCTATTAAATCCAAGGAAAAGACATGCCTGGTGGACCTCTGATTGTGATAGAATGCATGAAGAAAGACATCAAGCTTGGTTGAAATTTCGAGCCCACAACACAGAAGAAAATGCCATGAACCTCAAAAATGTCAGAGAAGAATTCACCCAAACGATTAGAAGAATTAAGAGAAAATATCAAAAAGATAGAATAAACTCTATTGAGGAAAATTATTACAAAACCAAATCTAGAGATTATTACAGAGCCTTTGGTAAACAATTGCAAAAATACACCCCCCTCCCACACCAAATTATTGTTGAAAAGTAAAGATGGAAAAATAGGAAAACGCAGAAATCATGGCAGAAGCATTTAACAAGCTCTTGAACAGTGATGAACCTGAAAAAGCTCTTATTAATAGAGACACATCCCCAATGAAAACTAAACCAGGAAATATAAACCCACCTACAGCAAAAGAAGTTAAAACAGTGCTTAAGGAAATGAACTACAAAGCACGTGGAGAAGACAAGGTTTGTGCAGAGATGTGGAAATATGCCGGTAGTGCAACTCAGACATCCCTTTGTATGTTATTGCAGAAGATTTGGGTATCAGAAAAATTCCCAGAACAATGGACAACAGCTATAATTAATCCAATTCATAAGAAAGGTGAAAGAAGTAATCCAGACAACTATAGAGGTATTTCCATCCATGACTGCACATATTTTTCTCTAAGATACTATATAATCAGATTAAAGAACAACTTGATCAAGAGTTAGCTGCTCTGAACAAATAATAACTTTGAAGCTAGTCATGGCATATTACAGAAAATGAAACAAGCCCCTTTCAATAATGTTTATAGATTTCAAGAAAGCTTACGACTCTATCCACAGAACGTCATTATTAAAAATTTTAAGACATTTCGGACTTCACCCAAAGGTAATCAAATTTATTTAACTTACTCTAATAGAGTTTCTAAAATTCAGTTGAGAGGAGAACTTTCTGAACCATTCTTGGTAACAACTGGTTTAAGACAGGGTGACAGATTGTCACCTCTTCTTTTTAACTGTGCACTAGAGTATGTTATGAGGTAATGGTACAAGAACAACTCAAAAAACATAAAAATTGGAACCCAGAAACATATTTTTGAACTGTCTAGAATTTGCTGATGATCTAGTTTTTCTGGCCAATGATATTTAGGAAACAAAACAACAAATAAAATCTTTGCAGGAAATAGCTCAAAATATTGGTTTGAAAGTTTCATTTGAAATGATGCTAACTCAACTTCTGCTTGCAAACAAAATTAAGCTGGGAGACCAAGAAATAAAAATTGTAGAAAATTTAAATATTTAGGTGAAATAATCACATATAACCTGAAAGGGAAACCAGCACAGCAAAATAGAATAGATAAACTGGTTACAGCACAGAATGTTACCAAGAATACATATAATAAAAAAAGTCTCTCAATAGCAACCAAACTGAAACACTACAAAACAGTCACCCAGCCACAAATTACATATGCATGTGAAACATTATTCAAAATAACAAACACAGTTGCAATAGATAGAGTACTCAAGTTAGAAAAGAGAATAGTGAGAACCTGTTTAAATAAAAATTATCCAGTAAACAGAGTCTGGAGACTAGATTCCAAGGGAACCGTTTATAAAGGAATATAACCTGTGACTAGCACAATGAAAAAGAAACGAATATCATTCTTAGGGCATGTAATAGTCACCAGAAAATAGAATCAGTAGAAGGATAACAGAAAAATTATGGAAGAGTAAGAATAATATTAGATGGATCACAGAACGTAAAGAAGACATGAGAGAGTTGCATATTACAACAGAAGATTTAAAATACAAAACAAATACACTCAACATATCGAAAGATAAACACACTAGACTACAGACAAAAATCAACGAGCAGAGAATAGGAAAAGTGATTCCAGAACTAGAAAGAAAATTACGTTCAGAAAGGATGAAACAGTATTGGGCTGACAAAAAGAAGAAAATCCTCCATAAACCTAAGTAGTCCAATGTTGGCTAAAAAAATAAAATAAATAAATAAATAAATAAATAAATAAATAAATAAATAAATAAATAAATAAATAAATAAATAAATAAATAAATAAATAAATAAATAAATAAATCCCTTCGGAAGGAGCAAGTCAAACCACTCGCTCATTGCTATGGACTTGGCTTGCGAACTGGGGAAAAGTGAAGTGAAACTGCACATTTCTAATGTTTGTTCTAGAATTCTGGCAGCTGGAAGAAAAGCCTGCAAACCTGTAAAGAAACGCCTTCTAACAGGAGAAACGAGCAGAAAATGACCTTTGTGGGCTCGTAGTGATCAAGATTGGACAATAATATACTGGAAAGTTATTCTCTCTGATGAGAGTCACTTTGAAGTGCAGGAGCAGAGTGAAGAATGAGCCAAATTCTGTACATTTGCAACAGACCGTAAAACATGCCGTGAAGATGATATTTTGGGGATGTTTCATGCATGAAGGACCGGGACTCTTACTACCAGTTGATGTGATGAAGAAATCTGACCAGTACATCCAAATACTGGAAAGGAGAGTTGTTGGTGAGTTGCAAAAGAGGTTTCCAGATGGTGAAAGAATTTTTCAGTAACGTTTGGCTCTTTGCCAAACTTCAAAGAAAGTGAAGAAATTCTTCAATGAGAACAATATTTATGTCTTAAAGTGGCCAGGAAACTCTCCTGACCTTAATCCACTGGCAAACATGTGGGTTGCTTGCAAAAGGAGATTCAAAACCTGACTGTTTTACAAAAATACACATGATAGACTCTCGAAGTTACAGTGTGGTTTCATGATGATGAACTTAAAAATATGTGCTCAAAGCTTGTGTAATGTATGTCAGATACAACTTATAAAAGAGAAAGGACGATATACAGCATTAGCTATTAGTAAAGGCATGATTTTTCGCATTAATTTTTCAACGATTTCGCGAGGAGGATACTAATTTTCGCATTATTTCGCAAAATAGATATTGCCGTATAACTTTAATTTCGCTTTAATGAAATTCTAAAATTAATCATTAAAGGTTTCATTACTATCACTGATCGTGGATTGTGGACGTTTAATTGATAGACTGTACATACTTTTGAAGCCATTTCCGGACTGCAGGGTCGTCTAACTTCTCCAGCGGGATGTTGGCTTTGAGTAGCATCGCTGTTCTTTTGTGAATAAATTCTATTTTTTCACTCTTAGCTTTCTTTTGCATATCCAATGAGAGTTCTATTGCTGCCTGCTGTTTCACTGTTGGAGTGCTAAATTTACTTTATGAATGTTCCTTATTTTTAAAACAATGTTTTGAGACAGTATCTTTTTTCTCCCACTCAATACAAACATTACAAAATTTGCACATTAAAATATTGCTTTCCGAAACGTATAAACCTTCACTCGCAAACTGTTTAGCTCTGCTGTGCACCGTAACACTTGTCGAGCGACCCATCTTCGCTACTGTCTGTGATCACTTTCTTAATTTCATCTGACCACGAAGGCGAAATACACCAGTCAACTGTGCTGCTTGTAGGCGTCATCAGGCATTCCAGGACTGCACAATGCCATGAGGAGACAGGCTGAGGTGGGATTACCAGCCACCAAAAGAACAACATTCCAAACATTTCGTTTGGCAAGAAGCCAACCCTTTTTCTTTGATGCCATGTCTTAAAGAGATTTTCCAGAACATTAATGATAACATATTTATTTCCTGTTGATGAATATTTCTTCGCGCTTCCTTTTCTTTTCATTCATAATCTTGGAACAAAATGTCAAGTTCATTATTCACTACAGATTTTGCTGTAATATCGCGCTTATCGCAAAATAATTGAATTTCGCTTTAAAATGGCCTTATCGCTTTAATTCGCAAACATAATATCCATATTTTCTTAATCAGAAATATATGATTTGTAAAGATATCGCAAAATCGCTTCAAAATATTTTTTGTCGTGTTTATCGTTAATGCGAAAAAATCATGCCCCTAGCTATTAGCAACAATTAAATTAAAGGTGTATTAAAAAAAAAAAGAAAGAGAAAAGTGTACGTTACTGTCGTGTTCTGATTCATCTGCACAGGACTGTATACTCTAGTATAAATTTAAATACTGCCATGCAACCAAACTTCCTGTATATCTTCCAGATATTTTTGCAAATCTAGTCTTAGATTATATGTTTGATTTTCTTTTTAAATAAGGAGTAAGACATTCTTTTCTCAGAGTAATGTAATGATCCTTACAGGTTCTTATACAGCTCTCAAAAACCTGATCTTTATCACACTAAATTCTTTATTGTTTTATTAGCACAACCTTCTGAAACAGTTTTCTATGTACACATAATTTTCTCTGCTAATGATTGATCTCTATGTTAATGGCCACACCATCAAGTTAATGAAGGAAAATACTGACTATATGAAATATAGTGTCGACTTAGAAAATAAAAACAGCATGGAAATCGGAAGATGAAGGACACAGGATCCTATGCACTCTTATAGCACTTGACATGGAACCCTCGACAAAGGGCAACAAGTAAATACGATGTGGTGGCGGTGGAGATTTTTGCATCACAGATCAAAAAGAAATGTAATATGCATACCTGCCAACTTTACAAAACCAAAAATCAGGAGATTTTGATTTTTAAATCAGGAAAAAATCAGGAGATACAATTGGTCAAAATTGCTTATTCTACATGTCTTGCGCAACACAGTACTACGATATATTTATAACACTTATTGTCTCAAAGCCCGACTGTTGCTATACGAGGCTACAAGGCTAAAAATTACACATCTCTATTCCCTCACAGGAAGTGCGTGAGTGGGATGATCGGTCTCTGATAAGCCTACCGAAAATAGTATGAACTCATGCTCCAGATGTGTGAATCAGTCATGCACTTAGATGCCATTACTTAGCAAATGCATAGATTAATATATTGCATCAAGCACCCGCGCAATTATGCGAAGCGCAATGCTATTTGGATCAAATAACTAGCTGATCTACCCGTGCTTCACTACGGAGTTCTCAGGAAGACTGTCCTTATAGTTTTCCCAACTGAAGTCAACATCTCATTACAACGACGCCAGTATGAATGTCGTGATTAAAAGCAATGATTTCATACGAAATATTCGATAAAATGAAAACCGCACATTTTCTCACTTTTAGCGAAAGGTACTACAGTGTCAGCGAACAGTTCAAAGTTTCAGAGCTAGAATGACCAGGCTGCAGACAGCCGCAAACACTCTTGTGTAATTATTCTGTTTAAGTGTGCACACTGCTCATTCAAATCACTACCTCCGAGTAGGGATCGAATAGCTGGAATACTATGATGATCCAGTGTGTAACGTACCAGTAGTATCAGAAAATTTATGAACCAGAAGAATGGCATGCTAAAGAAGAGAGATCTAACTCCCCACTCCCCAGCTTCTTCCCACCAGTATTCAGGCAGGCTGTTATACTTGAAACCCAGCAGTAATCCCGTCTATCGTAGATAAATGGCAGCAGAATACACAAAGCACATCACAACAAACAATGGTCAATGTAATGCTATTGTTGATCAATTTTATGAGCTTTCCATATTGGAGGCCTTCACATTTAGTTTTCTTCTGAATCTGTGATATTAGAGCATCTAATGTAAAGTGAGTCGTCCTTTCTTTCATGACTCCCTCTTGTGGTATTATTCAAGCGATCGTTCCTTCATGACTTTCTTCATTATTATAATCTTCAAAATTTAATCACCATCACCACCAATATTATTGTAGTCAGAACAGTAAAACTGAATAAGCAAATTATCACAAAAATAATTTATTCTATTATTACCACCTATTCAATACAAGCCACGTGCTTCGTGGATGAAATCTACATAATACTATATACACTTCTCAGGGACATGTTTCGCCCCTTGTTAACGGCATCATCAGCCTGTAGGTAACCTTAAGGTCAAATGTCTGAAACATTATCTATTCATATATGGATTACAATGAAAAGTATGTTACACATTAATCCATGTATGAATAGATAATGTTTCAGACATATGAACTTAAGGTTACCTAAAGGTTGATGATGCCCTTAACAAGGGGCAAAAAATGTCCCTGAGAAGTGTAAGTTATACGAATCAATCATGAGAAGTGTCTCTTGCAAAACTGAATAAGACAAATAATCGGAAATTGCATTCTCTGTAACTTTTGTTATGTAGTATTTTTCAATATGACCACTAAGATAGGTAATTTTAAAAAAATTTTGGCACCTTCCCCTAAACTACCATTTCGAACAGAGTGAATAAAATTATTTATAGCATAGACTGTAGTTCCTTATTCCCTGACTTTACATACAATTCTGTTCACCCATTTTCTCGTACATCGGCGCTGATATGGACTTAGCAAAATAATAATAATAATAATAATAATAATAATAATAATAATAATAATAATAATAATAATAAAAAGTCTAAATTCATGAATATCTCTGTTATCACAGCCGGTACGGTAAAAATGTATAAGACATAAATGATAGGAAATTTAATAATATATAACTTTAGTTATGTAGTATTTATCATTAGGGCCAATAATAACATAAATATTTGAGAATTAAATTTTAGGCCTTCCCCTAAACTACCATTTCACTCAGCGCGAATAACATTATTTATGGCCTAGATTGTAGCAACTTATTCCCCGACGTTATATACCGATTTTCATTAAATTCTCTTCAGCCGTTTTCTCGTGATGAGCCTGCGCACGTACAGACAGACAGACAGACAGAAATTACGGAAAATTAAAACTTATTTCTCCTTGTTAATATGGCCACGACCGGTACGGAAATATCATTCTTTTTAAATTCTGAGCAATGTACAGACAAAACATTTTATTTATATTGAGATAAATTAAAATTAGTCAGAATTGTCTCCAAATGGCTTCTAAAATCTCTGGAAAAGTCACCCGTCGTTATCATTGAAATTATGTCACTATATTACTAAGAAAGCGCCTAGTCTCTAGAATCGACCAAAGAGGATGGAATCGACTAGACTGACGTGAATGAACACGAACATACCACGCGAGAACGAGAGATTGACAATCGATATGCGCGTCGCGATATACAGGTTTCAATAAACATCGCACATTCGCGCACATTTCTCGCATTAATAAACTTCGATATTTCGTTTGAAAGCGGCCATTGAGCGAAGGACTTCCGGCCACTGACGTAAAAAAGCTGAAATGGAGGGATTTGAAAACAAATGTTTGAAGTTCACCAAAAAATCGGGAGAAAAGATAGAATATTCGGGAGGCGGGAAAAACTGTCGAAAATCGGGAGTCTCCCGCCTGAATCGGGAAAGTTGGCAGGTATGAATATGTAACTGGAAACCAAGATGGAGTTAAAAGAAAAAATGAGTAGGCCTATATGCACAAAAATATTACTGGTAGAAATCAATGAAAAACAAGGTAAGGTAAGGGTGTATTCTGCCCGAAGGCAGGTCTGAATCTCCGCAGAGGTGTGCCTGAGCCAGAGTTTATGTGTGGTAGGGTGGCCAGTTCCTCTCCGCTCCTCCATTCCCTTCCCCCCCCCCCCCCCCACCAACAGCGCGTGGCAAGCCATCCAAATCTTGACCACGCCCAATGTTGCTTAACTTCAGAGATCTCGCGGGATACGGTATTTCAACACAGCTACGGCCGTTGGCTGAAAAACAAGAACATTAAAAAAAAAGAAAGATGATGTTATTGCTGAGAAACACAATACACTCAGCACCAGTCGCAGACTAGGGTGAGGAGTTTCCTGAAAATGGTTCCTTTTTCTGTGCTTAAATAAGTGTAAACATTGTTTGCCCTTAGCGTTGACAGCCCAAGTTAATTTCAGATTGAATCAAGTCTAATACAAAGAGATTAAAAGAGTTAATAACTTTCTTCTTTAATGTATGAAAAGAAAAATCGATTTGACTCACTTGCCATCCTTGCCTTTTGATGCCCGATGAGCAGCAAGTTTCAGATGAGCCCGTCTTTCCTGATCACTCTGCTTTGACTTTGCTAATGCTCGTTTGTATGACAAAGTGCACAGCCAACAAAGTAGTTTTCCATCCACCTATAAAAGAGAGAAAAGAACTGAAGTATGGAAGTTGAAGGAGAAAAGCATACAAGAAGAATTTCAAAGGGAAATAATACCCTTGTTACACTGGACGGAGATAAGGAATGTTGAAGATGAATGGAAGAGATTTAAGGAAGCACTGGTTGGATGTGCAGAAAAGGTATCTGGCAGAACATCAGGAAATGTGAAAGACAGAGAGACACACTGGTGGAATGATAGGGTAAAGATTAAAGTGAAGGAAAAGAAAATGGCATGGAAAACATCTAAGACAGAAGAAAGTAGAAGAAAATATGTGGAGGCAATGAATTTGACCAATTAAGTACTGGAGGAAGAAAAGAGGAAAAGCTGCGCCTTATTCACACAGAAATTGAGTGATGATATGCAGGGGAGCAAGAAATTACTGTATGATAAGAAACAAAAAGAGAGATCAAGTAAACACCAGATTTGTGAAGGATGAAGGCGGCATAATATTAACAAAGCCAGAAGAAATAAGAAATAGATGGAGAGAGTATTTTCAGAAGTTGCTGAACATAAGACCTGATGACAGTCATTCAATGCGTGACGACTAGGAAAGGCAATTAGTTGATGAAGAAATGGATAAAGAAATTACAGTGAATGAAACTAAAATGGCAGTAAGAAAGATGAAGAATGGAAAAACTGCTGGAAGAGATGAAATTTCAGTGGAGATGATAAAGGCAGCTGGAGTTGCAGACGTGCAGTGGACATATCGAGTTTTCAGGACTGCTAGGAGAATGACGAGGTCCCTGAGGATTGGCAAAAAAGAATAGGATTAGGATGAGGGTTGAAAATCAGATACAGGAAAATCAGTTTGGTTTCAGAAGTGGAAGGTCAACAATAGAGTCCATTTTCATTATGAGACAACTAATGGAAAAGCAATGGGAGTATGAGAACGGTATGGTGATGATATTCATTGACACTGAAAAGGCACATGACAGTGTCCCCAGGACTAAAGTTTTTTTTTGCTAGGGGCTTTACGTCGCACCGACACAGATAGGTCTTACGGCGACGATGGGATAGGAAAGGCCTAGGAGTTGGAAGGAAGCGGCTGTGGCCTTACTTAAGGTACAGCCCCAGCATTTGCCTGGTGTGAAAATGTGAAACCACGGAAAACCATTTTCAGGGCTGCCGATAGTGGGATTCGAACCTACTATCTCCCGGATGCAAGCTCACAGCTGCGCGCCTCTATGCGCACGGCCAACTCGCCCGGTGGACTAAAGTTTAGGACAGTCTGGTGCAAAAAGGAATAGTACAGGGATTAATAAAAATGATCATGGCAATGTACAAGGAATGTTGTAGTTGCATGAAAACACAAGTTGGCAGGACAAGTTGGTTCAAAATAACTAGTGGGCTGAGACAAGAAAGTGTTCTATCGCCAATCCTGTTTACAATAGTAATGGATGACGTAATGAGAACAGCAAAAGCAACATATGGAGGAAGAAAAATGAACATGTTATTTGCAGATGATATTGTGATTTGGGGAGAAGAGGACATGAAGGTTGAAGAGCAGTTGGATGTGGTGAATGGGAAGATCGAAGAATGTGGATTGAAAATAAGTGTAGAAAAGAGTAAAACTCTTGTTGTGACTAGAGGGGAGAAAGAAGGGATAGGTCAGATAAGACTTGCCCTGGAGAATGAATTAATGGAGAATGCTCGACTGGATGCTGAAATTAGTAAGAGGATTCAAGCTGGAAGCTGTTTCTATCTTAGTGTAAGAAACATGTTGTGGGACAAAGATGTGCCATTGGAAGCAAAGGAAACTATGTACAAGATGTATTATGTACCCATAACAACTTATGGAACAGAAACTTGGACAATGACAGAGAAGGATGAGAGTCAAATACAGGCAGCCAAAATGAAGTTCTTGAGGAGTATGATACAGAAGAGTAGACGAGACAAAATAAGGAATGAGAAAATCCAGGAAGAAATTGGAGTGGAAAAAATAAATGACAGAATAGAGAAGAGCCGACTAAGATGGTTTGGGCACATAAAGCGAATGAGTGGCGAGAGAACGCCAAAAAAGGTGGTGGAAATGCAAATGCAAGGAAGGAGAGGCTGTGAACGACCACGATTGAGATGGAAGGACAAATCCAAAGCAGTACTATAGAAAGAAACGTGGACTGGGACACAGTGTTGGAGGAGGAGTAGTTATGGAAAGACCGAAGAAAGTGGAGAGTAAACATATTTCCCCTACCTGGCTATAGCTGGATAAAGGGAAACGATGATGATGTCCCGAAATTTGGGCAATAACAGGTATACAGTTGGCCTTATCGATAAATGAAGTGCACCATGTGGCCTTGAAATTAAATTTTCTGCAAGAAACGCAATATACACATTCTTTGTAACTCTTTATGGTTTTCGATAAAACTCAGCTTTCTTGTGTTCTGCGCTGTGGCTGCCTTCACTAATGAATGGACTGCTCATTTCACATGCAAGTAAGGGTCACGTTAAGCCATGTTCGTCATGATTTGTGTCAAGTTGTCTTTTTTTTATTTTTACAAATTGCTTTACGTCGCACTGACACAGATAGGTCTTACGGCAACAATGGGATAGGAAAGAGCCACGAGTTGGAAGTAAGCAGTCATGGCCTTAATTAAGGTACAGCCTGGCGTGAAAATGGGAAACTATATGGAGAACCATCTTCAGGGCTACCGACAGTGGGGTTCAAACCCACTATCTCTCGAATGCACGTAACCGCACAGCCAACTTAGTCGGTTAGTATTTTGTTAACATGCCAGTTGAAGAATGAGCACGCCACTCTGCAGAAAGCTTTTGTTGTCTACAGCTGTATTGTTGAGAATGTTAAGCGTTTTTATTAATACTTGAGAACTGCTGTGGGCTGTAGTTTGTTTATTCAGCGATTTTCATCATCATCTTCGTCATCATAATATTCTGTGTTTCTATCTTTTTAACACAGGGTTATTTCAAATGATTTGAGGGATTTTAAAGCTCTACAATAACTTTAATTTTTGACATATTGTCACAAGGCTTTGTTCACACATAGAAAAACTCATTGCTGATCATCAGCTCCACCACGACCGATCCATCGGTTTGGCAATCTCCTGTTTAAGAATTGATGATCACCACCATAAAAGTGGGGTGGAGGACCATCCTGTTGGAAGATGAAGTCCGCGCTGTATTCCAGTTGTGGCATGAGCCAATTTTCCAACATGTCCAGATACACGTGTACTATAACGAATTTTTCACAGAAGAAAAGGAGTGAGACTGCACAAACCACATTAACTTTTGGTGAATTTCGAATGTGCCTCAGGATAATGCAAGGAATCTCTACCCCCCCCAGATTCGCACATTGTGCCTGTACACTGCACCATTAACTAAAAATGTTGCTTCATCACTGAAGACAAGTTTTGTATTAACTCATCCTCTTCCACACACTGTTGCAACCGAGCCATAAATTCAAGCAAGGTGTTTGACTTTGTCATCGGGAGTCAGGGCTTGTAGCAATTGTAAGTGGTAAGGCCTCTGCTTTAGTCGTTTCTGTAAGATTTTCCAAATGGTTGTCTGTGGTATGTTCAGGTCTCTGTTTGTTCTTTCCGTTGACTTCTGTGGGCTACGCGAGAAACTTGCCAGCACGTGATTAACTGTTTCTTCAGTCACTGCAGGCCGACCCGTTGATTTCCCCTTACAGAGGCATCCTGAAGCTACAAACAGCACATACCATTGCCGAATGGAGTTAGTAGTTGGTGGATCTTTGTGGTACTTCGTCCTGAAGTGTCGCTGCACTGTTATGACAGACTGATGTGAGTGCATTTCAAGCACAACAAACGCTTTCTTGGCTCCTGTTACCATCTTGTCTCACTGCGCACTGCTGCTGTACTCTCGTGGCAGAAATCTGAAGTGCAACTTCAGCAGACCAAAACTTTTTGCGTTTTTCTACAGGACTGTTGAGTTTTGTGACCATACGTCAATTCATGGAGCTACAGTGAATTTATGAAATCGCTTCAATCATTTATAATAACCTTGTATTGTGTACATAGGTTCAGAATTTATCTTTAGAGAGTTTATAACTCGCACTTCATTTTGTTTTAGATAACAGGTAGGGACACTTTTAGAGGCAGCCCTGCCCAGGGAGTGGTACCCCTGCCTGTGTGAGTCCTAGAGCACAGTGGCCCGGTGTGTAAGTAACATCTGCTAAAGGGTCCCAGCTCAGGGTAACGAGTGAAGACCTCAACGGCAGCAAAAGCAGAGAATATGATTCGGTACGGTGGAGCTGGTGGAGGAGGCAACCCATCCCTCTGGGGGTGGTACAGATGGAACCCACTGCCTTGTGGGAAAGAAAAACACTTTGGCACAGGTGTATGCCCCTCAAACTGGATGTTGTCAAGAGGATAAGAACCATTCTTGATGATTCGCAAAAAAATTATTAGTAAAGAGAGAGTAATCATTATAGGAGATCTGAATGCACAGATTGGGACAGATAGAACAGGATAAGAGAACGTAATGGGACCTCATGGATATGGTGGAAGAAATATAGAAGGTGAACATCTCCTTGACTTCTGTATGAGGAATGGGTTGGTGGTGAAAAATAGTTGGTTCAAGAAGAGACATAAGATAACACAATACAGTTGGAATAGACTACAAAAGACTGTAATTGATTATGTCATCCGAGATGAAGAAAGGAGCAGAATGGTAACAGATGTCAGAGTAATACCCAGTGAGAGCCTTGACAGGGACCACTGTCTATTAGTAGCAAACCTGAGAAACTTCTATGTGCCAAAAGTAATGAACAGGAAAATGCCAAAAATCAAAGTATGAGAACTCCAGAAAACAGATAAGGGAACTGAGCAGTGGTGGCTGGTGGTTTAAAAGTTCAGTGGTGCACAATTTTTACCATTGATATAATATGATTACAGGCTAATTTTCAAATCCACGTACATCAACAATACTTTTTAGTATTAAAAATAAAACAAACATTTTACATTTCTATTTTCAGGACTATTACTACAACCCAGTAACATTTTTTCATTTAAGAACTTATTTACCATATTGAAATGAAACACTTTGAGGCAGGCCTAGCCTAATTCTGGTATTGTATCTGGTTTCGAAATTAAAACCATTCGTTTCACCTCGGATTTTTCTTCGGCAGTCCATTGCGGAAATGGCCCAGACATTAAAGACCGCACCGAATTCATGATCTGGCAAAATATCACTAACTGATAAAAAACGCACATTAATAAAAACACACGCTGACACGAATGTTTACACAGTGAAATCAATGAGCTACTTAGCTTGTACGCACATAACAAAGTTCAGAACTATACTGAAAGAAATGGTGATTTTTATTTTCAAATTTAAAGCCATTAATTATATATCCAGCAGATGAACTTCCATCCAATGTCGCTAGGTGACATCCGTGTTCTATAACAGACTCTCACATTGAGCGCCAATGGTCTCTAGCGACTTTGCTAGTAGTTGGTTACGCAGGAGTACGGCCGACCGGATCCCTCGCTCCGCTGGAAGGAGCTAGCTAGAGCGACGCATCAAGTCGGCCATGGTAGGAGGAGCCAGGTTGATAAACCTCCATTTAAGCAATGTATAAGAAGCCACGCCTATCTTTTCCTCTCCCCGCGCACCCCTCTAGCAGCCTAAAAGCACCCCTCGATCAGCCCCGCGCACCCCTCTGGCAGCCAAGGGTTTCATCCTATCTCAGGTTGACTCTCTGCTGCAAACTTTTCGGCTCCTGCAGTGAACATCTAAGAGTACCGGCTTGTAGTCTCCTGTAGTCAATATTTGCTCTTTCAAGCTCTTGAAAGGTTTGTCTTGTTGAATGAAAATGCAATAGTTGAGTAATTCAAATTATAAAACTTTACCTAAATAAACATAAATAATTAATGGGGGTAGCACAAACCTGCAACCTTATGGAGAAACCGCCCCTGGAACTGAGTATCAGAAACGGATAAAAACCCTGTTACCAAGAGATGAAAGGAAAAATGGAGAGGCAGAATGGACCAGACTAAGGGACACATTGGTTAAGGAAGCAACTGAAGTTTGTGGAAAGAGAAGTATGAAAACAAGGGAGAAGGAAACACCATGGTGGAATGACAGAGTGAGAGCAGCAATCATGGAAAGAAATCTCTTGCGGAAAGAAAGGGATCGAGAGAAAAATAAACCGGATCTTATTAGAGACGAGGCAAAGATCAGAAACCTCGAGCAATTATACTGAAACAAGAAACTGGATGTTAAAAGAAAGAAAGACACAAGAAAAGATCAAGGCATGGAATATATTCACTCAGAAACTGGAGGAAAACAGCATAGGCAATAAGAAACTACTGTATAGTATTAACAGAGGTAAAAGGAAGCCAATGAATACCATAAAGGCACTTGAAGATGAAAATGGAAATCTGGTTAGGATATAAAGTGACATGAGAGAAGTCCTGACGAACCATTTCAACCACCTACTGAGTAGACCAGTTCAAGAACAAAATACAGAACCGGAAATCCAAGCCTACAATGAGGAACCTCCCATCACCTGGACAGAAACTGAGACAGCCTTAAAATCTATGAAGTGAATGTGGACATGATGAAGGCAGCAGGCATCCAGAGTATACAATGGCTGCACAGTGTACTAAATGCCATATGGACAGACAACAAAATACCTGCAGATTGGAGCAAGGGCGTTATAATTCCCCTGTGTAAGAAAGGCAGCAGACGGAAACATAGAGGAATAACACTGCTGTCTCATGGGCTAAAAATTCTACAGAAGATCACAGAAAGGAGATTGAGAACCATCATTGAACCACAGTTGGAGGAGGAGCAATATGGATTAAGAAGTAACAGATCAACAATAGATCTAATTTATAGCACCCACACGCTGATGGAAAAGTATTCGAGAAAGGCAAGAACCTAGTCATTGTATTCCTGGATATAGGAAAGGCCTATGATAGTGTTAAAAGAGATAAGGTCTGGGAGTGCCTGAGGAAAATAAATGTGCCTGACGGACTGGTAAGGAAAATTCAGATGTTGTACAAAGACTGTACTATCTGTGTACAAATTGGGTAAGGTCAATCATCATGGTTTGAGACCAAGAGTGGAGTTCAACAAGGAAGTGCCTGTCCCCACTACTGTTCATCACTGTTATGGACATTATAATGAAGAACGTCAAGGAAAAGTTAGGTGAACTGAATGCAGTGGCCTTTGCTGATGATATCATGATTTGGGGTGAAACAGAAGAGGAAGTACAGACCAGACTCAACGTGTGGAAATCCCAGTTCCAGGAATATAACCTCAACATCAGTGAGACCAAGACAGTGGTGATGGCAGTCAAGCGAGAAGGGCGTCCAGCAAGTGTAAAACTAGGAGACCACCAGCTAGAGTGTGTGGACAGTTTTCCTTACCTTGGAAGTGTAATCTCCAGCGATAATTCGGTCAGGAAGGAAATTACAGAGTGCAAAAGGGATCAGAATTCTACCAACAAGTAAGAACACTTTTAATGGGGTGACATGATACCAAAACCGGCCAAACTGATGATGTTTAGCAGCTATTTCATACCAATATTGACCTATGGGATTGAAGCGTGTACCCTCACAAAAAGAGATCAATCAAGAATGCAAGCATCAGATATGAAATTTCTTAGGTCCACCATTCAGAAGACCAAGTTGGACAAGTTAAGAAATGAGGAGGTGAGGAAAGAAGCTGGAATAAAGACATCCCTATTAGACCGAATCGGCACATCCAGACTACGGTGGTAGGGCATGGGATGAGGATGGGGCCTACAAGAACAGCCAGAATAAAATTGGAAAGACAGGTAGAGGGGAAAAGACCTGCAGGAAGACCTAAAACCCGATGGATGGACATGATCAAGGTTGATCTAGTTACCAGAGGACGGACAGTGGATGATATTCTCCATGACAAGTTGTATATGGACAGGAAGAAGTGGAAGGGGCTCACTAACAGTACCCGGGAAACTGGAACTGTACAATGATGATGATTTCATTTTGTGTCATTAACCACTCTAGTACTTGCTTATAAATCCATGGTGTATGGCTTTTAGTGCCGGGAGTGTACGAAGACATGTTCGGCTTGCGAGGTGCAGGTCTTTTGATGTGACGCCCGTAGGCGGCCTGAACGTCATGATGAGGATGAAATAATAATGGAGACAACACATACACCCAGCCCCCGTGCCAGTGGAATTAACCAATGATGATTCAAATTCCCGACCCTGCCGGGAATCAAACCCGGGACGCCTGTGACCAAAGGCCAGAACGCTAACCATTTAGCCATGGAGCCGGACATCCATACAAAGAACAGGTATTTTAGCTAGTATGTGGATAAAACAACAGCAACATGGGGTCTCAAAAGCGAAATATGAACATAATAACAAATTACCACTATCATGTAGTTTTATAGAAAATTTCACATAGAGATTTCTCTTAACCCAGAACGCAAGGATGTGCACTCGGTAAAAATTACCCATTACCAAAATTACTTCCTAAGACCAAGTTACAATTATATTAAAATGTGCAAATAATATATAAATAGTGCAGTGTTAGTTTAGGGTGCCTCCTCTGAAAGGTCTTTTGACAACCATGACATCTATGTCCAGACCAAACTTTTATGTTTACACAAGCAAGGTGACACCAGCACTTATGTGTATAAGTCTTGGAATCCTTATGCCAAAGACCCTTTGAATGAGGCAACCTAACATTGCATTAGTGCATCTGAGGCAATATAGTATTTCAGTGTCTTGATATTTTGTTATCTGTTTCACACTGGACAGACACGTCTGATGGTGACGGAGGGATAGGAAAGGGTTAGGACTGGGAAGAAAGTGAATGTAATCTTAAGGTACAGCCCCAACATTTGCCTGGTATAGTGAGGTGGATGCCAAGGTAAAGAACGTGACAAAGTACAAGATAATAAGAAGATGTACAATATTAGAAGGATCCACCTTTCAATACTCCGTTGTAAGTTGAACTAAAAAGAAGTCACAACTTGTTTATTGGGACCGGTTTCGACACATTACAAGTGTCATCATCAGCCAAATAGTAAAGTAGGGCAAGATATAAAGATCTTAAAACAACTAATACATTGAACACAGACAAAAAATTAACATTGATTCATATCGTAGCAATTCAGTTAATGTCCAAAACACAATGATCGCAGTCAAGAGAGTAAACAGAACATCATTGTCTTGCGCCGAAAACAAATATAGTTGAAGTTCACAAGCAGGTCAAGTATGCACTTATGTAGAGTCGTTGCTAGGCAGGACTTGTAGGCATTTGTTTCTCAGGCCGAAGAGTAAAAGGTGACGTAATCAAAGTCTTAGGAAAACAGTGTAGGATTTAAATTTCGTCAAATTCAAAGTAGATATATAAGTTTGAAAATAATTTAAAACATTAAAAAGAATAAAGTCAAATAAAAATAAATTAAAAATAGGAAGAAATAATAAAAGAAAATTGCAATGTAAGGTTCAACTCGAAACAACTTGCAGTAGTAATTGATAGATGAATGGGAGATGATAAATAGAGAAAAAGTTGGGGAACGTTTATTAGAGGGTGGTGGTGGTGGTGGTGGTGATTATTGCTATTAGAGGAAGAACAAATGGGTAAATATCTTCTATATAACACTAAACCGAGGAAAAAAGAGAGGAAGAGGTCCGACACTTCGAAAAATGAAGATATCGGTAAAAGGAAGATAAGGGCCACGGAGGGCATGAAAATGAAAGACTCCCTAGCCCTCGCAAACCTAATAGCGTCGGGGTCGGAAAAGAACAAGAGTTGACCAAGGGAGGTCGGACAGGATAGATGAAAGTAAGAAAGAACTGACTGGTCAGTCTTCTCAGGTTCATTCTGAAATATGTTTGAAGAACAGGGCTCTTCTCTTCCAGATGATATCTGAGATCTTTCCATCTTGAGATACAATTCTTAGTTTCCTATCTTTCCGTATGATCCATCCTCTGTTCTTTGGGGACCCAGTAACTTCCTCAGAATCCTTCTCTTCACCAGTTTGAACTTCTTGACCAATCCTGTTTTTATCAGGTTCACACATTCAGCTGCATATAAAGCCTCCAGGCAGATCACTGTCTGGGAGTGTCTGATCGAGATCCTCCTGTTGCAAGTATTCATAGTTAGTGTACATGACAAGTTCATCTTATTGATTCCCGATAACAGTTTGCTTAAGAAATATGGTTTAAACATCAGCAAGAAGGTGGTGATGAAAGTGTACTGGGGAAGGAGCAGAATCAATAGTCATGTTAAATGAAGCCCAACTGGACGGCGTTCCAGTTTTCAAATACTTGGGTAGCGTTCTATTAAATGACAACCTAGCAAAACATGAGGTGAACAATCGAATCAATAAGGCAACACAATTTTACCACCAGGTAAGACATCTGCTGTGGGATGAGCAAATACCCATGAAAACAAAAATGACATTGTTCAAGTTCTATTATACACCAATTCTTACATAGTCTCGAAACCACTACACTGATCAATGGAGATAACTCCAAACTCCACGCAGGTGAAATGAAATTCCTATGCACTATGATCCAGAAAACTAGGAAAGATAAGATTAGGAATGAAAAAATTAGAGAAGAAGTAGGAATAGATGATTCTCTCCTCAATAAGATTCATATATCAAGACTGGAGTGGTTTGGTCACATGAAGAGGATGCCAGTTAACAAGACTGCAAGGAAGGAATTTGACAGAAATGCAGAAGGAAGATGACCCGTGGGAAGGCCACGAAAGAAATGGATAGATTTAGTTAAGAACAATGTACGGCTGAGAGGTCATGATTGGGACAAGTTGGTGGAGAAGGAATGGTACAAGGACAGGATGAGATGGAGGAGGCTCATATATCACACCCAGGAAACGAGTTGGTTTAGGATGATGATGATGAGTGCCTCTCTTTCTGACAGGTTATTTTCTATCCAGTCTCCCATATATTTGAATTTCTCCACTTTTTGAATCGTTTCTCTCTCAAATGTCATCCATTTTGGTGCTGTTGATGTTGATCATGTAATGTGTCTTTCTGAAGGAGATCCGTAGCCCTGCCTTACTTGCTTCTTTCTGGAGTTGAAAAATTTGGTTCTGTGCCTACTCTGTCGACTCTGACAGAACCACAACATCAAGGCTAAACAGTCAACTCCAATTTCTTTGTTCTTCCATCCCATCTTATATTGTCTATTCTCTGCATTTTGCAGCGCCACTCTTTAACCGCTTTGTCAAGAAGACAACTGAATAGTCAATCTAACTCTTTGACCCCTGTTCGAATCCCAAAAGATTCTGACAGGATCGCTCTGAACTTGACCCTGGATGTTGTGCCAGTCACTGTCTGTTGAGTTCTCTTGGCTTCCCATCTAGACCCATTTCTTCTAGGACATGGATCAGTTTCCCTTTCTACCAAATCGTAGCCCTTTTTGAAGTCCACAAATGCGAGCACCAATTTCTTGTTTCTGGTATGCAATGATCAACTTTAGGTTCAGGATCTGTTCTGCACATGATCTGCCTCTAAAACTTTGTTGATACTCACCAATTTGTGGCTCCAATTGTTTTTCTGCTCTATGTAGCAGTGCCTTTGAAAAGATTTTGCATGTTTCTGGTAGTAGTAATATAACCCTGTAGTTGTTAACACCTCTTCCCAAAAGTTGCTCAGGATTCTTGTCAGTTGACTGCTCTATCATCGGCATATTTCCGAATTTGGTTCTTCGTGATTGTAGTCAAATTTCTGGGATGGTGGTTTACAATTAAGGTGTTTTACAAAGTAGTCTGCTTAGGATCTGACTGTTCTCTACATCACTGTGGGCTACTTTTCCTTCTTGGTTTATGAAGTTTAGACTTGGTGGATCATATCTACTCAAGGTACTCCTGAATAATTTATAAAAGTCCCCGGTGTTATTTTTCTGAAAGTCCTGTTCAATCTGGATCAAGCGTTCTTTTTCCTGGGATTCCTGATGATCTTGGCAGTTCTCTTCCTTGCTTCCTAGAACTACTTTTGGTTTTCGGGTGTTTTCCAGAAACACCAATTCACCCATGCCTTTCAGTATTCTTCAATTGCCTCATCACCTTCAGATGACCATCAAGCATGTTTCCTCCTTTTTTCTGGAGGAACGCTAGTTCTTGCAGTATCAATCACAGCCTCTTTTAATTGTTGCCATCCCTGATACTGTCTTTTGTTCAACTCTTGTGAAATCTCAGCTTTTCAGTGTCAAACTTGGTCATTTGAACTGTTTTCCTGCTTTTTCAGGAGTTTGGAATGATCTTGACTTAGATCTTGGAGAGAAAATGACCCGAACCTAAGTTTGCACCCCTCATGACTTTTACATTTTGGATCTCCTTTTCTGCATTTTTTGAGACTGCTACATGATCAATCTGGAACTCTTCCAGGCTGGGGTTAGGAGATAGCCACGTTTTCTGTTTACTCGGGGGGTGTCTGAAGGCTATCAATTTCAGGACTAGATTGAAGGTCTTGATTCTATTAATCGCTCTCCATTTCGATTAATCCTTTTGTGGGCTTAATATTCTCCTATGATGTTTCTGAATCTCCCTTTTTTCCCAGCTGTGCATTAAAATCGCCAAGGAGCATCATCATATTGTTGTTTGGTAGTATGGATATTGTTTCCTCCAAATCTTCCGAGAAGTCCTCTACTTTCTCTGGGTCTGTTTTATGCCCTCATTCATGGGTGCATGTGCACTGACTAGTGTGTAGAGCTTATTTGCTCTTTTGAAGGAAAGGGTGAAAATTCTGCCATTTCTGGAAGTGAAGTCAGTTAGAATAGAATATATTTATTTATCACCTACAGGATGTCCCAATTACAAATGATGTAATAGAAAATTTTATAAAAAATGAAATAAAAAATAAAAATTATATATATATAAACATATAAATCTTCACACGTTTTCTACAGATTGAAAAAAAAAAAAAAACTACAACCTGTTTTCCAGTCATTGACCGGGTCAGGGATGTAATGAATGAAGCAGATATAGGCTGTTAGTACGATGGGGTCGCCACTCCCAAATTCTACAGATTATTTACATAGTTTACAAAATTATCACATTCCACCCTTGAGAAGAACTTTCCGAATTGCAGTGGAAGGGTGGTGAAAAATGTTGAGTGACCCTTCCAGCTGATTTATGGTCCTAAGGGCTTGCATGAACCAAGAATTTTCATGTGCAACCGTCCTACATTTGGGCTGGTGGAATGTACATTTCTGCCTTGCTCGTCTGCTTGGAACATGAAGTGGGATCAACCCCAGTATAGCCGGACAGTCTACTTTACTCTTCAAGCATTTAATCGCTAACATTGCGTTCGCACATTTTCAGCGTGTTGCCAGCATATTCATTCCAAGAATGTTTAAAAATTCTTCATACCTGCTTGAAGAGAGTGGCATGCTCAGGAATCCAAAACTAATCCACTTCATGAATCTTATCTGTACTCCCTCGAGATGGTGTATCTGGCCTTTCTGATACGGGAGCCAAACCTCACAACCAAAATCGAGACAATGTCTCACCAGGGAACAAAACAGTGTTTTGGCACATGCCATATTACTGAAATATTTACAATTCCTTTTGACAAACCCTAGGAGTCTGAAAGATTTCTTTATAATACGGTCGATATGTTTCTCAAAGGATAAGCCATTCCTGTTACTAAGAATTACACCTAGATCATTGAACTCCTCCATACAATTTAAACTTTCTCCACTGATTTTATATCTGTAAAATACAGGTGTTAATTTTCAAGTACATGACATGAAACCACACTTGAATTTATTCACTTTAAGGGACCACTTATCACACCACTCGCATATTTGCTTCAGATCCTCTTGTAGATAATCGCCATCACTGTCTTCTATGACTTTGTATAGTTTCACGTCATCAGCGTACATTCACTGCTCTGAACAACTGTAGTAATATCATTTAGATACAAAACAAACAGAAGAGGCCCTAACAGTGATCCCTGTGGGATGCCAGAAGAAAGTTGGTAGGGGTTAGAGATCAAACCCTCGGACTTGACAAAACATATTCGTTTTGTCAAATAGCTCTTTAGCCACTTGAAAATACTCTCAGACACCCCATACACTGACAACTTTCTCAACAAAGCTTTGTGTTGTAAAGAGTTGAAGGCTTTGGAGAAATCAGTATATATCACATCAACCTGTTTACCTTTGTCCAATGCATCTAAAATTGAAGATAAATAAACTGCCAAATTGGTAACAGTTGACCTGCCTTTAACGAATCCGTGCTGTGATGGGTCTATGTACTGACTAAAAGAGTCATACAGGCGATTATATATATGACTTTCTCTGCCACCTTCGATAAAAGTGAGAGCAGCACTACTGGTCTATAATTATCAACACCTTATCATCTTTGTTAAAGATAGGGATTCCACTGAGCTGGCAAACACCAACACTTAAATGATTTATTTATAATTTCACACAGTGGAATTGCCAGTTGGGAAGCACATTCACGGAGGACGATGCCAGGTATCTCGTAAGGCCCACATGATTTGTTGACATCCACCGATGACAGGATCTGTGTCACTTCTGCCACAGAAGTTTGAACAGATATTGGATCTACTGAAAATGGGGGAGAAAAGTTGCATTGCAGGGCACGGAAGGAAAATGGTATTAGGCGAAAGTTTGCGCAAATGTGTTTAGAATTTTATCTTTTTCGTGGATTTCAGTTCCGTTGATTAGCATAGTGGGAGGCAGACGGGAAGATTTTCTTTATTATTAATGAAATTCCAAAAGCGCTTAGGGCATGTAATGACGTCATCTTCTACTGACCTAATGTAGTCCCTTACTTAACACGCTGAAGTCTTTTACATTCACTTCGTAATGTGGAAAACTGCACAGTTGCACTCTTGGCCTGATCTTTTGTATTTCTTTCTCGCCCTTGCATTTTCCTTCAGTTTCTTGATTAGTTCTGAGTCGTACCAAGAGGGATATTTTCTGATGTTAATTTTTCGAAATGGTACGCTGTTTTTTATGACCTCATGTAGTAAGTCATAAAAAGTGCTCATAGCTTCATCCACAGAGTGGGACTCTTTAATCATATCTCAGGGGCACAGGAATAAAGGGTCCCTCATTAAAGAAAAATCAGCTTTCTTCCATGCAAATATGACTTTGTTTTGCGCTTTGAAGCGAAATGTCCTTGGCATAGGCAGGAAGAATTCGATGGCTTGGTAATCAGAGTGAATTACATTTTCAGTTTTGACACACTCTCCACTCCAAAGTAATTCGCTTGAGACTAAAATCAAGTCTAGAAAATTATCATTCCTAGTAGGGAAATCACAAATTTGACTGAGATCGAATTAATTAATAATTTCTAGAAATAAAAACACCTCATCGTTTCTTTGTTTGATAACGTGTTGTACTTTCAATGACTCATCAGTTTTCCAAGCTAATTGCCTCAAGCTAAAATCAACCGCACACAATAACAGTGTCCCGTGAGTTGAGAACAGATGTAATGTTTCCCAATGTTTGATGTAGGTCGCTAAGCCGGTTGTTCACTTCATCTGGAGGCAGGTAGCAGCACACAATGAAGACACCACGACCTGGTTGAGGGTGGACTTTCACCACTAGACACTCCCAATTCCCAGCAAGCTCAGGCTTCGACACTGGTCCAAGGCCAGGCTTCACAGCTAGTAAAACACCTCCACCATCCAGTTTTGAAGTGTTCATGGAATTTCTGTCCTTACGAAATACAATGTAACTGTCCGTTAATATTTCAGTATCAGCTACAGTTTTGTTAAGCCAACTTTTGCTGATACAAACACAGTCATAGTTCCCTTCACTTAGTCCAGCATTAAAGTCAGCAAGCGAGTTACGAATGCTCCTCACATTTTGATAGAAAAATGTTGGGTCCTGGGTTCAGTTGTACATCTCTGGAGAACGCTAGCATTAGGGCGGCGAGTTCATAGCTGGATACCTGCGGACGAGCCAGCCTCCCTAGGCCGCAGGCGCACCTTTCACTTCTGTGTGGCGACACCAAGTACCTCGAGAACACAAGTATTACTAACTACTGACACCTGAATATGACAAGTCACCACTCTTTTGTCTGGTTTTCCTTTCAAAATCCTATACCTTTCTGATTCAAAAGCTGACTCGTCTGAGAACGTGGTCTCCTGTAATTCTGTTATCAGGATATTTTGTTTGGACAATATTACCTTACTATTAAATTAAAGTAAGCCTTATATAGTTAAAAGAAAGTCAAGAACAACAAGAGAGTAAATACAGTACATATAAAATAGTAGAAATGACAAAGTTCAAGAAGTTAACAGGCATAATTATTTAGTAATTTAAAACATTATAAGATATGCTTGTAAACCACTTTAAAACCAATGCAATGCAATTGAATGTGAACCCCTTTATTATTAAGAGATAACAGATTCCATAGAGTCCCATAGATATAAACCATCACAGTATTTTTCTAAACAATTTGATGATGCTTGTTGTTTTAAGGGGCCTAACATCGAAGGTCATTGGCCCCCTCTAAACAATTTGAAACAAACTGTGCACATTCTGCATTGCCCTATAATCAATAAGAACTAACAAAGCGATGTATCTTTCTTACCTTTTTATCTTCATCTTTGCGGTCAAATGCACATTTCTGCTTGCACTGTTCACAGGTCACTGGAGGGCCATATTTCTTTTCTGAGTTAGTGCATCGCTGGCATTTGTTACCAATAAATGCTGCAATTATATTGCAATACTCGCATGCTGTGGGTTTCCCAAACTGTTTAACATTGGCTTCACATTTCTTGCATATGGCACTAGGACTCCCTTTGCTATAAACAAAAGTCACATACTATTTAGCTAATTAGATATTTACATAAAATAATATATACAAGATAACAAAATCCTATGCAGTTTACAATTGGATGTCTAATGCTTCTAACCAAAACTGCTTTGGGAGTGGTTTCATAAAGGTCTTCCAGAGAGCTAGGAAACAAATGCAATGGGCATTCTTACATGATGTGTCTGTTCGTCTGTTAGTCAGCCCCACAATCACATAAAGGATAATCTACACAGTCCCATTTATGCAGGGATATGGAAGATATTCCAACATCACAGCAAATTCTGTTGAGTCTAGGTTAAGGCAAGTCACATAAGATCAGGTGGTTTGATTATGGGGTCACTGATGTTTACTATGCTGCTGGGAGATGACTTTGACCACTCTTCTCTCCAGGTATTGTTGATTTTGAAGCCACTGGATGAGATCCCTGGTTCAGGGAAGCTGTTCAGTGCCCTGGTGAATGAAGAGAGCCACGTTACTGCATTCTCTGGAGCATAAATGAATAAGCCCTTGTTGCTTTCTAATGTGTGGTGGTGTGACACTGCACATCACAGGTAGCCATTGTTTGGTAAAGTTTGGTAAAGATATCAACCATTTGTGTATGTCAGCTTTTCAGGGATACACTTGTACAAACTCAACTGGAGTGTACATTGGAGCTGTTGTTCTTAGCGTATGAACATCAGCTTCCCACTACATTGCAGTAAGTTATCCAGTCATTACAATTTCTTTAAAATGGTGCCCCAGATGTTTTCTCAAGGTAGCAGCAATGAGCAAATGATCTGTCCAAGGTCACAAGATAGTGTGGTGTGCTGTTGTAGAAAAGTATTTGATTTGTCATTGTTATTTGTTTTACCTCACATGAGACCGACAGGTCATACATAGATTGATAAGACAGGGTCAGGATTAGGAAGGAAGCAACCATGACCTTAAGTAAGGTACAGCCCCAGCATTCGTCTGCTGTGAAAATAGGAAACAATGAAGATCTTTCAGGGCTGCCGACAATGGGGTTCAAACAGTACTTGATTCCTGAGCAGAACTCTGAGTTGGTAACTGGACTGTTTATTGCTTAGATGAAATGCTGAAACTTATGTTTTTAGTGGATTCGAATGGAGACTCCATTTTCTGAAGTAATCATCATCTAGCTCACTGAGATCCAGTGAGGGGATTACTTCTGCTTAATTGAAGTCTATGCTTTGGTCTGTTAAAACTAATATCATCACATAACTGAATTTTCAGAACAAAACATCTGACGGGTCATGAATGTACAGGTTAAACAGTGTAGGTACTAACACTGATACTTGCAGCAGCATGTTATTCAGCTTGTGAAATCTGCTCTTGGTGTTTCCGGTGAATATTTGGAACAGCCTGTTGCTAAGCATGTAGTCAATTAGACTTGTGATTTTAAGACAGGGTATGTGTGTTTGAGTCATCAGTCCATAGACTGGTTTGATGCAGCTCTCCATTCCACCCTATCCTGTGCTAACCTTTTCATTTCTACATAACTATTGCATCCTACATCTGCTCTAATCCGCTTGTCATAACCATACCTTGGTGTACCCCTACCGTTCTTACCACCTACACTTCCTTCAAAAACCAACTGAACAAGTCCTGGGTGTCTCAAGATGTGTCCTATCATTCTATCTCTTCTTATTGTCAAATTTAGCCAAATCGATCTCCTCTCACCAATTCGATTCAGTATCTCTTCATTCGTGATTCGATCTATCCATCTCACCTTCAGCATTCTTCTGTAACACCACATTTCAAAAGCTTCTATTCTCTTTCTTTCTGAGCTAGTTATCGTCCATGTTTCAATTCCATACAATGCCACGCTCCACACGAAAGTCTTCAAAAACATCTTTCTAATTCCGATATCAATGTTTGAAGTGAGCAAATTTCTTTTCTTAAGAAAGCTCTTCCTTGCTTGTGCTAGTCTGCATTTTATGTCCTCCTTTCTTCCGCCATAGTTAGTTATTTTACTACCCAAGTAACAATATTCCTCTACTTCCTTTTCTAATATTTCCTACATCACCTGCCTTCGTTCGACTGCACTCCATTACTTTTGTTTTGGACTTGTTTATTTTCATCTTGTACTCCTTACCCAAGACTTCATCCATACCATTCAGCAACTTCTCGAGATCTTCTGCAGTCTCAGATAAAATAACAATATCATCGGCAAATCTCAAGGTTTTGATTTCCTCTCCTTGGACTGTGATTCCCTTTCCAAATTTCTCTTTGATTTCCTTTACTGCCTATTCTATGTAAACATTGAAAAGGAGGGGAGACAAACTGCAGCCTTGCCTCACTCCTTTCTGGATTGCTGCTTCTTTTTCAAAGCCCTTGATTCTTATCACTGCAGACTGATTTTTATACAGATTGTAGATGATTCTTCGTTCTCGGTATCTGATCCCTATCATCTTCAGAATCATAAATAGCTTGGTCCAATCAACATTATCGAATGCCTTTTCTAGATCTACGAATGCCATGTACGTGGGCTTGTCCTTCTTGATTCGATCCTCTAAGATCAGACGTAAAGTCAGGATTGCTTCACGTGTTCCTACATTTCTTCTGAAGCCAAAGTAATCTTCTCCCAACTCAGCTTCAGCTTGTTTTTCCATTCTTCTGTAAATAATACGTGTTAAAATTTTGCAGGCATGAGATACTACACTAATGGTGCAGTAGTTTTCACACCTGTCAGCACCGGCTTTCTTGGGAATAGGTATAACAACATTCTGCCGAAAATCGGATGGGACTTCTCCTGTCTCATACATCTTGCACACTAAATGAAATAACCTTGCCATGCTGGTTTCTCCTAAGGCAGTCAGTAATTCAGAGGGAATTTCATCAATTCCAGGTGCCTTGTTCCTATTTAGGTCACTCACAGCTCTGTCAAACTCTGACCTCAAAATTGGGTCTCCCATTTCAACAGCATCAACAGCCTCTTCATGTTCCAGAACCAAATTATCTACATCTTTACCATGATACAACTGTTGGATAGGTTCCTGCCATCTTTCTGCTTTGTCTTCTTTCTCTAGAAGTGGCTTTCCATCTAAGCTCTTAATATTCATACACCTAGATTTCCTTTCTCCCAAGGTTTCCTTGATTTTCCTGTATGCAGCATCTACCTTCCCCAGGACCATACAGCCTTCGACATCCTTGCACTTCTCCTTCAGCCATTCTTCCTTAGCTACCTTGCACTTTCTATCCACTTCATTCTTTAATCGCCTGTATTCTTTTCTGCCCTCTTCATTTCTAGCATTCTTGTATTTTCGTCGTTCATCAATCAGGTCTAGTATCTCCTGAGTTATCCACTGATTCTTAGTTGATCTTTTCTTCCTTCCTAACATTTCTTCAGCAGCCCAACTGACTTCATTTTTCATGACTCTCCACTCTTCTTCTATAGTGTTTCCTTCAGCCTTTTCATTTAGTCCTTGTGCAACATGTTCCTTGAAACAATCCCTCACACTCTTTTCTTTCAACTTGTCTAGATCCCATCTTTTTGGATTCTTTCCTTTCTTCAATTTCTTCAACTTCAGATGGCATTTCATGACCAACAAGTTGTGGTCAGAGTCCACGTCTGCTCCTGGGAAAGTTTTGCAATCCAACACCTGGTTTCTGAATCTCTGCCTAATCATAATGAAGTCTATTTGATACCTTCCAGTGTCTCCAGGTCTCGTCCACGTATACAGCCGTCGTTTGTGGTGTTTGAACCAAGTATTGGCAAGGACTAAATTATGATCAGTGCAGAATTCAACCAGCCGACTTCCTCTTTCGTTCCTTTGTCCCAATCCAAATTCTCCTACTGTACTACCTTTTCTTCCTTGGCCTACGACTGCATTCCAGTCTCCCATCACAATTAGATTCTCATCACCTTTTACATATTGTATTAAATCTTCTATCTATAGCTTTGATTAATTTTAAGAAGATGACCTTCCCTTCATATTGTATCATAGGCTCCAGTGAGGTCAAGGAAAACAGATATTCTTCTTTCTGGATTGGAATTCATTTTCCAGATAAGAATCTGGTTGCTGCAGTCTCATTTGGGACAGAATCCAGCCTGTTCAGTAGGGGTAACATGGTTTATTGCTGGAGCGATTCTGATGAGTATAAGTCTTTCTAGGAGTTTGTAGGTAACACAGAGTACAGCTATCAGTCTGTAGCTCTGAGGCAGATTTGGATCTTTCCTTGCTTTTAAAATTGCAATGATCGTGGTCTCTTTTTTTTTTTTTTCCTTAACGGAGGAGGCAGAATGAAAGGAAACTTTCCCTTTAGGATTGTATACCAATTCCAAGTTGTTAGCATCCATCCACTTGTACAGCTCGTAACTGTTTTAATAATTTTGACTGGATCCCCATGCAGTGTTAAAAGTTGCCAATGATTACACAGTTCTCTGTAGGAAATAGATGGGTCTGGCCAGCTTATCTCCAGAGGTTTGTAGATGGTAACAGGGTGATATTTTGTCATTGATGTTTTCACGGCCCGTACTTATAGACATGTATACTGTATAGGCTTTTGGGCTTATGCCGTGTCAAGAAATCTCTATGTTTCGCAGAGAACTGTGCTCTGCGTCATCAGAAGAAAATCTTGACTGTCCACGTGAAAGGCTTCTTAAACAATGACTCTTTAAATTTAGACGTTATAATAGAAGTGGAAATAGTACGTTCATTTGTCACCAGATGGCTCCCCGGACATGGTGCAGCGCTAGCGTTCGAAGCGGAAGCTGACCGAACCATCAGGATCAGTCTAAGAGGGCCACATAACAAGTGTACATAACATATGACATTGACACAAGCCTGGAATGAAACATCTGGTGATGAGGAACGTACAAAATTTGAAAAACACCAAGACGAAATAACAATAGCGAAAGGACAGGGAAGGGAACTACCTATGTAAATCCTTAATGGCTGGCAACCAGGTATTACTTAATTGATAGCCAGTGTCCCTGTTGAAATTTTTTGGATTTCTACGTATTTCCACAGCTTCCCATGTAATCCTGGACCTGTAGTGTCCTAATTATAATATCTATTAATGATTTTATCTTAAATACAAAGGATTGCCATGTAGTGGAAAGGTGGTTTTCATTAATATACTTCTTATAGTAGCCTATTCGAAGAGCCTCCGTGGCTCAGGCAGCAGCGCGCCGACCCCTCACCGCTGGATACTGTGGTTCAAATCCCGGTCACTCCAAGTGAGATTTGTGATGGACAAAGCATAGGCGGGACAGGTTTTTCTCCACATACTCCAGTTTTCCCTGTCATCTTTCATTCCAGCAACACTCTCCAAAATAATTTGATTTCATCTGTCATGCATTAATCACTGCCCCAGAGGAGTGCGACAGTCTTCGGCAGCCGACACAATTCCTATCCTCGCCGCTAGATGGGGGCTTCATTCATTCCATTTCTGACCTGGTCGAATGACTGGAAACAGGCTGTAGATTTTCATTTCATAGTAGCCTATTCGACATATTCGTATCTTTTTGTAGCAAACTTAGAAGACTGGTTTGTTTTATCAGTGATACATTAGAGTAGAAATGAAGAAATTATGTCTTGTTTGTGATGTTATAGTACGGTAAATGACTGGGGAGTAGAGTTATGTATGTCTGTAACATGCCTTAAGTGACACGTGCTCCCCAGCTTGGGCTAAGTGATGATGGTGATCAGATGGCACCATTATGACTCTGGGGTCTCATGGCTATGGTACACTAAAGGTCACATTTAAGCTGAATAGTCATACTGAGGATGTGAAATCCTGTACAACGCTTCAACGTTTGGACATCGGTTAACAGTGTGCCAACTTAATATTGAAGGTATCAGTTGAGCCAGAAGTGAATACCTGGGAAAGATGTTGATGATGACCATCAGCTTGCAAATAGGAGAAAGATCCCTGGCTATAAGCCTTCAACAGTTGTAAATCATTCTTAAGTACAGTATTACCCCGTAAGTTAAGGAAGACATTAATGATCTATATATACTGCCTGTGACGGTTGACCAAACTATCTCTTTCATAGGCATGGAGACAAAATATCACCATGATAGTGTATAGGCTTTTGGACTTATGCCGTGTCAAGAAAATAAGGTGAAATTCTTTATGTTTCGCAGAGAACTGTGCTCTGCTTCATCAGAAGAAAATCTCGACTGTCAACGAGAAATTTTAACAATTATTTTTTATCAATGTATTATTAGACGTTTTTACATATATACTGGGATCAGGGCCCTCACCTACCCTGGATTAAGTTATTTCTAGCTGATGATGCTCAGAAAGCATGAGCAAAAATGTCCTAATTATAATATCTATTAATGATTTTATCCTAAATACAAAGGATTGTCATGTATTGGAAAGGTGGTTTTCATTAATATAATAACTTCTTATTCTGAAATCCAATATGGGTTTATAATGAGATTCATAACTTGCAATAGGCTACTATATTCATAATAAATAACATGTTAACTTAGTATAAAATATTACTTAGGAATGAATTTGGACATCAACTGATATATTTTTAACTCCATTATTAATAACAGTAGGCTAATAATGTGTTGCTGACAAAGGAAGATCTCTGATATGGCACACCATCCCTTCCTTAAATACAAATAGGGTTAAGAATTTCTCCTAATAGACAGCTCGACACTAATCAATAGGAGTGGCAAGAAAACACAGTATGTACGTCATAACGGAACCACAGTGACAGACTTACAGGTATTGAACAACTATAGTATCAGTAGAGTTGCACATCATACAAGACAGTTGCAAAGAAGTACCTGCCAGTTATGACAGCAGTAGTCCTTCATTACTGAATTTTCATGCTGTTTAGGTATTGTATCTTTAGCATGCGCACCTCAGCATACTGTAGTCTGAAGCCTCAACAAAGTGAGTAGCCTATGTCTCATTTGGTTTATGTAAGGCCAGGAAAAGTAACTGTAAACAAGAGGTAACTGTAAATATAATTTATGATATAACGTGAGATCAGAATATCTTTTAGCTGGGAGCTAGCTGGCTGGTGCAGCCCTGGCTCTTGGTATAGCATCGCTCTGACTTAACTGACTGCACAAACCAGTCAGCCAGGTGCCAATAAAATGGATGACCGGTGTGACCTTCATATCGAAGTGTCCTGAATTCTGTGCCAGCCCCAGCCAAAAAATAACCTGACCATACTGTAGTTAATATTTGTAACAGATGGTAGTAGTAAGCTCGACTGTGTAGGTGACAACCAGCTTTTCCTAAAAGTGCATCATCAAAGTTGAATACTATGAGCTATTGTTTTCCACATGTAGGAAAAAAGTGTGCAATAAAATCAGCATCTTGTTAATAAAGAATAACTGACAATAAGAAAAGGTTGCAGTATTCACTTACAATGACAATGATGATAATAATAATAATAATAATAATAATAATAATAATAATAATAATAATAATAATAATAATAATAATAATAATAATAATAACAGACTTGGTATTCTTTTGGGTTTATGCTGTGTGGAAATGTGCAAACTGCATGGAATTTGTTTTGTTTTGACAAGACTTCACTTTCTCAGAAGTGATCCATCGCTGTTCTAATAATGCCGAAAGTTTTGAATTCAGTTGACCCCTCATGAAATGCTACATTTATTGATCACCAGATAGCTATGTGCTTTTATATTCACAGATGTGCTGTGGTCCATGTTTTCAGTACCCATACATGTTTGATGAATTAAGAAAAATAAAAGTCACCAAACTTTAAGAGAAGTGGAAATATTCCATGAAAAATCAACAGCAAATGAAAGGTAAGTTAGATAATGAAGAATAGAACCGTGATGGAGAAAAAAACAAAATATAAAATCGAGGAAGGGAAGAATTTGCTTTACGTCGCACCAACACAGATAGATCTTATGGCGATGATGGGATAGGAAAGGGCTAGGAGTGGGAAGGAAGCATGGGGACAGAAAAGATGGAGTGAAGAGGTTAAGAGACAGAGAGAAATAAGTTACTGATAAAAAAAAAAAAAAAGATTAAATTGTCTGTATTTCTTGCACTAAAGCAACAGGTACTGCTTCATGAACCAAACACACTGAGTCAACCATCAGGTAGTCAGGAAATAATGAGTTCTGAGAAATGAAATGGAGATGATGGACTTCGATGTTAAATACTGTAGTTAGCAAACCAGGTCCTGCTTTATAGAAGCCATTGTCCCTTTTATTGGGATTTTTGCATATTTACTCCGTTTCCTGTGTGATCCTAGACATACCGAGCTTTATGTCGATATGAGCTTGAACATCCTGGAATATGACCTGAAGATAGGGGATGGTTCTGCTATTGCCAATTTGTTTGTCTGGTTGGGATGGATCTTTCTTTAGGGTTTCTTGATCCAAGTCCCAACATTCTGGTATGTTTACCTTGCTACAGAATTTTGCACACCACAGGATGCAATGGTGGTGATAATCTATCTTTGTTTGACCTAAATGATGCTTCAATTTTTGAGATAGCACAAAAGCTGTTTTTATATTGTGCTTGTGGAGGATCTTAGCAATTAGGATGTAAGGAGCTTCCCTCACTTCCTTTCTTCCGAGACAGTTGCTTGTTCTTCTCTCTAGGAAGCAGGAACTCTATGGAATTTGAACATTATCCTTGAAAGCAGGTTTTAGCGTGTCATTGCCTTCTGGATAGTTGATGGTTCACAAGTTTATTTTGCTCCTGTGGTGAGAGGTTGCGGCAATATACTTCCCTTTTTGTGCAGGATGGTGGCAAAAATCTACACAGAGTTAAAAATCTATATTGGTATGCTTGTGGTAGTCAAGCAAATATCTCCACTATTAGGCCTATAGCTCGTATGTAAAACTGTCTCAGATAAAATATTGGGAAATATTTCCTATTTATTATGAAAACATTTTAGATAAAACTAATATTTCTGGAAATATTTGGAAGTTTGTGAAAAATATAATAATCACGAATTATGATGCATAAAGCAAAAGGGCATAAAAAATTAAAAATTGGATACTATATTTTACGCAACTTAAAGTAGTTTTTCGGTACAACTAATATTATTGGAGAAATGCAACATTTCCTGATTTCGTCCCCTTAATCCTCTAAGCGCCAACGTCCTTTTGAAAGCCCCTTTGGTTTTCATCTGAAAAATGCCAACGTCTTTTCAAAAGGACATTCAGTATTTTGTACCATATTTAGTATGTATTGATATATAAACAAAACGAGTGTAATTAGACTTATATTTTTGGCTCATTTGGATATACATATTTATTTTAGGCACAAAATGGATGAAATTTTCAATATAGCTTCATAACAGATTGTAACATTTAATAAATATGTTCGCGATGTATAAAAAAATTTTGTTCTACCTAAATTTTATTGCTAAACTTTTGTTTTGTTTTTAATTAATATTTTTGGGTTTTGGCTGTCAAATGTTTACTAAAGGTCATAAATGAACTGAGTAAGGCTTTATTCATATAGGTAATCATATTAGTAAAAAAATAACGAAAATTTCAAGCTTCAACGTACAATAACATCTGAACTGTGAGGGATCAAACAAAAGCTTGCAAAAAACGGAAACTGGCCTTGGTGCTCAGCGGTAGGAAAACTGTAATAGCACGTGGCGCTCAAAGGGTTAATATTGCTAAACCACTATAGACTAACCATATAATGTACAGCCTAAAGCACTCTCAGGGTATCTCTGAACTTTAAATACCTGCATACAGCTGACTGTTCCCACTGTGGAATATGCAGGGATAGCTTTGGTGAAGAGGCATGTTGCAAATTCGCAGCGTAAGACAATAGTGTCTGTTGGCACCACAGGTGAGCAGGCTAGCAATAAGGCTTGTATGGAATGCTTCCATTGCCAACCTAACATCACTGTGATGGATGCTATTCAGGTTCAAGAAGACACCTTGCCTTGCTGATTCATATGCTGCATGGCTGAAATCTAACCTGAATAAAATATGTGCCCTATAAAATTGTAGGAGCACTCTGCAGTCTGCCCCTCTCCCTCCCCCTCCTGTCTAGTGCTGCTAAGAAACTTCAAAATATTCAGTTTCATCGAGCATTTCACTTTTAACTGACACACGTGTGGCTCCCATGATTATTTACTATCGAAAAGGAGCCCAAGAAATTAGTACATATCAATTAAAGGAAGAGCGACCTCCCCCCCTCCATCCTAAATAATGCTCAGGATAGGGGTGAAGAGGGCACTTCCAGCAGAAGAGAACAAGAGAGGATTTTGCAGTTGAAAACCAAAAGCCATGTTCTAAGATCCACCGTTCCACTCTCCTAATAGCTTGCTGTAATTTTTGCTTTGCGATTGCCATACTTACTAGCTATAATGCAGAGCAAAATTGTCCACATACAGCGACGGTATTACCACTGAACCAGTAGCCGCGACAATACCCTTTATGGCAATCATGAACAGAGTGACACTGAGAACCAATCCCCGTGGGACTCCATTTTCCTGAACATGATATTACGAATATGTCCTCCCTACTCGAGCATGGAATAGACAGAGGGACAAAAACTTTGCAATAAAAACCGGCAGGTTACCTAGAAATTTTCACTGATACAAGACTGAAACGATGCCACATCGCCATGGGGTGTCATAGGCCTCTTCTAAATCAAAGAAATCTGCCACCAAATGTGTTTTTCGAGAAATGCATCCTGGATAGAACTCCCCATAAGTACCAAGTGGTCAGTGGTGGAGCGGGCAGCTCGAAAACCACATTCGTAATAATAAATGCAAGAAATTTATTTTAACTTCAACCTATTCAATACAGTACAAGATGTTAACTTGTTAGTTAAACATCATTAAGATACTTGAGACATGTTTCTCCCCTTTTGTGGGGCATCATCAGTCATATCAATACTCAAAGTTCTACCAGATGTCTGATTGGAAAATTGTAAAACATGTTGCATGAGTGAATACATTAAAAAACTTTACAATGTCTTATCATTAACAAAATATCAAATTGATTAAAAATATGTTGCACTAGTGAAACATACTGGTGAATTTCCACTCAAACAAGGCTGTCATATGTGTAGTAAATGACAATAGTGATAGCCTAAAATCTTATTCGATGCTGAAGTTCGAAGACAGTTTAAAATTTATGTACAAATATTGGGAATGAATGCACTCTGCTCCAAAAACCTCTTAGCAATAAGTTAACAGCCCAACAACACTAAAGATTTTCACATACATAAGACAGCTCAACATTAATTACATCGCACAACGTTTTGACTGTCACCCAGTCAACTAATAAACCGACATCCCATACTCCAGCAACTGAAACACACCGTTAAAACTTCAAAATAACAAGTCAAATGGGAAGATATTAACGACACTTCAACCACCCTCATTCAAGCCATTAGTTCAACTGTTTCAACACAGGCTCAATTTGAATCAAATATCAACTGTTGTTTACATGCACTAGGCACTCCGTCTCATAGAAAGTGCCCAACGGAGGTGAATAGCCCATGGACACTTCAGCGAACTAATTTGTTTGGGTCTAAAATATAATTATGCAACATAGAGATCTAAGTTAAATTACGACGTAATGCAACGTTTTCACATGAGCTGGTCACAAATCACATACAAACTTTCACATCTTGATGCTAATTCCATTAGACCACATCATGAACGTAATATTAATATCAAAATTAAGTGAAATTAGCACAAATTTGGAATGCTTTTCCATCATTTCACATGTAAAATACGTGTACAGTATTTGTAATTATATGTATTCTGCATTCATTCCCAATATTTGTACGTAAAATTTACACTGTCTTCGAACTTTAGCATCGAATAAGATTTTAGGCTATCGCTATTGTCATTTACTACACATATGACAGCCTTGTTTAAGTGGAAATTCACCACCATGTTTCACTAGTGCAACATATTTTTCATCAATTTGATATTTTGTTAATGATAAGACATTGTAAAGTTTTTTAATGTATTCACTCATGCAACATGTTTTACAATTTTCCAACCAGACGTCTGGTAGAACTTTGAGGTATTGATATGACTGATGATGCCCTACAAAAGGGGCGAAACATGTCTCAAGTATTTTAATGATGTTTAACTAACACGTTAACATCTTGTACTGTATTGAATATGTTGAAGTTAAAATAAATTTCTTACATTTATTATTTTCTTCCAATACGGAAAAAATGATTTTCATTACTTGCAACCACACTGGTACTCGGACAGAAATCCTCTTTTCTCCAAGCACCACAGCAGTCGGTGATTCATCCTCCTCTCAAATAGTTTACACAGACATTTATTGAGACAAATAGGTCTGTAACTTCCTACACACTTAGGCTCTTCGTCAAGCCTGAGGAGAAAATTTACTATTCCCTCTTCTCACTGTGATGGAAACTCACCCTCTATACAGATTCCGTTCATCACCCCAAGAAAATATAAGGGGGTTATCCTTGCCGAGGCTTTTCAACATCTGGTTATGGACATTATCTGGTCCAGAAGCCGTGTTCTTATGAAGCGCCAAGGCGTTCCAGAGTTCCCACTCCATAAAGGGCAAGTTATAGTTCTCTGAAGCTTGGGTGGCAGAACTAAGATGATGACGTTCTGCCTTCCGCTTCAGAGCCAGGAACTCAGGATGGAAATCCCCTGAATCAGATATACCTGCAAAATAACTTGCTAAATGGTTAGCAACCATGGGAGGATCCATGATGATACCGTCTGCAACAGAAATTTCTGGTACTGAGGATGGTCCTTGTCCTTGTACTCCCAAAATACATTGAAGTTTAGTCCACAATTGAGATGATGGTGTATGTGATGTCATGGACGACACATTTCTTTCCCATGAAGTTTTCTTACTCTGTCAAATAAGAACCTGTGCCTTGCCACAAAATTTTTTAAATGTTACCTAGTTGGCCACAGTAGGCCGCCTACAATAGCAGTTATAGCTGTTGTGATTTCTTTGTTCCACCAACTAACAAGTTTTCGTCAAGGAATCCCAGAAAAACATGGAATGGACTCCTCAGCAGCAGCAAGAATAACTTACACGATGTAAGTTATATCATCATCTACGCTCCGCCTACACACGTCATTAGAGACAGCTAGTGATGTGAACTTCGGCCAATCAGCATGTTTAAGAATACATCAGGGAGGAGCCTCAATGGATTTCTGTTTCAACAAAGTAAGAATAATGGGGAGACGGTCACTTCACTGAGGTCATCGTGTTCAACGTCAATGCGGGGGGAGGTGCCGTGCGCCACACTGAAATCTGTTAGTTTCCCTGTAATCAAAATGCATAAATCTAGCTCTCTTACTAACTATTCCAACTCCCTTCCTCTGGGGCAAGGCATTTCAGAACCCCATAATGGGTGTTAAAATCACCCAATAACCGTAGTTATGACAGGCAACAAAACGTACCACTACCGCCTCCAGCTGAGTTCATAGTGGAACCTCTTTGCTGTAGATGTCAGAATAAATAAAAATACCAACGCCACCGAAAGCTTGGTTAGTATATCCCGGTCTGTCGAATAGTCTAAAATTTCTCAAGATTGTACGATGACCTGCTCTGAGACTTGTTTCTTGAATGAAGATTATACTCACCGCAGACTGACTGATTATGTGGTGCAGCATAAGATACCAGTCATAACCATTACAATTCTACCGTAACAGTGCCAGTGTGGACTTCTCAAAAAAGTGTTAGGTTTTAAGCGGCAAGATGCTACTTAACCTACAATGACATCTCCATCCAAAAATTAAGATAGGTGCTCGATGTGCATCAGCTCATCACTGGAGCTTCTTCAACTTTTTCGGAGTGGCAGGTAATTTCTCCTATGAGGAGAGTGTGCAGGTTTTCCAGCAGGTGTACCTATTGGTGCTGCCACAGACCTGCTGAAGAGGGGTGGAAGAATGCCTGGTAAGGGCACCCTCCTTCTGCGTTTTCTTTCTTTGTTTAGACGTGCTGAGGATGGATTCCCAGCCCCAGTCAACGATGCCACCTCTGGCGTGTCTTTTGCTGATATCTTGGGGGAGGAAGACTTGGCCTTCCGCCCTGCTGAGCTGGCTTACATTTCCCAGCTGGCACAGGCTTGTTGGAGGTCGAAGGATGGGATGACCCCACCTTCGAGCTTTTACTCTTTGCGGTGTTGCTCACAGGAGCAACTATTGCCTTGGGCGAAGCGATCTTCTCAGAAGGTGTTGCTAGAAGGAACCACGAATATGGTAAACTCTGTGCTATCATGCTGAAATCTAGTGTCTTGGCAGGAGCAATCCTCATGGAGTTAAACTTACGGCGTGCTTCCTGGTATGAAAGACCATCCACTGTTTTGATCTCCTGGAAATTCTTCTCACCGAGATGGACTGGACAATGTCTATCTCACGGATAATGAAGACCAGGGCAGTTAGTATATCTTTTGGGAGGTATAAAATGTCCCAGGCCATGAGTTTCTTTTCCACATTTACCACACATAGATTGGATCCAAGAACGAGATACCATGTGTTCGAACCTTTGACATTGATAGCACTGCACTGGAGGCAGGATGTACGGCCTCACATCGCAACGATAGGTAGTTACCTTGACTTACTCTGGTAACACTTACAGCCTGAGGGGGATGATGAAAGCACCAGTGGTAATGTCTTCACCGTTGACTTTGCGTGTAATACGCACATGTGTCCCGCCACGGTTCTTCATGTCTTCCATCAGCTCATTGTTAGCATTCAGGATCAAGTCGCGGTGGAGGATGATGCCACAAACCAGATTCAAGGTTTTGTACTCTTTCACTTTGATGGGTATTTCGCCAGAGTGGTCGCACCTGAGCAACCAAACTGCTTGGAGTGCAATGCTCGTCTTGAGGAGTAAACTACCACTGTGCATTTTCTTCAAATCCTCAAGTTCGCCACATACACCTCTGATGTGTCAACTGAACAGAATTCATTTAACCAACTTGAAGACTTGCCCATCGGTTTTGGTAGCAACCAGGAACCTAGGGAAGCTGGATCCCAAACTCTCATGCTGCGCTTGTTCCCGGGGGCTTGACCCCTGAGGGAATCGAAAGTTAAAAACTTGGGTGGAGGACCACCCTGGACAGGCTCAGAACGTTTATTCCGGGCCATGCCCGAAATCATCCTCCCCGAATGGCACCCACTCCAATAAGGGGCCTCTGTAACCGAACTAAGCAGCTAAGGCAATACCCACCTGGTCGTAGCAGGTACTGCCCGGGGTCCGAGGATGCATGATTCCTAATAAGGGCTGACGGAGGCCATGAGCACTAGGACTCCCATCCTCAAATCACCCGCAATAGCATATACAAAGTGATAAGTAGCCCTATAGATAAAAAAAGTTAATAACAATATGTTGTTCTGGGCTTTGGCTGTGCAGGGACCTGCGTTGTTAGGCAGATACTACTGCTGAGTACATGGCGTTCCCACTTGACAGGCTGGGGATACTGTCTAGGCTTTCAGTGTAATCGCACACGTAAGAGGTCCCCCCAAGTAGTATGCTCATCAAATACTGATTAGGTCTACAACCTACCCTCAAGAAAATAGAAAATAAAGACAGTACCGATGGTCACATGACCCTTTTAGTCACCTGTGTATGTATTCAGACCCCATCTACATGGGGTAAATTCATGGTCTCATATCCACAATCCATCTCCGTGCCTAGGTCGTCCCCTTTAGTCGCCTGTTATGACAGGCAAGGGACATCAAGGGTGTATTTTTTGTCTGTGTCTCCCACCCATAGGGGATGCATATACTTGGAGCAGATATGTCTTATTCGCCTCTCAAACTATGCCTTGCTACGACATTCTGAAACTGATTTTCTTCGCCTCCTCCATATACTCCTACTGATCATTTCTACTCAGTTTAATGCATCCTGTCCTCCACTGCAGAAAACAACCTGCACCCTTTTTTAAGTTTTATTTTCACTCTTCCTCCCCATTTTGTTTCACTAAGACCAAAAATGGCTGTCCTTCTCTTTCATGAACTATATCAGCTCTTCTGTCTTTGTCAGGGGTTATGATTTTGACTGTCCTGATTTGGACATATTTTGATATCCACTTCTCACAGCTCCATAAGTACCTGAAGAACTAGCATTTTCTGAGGCCTCACCATATCTGCAAGCATTTTAGGCATTTATTACAATGGGTTAGACACTCCCAACAGGCATTTTTAGATCTGCTGCCAGCAAGTGATGAGGCTCCTCCTAATATGGAGTACAGGTGTTTTCTGCACCCCCCCTTAATCCGGGGACAGATGCTGCCTGATGAGTTCCAGTGTAATTCAGTGTAGACTGATTTGAAATCTACAATCTACTGAAAATAAGAGTTTGAAAATAAGCATTACCGGTACATTGTTGTCAGCAATACCAAAATATATATTTAAAAAAAAAAAAAAACCAACATTGCACATTATTTTTAATGTTATTGGCTTTACGTCCTACTAACTACGTTTTCGGTTTTTTGGAGACGCTGAGGTGCTGGAATGTTGTCCCGCAGGAGTTCTTTTATGTGCCAGTAAATCTACCGACACAAGGATGACGTTTTTGAGCATCTTCAAATACCACCGGACTGAGCCAGGATCGAACCTACCATGTTGGGGTCAGAAGGCTGGCACCCCAACCGTCTGAGCCACTCAGAACGGCCAATGGACATTTTGATTGATACATTGATCTGAAAATGTGATAAAAATAAGTTGTTTTATACAATGTTTCATAATTAGTGATGTACTAAGCAATTTTTTAAATACAGAGTTTATATAGGATATAAGATTTCGCCGTTATATCCAATACTTCGTTAAAAGTGATGTTGCAATAAATGGTTTCGACTGTATTTAGGTATTACCTAGACTGTAGTACCATTTTCCCCAACCTTGTATATATGTTAGGTCCTCAGCCCTAAGACTGGTTGGATCCTCAACAGCTCCGCCATCAGCTGTCGTATACACAAGCAATGTCCAACTCCTTGGCTGAATGGTCAGCATACTGGCCTTTGGTTCAGAGGGTCCCGGGTTTGATTCCTGGCCGGGTCGGGGATTTTAACCTTCATTGGTTAATTTTAATGGCCCAGGGGCTGGGTGTTTGTGCTGTCCCCAACATCCCTGCAACTCACACACCATACATAACACTATCCTCCACTACAATAACATGCAGTTTCCTACACACGGCAAATGCCGTCCACCCTCATCGGAGGGCGTGCATTTCAAGGGCTGCACTCGGCTAGAAATAGCCATTAGTAAGATTCTATTAGAATAAAATTTATTGTAACCACCTATTCAATACAATTCACCTTTTGTGGTGATTAAATTCTAAGTTATTTGTATAATTTAAAAACAGAACTAAAATATATAAGACAATTAGCTCATTACAATGGTTTTAAAATAAGTATGGTCAATCGATTAATTAATAAAATTAAAATTAAACTATCCTCCAATTTAGTACCAGATGAATCTAAGAAAAAATAATTACACCACATTTACATATAACAACCCGGCTATTCACCAGATCACTAATGTTCTAAAAAAACATAACGTCAATATAGATTTCAGGACAGTAAATAATATTGCAAGAGACAATTCTCATGGTTGGTCCGTATTGAAACTGACTATAAGCAAATTATCCACTCCGACTCATCGGGTACTCCTAGGAAACAGATTAGTTGACAGGGCATAGTTTTTGCCGTGGGACTCTCCACTATTCGTCCTCCACCCCAGCCCCCGACCCCGCTGAAAAAGAAGAAGAGTGTTCACGGATCACGGCTGTCTGCGGTTTAGTCATTCCAGCTCTGGAACTTTGGACTGTTAGATCGGCAGTGTAGAACTGTTTGTTAAAAGTGAGAAAATGTTTGGTTTTTCATTTGATCGAGTATTTCATATTCAATCACAGGACATGTGCACAAATTTCTACATCAGAATACAGGAAATTAAAGAAGGGGGGAAGAACGTGGACTTGCTGGCAATGCGAAATGCCGCCACTAACGAACTCTTTCTTTTCCAATACCAGTGACGTTACCTGTGACTCTGTAAATAGCTACAACTGTAAATATGTAAATAATAATCTAACTCTCTTTGCGTTTAATGCACGCAGCATTTTACGTCCAGGTAGAAAAGAATATATTCTCGCTTCGCTCTCAAGCCTAGATCCCTCTATTGTGTGTATCAGTGAAACATGGCTTTCAGACACAATTAATGACTCAGAAGTGCTACCAGATTCTTTTGTCTTGTTCCGTAAGGAGCGGATCCTAACCACAGGAGGCGGAGTACTTACTGCTGCAAAACCAGAGTGTAATCCAACTAGACGTCCCGAGTTGGAGAAGACAGCTGAAGCTGTGTGGGTGGAAATTACGTGTGGTAATAATAAATTCCTCATCGGATCAGTGTATCGTACACCAAAGTCCTCGTAAACAATGAACAATGCATTGCTCTCCTCTCTGGAGCGTGTGCAACAAGTGCAGAATAATTACGATGCAAGTTATACTGCCGGTGACTTCAATCTTGAAATTACTTGGTCTAGAAATGTCGCCCCAGTACCAAACAATCCTCTTGCTAATAGTTTTCTCTCCACCTTCTACGACATTTTTCTACATCAGTTAGTGTTCGAAGCGACTCGTATTACTAAAAATTCCCGTTCCAAACTAGATCTGTTCCTTACTAACTCTCCATCATCCGTCCAGTCCCTGGACGTAATACCTGGATTTTGTGATCACCAAGCTATAATTACAACTTTGACCTACAGAAAACCCTCCCCAAAACTCCACTCCAGAACAATATATAATTTTTCCCGCACTAACTGGAACGATCTTTCCTCTCTTCTATCAAAAAATCTTCCTGTTCCCCTCGCGTCCTTCACCAGGGATATAAATATCAACGAGATCTGGGAAAACTGGAAAAAAGTATTTTTTGAATGTGTCGATCAAGTTGTGCCGAACGTTTCCATCTCTGATAAGCGAAAAACGCCATGGATCACTAAAGAGATAACATCGGGTATTCAAAAGAGAAATTGTTTATACAGGAAACGGAAGGAAAACCCAATTGACGGTAGGTGGGAGAAGTACAGATTGGCTAGGAACAAACTCAAATCACTAATCCGTGATGCCTACAGTTCATATATCCACAGCCTTAGTTCCAATAATAAAGAGCTATGGACTTTCATCAGAAACAAAAGCAGCAACAGTCTTCAAGTACAACGGACTATCAGTTTCCTCTCCCCAAGAAATAGCAGACACATTTAGCAGTAAATTTAAAAATAACTTCACCACTGCTGACAAGGATGAAGACATGTTCACTACAAGGACAACCCCCCCCCCCCCCGTTTCCGCCCCCTAACTAGCTTGTACTTCACTACTAATGAGGTCGCAACAAGTCTTCGGATAACTAGACCTCATGCTGGGAACGGGCCGGATAACGTGCCGGCTAGAATTCTCCACCACTGTGCAGAAGCATTAGCACCTTCTCTTTGTGCAATATTTAACATCTCAATGAACAGTGGGACTGTTCCAGAAGAATGGAAGAAAGCAAATGTATTCAAAGACGGTGACAGGGAAAATGTAGACAACTACTGCCCAGTCTCTATTACATCTGGTTTATGTAAATGTATGGAACGCCTAATTGTTAAACATGTGCTGGATTTTCTGAATGAGGGAAACCTGTTGAATAACAACCAACATGGATTCCTTCCTGGGAAATCCTGTACTACACTTTTAACAACAGTAATTGATGAGTGGCAACATTCCCTGGACCAGTCTAATATATCCCAAGTGGACTGCGTAACTCTCGACTGGAGTAAGGTCTTTGATCAGGTACCTCATTCAAGGCAAACTGCAGGCATGGTTTCGATCATTCCTGGTAGGTCGGATGCAGAGCGTTGTGTTCAGTGGGGCCAGGTCAGAACAAACTTTAGTCACCTCGGGTGTGATTCAAGGTAGTGTGATAGGACCGCTGCTGTACACGATATTTACGCTGGATCTGCCAGGTTGTGTATCGTCTTCTATGGCACAGTATGCTGATGACACCATCATTTACAGAGCCATTCGCAATGAGAACGACGTAAATAAGTTACAGTCAGATCTGGATAGTGTGGCTCTGTGGTGCAAAATGTATATAAATGTACAGAAATGTAAATATAAACGCTTAACTTGAGCAAGATCACAGTTACAACACTAAATTTCACTGTGTGGTAAAAACCTGATGCCCTGCACTTCAATAAAATGCTTGGCATTCACATTTGCAGCAATTTAAAATGGAACAAACATGTAGAGGAAATAAGGTGCAAAGCATACAGAATCCTGGGATTCATCCGCAGATCTCTACTAGGAGCCAGGAAAAAAGCAGTCCAGACAGCCTATTTGTCATTAGTATGGCCAATACTGTTGTACAGGCTTCCTTCCTGGCACCCTACTACAGTGGAGAACATGATGAAACTAGAGGGAGTTCAATGCCGAGCAGAACGACTAATTACTCAACACGGTCATTTAAATACAGCCAGGTCACTGCCCCCCATAACAACCCTCTGTAAACAAATAGATATTGCTTTCCTGAGAAAATCCCTCGCAGGTAACATTCATATAAACCCTTTCAACCGCTTACAGCTGAACTATCGTTCTGCTCAAAGAGGTCGAGGTGTGTCCCTTTTCCCTCCATTTGCAAGAACAGTATCATATCAAAGTGGCTTCTTTAATCGTTCTGCTCGGCTGTGGAATGAACTCCCACCTCAGATAAAAGAACTTTTTTTTTTTTTGCTAGGGGCTTTCCGTCGCACCGACACAGATAGGTCCTATGGCGACGATGGGATAGGAATGGCCTAGGAGTTGGAAGGAAGCGGCCGTGGCCTTAATTAAGGTACAGCCCCAGCATTTGCCTGGTGTGAAAATGGGAAACCACGGAAAACCATCTTCAGGGCTGCCGACAGTGGGATTCGAACCCCCTATCTCCCGGATGCAAGATAAAAGAACTACTTCCAGAGAAATTTTGTAAAGAGGTAAAAAGGATGTATATATAATGAAACCTTCTGTACATAAGATAATTTTTCTACTGTGTGAATGTTCAGTATGAGTAGGAGGACGGATGAAAGTTTATGGGATCCTGAGTGAGTGAGACTGTATGTGGATAGGAGTAGCCAGCCTAGCTAAGGTATAAGTGTGAGAGAGAGGGAGAGAGAGAGAGAGAGAGAGAGAGAGAGAGAGAGAGAGTGTGTGTGTCGAATTACTTGAATGTTGAACAGGTTTTGCGAGTATTATGTAAATATGCCTTGTAAATACGTAACTGTAAATAAGCACACTATGTAGAATGTAATTGTATATTTGAATATTGTAATTTTAAGTGGTGATGGAGGCACTTTTGTGTATGTTGGGCTATGCCCTTTCTCCGTCCACCATCCATAAATTGTACCTACAATTCATTTCAGTTGGGAAGACCACTAAGACAGTCTTTCTGATGATGTAAAAAGACAGGTGGAGAGTGAGTGTCTGCCATTATAATGAAAACTCCCCAACGTGATTGTGACTGATGGTAGGCAAGTGGGCCTATTGCCTACCATTACAAAAAATTACCTAACCCAGTCTTCATATGAGAAAAGACGTTTGGTGACTTCCCCGTCGCGTTTCTAGGGTAATGTTAAGAGCTATGCAATTTAATACAATCTTGGTCACAACGTGTACACTACCTAACCGAGAATTCTGTATACAATGTAGAATTCTGTAGTGAAGCACGGGTACATCAGCTAGTCTTACTTATTATCTTCAATACGGAACAAACATGAGGTTACTTAGAAATAGCCACACAAAATTATTTATTATTTACACCAGCAATGCAAATTATTGGCCTGTCCACTAGCAGGATTGAAGACGGCTGGTTTGAAACCAACTGAAACATGAAGGTGACCAGATATACAACAAATTCCCATTTTCCTTCAGCAATATAAGCTACTCAGAGACTGCTTCTGCAACTAATATCACTGCCAAGATATGCAATGGTGAGCAACAAACACAACAAGTCAGAAATATATCATGTTTGTATTTTCTGAGATGGCCGCTTTTGCAACTAGGCGACTCACAGGTAAGATGTGTTTGTTTAATGTGCCATCGAGTATGTAGGCCACTTGGTCTGCAGATGCAAAGAATGCTTGTTCAAACTGGGTGGTTGTTAAGGAATTTAGATAAGCGTCAGCCTTTAACACAGTGATATTCCTATTTACTGAAGGTAAGTTGTCAGTAAGATACAGCAGGGTAAGGAGTTAAGAGGAAAAAAAAAAAAAAAAAAAAAAAGGCAAAATGGTTCAAAAATGAGAAAAGAAAAGAGTATGGTTAAGGCATTGTTTTTAATGTCTGGCTTCATTTGAAAGTATGATGCGACATTATAACTGTGCCCATAAAGTCTGAACTTGCACCATATACTTTCAGGATGACTCCGAAGTTGTAATAGCAAAAGTGAAGTTTTTGATGAAAATGTCAACAATATTTCCAAAATTAAACACTGTGCATCTTTCACTTAGGGGATATTTAGCATGCAAAAAATTTGGATAAAATCCACATACACCAGAAAAACTTCTAAGCAATACCTATAGAAAATTACAATCAGTGCATAATGTGGTGATTAAATTACATAACAAGGAGGCAAAAATATCTGGGCAATGAAGGCAGGTAGGCTTCAGATACGTGATTAAATTCTGTGAAAATTTTGCTAAATTTATAGGATTAAGCCAATTGAATGAGTGGATGACTGCATGAATTGGTAAATGGATGATTTCATGGATGAATTGTGGTCATGCGTGCATGAATAGCCACGGATAGCCACTAACTGGTGAATGACTGATTGACTAGGTGACTTAATTGAACATTCCATTATAAATGAAATAGTGATTGCATGAATGAATGAATAAATAAATAAATAAATGAATGATTGCATGAATGAATGGACTGGACTCCAAGTCCTCCCTCCCAATCACGGATAGCCACCAAATGTGGAGAGGGTTTCATGAATTATCAATACTTTACTTCTCGCAACCCAGCACTCGCTACATTCAGCTGAGCGCGGAATGACTGTCGTTTGCTTACATGGTCACGGTCATCAACTGGTGCTCAGTGCTACCAACCTTTGTACTTGGGAACTAATGAGTGAGGTGCTTCCATAGCAGGTGGTGGTGATTATTGTTATACGACTGGTCTGGACTGCTCCTTGCCGTGCGGACGGTTAGGATAGGATCTGGACAAGACCGTTGGTCTGGGCGGTTAGAAGCCGTAAAGCAGCCCTAGGCCTCTAGTTTCGGGTGGAAACACGATTGGTCTGGACTGGTTCTTTTCGTGCGGATGGTTAGGATAGGAGCTGGGCAAGACCATTGGTCTGGACTGGTTCTTGCTGTGCAGATGGTTAGGATAGGATCTGGACAAGACCACTGGTCTGGACGGTTAGAAGCTGTGAAGCGGCCCTAGGCCTCTAGTTTCGTGTGGTAACACGATTGGTCTGGATTGGTTCTTGCCGTGCGGGCGGTTAGGATAGGATCTGGACAAGACCATTGGTCTTGACCGGTTCTGGCCGTGCGGACGGTTAGGATAGGATTTGGACAAGACCATTGGTCTGGACAGTTAGAAGCCACAAAGTGGCCCCAGGCCTCTAGTTTTGTATTTCACATTGTTTCCTTTACATGGTGTTTGTGCTTTTATTGGTAACGCAATGTCTTTATCAGCAATGGTGGCAATGACGTCACATTCTGGTCACGTTGACCAATAAGAATGCAGGTAGCTACTTTAGCCATGGACGATGGGGGCTGCTGCTCTTTATTAGGTTATATAAGTAAATATACTTCTGGGGGCGGGATGGTGGGTTCCTAGACATCGCAATGAACACATCTCTCCTCTAAAAGGAATTCCACGTAAGATTTGCATTACTTCCACTTCCTTATAATGTTATAAACATTGGGCTGTGGGATGTAAAGTTTTACCCCTTGATGCTTCCATGATTGAACTGTGTTCATGCCTGAATGAATTGATGTATAATGTACAACTTTACGGTATAATTTTTCCTTCCGCAGCCCTGAGTTTATAACATTATAAGGAAGCTAAAATAATGCAAATCTTACTTGGAATACCTTGTAGAGGAGAGATGTGTTCATTGCGATGTCTAGGAACCCACCGACCTGCCCCCAGAAGTACATTTACTTTTATAACCTAATAAGAGCAGCAGCCGCCATCGGCCATGTCTAGAGTAACTACTCGCATTCTCAATGGTCAACGTGAACGGAATGCGACGTCATTTCCATCAATGCTGATAGATGCATTGTGCTACCAACCCCGGCTGAATAAAAGCACAAAGAAAAAACACCATGTAAAGGAAACAATGTGAAATACACAACAGCAGTATTTTAATTTAATACTTACATTAATGTAGAGGCGGATTCAGGGCTGCGGCAGCTTTGAGGAATTTTACCAATCGTGTTTACTCACGATACTAGGTGCCTAAGGCCGCTTTGTGGCTTCTAACCGTCCAGACCAATGGTCCTGTCCACGGCAAGAATCCTAAACGTCCAGAACAATGGTCTTGTCCAAGGCAAGAATCCTAACCGCCCAGACCAATCGTGTTTCCTCACAAAACTAGGTGCCTAAGGCCGTTTCGCGGCTTCTAAATGTCTAGACCAATGGTTTTGTCCACGGCAAGAATCCTAACTGTCCAGACCAATGGTCTAGTCCACGGCAAGAATCCTAACCGTCCAGACCAATGGTCTTGTCCACGGCAAGAATCCTAACTGTCCAGACCAATCGTCTTGTCCACGGCAAGAATCCTAACCATCCAGACCAATCGTGTTTCCTCACAAAACTAGGTGCCTAAGGCCGCTTTGCGGCTTCTAACTGTCCAGACCAATGGTTTTGTCCACAGCAAGAATCCTAACCGTCCAGACCAATCGTCTTCCATCCAGACCAATCGTGTTTCCTCACGACACCAAGTGCCTACGATCACTTCGCGGCTTCTAACCGTCCAGACCAATGGTCTTGTCCACAGCAAGAATCCCAACTGTCCAGACCAATGGTCTTGTCCACGGCAAGAATCCTAACCATCCAGACCAATCGTGTTTCCGCACGAAACTAGGTGCCTAAGGCCGCTTTGCGGCTTCTAACTGTCTAGACCAATGGTCTTGTCCATGGCAAGAATTCTAACCGTCTAGACCAATCGTCTTGTCCACGGCAAGAATAATAATCATCTTAAACAATAATCACCATAACAATAAGTACCACTCATTAGTTCCTAAGTACAGAGGTTGGCAGCCCTGACCGCCTCTCGACAACATTCTACCCGAGCGTGTCAACAAACGACTGTCGTACAGCGCGCAGCTGAATGTAGCGAGTGCTGGGCTGCGGAAAGTAAAATTATAATCAACTTTACTAATGAGAACTGTACAAAAGAAATTCCCTGCATAAAAAGATGAAACATCAAATTACATCTGCAGTATTTAAAAGTTTCATTCTCATTCATTTGTATTAAATCTTCGGGATTCTAGGCTCATCAAATCAAGGCAGAAAAATGCCGGAATTTGAGCCATGGGCTATAGGTAGCTTGCAAGTGTACTCACTTAGTTTGTTGAAATTCCGAGCGGCAGTATGTACACTTTACTACGGGAAACGTCCCACGACATTCCTGCAACCAAAGACGAAGTGAATAAATGAACATCATACCGAATTACATTCCAGGTTATGGTCGGCACAAAATAATCTGTTCATGACGGAGTAATTAAGCGTTATTACAAATGTATTACTGTAAAGCAAAAATACATTAAAATATTCATATAAATTATACGATAACACTACTTCAAGTAAAATTCGACAAGGTTCATTCAAAATTGTTTCCAATTTCTAACCTCTACAAGGGTTGTCAAGAAAAGAAAATGATTACCTTGCACAATTGTTGCCCTTGCGATAATTCTTCGAAAGGATGTCTCGAAAAACAACTGGAACACGCAAATAACGCTGGCATTTCCATTATATAACTCTGATAAAACCTAAAATTAGTCGGTATACAGCTTTATACAAGATGTAAACATCCGGACCTAGCATCCATGATCACTTTGACGTCACTTACCGTACGGTTTTCCTGACGGCTTTTGTTTGTCTCAAGAAGTCACGTGATTGGCGTGTATTATTTGAATGCGTTTGATTTGCGTTTGATCACGTTTGAAATATGCCGTAACAAACCGCGTCACTTTTAATATTATGTATTTCTCAACGTTCACGGCAATTACTGAATTGAATAGGATCCCTAACACACGACAGGCTAAATCTCTTATTTAATAGAAGTAATTCATTCTCCATGGTTTCCCTGACTTCGGCATGTCCTTTTGCTTCAACTAATTTTATAATTTATGTATGGAGTCTGTAAGTTGCATTTTTGTAATATCATAAATGAAAAGTGCCATACTTTAGATTAATTTTAATATAGATGTTATTTCCTATTTCAGTTTAGAAATTGAATGTACCTCCATGCCTTATCCTGTAATTAGTCGTAATGTCATCCGTAAAAGATGAAACTGTCTATCTTAGCCTGGATGATATTGGACCATCTGGCCTGAGCACGGAGGTCAGCAGGAAGGGAGGTAAGCATAATTGGTGGGGTGTGGTATATTCAGGAGAACTTATTCACTCATTTTACTACAGCTTGAAAAATGTGTATTACATCTCGGCCTGTGTGTTACTTTCGAGTTGGCTGCGCGGTTCGAGGCGTATGGTAGTTAACTTGCTTTCAGGAGATAAAGAGTTCGAATCGAAATGTCGGCAGTCCTGAAAATGGTTTTCTTTGATTTCCCATTTTTACACCAGGCAAATTATGTACCTTAATTAAGGCCTTTGGGTTGCGCTCCAAGGAGTGGAATTGCCAGCAGTACCGGTACCCAAATTCAAGTACCTGGGATTATGAGCTGGAGGATGAAATACAACACACGTTCAACTGGAAAAAGATAAGCGAAGTACTCTGTGACAGGAAGACAATGTTACCAACAGTAGAATAGCATTTACCCACTAAACGGCTGCTTGAAAACCACTAGCCCCACCCATTCCGTAAGCTTTGTAGAGTTACAAAAATGCTGTATCAAGACGAAATTTAAGTATATCCTTGTAGTTCAAATTACCGGTATTCAAAATATATTTTAAGGTGAACTCATTTATCTAATAGTTCGCGATCAATGATGTGTTTTCCTAACACTTCGATATAAGGCACAGAGGAAGAAGCAGGAGTAGAAACAGATGTTGCTTGTTTTCACAGTCTCTACTTGTAATATTTTGGTAGCTCATTTGGGAGCATTGTTTGTTCTCATTCCTGCCCAAATTGACAAAAGCAAATTTATCACTTCAGGTCTACTGCTATTGTTGGCTTTAGTTTTAATAATGTTCTACTGATTAAAAACTCTCCCCAATTTCGCATTTGACCATGGCAAATGTTGCCAGGTCTTGAAATGGATTGGTGTAACTTGTATCGTTGTACAGTATTTCATCAGTTTACACCAGAAATTAATTGTGTTCATGGTTTGAGACAATTTTTCCAACTGATATACTAATCTTTGCGCTGGTGTCCAAGTTACTTCATTCAAGAAGGGAAATCAGTGACTCTAAAACAACCTTACATGTATTTGTTACGTGAAGAAGGGACACTTCACTACGAAAGACAAACACACAGAAGTGTTCCTGCTTCCGTATTTTTAAGAGAATCCCCCTACATCTCAGCTTCGCCTACAGTTTAGGTCTTCCACAGCTCGCCTTTTGATGGCATCAGGACTGTCAATGCCAAGAACTAAAATTTTAACTAGGCCCTATTACATTAACCCCCTGTAGGTGGGGGCAGTAGAATAACACCCACATTGTTCCCTGCTTGTCGTAAGAGGCAACTAAAAGGGGCCTCAGGGCTCTCAACTTGGGAGCGTGGGTTTAACAGCCATGGGGCCCTGAGCTGAGTCCTGGCATTGGTTCCACTTACCTGTGGCAGGCCCTTCACTCTCATCTATCCTAACCAACCTCCCTTGGTCAACTCTTGTTCTTTTCCGACCCTGATGGTATTAGGCTGCGAGGAAGGGAGTCCTTCATTTTCTCGTCTTTTGAGGCCCTTGTCTTCCTTCAATACCTTTATTTTTTGAAGTGTTGGATCCGTTCCATTTTTCTCTCTGATTAATGTTACCGTATATAGAGGATGGTTGCCTAGTTGTACTTCGTCTTCAGTAATCACCACCACCTATTACATTATTACACTCTCTATCACATTGCAAGGCCAATGACCTAGATGTTAGGTCCCTTTAAACTACAAGCATCATCATCGTCATCATCATTATATTGATAAAACTTCAATTGTAAACCACAAAAATATATCCACTGAGGTAAGCATGAAAAAGATTAGATTTCCTACTGAACACAGTGTGCTTAAAGTTGTCCGTTGATGAGGATTTAAAAAAATACCTACATTTAGTGGGAAAACCACTGTGTTGACAACACTGCAGACTGAAAGGGGTAGTGTGCAAATCAGCAACATCCAGCCATGATGTATACTGTGGAAACGTGGCCCCTTACTAAGGCCCAGGAAAAGATACTAGAAGTGGCAGAAATATGGATGTTACATTGGATTTGTGGGGTCACAAGAGAGGATGATACAAGAAATGAATGTAGAGGCACTGTAAAAGTGGGATGTCTAGGGAAGGAAATTCAGGAAAGGCGGCTACGATGGTATGGTCACGTGCAGAGACGAGACGAGGAGCATGTGGAGAAACGCTCCAAAACTTAGTGGTAAAAAAAAAAAAAAAAGCGTAGCTTGAATGAGTGACGTGTCTCAGCGGATGCAATTATATATCATTCATAGTGAATGTGGTTCATCTAGATTAATACAGTGAGTGATTTATGAATATAAAGTGCCAGTTTCCTACATTATAATCTTGTCGTAGTGGTTTGTAGAGCAAGAAAGAATTCCTAGAAGGAAATACGGTACTATCTTTCCTTATCTTGATATTTTTCCATACTGAATAACAGCGCAGACTATTTCTTCAAAGAATAAACAGAACACGTAATTGCCTGTTCACTGTCATCTTTGTCAGGATCAGGAAATTTAGCGCATCAGAATAATAGCACAGAGATATACTGTGACGTCTTTCCAAAGACACTAAAGAGGTTAGACATGACCAAGGACGATAAACAACCAATCACGCCAACCAGCGATAGCTCCAACAAGCAAGATATATGTCCCGTCTGTGACAAGAAAGTAAGTGAAAATGACACAGCCATATCGTGCGACGGCCTATGTCAAAGATGGCACCACCTAGCATGCACGGAACTACAACAGGTACAATTCAACGCTCTGAGATCGACAAGCAAAAAGAAATCAAAACTTCTATGGATGTGCTATAACTGCGAACAAGACTTCACTTTATATAAAGCAGGAAATAGTATGCGAAAAGAACTGGAAGACATGCGAACTGATTTTAATAAGAAACTGGGAGACATGATAGAGGCTCTTGAAAAAATGGCAGAGGAGTGTCATATGCAAAACTTAGTACGCAACACTTTCATAATGGAACCTGACAAAATTCGGGAAACAAATGCAACCAACTACAAAATAAGAGACAAAACATTACCAAGAGTACAACCACTCACCCGAGAATCTGAAGACTTGGCCATTAGACGAGGGAAAGATACTTTAAGAGAAGAAGTTACGCAAGAAGAACCCATCTTAGAAGAGTCAACCGAGAATAGTCATCAAAACACAGAATCCTCCAGACAGGACATACGAAATTCAGAATTAATTAAAGAATACAAGGAGGAGAATGTGAATTTCGATAGTTTTACCCAAGGAGAACGGAGAGGTCAAAGAAGACGGCAGCTAATTATAATAGGGTCTTCAGTTGAAGGAAACGACTCCATTCAAGCAGGAGAAAGAATGGCATGGCTCTATGTCGGAAGACTAGCAAGACAAGTCACAACTGAAAAACTCCAAAGATACCTTAACAAAAAAGGAATAGAAAATAATATAGAATGTGAAGAACTGATCACTAGAGGATTAAATAAAGCTTTCAAGATAGGTTTCCCGATGGCACACCTCAGGGAAACTGAAAGAGCAGATTTCTGGCCTCAAGGAGTGGTAGTAAGACCTTTTCGTTTCTCACGCCGCTATTCAAACGGACAGAACAAGGGTGTCAACCTGAACTCACATATGTAAAGAAAACACGCCAAAGAACATAAAGAGAACAATTCATGAACGTATAACGAATCTCCAAAAAGAGTCGGTGAGAATATTATTATGGAACTCTGAAGGAATTAGAAACGCCGTCCAACTCGTCCCAGGAGACCTCTTACAGACATACGACGTAGTGATTCTAACTGAAACTTTCCTCACATCAGAATGGAGCCACGGAAAGTTTTATTCTGTACACTCTTTTGCAAAACAAGGCGATCGAGGAAGGCCAAAAGGCGGCATAACTGTTCTTCTAAAACCCAAACTAGCTCCCTTTAAAGTGATTCTAAGAACAAACAATATTTTAGCTGTAGAAACAAAGTCATGCAAAATTATAGGTGCATATTTTCAACCAGAATATAAAGAAGAGGATATAATAGATGAACTAGCAACCGCCTTCTATATGTTATCCAGTACGGACACAGTCATACTAGCCGGAGATCTGAACTGCAGAATCGATTTAATGCAAACAAAATCAGAAGCGGTAATAAATTATATAAATGCGGAAGGACTAACTTTAATTAATGAACGCAGCGAAAAAACTTATATTGGAGTAAACGGCACTAGTACAATAGATCTGGTCTTTAGCAACGCAAGTATAGCTCAGCAAAACATCATCACGAATGTAGTTGCGAGAAAACATCTGCCTGTGGATACTACTATAAATCTGCCAGGCATTCACCAAGCGAATGTCCAAATGGATAAGACGAAATTCAGCAGAAGAATAGACACGGATTCAATTGTCCTCATCGACACGCGCTATATACAGCAGGAAATACGGATGGGGAAGTTGGTCTCAGCAGTAGCAAAAGTGGAAAAGCTCATCAAAGATAACACTGTAGACATTTCTCGACGAAAACAGACGAAAAATCCGTGGTTCAATAAAAAATGCATCCAAGCAAAGAAAGAGGCCTTAACAGCGCTACATAGAGCTATAAAACAACCCAATGCTATTCATTTACAGCATTACAACGATGCCAGGAAACAATACAGAGAAAACGTGAAAAGGGCAAAAGAAGATTTAAAAAAACGCGAAGAACAGAAGATGATAGAAGAAGCAACAGAGAAGTGGTACAAGGTACTTAACACAAAACAGCCTCATTTCTCGAAAGATATACCAATGAATATATGGGAAGACCATTTTAAAAAAGTCCTTCAAGCACGTGAAACACGGCCAAAAGCGATAAATGATATGGAAATGCATTTTGAACCTTTCACTCGAACAGAAATAGATAAAGCAATTAAGAACACTCAGAACAATAAAGCCTGTGGACCAGATGGAATTTACTATGAACATATAAAAAGCACGGCACCATACTTTTTAGACTTATGGAAGGACATCTTTAACGAATGCCTGAAACAAGGTACAGTGCCAAAAATCTGGCGGCAAGCCACACTGAAGCTGTTGTGTAAAGGTAAAGGAGATATTAAAGATCCGAATGCATACAGGGGCATAGCATTAGATTGTACAGCCTTCAAAATCCTAACGGGTCTCCTGAATAACCGCCTATACAAAATGATAGAGGAATTCATCCCTGAAGAGCAGTTCGGTTTTACCAAGGGAAAATCGACTTTACACGCTGTGAAATGTCTTATGGACAAAATTGAGGAAGCCTTGAGGAATCCGAGAGGAAAGCTCCATGTGACTTTTGTGGACTATACCAAGGCATTTGACCTCATAAGCAGATCCATAATAATAGGAAAGCTGGTAGGGTACATAGGGGAAAATTACATCACAAGAATTATTAGGAATATTCTTGGGGATAACCTGGCACAGACAGACGACAGTGTTGACCGATCCAGACCGCTAGAACAGAAAAATGGCGTGCTACAAGGAGATCCACTTAGCCCATTATTGTTCAATATAGCCACGTCAGATATCACCAAATACATCAAAGCGGACGTCAAAATACTGATCTATGCTGACGATATGGCTCTTATGTCACCCGAGATAACAAAACTTCAAGAAGCCTTCGACCAACTGGAAAAGTGGGCCACCAGAAATGAACTGCAACTTAACGAAAATAAAACCGTGACAATGACGTTCAGGAAAGAAGGCAGACCAGCAGCCAATGACAAGATCACATACAAGAATGAGCCACTATCAATCGTCTCTTACTTTAAATACCTAGGGATCACCTTGCAGACATATGGTACTGTTTTCACGATACACGTCCAAGAAAGAATAACAGCTGCAACCTTAGCCATGACTGATATAAAAATCCTTCCAAAGATCTCGCTGGCAACCGCAATGGAAATATTCAAATTGAAAATTACCCCCATAGTAACATATGGCATGGCATTAATTTGGGTGTATCTTACCAAAAGCAATCTAGCAGATATAGAAAAAGTGAAAGCCAAATTCTTAAAAAAAGCTTTATGTGTATCAAAGTACACCCGATCGCGCCTGGTATATGTGCTGGCAAGAGAGACATTTTTCATAGAAGATCTCCGCCTACAACTGCAACTACCCTCTACACCGGCAACGAAAATTTGCTCATTGACCTTCAGAGAAAAAGGGAAGAAATATGGCTGGATTTCTACTCTACGGACGCTATGTTAAACAGCGAATGGAAAAAGCCCGGTTATCAGCTTAGACATGTAATGACGCGATTTGCTGTTCATGGTTTTCACCACCGGTTATGCCGCAGAACCAACTACCATGAACCAAACGATTCACAGTGCTTCTGCAAATTGTGTGGCAAGGGCTGTGAAAGGTACCACGCAATGTCATGCAGGAAAAGATTGGTGTCACTGACTAAATTCTGCCTCGAATGAAAATGAGAGCTAAAATTATTTTCTTTGCACATTGTGCGAATCTTTACTATTAAATAAATAGTAGAAAGCAAGGAAGGCCAAAGTTGAGATGGAGGGACAAGATAACAGAAGACCTGAGAGAGAAAGGCTGGATCCGAGAGGAAGCTGCAGACGGGAACACCTGGAGGAAGAAAATTAGAGGCAAATGCTGGGGCTGTACCTTAATTAAGGCCACGGCCGCTTCCTTCCAACTCCTAGGCCTTTCCCATCCCATCGTCGCCATAAGACCTATCTGTGTCGGTGCGACGTAAAGCCCCTAGCAAAAAAAAAGAAAATTAGAGAAGCTAATGCCGACCCTACACGACATGGGATAAGGCTGAAACCAAGAAGGCCATGGTCGCTTCATTCCTAATCCTAGTCCTGACCTATCCGCATTGTCGTCATAAGACCTGTTACAACCAGTGGCTGAAGCGTGAAAAGAGCAGAGGTGAATGTTTCTCGGCAGATTTAAATAGCCATATTTACACTAGGAATCATTGTCGAAACACATTTAAGCTTTCATGCCTACTTTATTAAAACAATAAGATTTTAGGGTATATTTGTTTTGCCCCATAGTACATCACATCTACAAAATCAGTTCTAAACATTCTCATTTCATGCCTGCTAGAAATTTCCATCATTGTTCCACTGCCTATTTTAATAAGATTCTTCAGTTTTCATCCTCCTAACTACATTATGATGTTTGAAGACACCAAGATGCCAAAAAGTTAGGTTTTTTAAAATTTTTTAAATACTATTTGCTTGACGTCGCACCAACACAGATAGGTCTTATGGCAACGATGAGATAGGGAAGGAATGGGAAGCGGCCATGGCCTTAATTATGGAGCCCCAGCATTTGCCTGGTGTGAAAAAAGGGAAACCACAGTAAACCATCTTTAGGGCTGCCGACAGTGGGGTTTGAACCCACTATCTCCCAGATGCAAGCTCACAGCTGCGTGCCCCTAACCGCTCAGCCAACTCGCCTGGTCCAAAATGTTTTCTATGCAGGAGTACTTTTATGGACTTGTAATTCTACCAACCTGAGACTGGCATATTTGTGCACCTTCAAATGCAACAGGACTGAGCTAGGATTGAACCTGCCAACTTGGCCTCAGAAACTCAGCACTCTACCAGTGATCCTGGTAACTGAAATTATTATTAATATTTAAATGTATTATCCCCCCCATGAACCATATGACCTTGCCACGGTGGAGTGGCTTATGTGACCCTGTGAAGCAGATGTCCAAGCCATAAGTACACCCGTATCACATGGGTATATTTTACTGATTGTATTGAATAGGAGGATTAATAAATACTATTTGTATTAATGTAATAGTTCAACTGTCAATATGGATAAAATTACATTTATAATCTGTAGGCCTATATGGGTATCTGCTGAGAGACCAGATTAACGAATGGTTAGTGGAAAGAGGGTAGCAGCTTTCCGGAAGTTGCAAGGGTGGCCTTCTGGACGATTGACTGATATGACCTTGTGATAATGTTTTTAACAAGGCTTAGCTATGTTGATACTGCTACACAGCTGAAAGCAACGGAAAACTATAGCTGTAACTATCTCCCGAGGACATGCAGCACCAAGCTCGATAGCTGCAGTCGCTTAAGTGCTGCAGTATCCAGTAATCGGGAGATAGTGGGTTCGAGCCCCACTGTCGGCAGCCCTGAAGATGGTTTTCCGCGGTTTCCCATTTTCACACCAGGCATATGCCGGGGCTGTACCTTAATCAAGGCCACGGCCGCTTCCTTCCAATTCTTAGGCCTTTCCTATCCCATCGTCGTCGTAAGACGTATCTGTGTTGGTGCGACGTAAAAAAAAAAAGAGGACATGCAGCTCTGTCTATATGAATGATGTACTGATCATAGCTTCCTGCTGGATTATATATTCCGGAAGTAAAATAGTCCCCTATTTGTATCTCCGTATGGGGAATACACAAGAGGGGGCAATCATCAGGTAGATGGATACTGACATTCTGTGACTTGGAGCGTGGAATGATAGAAGTTTGTATTGTTATGGGTAGGTTAGAGAATCTGAAAAGGGAAGTGGATAGACTAAAGTTAGATGTAGTTGGTATAAATGAAGTACGTTGGCAGGAAGAGCAGTTTTTTTGTTCAGGTGACTACGGAATTATCTTCACTAAATCAAACAGGAAATACATGACTTGGTCTAATAATGAATAAGAAAATAGGTCAGTGGGTAAACTACTACAACCAGCATAGCGAAAGGATTATTATTGTCAAGATAACAAGCCAATGCCCACCACAATGGTCCAAATCTGTATGTCGTCTAGTTTCGCGGATGATGAAGAACTCAGAAGAATATAGAAGAGGTAGAAGATTTAATACATTATGTAAAAGGTGATGAGAATCTAATTGTGATGTGAGACTAGAATGCAGAGGTAGGCTAATGAAGAGAAGGTAATGCAGTAGAAGATTTCAGACTGTGACAAAGGAATGAAAGAGGAAATCAGCTGGTTGAATTCTGCGCCAATTATAATTTAGTCCTTGCTAATGCTTGGTTCAAACACCACAAATTACAGCTGTAAATACGTGCATGAGACCTGGAGACACTGGAAGATACCAAGTAGACTTCATTATAATTAAGCAGAGATTCAGAAACCAGGCTTGGATTGTAAGACTTTCCCAGGAGCAGACGTGGACTCTGACCACAACTTGTTGGTCTTGAAATGCAATCTGAAGTTTAAGAAATGGAAGAAAGGGACAAATGCAAGGAGATAGAATCTTTACAAGTTGAAAGAAAAAGTTTGTTGTATTGTTTCAAGAAACATGTTGCACAAGGACTAAATGAAAAGGCTGAAAGAAACACAGTAGAGAAAGAAAGGACAGTCATGAAGAATAAGATCAGTAGGGCTGTTAAGAATCAGTGGATAACTTAGGAGATACTAGACCTGATTGATAAATGGCAAAAGTTCAAGAATGCAGCAAAGAATACAGGTGATTAACGAATGAAGTAGATAGGAAGTGCAAGACAGCTAAGAAAGAATGGCTGAAAGAGAAGTGCAAGGATGTTGAAGGTTGTATGGTCAAGGAAAGGTAGATGCTCCTTTGGAAAAAGGAAAAGTAGATGTAAAGAATACTAAGAGTTCAAATGGAAAACCACTCCTAGGGAAAGAAGACAAAGCAGAAAGATGGTAGGAACAAATCCAACTGTTGTATCAGGGGAATGAAGTAGATGATAAAGTTCTGGAACAAGAAAAGGCTGTTGATGCTGATGAAATGGGAGACCCAATTTTGAGGTCAGGATTTAACAGAGCTTTGATAGACAATAGGAACATGGTACCTGGATTTGATGACATAATCTCAGAATTACTGACTGCCTTAGGAGAAATCAGCATGGCTAGGTTATTCAATTTAGTGTGTAAGATGTATGATACAGGAGAAGAGCCTTCCAATTTTAGACAGAATGTTGTTATACCTATTCGTAAGAGAGCAAGTGCTGACAAGTGTGGAAACTACTACACCATTATCACACACATTATTTACAGAAGAATGGAAAGATAAGTTGAAGCTGAGTTGGGAGGAGATCAGTTTGGCTTCAGAAGAAATGTCAGAACACATGAAAAAGATATTCAAATAATGTTGATTGGACCAAGCTATTTGAGTTTCTGAAGGTGATCAGGATCACATACCGAAAAAGAAGAATTTTCTACAATCTGTACAAAAATCAGTCTGCAGTGATATGAATTGAGGCTTTGAAAAAGAAAAAAACAGAAAAAAAGAAAAGCAGCAGCAATTTAGACAGGGGTGAGGCAAGGCTGTGGTAAAGGAAATCAAAAGAGTAGTGGAGCAGTGGGGATTCAACTCCCAAGTGTCAGCATTTTTTTGCTGAGTCAGCACCCGAGGTCTAGTAGAGTAGCTATGCAGGTTCTGACCCAAGGTCATTAACCCCTAGTATAGTAGTTGTACAATGTTGATTTTGCAGATTTGCATAAGAGAGGAAGCCTAACCACACAGTTGCCATCTTGAGGGGCCTTATCTTACTTTAACAGCTAGATGCCTTTCCGATGATTAAGAGAGCAAGCCTAACCTCGCATCCGCTACCTTGGAGGGGTTTAACCTCAGTTTTATGGCTAGATGCCCTTTCTGACACCTAAGAGAGTGAGCCTGACCTCAGTTTTATGGGTAGATGCCCTTCCTGACGTCAATTGAGCAAGATGGCGGCTATACAAAGACGGCTTAGGGGCGCTTGTGCAAGATGGCGGCTATGAGACTGCCTAGGGGTGCTTGCGCAAGATGGTGACTATACAAAGATGGCCTAGGGGCGCTTGCGCAAGATGGCGGCTATACAAAGACGGCCTAGAGGTGCTTGCGCAAGATGGCAGCTGCTCTTATGAGGCGGCCTAAGAGTGCTTACACAAGTTGGCGGCTATACAAAGACGGCCTAGGGGTGCTTGTGCAAGATGGCAGCTGATCTTATGAGGCAGCCTAGGAGCACTTGTGCAAGATGGCAGCTATACAAAAATGGCTTAGGAGCGCTTGTGCAAGATGGCAGCTGCTCTTATGAGGTGGCCTGGGGGTTTTTGCACAAGATGGCGGCTATGGGACGGTCTAAGGGTGCTTATGCAAGATAGCGGCTGCTCTTATGAGGCGGCCTAAGAGCACTTGCGCTAGATGGCGGCTATGCGACAGCCTAAGGACGCTTGCGCAAGATGGTGGCTATGCACAGGCTCTTATGAGATGGCCTAAGGACGCTTGTGCAAAATGGCGGCTATACACAGGCTCGTATGAAGAAAGCTAGCCTAGAGGCTACTGTGCAGGATGCTGGCTATACATAGGCTCTTATGGAGAAGGATGGGTCAGGGGAGACATAGGACTTAAGGAGACGGCCGGTAAGTAATTGTGCAAGATGGTGGCTATACGCAGACTTATAGGGAAAGCTTGCCTAGGGGCTACTGCGCAAGATGGCGGCTATACACAGGCTCTTATGCCCTCCTCCTCATCCTCCTTCGACAAGGCATAAGAGATTAGCTCGAGAAGTCTAAACATGCATAACTATAACGATGCGTTCTTATGCTTAATGCTTTACACATTACAGGAGTGAGCACGTGCTATTATTCTGTTTTCAACTTGCAGTGATGACGTTATCATGGTTATGCATGTTTAGACTTGTCCGTTATCAAGGTCACTGACTCTAGCCTTTATAGATGATATGAGTGAGAATTTATTTTTAGTCTCCGAGATACCGTACTATGATAGTGAGTAGAGCGCTTTATTCTATCATGACGAGAACATTAATAGTTGATGTACAAGGCATCAAAGTAAACGGCAGCAAGTTTGTGTTTAAAGAGGTGGCTGGGTTGGATTGCAGTGTGTTGTTGGCGCCAAAACTTGTTAGTTTAGTGTTTAGTCCACCTTTCCCTTACTGTTTGCAAACAGATAATGACAAAAAGCAGACTCAATGGATTGAGAAATATTTAGGTTTTTATCTATCTTTTCTATCTTCAATTGTTGGTAATGGTGAGGTGGGCAGGCAGTGACTTGTGCTCTAGGCTTTCAAGATTTTATAGTGGATATAATGATGTTTGGCTGAAAAGGATGCAATTACTTCAAACTGTAAGTACTCATGTTTAAACTGCCGTAAAAACATTTCAGTTGTAGCTCAACTAAGTGCTGTAAATCAGTTTTTAAACTGTAGGGAGATTCAGTGCAATCTATAACAGTGTTTACAAAGTTGCTACCAACATAGAGTGTTAACATTTCTGTGGTGTCAAGTGAACTATCGATTGTGACAAACTACTACCAAGTTCAATGTTCAATGTTTCCAAGGAGTAAAAGTGTATTGTATTGAATCAATTGCAGTGAGTACAGCCAACATTAAGAAAGTTTATCTGTACAGAGCACAAGTATTTCCTGTTGTAAAATGGGTGTGTGTGGAAATTGTTCAAAAGCTGTGGCATGTCAGGATGTAAATGGAAAAATCCAGTGATGCAGTAATCTATTTCATAGTGCATGTGTAAATCTTACAGAAGAGTATGTGAAAAACTTGCAATCCAGTGATGAGATGTGGTTTTGTAGTAATTGTGAGAAAACTCCCCGTGGTAATGTAAGTGATCAGGAGGGCAGTAAAGTTGTAGAAAGTGTACTGACTGTAAGCGACGTATATCGACTTCTGCTTTCAATTAGTAAAGAAGTTTAGGAATCGTGTAAGAATCTTGAGGTAATCCCTCCCGGTTGATGTATGTGACAGCCCTCTGACGATTGGGACATGCAAATCTGATATGTATGTAGTCAAAGTGACCTATAATTCCATGGAAATTACCCCATGTATATAATAAAATATATCGGTTGCCAAGAATTGTATTCAAGTTGACAGTTACCAGACTCACTTTGTCAGTGTCAAGAAACAAGTCTCTCTCGAAAAGCGAGATCTATCACTATCTCTCCGTGCATGTCAAATGAAATGCTGCGATTTAGCAGCGGGCGACCCACAGAGAGGTCGTCGGACTAACCTTTCTTCCCGGAATCGTCTCAACATGATGTGCGGTAGCCATACTTAGGCATTGTTTAACCGTAGACATCGTCTAAATATGGTTTCTGCAATCGACCCATAGATTTTGCTTTATCACTTCCTTTATTTTCAAAAATGTTAACACAATATATACATTACAATGAATAATTTATTGGAGGAAATTAATTCAGCACTGAAATATGACGTATGAATGCCACTATTATTTTTCCAATGTATGTGTGTTTGTGTATTTACTATTCTTATGAATATTTTTCTTTTTTCTCTGCTAATTTGTTTTTCTACTTTAACTTTGATATTTTATATGTTTGTATGTTTTATTGAACATATATTTAAATTATTCTTAATTTAGTCATGGCAGCCTTGGTTTTTTAATTGTTGTATATTCTTTTGTACATATAGGTACCATTTATATATTGAATGTATTTTGTACAATAGATTGTAATTGGGGATATACCCTGTTGTGGATGTATTAATAAATAAATAAATAAATAAATAAATAAATGCACATTTGCCAAGAGCAGATCTTGTTTTTTTAAAGGGTTGTGAAAAGAAGGAATGGTTGCGTATCTACCATCATCGTGTGAAATTATCGACATGCATGAATTAGGGTGTCCGTCATTTAAAAATCTTCTGAAGGAGCATAGTGGAGAAACAATTAAACAGTCTTTACGACATGTGTGCATGTTCTTTGCTTGATTGTGTTGCAGTGCATGCTGGGAGGTGAACAACATATGTAAATTGCAACGTCGAAATGACGTTAGTGTGAAAGAAACATTTGTAGAGTAAAGTCATCATATCATTTCTAATTTTTTTTTTTTTTGCTACGGGCTTTACGTCGCACCGACACAGATAGGTCTTATGGCGACGATGGGATAGGAAAGGCCTAGGAGTTGGAAGGAAGCGGCCATGGCCTTAATTAAGGTACAGCCCCAGCATTTGCCTGGTGTGAAAATGGGAAACCACGGAAAACCATCTTCAGGGCTGCCGATAGTGGGATTCGAACCTACTATCTCCCGGATGCAAGCTCACAGCCGCGCGCCTCTACACGCACGGCCAACTCGCCCGGTCATTTCTAAATGATAATAAGTGTAACACAGTTGAAAAGGCAATCGTAAAGTTTTATGCACGCAAAAAGAAATTAAAACACTTTTACTGAAGAAGAGTTAAATGCATTACCAAAGGCATTTTTGGTTAATGTAGCTGCAAATGCTGTAAAGAAGATCTGGGATAAGGTGCCTCATGAGTGGACTCAAGATCCTGTTTAGTCAGAGCTTCAAACATGCAGTTTACATCATGAACAAGCGAGTTTAGGTAGGAGACCTTCAGTGAGGCAGTGTCGTACATTTCAACTCATTAAACTGTATCACGGACCTAAAACTAATGAGTTGTCATCGCTTATAAACACTTATCATGGCTGCGAAAAGAGTAAACAAGTTGTTTCAAAAAAGGTGAAGAAACATGCTCGGAAAAAGGTGAAGAAGCATGCTGGGCATGGGCTCATTAATAAGGTGATTGATCTTCCCTTCGAGCTTCACCTTCCTAGTTACCAGTACTGCGACCCTGGAACACGACTTGACACCCGCTTGGCACGTGGTGATCCTGGTATTAATATGTTAGATGCTGCCTGCAAAGAGCTTGACATTGCTTATTGACAAAACAATCCTGAACCAAGATGTGTAGCTGATCAAAATCTGCTTCATAAAGCTATGCAGCATGTGTCGTCACCAAGTGCTTCAGTTGCTGAGAAGATAGCAGCACTTGTCGTTGCCGGTGCAATGAAAGGAAAACTGTTACTATTGCCGCGGCCACCAAATTAGGCGGGTGAGGAACACTGTGCTAAAAATTAAATAACTGGAAAGGAGGTTCAACCTATTCAATACTCAAAAGAAAGAAACATAGCAATCACATTTCTATTTAAATGGGACCGGTTTCGACCTTAGTCTAGGTCATCATCAGCCATAAAAAACATGTAAAATGTTTATGAATGTTGGAGGTCAGTTTTACTCTCTGTTGGGCACAAAGACACAACACCACATTCTGTCCTGCACAAAGTCACAACACTACCAATCCACATGCGAAGATCAAAAAGGCTTGAATTCGCAGACGAACAGATCTGTAGTAGAAAGCCGCCAGCTCCCGGTGACCAGCGCGGCACACTCAAGGTCACGCGCTGCGGCCAAACACCAACGTAGAGTGGAGAACGTTTCAAAGGTCCAGAACCTGTCACGGCTGCGGGAAACCAAGCACGTATATAAAAATATACGACGCCAATTAGTACAACCGAATGAGCACCCGTACTCCAGTTAAGTTCTTGTTAAACAGTTGACTTGAAAAAACAATTGTAGAGAGAAGAAAAAAATGTGGTAAAAAGCGCAATATCGGAAAACAAATGAAAACTTATACGCACAGTGCGCTATTTTTAAAAAGAAAAAATTTTTAGGTTATGATTGAAGTAGTCGAAGTTGGCGCAAGACAAACATTTTTGAAAGAGGAGAATAAATTAAACGAGGAAGAGTGATAGTGAAATAAGAGAAAGAATAAAAGAAATTGAAGTTAGATGGTAATGAGGAAAGATAAGATAGGGAAATGAAGGAGGGGTAGTTTAAGGTTGTACTAATTGGCGTCGTATATTTTTATATACGTACTTGGTTTCCCGCAGCCGTGACAGGTTCTGGACCTTTGAAACGTTCTCCACTCTACTTTGGTGTTTGGCCGCAGCGCGTGACCTTGAGTGTGCCGTGCTGGTCACCGGGAGCTGGCGGCTTTCTACTACAGATCTGTTCGTCTGCGAATTCAAGCCTTTTTGATCTTCGCATGTGGATTGGTAGTGTTGTGACTTTGTGCAGGACAGAATGTGGTGTTGTGTCTTTGTGCCCAACAGAGAGTGAAACTGTCCTCCAACATTCATAAACATTTTACATGTTTTTTATGGCTGATGATGACCTAGACTAAGGTCGAAACCGGTCCCATTTAAATAGAAATGTGATTGCTACGTTTCTTTCTTTTGAGTATTGAATAGGTTGAACCTCCTTTCCAGTTATTTAATTTTTAACATCAATAATTTCAATACGGAACAATGAAATTTTTATCTTTAAATGAACACTGTGCTGTCGTCAGATATGGGAACGGCGAAGCGACAGATGGTCAAGATTCGCTCACCCCTATGCACAGATTGGCAACGCTGATCGTGCAGTGCTGTCAAACTGAAGCCCATCTGCTCCAGGCCACCTTACCCAAGTCATTCCCTGTCAAGCAGCTGTTGAGCTCGCATCGTAAGTGCAGTTAAATATGGATAGTGAATGTGAATTGATTTGGGCTCAAGTCAAGAGAGAAGTGGCAGAGAGGAACAAGACATTCAAAATAAGGGGCATAGAAAAACTCACGTCAGAAGCCATCGACCGTGTGACTGTTGCAGATTGGGCCAAGGAAATAGTAAGGGACGAAAGAAAGGAGCCATTCATCATCAGTGTAAAAGATGACTCGACAGATAGTGAGATGAGTGATGACAGTGACTAAGACTGCCTTGAAGCCAGAAACCGATTCTTACTTCATTGTAAATTAATGTAAACCTATTCTTTAAAGTAGTTCTTTTCCTATATTACTCGGTACAATATACAGTATTCAAATATTTATAATGTAATAAAACTGATACGGATTAATATGTAATCCGAAAGTATTTACGGGGTCCTGCAGCCTGTGCTGGTGCGCGCGCTGCGAACTGCCTCAGCTAGCGACATTTACATGATCGCTTTCCGGGCCATTTTCAAGGAAAATTACAAGACTCACGGAAATATGTTTCAGATAAAAAATATAAGTCAGGCGATTTTTTACATTTTTCCCGCAGACAAAATTTTATTGGCTGAAGAAATAAAAACTTGGCCGCTTACTGACATTTTCAATACATGATTCTACGGATTTAAACGTACTCGTTCAAGATTTTATTTTTCATAATTATTTGAAGTGGTTTATATGGAAAATAGTTATATCACTGGAATCAGCAGTCTTTTCTGAAGCTTGTAGTATAATTTGTCTCGAAACATTGTATGAAGTAACATCAGAAGCTTGCGAGAGAACAACTTGCCTCGCGCTCTGAAATGGTGTGTTCAGTTAGACATTTCTTCGCCAGTTGCTACATAACCTTGGCAACAGCGTAATTTCTCTGACCCGTCTAATTTCGTGGCCGCGACAATAGGTAGTGGCATTAAACAGCGAAGGCAGTAAAATAAAGAAAGGATAAAACAGATTTACTTGATGAAAGGAAATGTATATATTCTAAAGTAAGTATGAATTGTGAAATATATTGCAGGTGTTGTTTAATATTAATCCTATCCTACAACTTGTGCTAAAAATCTAGTAGTAATAATGTTGACGTGCATTGATTTAGAAGAAAGGAGAGGTAGATGTTCGAGAATAAAAAAAACACAAGATTTAAAGTACATCCTCTTTATTAATCCATGAATTGAAGTTATTATTAAAAACAAGCCATTTAACATACAGTTTAATTCCACAATGTCGAATAACACATTCGATTAAATAGTGATCAGGATATTTTGTTTTCTGCAGTTCTTCAATGTGGAATCCTCCTTGAATAGGTTTTCTTCTGAGATCGCGAAGTAAATACGTAACTGGATTAGTAAGCTTTACACTCCTTATTTGAAAAATTTCAGTGCTCCAGTTAGGGGTGTATCCTTTTGCAAAGATAGACTTGTGTTTGCTGATGCAAACGAAATCACCTTCTTTAAGGTGATGGCAGCGCAGATCAGCCATTTTAATTACAAGATGAATAGCATTTAGGCGTGGTGTATTCCTTGTAACAAGACGTGACTTTGTTTCGATTGTGCGATGAAGTGTATCGTTGTAGGTAGACACAAGTCTAGGTAGCAGATCAATCCAATGATATAAACCTTGTGCTATAAATTCTCGCCACATCATTGTTTTGAGTGTATGATTAAAGCATTCTACAACACTTGCCTTGAGATTGCTGTACGTAGAATAGTGATGAATGCCAAATAATTCGAGGTCAGAAGAAAAATTCTTGTTGCAAAACTCTTTACCTTGATCGGTTTGAAGAAGCCTTGGGCAGCATTTTGATTCTTCAACAATATGTTTAAATGCGTCTTTGACTTGAGCTGCTGTCTTAGAACACACAGGTTGTGCGAAAGCAAACTTAAAGTACACATTGATAACAGTAAGTAGATACTTATACCCCTTATTGCTAGAGGAATCATTTCTACTAAGTTGGCTTGCCAGAGATAATCTTTTCCATGTGTAATAACGCGTCTGCGATAGTAGGTACGACATGCTGGTTTATGTAACTCATGTGCAATGCTTAGCTGTACAGGTGAGATCTTATCTTGACAAGCCATTACGGAATACTACTCGCATGTCATAATTCTTTCTCTATTTCTAGAATTTCTGATTTGTGACCAGTGTGACCAGCATCTAGCGATGCTCTTTGAAGTTGTAATCGTTCAACGAGTAAGTTTGGGTCATTCCAGTATCTTATGTCTATATACGGCAACAAAGGCTTGTAGATAACATTAAGACCATGTGCAGTTGGTTGATGTGTCGGAAACAGCTTAGAAATAAACTCACTATACTTGTGACTCTTATTTTCATTTACAGTTGCTGTTCTCTTGTAATTACGCCATGTTGTGTCAGTAGCAGAAAGTATTGCTTTATATTTATTGAGATCATCTTGTAAAATTATATCCTTGTCAGGTATTCATGAGTAAAGAAGTTCTAAGAGTCCTGTAGTTGGTTTATAGGTAACACTTTTTACGATGAGTCTATTTTGATTAATCTTAACATTTGCATTTCCTATCCAGAAACGGTCGTCTTCATAGCGAATACCATAGTTAGTGTCGGTTTGTCCTGTAAGGAGTTTTTCTGTATAAGGAGCAAAGAGAGATCCATAGGTATCTTGAATAAAAGTTCTAAACTGATTACGATATTCTGGTGTAATTATAACCCCAGACAAAGAAGGAAGATCTTCTTGTTGATGTAGTAGGTGTTTTATCAATAACATCTGTAGTTAAAAACTTAACACGCTTAGATGGTGAAGTATCGTTAAGTTCTTCTTCCTTATCCTCTTCTTCTTCAGTATCCTGCTTCTCTTCTTTTTTATGCTTTTTTCTTTATGCTTCTCTTTATCATATGATGTTTGCATAGAAACAAAACTTGTAGTAGACTGCGACAATGAAGTAGAATTAAAAATTTCTTTGAGTGGTGTACCTAATTGCATTTTCAAAAATAAATCAGTGTCTGCTTGAATACGTTTAAGCTCTTTAAATTTCCGTCGAATATTGTTTCGAGCATGGATTATATGTTTTGTAATCTCCTTGCTAGATGTTAACGTGATGATGGTTTTTGATCAAGTAATAAGTGTAATTCTGTGTTAATGCATATAAAATGATCTAAACCCATGCGATAACGTCTATGAATATTGAATTTTCACGACCGCATTGTAATCGAAACAGACTTTCAACGTATTAGGTCGTGTTACGTACATGTAGTACGTGTTGAAGAGATGTTAAGTACAGAACAAAAATGGCCAGCCGGACACCAGTGGGATCCGAATCCACAACCTCACGATTTCGCATCGGTTGCTCTACCAATTGAGCTATGGTGGCCTAGGCCATCTTTGTTCTGTTTGAAAGGATCTGAGCTACAGGTCTGGCACTGCTGCTAGCACACTGTAGAGTGCGTTTAAGTCGCCCGTTGTGGGGCATGTCAATGAATATTGAATTTTCATGACCGCATTGTAATCGAAATAGACTTTCAACGTATTAGGTCGTGTTACGTACATGCAGTACGTGTTGAAGAGATGTTAAGTACAGAACAAAAATGGCCAGCCGGGCACCAGTGGGATCCGAACCCACAACCTCCCGATTTCGCATCGGTTGCTCTACCAATTGAGCTATGGTGGCCTAGGCCATCTTTGTTCTGTTTGAAAGGATCTGAGCTACAGGTCTGGCACTGCTGCTAGCACACTGTAGAGTGCGTTTAAGTCGCCCGTTGTGGGGCATGTCAATGAATATTGAATTTTCACGACCGCATTGTAATCGAAACAGACTTTCAACGTATTAGGTCGTGTTACGTACATGTAGTACGTGTTGAAGAGATGTTAAGTACAGAACAAAAATGGCACTCTACAGTGTGCTAGCAGCAGTGCCAGACCTGTAGCTCAGATCCTTTCAAACAGAACAAAGATGGCCTAGGCCACCATAGCTCAATTGGTAGAGCAACCGATGCGAAATCGGGAGGTTGTGGGTTCGGATCCCACTGGTGTCCGGCTGGCCATTTTTGTTCTGTACTTAACATCTCTTCAACACGTACTACATGTACGTAACACGACCTAATACGTTGAAAGTCTGTTTCGATAACGTCTATGTTGAACATCACTTTCTTTATCAATAACTAAAAAGCTGTAACGATGTGATGACCAACATGTAGCACACATACGTTTCAATTCGTATATCAATGTTAACATGATCATCATACGCATGCCGCATGTTGTGCTCATCTTGCCTAAAAAGCACAATAATATTTGCGTTGTCGCATATCAACTGCTTAGGCAGACGAGAATAGGTTTAATACCAATCTAAATGGTCCGTTATTGGACATTATAAATTTTCCAGCTAACTCATTCCTGGTTGCCAGTGTTTCGCCCCCGTGTGCTGGGCTGGGCTCATCAGTTGGTACCTAGCACACCTACCAAGACGCATGGCTAGTAGTGCATACCGTGGAGGCCACTGCGTAGGCTAATTATAACCACTGGCCAATGCACTATGAGAGACTTAGTCTCATTACCAAAATTTGATGCCTGCATGGCTATCAGATACAGATGTTGATTCCCATAGGGAATCTGAAATATTTGTTCCGAATGAGTAAATTTATAATACCAATATAAATGGTCCGTTATTGGACATTATAAATTTTCCAGCTAACTCATTCCTGGTTTGACATAAATAGATGCAATCAACATATTTATGCCGCCCCATACTAAAGTATGCACGAATAATGTTTTGCTGTTCTGTTGCAAGATCGTCAAAGATTATAAGAGAATTCGGAAGCACATCATCCGGTGATGGTACTTGCTGATGTGAATTAAATTCAAAATATTTTATTCCATCTTTAACCAGGTCGTGCATTACAATTTGTAGAATAGTATATAGCGGTTGATAGAGACTTTGTGAAAATGTAAATATTCTTGAAGCATATACCATTTAAAGAAATAATGAGTGTAAGTAAAAGGTTTGTTTTCCCACATCCTGATAGGCCTGATATAATACATCGAACAGTAAAAGGAAACCATTCCATGATGTCTTTTTGTAGTTGTACTAAAACTAGGTAAGAGATGTAGCACAATGTCTTTAACAGGTAGTGTGTCATGCTGCTTTATAATCTTCATCGTAACTGAATAACAAAGTAGACTATGGTAATAAATATATCAAACGAAACAGCAGGTAACAGGCAGTTTATAATTTGCTCTTAACGAGTATAGTCGTGTAGAGAATGGTGAAACAAGGATATCCAAAAGATATGAAGAAAAGAAGAAGAAAACTAAAACTGTTGGATGGAAAGATGTTGTAAAGGCTGCACAGAAAGCTATTCAAGGGGAATACAATCCGCGTGTAGCTTTTACTAAGGCACTACAGACAGCAAGAGTAAGAATTTCCTCAAAGTGCAGAGCAATGTTGTGTAAACGTGCACGAATTATTCCTGTACCAAAATGAGGAGGATTTCTTCCTGCGCTGTTTACTGGACTAACAGCTTTAGGGTCATTGCTGGGTGGTGCTAGTGCTGTAGCAAGAACTGTTAAGGCTGTAGAAGAAGCAAAACAACAGTTGAAAATGAGTGAACGTCATAACAAGATGATGGAGGCAATTGCATTACGAGGCAAATACGTACACATGAAGCTGGCACCATACAAAAAAGGGCTTGGCATCTACATATCTCCAAAAAACGTCTACTGAATGCACTGCCACATTGAACTCTAACCCACGAAGAAGTTTTTACGTTTCCTAAACAAGTAGGAATTAATTATTTTTGAGGTGTGTATATGCGCGATCAACTACCAGTGTGCCCACTTGAACGTGAGAGTGCTGTAATTAACTTAGACAACAGTCGCGGACCTGGAACTCATTACGTTGCCTACATAAAACGTAAATTTAAAGTATGGTATTTTCATAGCTATGGAGACTTTCCTCCTCCATTTGAGCTGATACGTTATTTCGGAAGCAGTGCAGACATTGTTTACAATAAAAACCGTGTGCAAAAATTCAATACACACATGTGCGGATGATTATGTCTTATGTTCTTATATCAGACCCAGACAGTAGACAAAGAGCATTAGTGTGCACGTGATGACTAATGGTGAAAGAACGTTCGCTGTACGTGGAGAAGGACCTGAAAAAAACCCGTCTATTTTAATCCACCGATCGAACTTGGATATCAGCTACATAGTCTTGGACTAGTATAGTTTGAAAGCTACAATAAAATCTATAATGTGCGTGATGGTGTAAACAAGTTCTATTATAATGAGTATGTGCTAACGCTACCCTTTGGCAGTTATTCAGTAGACGATATTCATGACTACATTGAAAGTACATTAATTGAACAGTTTAGGGAAGAGAGTTTTATTAATCATAATTACAAGTTCTCTATTACTGTAAGCAACAATACACATAAATGTGTTATTGAATCATCATTTAAGATTGAATTCAAGTCACAACGTGATTCAATTGGTCCATTGCTTGGATTTTCACCAAGGGAGCTCCTACTGAACGTACGTTACGAGTCTGAACAACCTATAACACTCTTCGATGTTCATCATGTGAACATTACTTGTAATATTATTACAGACTTGAATAGTAATCAACAACCTTCGCACGTCCTGCACGACTTTATTATTACAGAGGAACGTCAATATACTATTCGTGAGAAACTGGCAGTAATTCTGTATCATCCTTTGTCTGTAAAACACATTAGTAACATCACTCTTAGGCTTGTAAACAAACATAATCAGCTTATTAATTTAGATCGGCACACGTACGTAGCTTACAAACTTCATCTTAAACCAGTATGAAAAACATGTATTAAACACGGTGTACATTCCGAAGACATACTACATGTTTGCGAAGACTCATCGAGTTAACAGATGACCATAAGCAGATACTCCAAGATTTAGGTCTCTACCCTTCTTTTAGTGATGAAGAAAGTAATCTTTTGTGGATAGCAGGATGGTGTTAAAAACTACTAACAATTGGATGATTAATGAGGACAGAACTTTACAGGTATGTTATAATTGAAACATATTCTTGGCTTCGTAGAAGACTTTACATGTATTATAATCAACGCAAAATAAGAGCACATTTTGATCCGTGGTCAAAGTGATTACAACTTTCTTAAAGCAGCAGAAACACCAGTGGACTCGTATATCGTATATTGTGGAGGATTCCACATGTAACATTATTTGATTGTGAAAAACTTAGATTGCTGAAGATGGTAGAAAATGATACACCATTACCTATACGTTTTCAAAGTTGGGAGCTCATGAATATCCTGTGTTACCACCTACAAACAAGCATAGCAGGGCTGTTAAAACGTCACGTTTTACTGAGAAGCCTTTGTATATTATTTCTGGATTTCAAACCCATTGTAAATTCAACCATAAAAAAGATAGCTCACAGTTTGATCACTGTAAATTAAGAAATATTAGACTATATCTCAACAGAATTACATATCCATACGAAAACATGGACATTAATTTTGAGAACAATAAATTTGGGTTGCTCTATGACATGTTTTGTAAATTCCAATCATCGTATTATCAGAAAGAAGATCGTCCGCTATATTCGCCTGAAGAATTTAGAAATAAAGCACCGATTGTAGTTATAGACTGCTCTTATCATGAAGAATCTGTAAAAGAATCTCCTGTCAGTATTTGTTTAGAATTTGAAACATCTGAAAACATTCCTGCTAACACAACAGCCTACTGTCTCATTATTCATATTAGCGATGTTACTTACCATTTGCTAATGAATATTGTTACAAGACTATAAATAAGGATAGTCCTTTATCATAAACATTAGTGTGTGCATTGACATCGTACGCTGTGGGACAGAAAGAAGAAATAGTCTACACGGTTACATACAATCGTCTTAATAGCAAACAAAACTGTCAATGTGCATGCTGTTCGCATGCTCATGCGCAACATCTTATTTATCTCACACAAGTAAGTGAGGCTATTAAGATGTTCTATAAACATAGAACCTTATATCAGATGCCAAAACATCTGATTCAGTGTTTACCACCAGGATTTTTATCTATGTACACTGCTCCTTTTGTAAATGCTTCTTGGTATATCCTTCCTCCCTACAGTAAGATGTCAATCAAAGAAGAAAAAGTCTACACGGTTACAGACAATCGTCTTAATAGCAAACAAATCTGTTAATGTGCATGCTGTTCGCATGCTCATACGCAATATCTTATTTATCTCACACAAGTAAGTGAGACTATTAAGATGTTCTATAAACATAGAACCTTATATCAGATGCCGAAATATCTGATTCAGTGTATACCGCAAGGATTTGTATCTACTACGTACGCTGCTCGTTTCGTAAATGCTTTTTGGGACATCCTTCCTCCCTACAGTAAGATGTCAAACAATGTAGCTTTATGTAGAACCTGTGAACGTCATTACAAGCATCGAGTTAAAAATGGTGATGATGATTGGGATGGACCAAATCCGAGGACTGAACACTACACAGTGTGTGGATGAACTTTTCCATTCATTTCAGTACATGATGACGATAATTCAGAAAAGGAACAAACCACATGAATAACAGCAAGGTAAAAACGGCATTATCTTCTCTGTAAAGCATAACATACATAGTATAATATATTTTATAAACTCTAAATGTTTTGTTTAATTGGAATTTGAATGTTGCAGGAGGCATTACTATTTCGGAAGCATGCTACCTACCTCTTCGCAGAAAGCTGTTAGAGTACAGCAACCTTGTCGGCAGCAAAACCAAGACTGTTGTAGTAGATTGTTTTAATTTTGCTATTCTAGAACATAAATTATGGAAAGTCTGAGACACAGTGCCCCATAGCTTTCACCAACATATACCGGGCAAGTTGGCCGTGCGGTAAGAGTTGCGCAGCTGTGAGCTTGCATCTGGGAGATAGTGAGTTCGAATCCCACTGTTGGCAGCCCTAAAGACGGTTTTCCGTGGTTTCCCATTTTCACACCAGGCAAATGCTGGGGCTGTACCTTAATTAAGGCCACGGTTGCTTCCTTCCCACTCCTAGGCCTTCCCTATCCTATCGTCGCCGTAAAAGAAAAAAAATCACCAACATATAACACACCAAGCCGCCACAAGTGATACAGTACCAAATGCCTAAGCACTCCACAGTTTGTACGTCAACCACGTTCCACAAACATAATAAGACCATGTTCCACAAAAGTTACATCTCCTATTGTTACCAAAGTTTTTAATCAAGTCTCCGCTGTTTTCTCACATGCCTATATAGACCTCAGCTTCCCCTTCCTCTCACATGATACGTCTCAATTGATTCTGGCCATCCAATCACGAGTAGAAGTTCCTCTTGCCGTAGCAAGGCCACGCCCTGAACCTCTTTCTGGTACCAAGACAATAACAATATCAGCAGACTCTAGGCAGTTCCATATGGCTCAAGCAAAGTTTCCGAGTTGTAAACAGCATTGTTTTCCCATCTGTTTTTTTAAAAACAAATTACTTATATCACATATGGAGACCTTGCAGCTTAAAATCTATATATATATATATAAAATAGCTTGTCCTGACTGACTGACTGACTGACTGATTCGTCATCGCCAAGCCGAAACTACTGGACATAAAGAAATGAAATTTTGGGGATACATTCATATTAAGATGTAGGTGCTCGCTAAGAGAGGATTTTTGGATATTCCGTCGCTAAGGGGGTGAATTTTTAAAATGAGTGTATCTATATCTCAAAACTTTGAAAGTTTATAGATTTAAAAATTGGTATTTAGAATCTTCATTAAAAATAAAGAAACACGTATTTTTTTTGTTTTCGGAAAATCCCAATAGGAGGGGTGGAAAGGGGTGAGAAAAGGGTTGAATGCGTTTAATGACGATACTTATATCTCAGAAACTGAAGATATTACAGACCTGAAAATTGGTGTTTTGGATCTCCTTTAAAAATAAAGAAACACATTTTTTTTGTTTTTGGAAAATCCAATTCATGGGGGGATGAAAAGTGGGTGAATTTTTAAAATGAGTGTATCTATATCACAAAACTTTTAAAGTTTATAGATGTAAAAATTAGTATTTAGAATCTCCTTTAAAAATAACGAAACACGTATATTTTGTTTTCGGAAAATTCCAATAGAAAGGGTGGAAAAGGGTGAAAATGTGTTGAAAGCCTTTAATTAGGCTAATTATATTTCAGAACCTGAAGATACTACAGACCTGAAAATTGGTATTTGGGATCTACTTTAAAAATAATAAAGAAACAAGTATTTTTCGTTTTTGGAAAATCCAAATAATGGGGGGTGAATTTTTAAAATGAGTGTACCTACATCTTAAAATTTTAAAAGTTTACAGATGTGAAAATTGGTATTTTGAATCTCCTTCAAAAATAAAGAAACATGTATTTTTTGTTTTTGGAAAATCCCAATAGGAAGGGTGAAAAAGAGGTTGAATACCTTTAATGAGGATACTTAAATCTCAGAAACTGAAGATATTACAGACCTGAATATTGGTATTTGCGATCTCCTTTAAAAATAAAGAAATATTTTTTTTCTTTTGGAAAATCCAAATACTGGTTGGGGGGTGGTGAAAAGGGGTGGATTTTTAAAATGAGTGTATCTGTATCTCAAAACTTTAAAAGTTTGCACATGTAAAAATTGATATTTAGAATCTCCTTTAAAAATAAAGGAACACTTTTTTTTTCTTTCTGTAAATCGGAATAGGAGGGATGTAAAAGGGGGAATAATGGGTTGAATGCCCTTAATGAGGATACATATATCTCAGAAACTGAAGATATTACAGAAGTGAAAATTTGTATGTGGGAATTCCTTTAAAAATAAAGAAACACGTATTTTTTTTCTTTTGGAAAATCCAATTAATGGCGGTTAAACAGGAGTGACATGTTGGCGTGAATTTTTTGAAAGACTATATCTACAGAATATCTGAGAAACGTAGAATGTTACAGACCTAAAAAGTGATATTTGGAATCTCCTGTAAATGTAAAGAAACAAAGGCGATTTGTTTTTGGAAACTCCTCTTAAGGGGAACTAAAAAGGGCGTGAAATTTTAAAATGAGAATTTATACAGTATATCTCAAAAAACTTAACATGTTACATAAATGAAAAATGGTATTTTATCTCTATTAAAAAATAAAGAAACGTGTACTTTTAGTTTTCGGAAATAACACTTGGGTGGAGTGGGGGGTTAAAAGTGACTGAAAATGGTGTTGAATTCTTTTAATTAGGCTACTGTTATCTCAAAAATGAAGATGTTACAGACGTGAAATTTGATATTTGGAATCTGCTTTAAAAGTAAAGAAACACGTTTCTCGGAAAATCCAACGAATGGGGGGGGGGGGGGGGGGGAGGGAGGTGAAAGAATTGAAAAATGAATTGACTTAATTTTATGAGAATACTTGCATCTAATAAAAATTAAAGTTGTTAGGGCCTACAGACGGGAAAATTGGTATTTGGATCTCCTTTAAAAAGAAAGAAATGCCCGTTTTAGGGGGGGGGGAATCTTCTTGGGGAGCGGGAGTGAAAAGGAGTTGAATTCCTTTCATGAGGACACATAAATAAAAAACTGAAGAAGCTACAGTCGTGATAATTGGTATTTAGAAGATCCTTTACTATTAAAGAAACAAGTATTTTTTGCCGGAATATTCACTTAGGGTTTGACGGGAGGGGGGGGGGGGAAGTGTGAAAGTGAAAAAAGGTGAATTATTTTAATCTCAAAATTGAAGGTAATAGACGTAAACATTGGTGTTTGGAATCTCCTTTAAACATAAAGAAACGCCTTCTTTTAGTTTTTTTTGGGGGGGGGGGGGTAAATAAAAACGGCGGTGGGGTGTAAAAGGAGGTGAGACCAGTTGATTTTACTGTTCATAATGTATTTATAAGGAGCCTACGTTGCTCAGGGGGCAGAGCGCCGGCCTCTCACAGCTGGGTTCCGTGGTTCAAATCCCGGTCTCTCCATGTGACATTCGTGCTGGACAAAATGGAGGCGGGACAGGTTTTTCTCTGGATACACCGGTTTTCCCTGTCATAATTCATTCCAGCAACACTGTCCAATATAATTTCATTTACTTTGTCATCCATTAATCATTGCCCCAGAGGAGTGCGACAGGTTTCGGCTGCCGGCACTATTCCTATTGTCGCCGCTAGATGGGGGCTTTATTCATTCCATTCCTGACCCTGTCGAATGACTGGAAACAGGCTGTAGATTTTCGATATACTTATTCTGATCATAAACCGATCATTTTTAATCTTTCCTGGGTTCGTTTTCAAGAGCCATCTTTTCCTTTGGAGAACGTTCTCCTGGCATGTAAATACAAATTTAAACACATTTGAAATAAACGATAGGAATGCGATTGACCGTCCAATTTTTCACCTCTATAATAAGGTCAATAATGCACGGAAGTATGTCATTCGTATGGCTAGAAATCCCGCACACTTGCCTAAGCGCGACAATGGTGCTGGTCACATTCTCAACAATGACAGTCGCATCAGATGTAATTTACCGCCAAGTAGCGGTCTTGCATTTTGCTGTTGGGTTCAGAACATCTATAATAATAATAATAATAATAATAATAATAATAATAATAATAATAATAATAATAATAATGTTCTGGACCGTCGTCAAATGTGCGGACCGCGCTGGAAACGGTTCCAGGACGGCTAATGACTAAGAATGCAGTCCGGCCGCGGGTTCAGTACCGCCAAGGCACCCAAGACGGCACTACGCCGGATCTCCTGTAGGATTTGTTCCATATTAAAAATGCTTATAGGAAAAGATGGCAGAGATTTATGGACCCAACTGACCGGGTGGAATACCTGGACCTAGCCCGGGAAGTACGAAATCGATTGCTGGAAAGAATGAAAAATGGGCGGAAACTTGTCCTAATATATTAGAAAACGAGTCAGATCGCGAATTTTGGCGGATTCTCTCAGAAAGGGTCAGATCGCGAATTTCGGCGGATTATATATAAAACAATAAGCATTCAAATATAAATTTCAGTACAAACCGTAGCGAAGCACGGGTATCTTGCTAGTCTATATATATATATATATATATATATATATATATATAAAATAACTTGTCCTGACTGACTGACTGACTGACTGACTGATTCATCATCGCTGAGCCAAAACTACTGGACATAAAGAAATGAAATTTTGGGGATACATTCATATTACAATGTAGGTGCCCCCTAAGGGAGGATTTTTGGATATTCCTTTGCTAAGAGGGTGAAAAGGGGGGTGAATTTTTAAAATGAGTGTATCTATATCTCAAAACTTTAAAAGTTTACAAATGTAAAAATTGGTATTTAGAATTTCCTTTAAAAATAAAGAAACACGCATTTTTTGTTTTTGGAAAATCCCAATAGGAGGGGGTGAAAATGGATGAAAAAAGGGTTAAATGCCTTTAATGAGGATACTTATATCTCAGAAACTGAAGATATTACAGACCTGAAAATTTGTATTTGGGATTTCCTTTAAAAATAAAGAAACACGTATTTTTTGTTCTTGGAAAATCCAATGAAAGGGGGGTGAATTTTTAAAATGATATCTATATCAGAAAAACTTAAAAGTTTACAGATGTAAAAATTGGTATTTGGAATCTCCTTTAAAAATAAACACATAATTTTTTGTTTTCGGAGAATCCCATTTGTGGGGGGGTGAAGGAATTGAAAAGGTAGTTGAATGATTTGTTTTGAATATATATATAAAAAAATCTAAAGATGTTACAAACGTGAAAACTGGTATTTGGAATCTCCTTTAAAAATAAAGAAACACGCATGTTTTTGGTGGCAGGGAGAAAGCAGAGATGAATTCCTTTTACAAGGATACATATATCTCAAAAACTGAGGATGTTACAGTTGTGATCTTCGTATTTGGAAGCTCTTTTAAAGAAATGGGTAATGTTTATTTTTGGAAAATTCACTTGGGGAGAGTGAAAGGAAGTTAAAAAAAATTAATTCTTTTTCTGGAGAAACTTATATCTCAAAACTGAAGCTTACAGATGCGGAAATTGGTATTTGGAATCTCCTTGAAAAATAAAGAAACATGCTTTTTTTTTTTTTGGGTGGGGTGAAACCAACTTTATGGGTGGGATGGAGTGAAGAAGGAGTTGAATTCTTTTCAAGAGGATACTCATATCTCAAAAACTGAAGGTTTTACAGACATGAACATTTGTATTTGGAATTTTCTTCCAAAGTAAAGAATTCCACTTAAGAGGGGTGAATTAATTGAAAAATTAGTTGAAATCTTTGTATGAGGATACTTATATCTCAAAAACTAAATATGTTACACACGTGAAAATTAGTATTTGGAATCTCCTTTAAAAATAAAGAAACATGCATTTTTTGGAGGGGGGGAATCAATTTAACGGGGTGGGGTGAAAAAGGATTTTAATTATTTTTATGAGGATACTTATATCTCAAAAACTAAAGATGTTAACGATGTATTTGGAATCTCCTTTAAAAATAAAGAAACATGCACTTGGGGTGGGGATCAGCTTAATGGGTAAGGAGGGAGTTGAATTACATTTATGAGGATATTTATGTCTCAAAAACTGACAGTGTTACAGACATGAAAATTAGTATATGGAATCTCCTTTAAAAATAAAGAAACACGCATTTTTTCTTCAGAAAATCTACGTAATGTGTATGGGGTTGAAAACAAGTAAATGAGGAGTTGAAATATGTTTATGAGGATAATTTATCTTAAAAACTGAAGCTGTTACAGATGTGAAAGTTGGTATTTTGAATTTCCTTTCATAATAAAGAAACACGTATTTATTTTGTTTTTGGAAAGTTCACCCAAGGCGGGAGAGGGTTGGAAAAAAGTGAAGAAGAAGAAGAAGGTGTGTTATTTTTATGAGTATACATTTATCTCAAAAACTGAAGGTGTTACAGATGTACAGACATGAAAACTGGAATTTGGAATGTCCTTTAAAAATAATGAAACACGTATTTTGTTGTTTTCGGAAAATCCAGTTAAGGGGCTGAAAGGAATTGGAAAAGCGGTTGAATTTTTAACATGAGTATCGGTATACCTACATTATATGTCAAAAACTTAACATGATAGAGACAAGAAACTTGGTATTTGGAAAGTCCTTTAAAAATGCAGGAACATGTACCTTTTTGTTTTCGGAGAAGGCACTTAATGGGGGGTTGAAAAATAGTTGAATTATTTTATATGAGGATACTTATATCTTAAAAACTGAATATGTTACAGACGTGCAAATTGGTATTTGGAATCTCCTTTAAAAATAAAGAAACATGTATTTTTGTTTTTGGAAATACACTTAAATGGGGGTGGGGGTGGGGAAAGGAATGAATTATTTTTATGGGGATACTTATGTATATCTCAAAAATTTAAGATGTTACAGAAGTGGGAATAGGGGGAGGGGTGTATTTATGTATTTATTTTCTCGACTTGAGAGAAGACTGTTTCTCAAATGTACAGTTCTATGTTGCATGGTCGCCTTAGCCCCAAAAGGTAATACCACAAACATGGTTTACAAAGAATTTCTGGGGTTAATGAAACTCAATTTTTGGGTGAGTTTTCATACCTTAGGAATTTTCAGATAATGTCTTAGTACAATGCCGAGGAACAATTACTTTGATCACATTACGAAATCCACACGAGCGAAGCCACGGGTAATTGCTAGTATTAAGAATAGATATACAAAGTAAATAATGATAATACTATGAATAATGAGAATAATATCTCTTACTTCTGAGTAGAGTGTGAGGGTGTGATACATGTAATATCACAAATATGTGTAAGGTTGTAATACAGATTTATGCTATTTTTTAGTACAGTTTTTCACTTACTAATAACTTTCCAGATAATTATTTGGGAGATATACAACTTTGTAAACTGTTATTCTTAGCCAGTTGTAACAATACCCAAAGTAGTATTAAAATGTGAGAAATCGAAGTTGTGAGCCTTGTTGATTTCATATGGAATGAACCCGTAGTAGAAATCTTCAAAAATTATTTCAGATTTGTGAATAAAAGAAGAAGAAAGAAAACAAGAATCTCTTTCTGAAAAGACAGTTTTAAACCCTTTTACCCAATCATGTATATAAATCAAAAAATGAATATATATCATTCATTCGTAATGTTGTTGTTGCAGGAATAACGGAATGCTTTCAGAAGGTCCAGGTACGAATTCAAGAATCACGGAAACAAGAGGACATGGGGGAGCCTGCATGTAATAAAAACACCCGTCTGTCTGGTAGGTTGACTTTATATTTTGTTGTTAACATTTTTAAAGGTGTTGTGTAAATTATTACAAAGTTCTGTAAAGGTTCTGCAAGGTGTGTTCTTACTACTGTATGAGGTGCAGTTGAACCATACCGGGCGAGTTGACCGTGCGGTTAGGAGCGCGCAGCTTTGTGCTTGCATCCTGGAGATAGTGGGTTCAAACTCCACTGTTGGCAGCTCTGAATCTGGCTTTCCATGGTTTCCCATTTTTCACACCAGGCAAATGCTGGAGCTGTACCTTAATTAAGGCCACAGCCACTTCCTTCCCACTCCTAGGCCTTTCCTATCCCATCATCACCATAAGACCTACTTGTGTTGGTGCGACATAAAGCAATTTTGAAAGAAAAAAAAAGAACCCTTTCATAGTATTGGAAGGAATATTCGAAAGAGAGGGGAACCTGAAATGTTCAGTGCTATTTTTTTTTTTTTTTTAACTTTGTGGAGGAAGCTTTTAATTCCTAGGGATGCAGTGTAATAATCTTCTTTTTTTTTTCTTCAGCATTTGTCACTTTTCAGGGTGGGGTCTGCTACATGGATTTGTTGTCTCCATTCAGTTCTGTCCTGGGGCATGTCAGGGTGGTGATTGATGCTTTTCAGATCTTTGTCTGGGCAAGTTGGCCGTGCAGTTAGGGGCGCGCAGCTGTGATCTTGCATCTGGGAAATAGTGGGTTCAAACCCCACTGCCGGCAGCCCTGAAGATGGTTTTCCGTGGTTTCCCATTTTCACACCAGGTAAATGCTGGGGCTGTACCTTAATTAAGGCCACAGCAGCTTCCTCCCCATTCCTAGGCCTTTCCTCTCCCATCGTCGCCATAAGACCTATCTGTGTCGGTACGACGTTATGCAAAAAAAAATTAAAAAATCAGATCTTTGTGAGGAGTTCCTGTTTAGGTCATCTCTTTAGTCTCCTACTGACAACTTCTAATGTGTAACAGTCTTTGTGATAGTATCACCCCCTCTCCTTAGTACATATCCAAACCATTGTAAATGACACTAGCACATTTTATTTTGAATCGGTGCAAAACAAAATTTTTCCCTGATGGTTTCATTAGAGATGCAATCCAGTTTCATGATGCCAGTTGTCCACATCAGCATCTTTGTCTCCATGATGCCTAGTAGGGTTGCCAAGTTTTACATTTTCCCTGTATTCTTACATTTTTTTTACTGTTAATTTAGCCCTACGCAGAGGTGCCAACTATTACGTATTGTCCGTAATGATTACGGATTTCACTTCGCAATTACGGCATTACGGTTGAAGGGGAAATTATAATGGAAAAGCATTGTCATGATAAAACTTAATTTCTACGAAAAAAGGAAAGAAGTAAAAAATGTTCAATCCCTAAGAGCATTACTGGTCAACCCTCTTCGTTTCAGTGTTTGTAAGTTGGCAACTAAGCATATTTGGCAGTTATTTGGTCATCACTTCCTTTTGTTTCCCATGAGCATTGTGAAATCACGGGCAACTACATAGATATACACTGCTCTCTTAGCTAGAATGATGCATCAAGTCGGCCGTGAAGTAGTATCTACCCCTTGCTACTCCTTGCTCTGCTGTTCTCCAGTGCACGCATTCGGCTCTCTCTGTTGTATGCATAGAACGAGTGGTATATTTAGTGTGTTTCATTTCTAATTATCCTAGTCGTTGATTCAAAAAGAAGTGATTGGCTTTGGAAAATGAAGCGGAGAAATTGCCAAATTGCATCTTCTAAGAAGACAGCAGTGTTGCAGAAATATTGAGACGGTTATACAAAGGAATAGCCATGCCTGCTTACTTCACATGTTAGTGAAAACCATGTGTTCTACAGTGTGTGTTCGTGTGATTTCTCTGTGGTTCACGGTGGACGAAATGGTTGCAGAAGACACATAGAATTTTAAAAAAATCATCACACATACGGTGAATCAGAATTACAAAACCAGTCTGTTTCATCGTTCTTCGTAAAAAGTAATGAAACTGCGGTGACAAATGTCGAATTGCTGTTCACGTAATTTCTTTTGGAGCATAATATTCCGTTATCAGTTTCAGGCCATGCTGGAAATTTATTTAGATCAATGTTCCCCGTTCTAAAATATCTCAGAAATATGGTTGTGCAAGAACTAAAACCTCTGCTTTAGTTCAATACACGGCATCTGAGGCAAAAAAGGAAATAAGTGAACCTTTGCAAATAACGCCTTTTACTTTGGCTACTGATGGTAGTACGGATTCAAATGCAGTTAAACTTTATCCTATAGTTGTCTTTTTCTTTAGTGCTTAGAGAGGCCAAATATCAACTCTTCTTTTCTCATTGTTAGTGAGTACCGACAATACAGGTGAGGGAATTTTCTCTGTTATTAATAGTGAATTGTCTTCTTTAGCCATTCCATGGGAAAACTGCATTTCTTTTTCATCTGATAATGCATACACAATGATAGGGGCAAATAAAGTTGTTGCCAAATTTGTGAAGGACAGGCATTTTTCTGTTTATGTCCCGGGTTGTTCATGTCTTCTCATACAAATCGTTGCACAAAAAGCAGCAGCCCAATTACTAGTCAATGTAGAGAACTTTTTGGTTCAGTTATATTACTATCTTGATAAGAGTTCTAAAAGGCAAAACATGTTGGAAATATATCAGGCTGTTTGTGGCACAGAGGGTCACAAAATTTTGAAATATGTCAGTACCCACTGGCTCTTGCTTCTTCAGTCTATTAATAGAGTTCTTGGGCAGTGGGAAGCTTTGACACTCATGTTTTGTAGTGAGACCCACCATAAAAATGAGAGCACCAAACAGTTTGAAACCACAAAATCTTTCATACAAGACCCACACACAAAACTGTTTTGCTACTTTCTTCATAGTACACTTCTTATTTTTAACTCAGTGAATATATTTTTGCAACAAGATGCTCCAGCCCATATATCTGAGGAGGAATCTTACTGGCTTTTTAACTGACCTATTGGTCAGATTTGTTCAGCCATGTTCTATTCAGTCAGAGTCTACCTCCCTTTTGAGTGTTGAATTCAAGAGGAGGAAATACCAGAAAGCCAACGAGGACTTGATAATAGGAGCAAAAGCTAGGGCATACTTGAAAGATAATGACTGTGATGAAGAGATGTTTTATAATTCTGTAAGAGAGTTTTATATGGCAGCTTGCAGTTACATTATCAGGAAATTTCCCCTTGATGATTGTTACCTCTACTACAGCGGTAACAGCAAACAAGGCACAAACAGAGTAAAAAGGGGAAGGTAAGAGCAAACTACACAATATAAGAAATCACTACACACTCGGAACAGTAGCTGGCATTACGCGAATCTCCAACAAAACATGTATGTAAACATCAGTAGGGCCAACTAGTGAACACACCGGGCGAGTTGGCCGTGCGCGTAGAGGCGCACGGCTGTGAGCTTGCATCCGGGAGATAGTAGGTTCGAATCCCACTATCGGCAGCCCTGAAGATGGTTTTCCGTGGTTTCCCATTTTCACACCAGGCAAATGCTGGGGCTGTACCTTAATTAAGGCCACGGCCGCTTCCTTCCAACTCCTAGGCCTTTCCTATCCCATCGTCGCCATAAGACCTATCTGTGTCGGTGCGACGTAAAGCCCCTAGCAAAAAAAAAAAAAAAAACTAGTGAACAACAAACCGGGAAGATGAAAAGGGCTGGGAACCTACCAAAGGCATGGATATGGCTTAGATAGCGGATTCCGAAATAAATGGCCGTGATCCTTAGATTCGAAGAATATTATTTACCAAATAATTTTACAAATACATTTCACATACAATTCCGAGTTGCGAACTATAAGTTCAGTGATGTACATAGCTTATTTCGTAGCAGTGTAAATTCAAATCTCAAATCAACTATACATCTATTTACCAATGTAGTTGTACAATGCAATATACAGTGATGTGAAAAAGGTTATCCAAAACTTAGTGTACCTAAGGTGATACAGAACTACCAGAGGCAAACCCCAAGGGAAATAATATTAAACTACACTCTACATATTTTAGTGAAACAAGAAATGGGAATGTCTCGGAAACAAACAGGTAAGCCTAGCTGAAAAACTAAACGTCATAAGTAACTAATTTGGTGAATCTAGGCGAGGTTAGGGCACACTCCTGTATGAAGAGCAAATCGGAACATTACCGAAATTTTAGCAGGAACGGAATTCAAGAGTGCTTACCTGAGGAGAGTGCCATCCCGGAAGCCGGGGGACGTCAACCAGATAGGCTTCTCACAGACAGATAAACCGAGACCGACAGAATTCAGGATACAGAATTCATTCGAACACTGCCTCGCTCACTATATATAGGAAATTCCGGCCTTGGAGGTAGCCAATCAGCGTGCATGAGTTCCCTATCGCCACCTAGACTCACCAATCACAACCTTACTTTTGATCGCGAACTTTGACTAACATTCTAGAATACGCCTGATCGCGAATGTCGTATTTCCAGAACGGTCAGAAATATTTTCTAGAATACATTACAAAGTAACACACCCTGTACAAAAGTTATGTAACTTTCTGGATCTTTCCAGGAACTATAGAATAGAATTCTACTATTTACAAATGCCTATGTTACCATATTATACAGTACAGGTTAGGTCATTAAAAATAAACATTATACAGTACTTCACCAATAAGGTCTTTAAAAACACTTTCCACTTGTACTACATATTTCGCTTGTGACAATGATGAATTTCTTCATCATGCCGAAGTTGTAGACATCTCTCTCAGAATGAAAGTTTCCTATTCATCTCTTGATGAGCATCTTGTTGCAGAAATATATTCACTGAATTAAAAACAGGAAGTGTATTCTGAAGAAAGTAGCAAAACAGTTCTGTTGGTCAAGAAAAGTGAACATGACAAACTTGAAGAGGAATTTGCAGTCTACCAGTGCAATACTTTCCCTGAATATATTGTACATGTACCTAACATTGATGTGAACTGGGGCAACATTGCAAAGCTTAAAAATGAAAGTGGACAAATTAACTGTAAAACCTTAAGTAATGTTGTATATGCAGTACTAAGTATACCTCACACTAACTCTCCCACAGAAAGAGTTTTCAGTGTTGTTAGGAAAAAATCAGACAGAATTCAGGCCTACATTAAGTACATGTACACTGGAATCGCTTATAGTTCTGAAGACGAAAATGTCATCTCAGGGAGAAGTATGTTTCAAGAAAACTTACACTGAAAAGCAGCTGCTGGGTGCAAAACAAGCTACGAAGAAGTTTTTATCGCAGAACTAACAGGTAATGAGCAAATTTTATTGTGTAATTTGATATACTTTAGAATAGATTCCTGTAGGAAAGGGCTATCTGGGTGCTTTTGATTTGACTCATAAATGTTTTGACGGGGCTGGAGGCGAGTTAAAAATTTGATTACTGATAACCCACTTCAAAGGTTGGCACCTCTGCTTACCTTTTTTTATTTCCACGTACAGCACTTTCTTCCTGTTTTTAATATTTAGCATGGCTTATAGTAGAACCCATAACAGTTCTTCTTAATATGACAAAAATACACATTGTTTCGATTATATCTTTGTTATTTTTGCCTCAGTTATGCAAGTTTGGATTGCAGCAATAAATTGATGTCATGTGTGTTTACAGATTCAGAAACATCGGGAGAGTTGGCTGTGCGGTTAGGGGTGCGCGACTGTGAGCTTGCATCCGGGAGATGGTGGGTTCAAATCCCACTGTCCTGAAGATGGTTTTCTGTGGTTTTCCATTTTCACACTTTTTAATATTTTTTTTACATTAAAAAAAAGTGGCAACCCTAATGCCTAGTCAATACTCTGCCCTAGTCATAGTCAGCAACATTTGCAACGATACAGTCCAACAGGTTGGATGACGGTATGATAGGTTTTTGATTTGAGATTATCCTTGATACTCCGGTCGCAAGTGATGCCTGTCATTGTTCTCCTTTTCATCCAGACTGTGGTTGTCCTAGCATTGACTTCTTCGACAAGTTGGCCATCATCAGCGATTGTGGAGCCAAGGCACTTGAATCTTATCACTCATGGCAAGTCCTGACAGTCACCTGAATGATTTTGATTGCTTGTAGATCTGACGTCATATATTCGGTCTTCTACTTGTTGAGGCACAGGCCGTATTACGCCAGCCAATCACTCCATTCTTGAGCTTGGCATTGCAGATCAACCTGGGTTTCAGAGGTGAACATGAAATCGTCGGCATAGGGAAGTGTCCATGATAAAGGATGGTGCAGGTCTGCTGATACAGTATTCATTACTCCAATGAACTGGAACAATGACAGCGCTGAATCTTGGTGAATACCGACGGTGATAGGAAAGTTAATGGATGCTCCTGTGGCGGCTTAACATAGCTCTTTGGGTCTACTTAAAGCAGTTGCACTCAGTTGACAAGGTATGCTCTCACAGTGCTACCCATATGAGTCATGCAGTATGCAGTCAGAGGCCTTCTCAAGGTCTAGGAAAGTGAGATGGATCAGCTTGTTCTTCTCATGTTGCTTTGGTTATACCACAATTCTTCACAAATACAGCTTGGATTCTGGAAAGCTTGACAATTTTGCTACTCCTTTCATCAAAGACATGCTCAAAGACTTTCACTGCATGGCTCAAAAGTCGTATCGGGTGGTAATTCATTCATCAGGACTTCCTTTCTTTTTTAAGATCAGTACATGATGCTCTGTTGCCAGTCGGTCAGAGTTTGACTCTCAGTGACATGATGTCTTGTCAGCAAGAAACTCATGGTAAAGTTGTTTCTTCTTTTGTACTGCATTTCTGATCTCTTCACTAATTATTTGCCATCCACGCTTTTTTTTTTGCTCCAAGAACAGTGCATGCAGTACCATGAGCAGTCTCCTTCAATTTGATCCAGCTTTCTTTGACTGTAGTAATCGGTGGCGATGTTATTCATGCAACAACATCAGCCTCTTTCTCCTTGAAGTGTCACCATTTGATTCTCGCATGTCCTATTCAAAGAGCATTTGTAATTTCACGATTTGATACGCAACTTGCAGATGACAGATCAGTGTTACATCTCAACTGTTGCATATGGCACAACCTTTGTGTCTAACACCTCTTTCAAGTCTCAGTGCGTGATGTGTGCCATTGTGCTGCTCTAGTATGGCAATTAAATGCGAATCAGGCTTTTTGAACCTGGTGTTCGTGATGACCAGGCCATGGGCTTCTGCATAATTGAGGATTTGTTGGCCATCGTTGTTCTTTTCCTTGATACCACGTCCACTATGTGCTGCATGATCTTCCTTTTTGTGACCGACATGTCCGTTAAGATCACCGGCATTAATGAGGTAGTCTTGTAGAAGTACTTCGGCGGTGTCCTCTTCAAGCATCTCTCAGAAGGTATTTTTCATTGTTCCAGGCAGAGATGTCTGCGGGGCATATGCACTGATAAAGTGTATTTTTGTTCCTTCTGCGGTGTAGAAAATCTTCGTTAGATGTTCATCGTACTGCTGCAGTTCAGAGATACAGCTGTTGAACTTCGCTGATGTAACAATAACGTCACCACTGGTTGTTCCACAGGTACCACTGTGTATCAGTTTGTATTCGCACCGATGTCGTAGGACTTCTGTCCATGCAATTGTGTTTTTTTGTACTGAACAGCCATTGATCTGTCTCTTTTCAAGAGCATTTGACAGTTTATTGTATCACCAAGACATAGTGCCAACATTGAGTGAAGTAAGACAGGTTGTATGGGCTAGGTTGTTTAACCATTGCCGCCCATATAATAATAATAATAATAATAATAATAATAATAATAATAATAATAATAATAATAATAATAATAATAATAATAATAATAATAATTTATTATAATTATTACAGTTATAATCATAAATTAATATTATAAATTATTATTATTATTATTATTATTATTATTATTATTATTATTATTATTATTATTATTATTATTATTATTATTATTATTATTATTATTATTATTATTATTATTATTATTATTATTATTATTTTGTGTGGCTATTTCTAGCCAGGTGCAGTCCTTGTAAGGCAGACCCTCCGATGAGGGTGGGTGGCATCTGCCATGTGTAGGTAACTGGCTGTTATTGTGGTGGGGGATAGTGTTATGTGTGTTGTGTGAGTTGCAGGGATGTTGGGGGCAGCACAAACACCCAGCCCCGAGTCATTGGAATTAACCAATGAAGTTTAAAATCCCTGACCTGGCCAGGAATTGACCCCGGGACCCTCTGAACCGAAGGCCAGTACGCTGACCAATCAGCCAACGAGTCGGACATAATAATAATAATCATCATCGTTTGGTGGCTGGCATTTTGATGGAATGTTATCAAGTCTGGCTGCAGGTCAATTTTGAAATTCCATTTTACTCTACCATATGCCAGGTTTAAAGCTTCAATCTTTGGATCCGGAAGTAACACACTACCACTGATCCACAGAGTGAGCTCCTAGGGAAGCAATAGATAGAAAAATGGAAAGGTACAGTAAATAACATGTCAAGTGAAGTATAGAATATTTCAGTGTATTTCTAGTTTAAACTTCCGTTGTAGGAGAATAAAGCTAGAAATTTACTGTTAAAAGAAGTAAATAAACAGCTTGCTGTCTTTTTAGAACTTAGCAAAATTTTAAATCACAATGGACATTTGGATCTCAACAATGAAAGTGATGCTTGCACTGAGGAGATGGGCATAGAATGACTGAAAGGTGGAGGAAACCAGACTGAAACAGGTAGATCATTTTCAGTACTTTAACTGTGTGTTCTCACAGGAGAACAGAAATGCGATCAGTATGTATCCTTACTAATAAATGTAGGGGTGTGTAGATCTGATGTGAAGTAGTTGGCTCCTATATCAGATTCAGTTTCGATTCAGGCCTGTATTTTTTTTTGCAAGAATGAGATATAATTACTAATTAGTGGTGGTGGTGACAGGAAAGGATCCAACATGAAGAAGTTAAGTTGAAAATGCACCTTTTTTTGTTGTTGTTGCTATTTGTGTTACGTCGCACTGACACAGATAGGTCTTATGGCAATGATGGGATAGGAAAGGCCTAGGAATGTGAAGGAAGCAGCCATGGCCTTCACTAAGATGTGAAAATGGGAAACCACGGGAAACCATCTTCGGTGCTGCCGACAGTGGGGTTCAAACTCACTATTTCCCGGATGCAAGCTCACTGCTGCACGGCCCTAACTGCACGGCCAAGAAAATGAACCTAGATGATAGAGCTAGGCAATTGGAATGGTTGAGAATAGTTACCTAGAAGATGTAGTGGGTAACAGGAGTAGACTGATATGAACGGTACCAATAACGAGAATCTGTTCTGAAAGTTGCTGACGTAACATATGGTTAGCCTGACCTGTTCTAGGATGTATTAACATCTTTAGCTATCAGCTTAATACTGTATATCTTATGAGATTAGAAGCGTACACAGATAGAAATTCGGAGAACTGGGATATCTGATGTCTTATTTTCAACCTGATTTAGTATGTTACTACCTAATTAAACTTGTATCCTCATCCTGAGGTGGTGCAGTTCTTTTCAGGCATACCCCCAATGGGGGTGATTTGCATGTACCATTTTAACTTCATACCAACCGTCCTGTCATTCTTAAATTTCTGCCAGTACCAGAAATTGAACCCATGCCCCTGAGGAAGGCAGCTAACAATGTTAACTATTACATTATGGAGGTGGACATTTAGTATGTTCAAATTCTGTAACTTGTCAAATTTTGAGAGTGGCATTTTCTGTATCATGCCGGTTTTACATCTGATTAATATAGCCTATGGTGGAATGCAATTATTAATATTAGTTACTAAAGGCAATGCCTTGTTAATGCAACCATAATCCCCTGTCTTCAGCTTCATGTTCCGTCTCATGGTAGGTGGTATATATGATGTTTAGCATCAGATTGTGAAGATACTTGGTCCTTGGTCTTCCTCACCCTTCTTTCTTTTTTGAGAACTTTTCCCTCAAATATGGCGTTCACAAAACTGTTATCTCTCAGGATGTGCCCAAGGAATTTGGCCATTCTTTTCCACATCATGGTGAATAGTTCTCTTTTGCCCTTGATTTCATTCAGGATGCTTTCATGTGATTTCTTTTCCGTCCAGCTAATCCTCAGTATTCGCCCCCAGATCCATATTTCAAAAGCTTCTAGCTGTTTCCTGTCTTGTTTAGTTAGTGAAATACAATATTGTTATGTGCTAGCCGTGTGGTAGTCCCTTTCAGTACTCCCTCGAAGGGAACAGTGATTCACACGATCGGGGAGCTCCCAGCCGGCTCGAAGGACGTGCCCAGTCGTTCCGTGTATTGTTCTTTTTGCCTGGTTTGCCTGTGTTTTCTGCAAGGTGCAGTGAGAAGGTTCCGCCTCTAGCCACATCGTGAATATTCTGGTACACATCACCCGAGCTATAAAAACGAGGCTAGGCGCTAACAGCCCGTCACTGTTGGAGTTGGAGTTGGACTGTGTGTTGGGGTTCAGTTTCAAGAATGAGGGCGACAGCGGTGTTGGCTATCGCTAATGCCCCATCAGAGTCTGAATGAGGAGTTGTTTGGAATTGATTATTTTAATCATGTTGGTTCAGTCTTGTCCGTATTGACTTACATTCAAAATCTATGAACCTCTTTTCTGCCCTGACAGTACTTTATATTTTTATAATTATCTACCGTATATGTACGAGAGCTACTACTTTCTTCTTCAGCAGTGCCAAAACATCACACTAAATCCTTGGACTTGATACATTTGTACATACAGTCATCAACAAAACAAATTATACATAAATCTTGAAATCGTTAAAATATTTCTTTGTGTCTAAACTGTTCAGTTACACTTACTATGTCATTTAGTAAATTTTCAATTCATACGATGAATAAAACCTTAAGTTAATCGCTATATGCTAAAATTTAAAATACTTTCTGGTCTGTTCTTGAAATTTCTTTTTTCCATAAGTCCTTATTTACACCTTAAAAGAAAACATTATATTTAAATTTCTAATCTGTACTTCAAATATCTTATTTATTCCAATAGGTGTCAACTAACTTACTACTATAGTCCTGTGACCTTTCATATAAATCCGAATTTCTCCCCTTAATCCCGTCTGACCATGCAGGCCATTTTAACCATCAATTCCTTTAAAATAAACAACCAACAAACCAACTTTAGAGACTTTTTTTTTTTTTTACAAAAAAAGTCAACTGAGATGGCTAGAAAATTTTATTTTTACTTACTTCAGATTCAGCTGGTACCAAATTTGTCAAAATTAAAACAACATTACACTTGTCTGAACTAAACAAACATATCCTTGCTCTGCTGCCAATGACCTTATGAGGCGAGCTGCTACTTGTCGCTATGCTGCCGGTTACGTAAGAAGCAAGAAATTCCCATAAGACCGATAGTAAACTATGGAAATAGTCCGATGTATGGTTTGGCCAAATTTATACAGGTATTCTTAAGGAAGCATTTTAAATTCACAACGGAGGCAATAGTCAGTAATACAAGTGATTTCTGTAACAGAACAAGGAATATTGAAATGAAGGAAAATCACACAGTTCATAGTCTTGATATTAAAGACGTATTCCAACATCCCCATCTCTAAAACAATAAAGATTGTTAGAAGGAATTTAACACAACATAGCGGGTTTACTTTGCTTTTTGCTTTTACATCGCACCAACACAGATAGGTCTTATGGCAACGATGGGATAGGAAAGGCCTGGAAGTGGGGAGGAAGTGGCCCTGGCCTTAATTACGGTACAGCCTCAGTATTTGCCTGGTGTGAAAATGGGAAACCACGGAAAACCACCTTCAGGGCTGCCGACAGTGGTGTTCGAACCCACTATCTCCTGGATGCAAGCTCACAGCTGTGCAACCCTAACCGTACAGCCAACTTGCCTGGTAAAAAATAGAGATTGAAGAATTTATTAAGTTGTTAGCATACACATTAGTGAACAATTATTTTGGATTTAATAACAAAATATACAAACAGGAGAAGTGGTTGGCTGTGGGTTCCCCTGCGTCGGGTATTCTGGCGAATATTTACATGGACTATTTTGAATCAAAATAATTGATATAAAGGATTAATCAAATGGGTGAGATATGTGGATGACGTTTTCATTATTATAGATGAACAAGAAGTATTAAGAAAGCTGAACGAAATAGACAAAAATATCAAATTTACATTGGAGTCAGAGGAAGGAGGATCGCTGAACTATCTAGATGTCAAAATAACGAGAAATAGTAGGGAATTAGAGTACCAGGTTTTTAGAAAAGAAACGACTACTAGCACTGTTATTAGGAAGGACTCCAACTGTCCAGGGCAGCAGAAGAAGGCAACATTTTTTTACAGTATGATCAGTAGGGCTCTTAAATTCCCCTTAAAAAGACAAGCTTTCGAATAAGAGATGAATACAATATATGAGATCGCGAATAGAAATGGATATTTGAAGAAGTGTGTAGGCAAGATAAAGAGCAATTTAATAAATAAACGAAGATCAACTTTGAAAAAAGAAAAGAAAGAAAGGAAGAATGTGGCAGTAATAACATTCCACAACAGACACTCCTATGGAATAAAAAAAAAATTAACAAAAAAGGGCATTGACATTGCATTTAAGACAAATAACAATAATAAGAGAATTTTATTCAGTTCACATAAGGATAATAGGTCCAGTAAGTTCAATAAATCAGGAGTACGGTATATTGCATCAAGTGCTAAAGTTGTGGAAATAAATTCACTTAAGAAAATAGAAATTGCAACACCATGAAGGCATTGGTCATTTGTGTTGTTTTTCAAAATATGGAACAATGCCATGTAGGTATGTAAGCAATCAAAGTTTCAGACCCATTGGACTGTTGCTACAGGTCTCCCCATGTGATTGGTCGCGGAGGAATCGACTCCAGTATACGGACTGTGTAGCGTAGTTGATTTGCAGTCTGTGCAGTGAAGTGCTCCCCGTCAAACATGCCTCGACAACAGAGAAGAGCATGCTATCAACAACTGTCACCGTTTGAGAGGGCTCGGATAATTGGGCTGTGTGAGGCTGGATTATCGCTAAGGACTGTCGCTGCACGTGTTGGCCGACAGGCATCTACAGTACAATGTGTATGGCAGCAGTGGTCAAATGAAGGTACCCACACTCGTATACCTGGCACAGGCCCAGCGCGACAGACAACTGTGAGAGAGGATCGCTGCATCAATGGGATGGCCCGGATGGAACCCCATGCAACAGCAGTGCAAATTCGAGCAGCTGTGGTACCCCACGTTACAACAACAAACAGTTGGTAATCGCCTGCGTGCAGCTGGCTTACGAGCCTGTGTCCCTGCAGAAGGTGTTCCATTGACCTCACAACAGCGACGTGTAAGGCTGGCCTGGTGTCGAGAAAGATCGACGTGGGTCAACGAATGGCATAGGGTTGTCTTTAGTGATGAATCATGCTTCTGTCTTGCCCGCAGTGATCGCCGGAATCGTGTGCGCCGACGTACCAGGGAGAGAGGCCGCCCAGATATTATTGTCGAGAGGCACACAGGGCCAACACCAAGCATTATGGTCTGGGGAGCTATTGGCTTTAATGTGAAATCACAATTAGTGCTTGTTGAGGGCACTATGACTGCTCGACAGTACGTTGATAGGGTACTCAATCCAGTGGTTGTCCCTATGATGGCGAACATTGCTAATGGGATGTTTCAGCAGGACAGTGCCCGGGTTCACACTGCGTGCATCTCCAGAGAAGCTCTCCAAGACATCACAACCTTAGAATGGACCGCCAGATCCCCGGACCTCAGTCCTATTGAGCATGTGTGGGACATGATGGGTCGACAACTGGCCAACCGGCCTCAGCCACCCACAACTCTGGAACAACTGACCTGTGCAGTGCAGCAAGCATGGGCCACAATTCCTCAGGAAGTGATCCACGGCCTTATTGACTCCATGCCTCGACAAATTCATCAATGTATTGCAGCTCGTGGTGGGCACGTCCTGTATTGATTGTTGTCCAAACTTGCGGTCAGAGGGACCTGAAAGTGTAATCATCGAAGCACAACCGAATACTCGTCCTGCATGTTCAATTGCAACAATGTAGCACCACTCCTTCTGGGTGTTGCAATTTTCATTTTCTTCAGTGTATATAGGGCAATCAGGTGGGAGTTTGGAGACGAAACACAAGGAGCACGTGAATGCAGTAAGACACAAACAATTCTCAGTAATGGGTGAACACATTGAAGAGTACAATCATAATTTTACGGAAATAGATAAAGGTATGGAAATACTGCACACGACAACAAAAGGAAAATGAATGGACTTTCTAGAGAAAATATGTATGTAGACCAGAGAAGCAATAATTAGAATAATTTAAATGAACCGCTGAATGAAGAAAATGCGATGTACAAATTAGCGTACAATCACATAAGGGAGAAGGAGAGAGCGACAGAAATAGTTCTGGTTGTTGACACACTCCTCCTCCCTCCCCTATATTACGTAATCGGCAGGCATAGCGACAAGTAGTAGCTCACCTTGTAAGGTCATTGGCAGCAAGCAATGTTTGTTTGGCTCAGACAAGTGTAATGTTGTTTTAATTTTGAAAAATTTGGTACCAGCTGAAACTGAAGTAAATAAAAATAAAATTCTATTGTCATCCGAGTTGTCATCTTTTATCGTAAAAAAATGTCTCTAAAGTTGGTTTGTTCGTTGTTTATTTTAAAGGAATTTGATGGTTAAAATGGCTTGCATGGTTGGATGGGATAAAGAGGAGAAATTCTGATTTATATGAAAGGTCTCAGAACTATAGCAGTAAGTTAATTGACAGTTATTGGAATAAATAAGATATTAAAATTACAGATTAGAAATTTAAATATAATGTTTTTTGTTTTAGGCATAAATAAGGGTTTAAGGAAAGGAGAAATTTCAAGAACAGAACAGAAAGTATTTTAAACTTTAGCATATAGTGACTAAAAAGGTTTTATTCATTGTATGAATTGAAAATTATTCTATTTTTAAAGTGTTTACTAAATGACATAGTAAGTGTAAGTGAACAGTTTAGATACAAGGAAATATTTTTTTTTCTATTTTAGGTGTAAATAAGGACTTATGGAAAGGAGAAGTTTCAAGAGCAGAGCAGATTTTAAATTTGAGTATATAGTGACTAATTTAATAGATTTGAAAATGATTCTATTTTTAAAGTTTTTACTAAATGACATAGTAAGTGTAAGTAAACTGTTTAGACACAAAGAAATATTTTAACAATTTCAAGATGTATGTATAATTTGTTTTGTTGATGACTGTATTGTACAAATGTATCAAGTCCAAGGATTTAGTTTGATGTTTTGGCATCACTGAGGAAGGTAGTAGTAGCTCTCGAAACATGTACGGTAGATAATTATAATAAAATGTAAAGTATTGAAAAGGCGAAAAAGTGGTTCATCGAAATCAAGGAGTTGTTGTTGTTGTTGTTGAGTGAGTAGCTGGACTGAAGATGGCTGTTGGCTGCCGTCATTGTCCCACTAGGGTCAGGGTATCATCAGGTACGATAGGGAATACTGTGTTTGCTGCCATAGAGTACTGTATGTGTGTACTTCTGGGGACTGAGGACTGTCGTAGAATCAGCAGTTAAAGCAGCTATCGTGAGTGTAAATTGGAACAATGTTAATGGTCATTGTCGTGAAGAGTAATTCCCTGCTGGTTAGCACTGTTGAGCTCTTTCTGTTGTCAGTGTTTAGCTGTTCACTGTGTTTGACTGTGTGAATTACTGGATTGTCTCTGGAGATGAACCAATGAACAGTCATCGTGGGTTGTCTGGCCAGTAGTCCTGTGTTCAAACTTAGCAATCTGCACGCAGCTGCTGTGTGGGATGACTGGACTTGTGAGCACAAGTGAAAGGACTGTCAATCAGGATTACTGTCTCCCAGGTAATACCAGCGAGCCGGACCATCCGCTGTGTAAAAATAACAGAGAATTGTAAATAGACAGCAATTAGTAAGTGTGGCTATTTGTGGTTGAATAGAATTATGTGTATGTACATTCCTTGGGTCATCCTGAAATAAATTAGAGTGAGAAAATAGGCAGTGTTTTAGTTGTAAATATATTAAATATATTTTAAAAGCCAGGATAGGATATTAAAATTGCTAAAAACACATGAAAATTCTAGCAGAAAAACTACCTATGATAATGGAGCCACCTTTCTGTGCATCTGTAAACAAATATTTCCTGATATTCATTGAATGATATCACTGTCAAGCAATATTTGCACTGTAATACAATGTAAAATATTGTGGTATCATATGGTACTGATTCTACAACTCTCCATCCTTGTAATCATACTGTTGTACTAAATACCTGTACCGTATTACAGGTGATAGTTAAATTTGTAAAAATATTTGAAAAATTACTTGCCAGAATGCTTTCTTATTCATCGTTACTGCTGTCCATTTCAGAAATATCAGTTTCATCAGGCTGGGTATTTCTCCAGGCAGTTTCGTCCTCACTTCAATCCAAGATGTTTGCACAACCAGTCAGTAAGAAGCTCTTGGTGAGGATTTCTGTAGAAACCATGCTCAGTGTATATAAAATTCACTGACACAGCAGTCAAAGGAAGGGCTTTTATTTTGCATGTTGGAGTGAGATCATGATCACTGCCTTTATCCACTTGGTGTAAAGTTTGCACACTTACATCTTGAAAGGTTTGTCCATGGATACATTGAAGATGGACATGATGCCAATCTTCCAGGGATCACAACCATATCTACTCTAGTCTTTCTCTTGCTGCACCCTCATGCTGATATCATTCTGGAAAGTGTTTTTTATTCTTTTTCTGGAAAATTACATGGGTGGCAACTTCCTGCAGCACATAGAGAACTGAAATGCACCTGACTTTAGGTATGTTTGAAATCGTGTCGTTGAATTACACAGAATGAAATGTTAATACATTTTGTGTTCAAAAATATTTTTGGGCAGTCTCCAGCTTAGGAGCATTCAGTGATGAGGGAGGAGCCCCTTTCTTTTACATAAATAGTCTGATCACTGTCTGCTTTACTTTATTCACCGCAGCTGATATATTTTGCTACTATCATGCTTTCTTCTTCATTTTCTTTTCTTCTGCTGCTTTTCCCTGACACCCGTGGGGTCGCAGGTGCGAACTGTATCGCACATGTGGATTTGGTTCTGTTTTACGGCTGGATGCCCTTCCTGGCACCAACCCTATGTGGAGAGATGTAATCACTATTGCTTGTTTCTTTGGTGGTTAGTAGTGAGGTGCGTTGCCTGAATATGAAGAGGAGAATTTTGGGACAAACACAAACACCCAGCTCCTGAGTCAGAAGAATTAATCAGGCACAATTAAAATCCCCATCCTAGCTGGGAATCGAGCCCGGAATCCTCTGAAATGAAGGCCTCAATGCTGACCATTTAGCCAAGGGGTCGGACACTAACTATCATGCTTTGAAGTGTAATATTTTATGTGTGACCTTGCAGCCACATCATTTCACAAACTTAACTTATATTCTGTTAGTTCTCTGATGTCTGGAAGCTTATAATTGTTGGTCTCCAAAATGCTTCCCTAGAAGTATCTGTATTTCCAAGAGCAACTTCTTACTTTTGTCATGATCACAGACCTACTTTGGATATCAGTAATTCACAACTTGCAGCTCAAGTATTATGCTTTTAGCCAAAGTCATTTATCGTTAATTTACTGGGTTACATCTGGGGTATACAGCCAGGGAAAAGAAAGACTAATAACTGGGTTGCTTATCCATAATAAATTATAGCAATCCACACAATTGCACTGTGAAAACCTTTCTCAATTTTACTTCTACCTGCAACAGTTTACTACTGACATTGGCAGTAGTCTTATTCCTTCCGTCACTACGGGCATATTGATGACTCATTCCCTGGAGAAATGAAAATTACATATTAATAACCCTTCCTTTTCTAGGGGGAAATAGGGAGAAGGTATTAACTGGATCTCAGTTTTGTTAATAAATCACAGCTTAATCACAACTTGTTTCTCCTTCTCAGTGTCGACTCTTAAAATTCTGAGTTTCTGTTGCAACATGTGTACATTTGGTAACTAGGCACACATTGTGCCCTACTAAAAATTTGATGTCATTTCCACAATTAGTCTGATGTTATCATTTCTATTTTTTCCACCTCTTAAGTGTAATGGTTAACATTATTAGCTGCCAACCTTGGAGGTCCAGGTTTGCTTCCTGGTGCTGCCAGATGTTAAAGAATAGCATGGGGATTAGTATGTAGTTAAAATGGTACATGCAGTTCTGCTTTTGGGATGTGCCTAAAAAAGAGCTGCACCACGTCAGGACGAGGACAAAAATTTACTTTACTGTCTCAGTTTTAAGTATTACTAGAGGACCCGTGCTGCTCTGCATCATTTGTTATTAATTAATGGCGTGTGCCCTCCGAAGAGACCTGTTGCATGTCTTTAGAGTTGACGCCATATAGGTGACTTGCACGTCTCTGAAGATGCGGCCCTACCTATCTTGAATTCCAGTGATGAAGACAGCACACACACCTAACCCCAATGAAGGTTAAGATCCCTGACCTGGCCGAGAATGAAACCCAGGACCCTCTGGACCAAAGGCCAGTATGCCAACCATTTAGCCATGGAGACTTACTGAAGGTTAATTTGTAAACTCCACTCATTCATTATAAATAGGTCAGATAATGTGTCTTGATATGAAATTGCTCCATGCGCTGCCCGGGTACTTTTTGAATGTCTACCTTTAGGATTTGTATTACCTCTTAATTATGTGTCAAGTGAATTTTTGTAGATTTCTTTATTGTGATGTTGTTTGATATTTCACTAACTATTTTTGTACTTTTAGAGTTCTTGTTGTGTGTTTACTTAAAAATTTTAGATTTAGATTATTTTGTTTTGCATGGAGCTTTGTCGTTGTTGCAGCCCATATTGTCTGTGAAGTAGGTGATCCCTTCAAATAAATAATATAATTACATACAGTTATCACGGTATTTATGCATCGCCGTATACATATGTTGCACACAATTCCAATTGCCGTTGAGACTGTCACCAATCAGCCTAGTGAATCCAAAATTCAACCCCCCCCCCCCCCCTCCCCCTGTCCTACTGATTGAGACTGGACTTGGACTTAAACAACATCAAGAGTGTTACAATTCATCTCAGCGACTCCAAAAAGTATGAATTCAGCACTAATATTGGTCATTTTTTATTATATTTACATGTCACTCCCTCCCACACCCCAAACGTAAGGGTACTAGGGGTGTCTTACCCTCACAGTATTTTTCTCCAGATAGTAAGTTATATTTGTACCAAATTTGGTAGAGAGCTATGCTGGAATATGCATACATACCTTCATAAATAATCTCGGTCATTTTGGACATTTTCTTTTTCACCTTTTCTCACCTGGCATGGTGTCCGGCTCCAGAGCTAAATGGTTAGCGTGCTGGCCTTTGGTTCTGAGTTTGATTCCCGGCTGGGTTGGAGATATTAACCTTAAATGGTTAATTCCCTTGCCTGGGGGACTGGGTGTTTGTGCTGTCCCCAACATCCCTGCAACTCACACGCCACACATAACACTATCCTCACTGCAATAACACACAGTTACCTACATATGGCAGATGCCGCCCACCCTCATTAGAGGGTCTGCCTTACAAGAGCTGCACTCAGCTAGAAATAGCCACATGAAATTATTATTACCTTGCATGTTAAGTTAACTCATGTCCTCGTCCCGAGGTGGTGCAGCTCTTCCCAGGTACATCCCAAATGGAGGTGAGCCCTCCTGCCATTTTAAAATTTTGGTTATACCAGGAATCGAACCCGGGCCCCAGAGGAAGGTAGCTAACAGTGCTAACCGCCATGCTACGGAGGTGGACACTCCTCATGGTGATAGTGGCTGACTTGGATTTAAATATCATCCAGAGTGTCACTGTTCTTCTCAGCAACCCCTAAAACTATGGATTCAAGACTAATATAGGTTGTTTGCCTGATGATTCGCCAACAGGCAATTCTGGAGAGAATAAAACAAAAATGAAGCAAAGTGGTTCATAAAATGGACAGATGGACTGGATAGAGCTGATTTTAGTAAACTTTTTTATAGTATATAGATTGTGCTATGTTACATGCAGTATTCTTTCAAAATAAGACTACTGTTATCACACAACTACTTGTTACCAACCAAATTTGAAACATGTTTCCCTTCCGCTTACCTCACCTTAGTCCAGTTCTATGGCTAAATGGTTAGCGTGCTTTGTTCCACGGGGTCCTGGGTTCAATTTCTGGTCAGGTTGGGATTTTAACCTTCATTGGTTTATTCTACTGGGCTGTCCTCAACATTAGAATTCATCATAGGTAGGGGCCCCATCCTCACGTATGCGCAGATCGCCTATAGATAGGGACTTTGACTTTTCGTGAGATATTTATTCTCAAAATCGGCCGAAGTTGATTCAATTGATGTTTTTCTGGACATTGCTTAAGTCATTATTGAATTATGACATTTACTGAAATCAGAGGCACAAAATAACACAAATTAATAATTTCTTTTATGCTTAATCACAAAATAATTTTGAAAGGCTATGAACAAAATTTGGACAAAATCAGTCTGTTGAAATTAAAGTTTTGTAAGTTGGACTAGGCTACTTCGTAACATCACCATTGAGTTGCAGTCAACCATTATCATTGACTGTAAATTATGTGCACTATGATTGTACTCACTGGACGAGTTGGCCGTGCGGTTAGGGCTGCGCAGCTGTGAGCTTGCACCCAGGAGATAGTGAGTTTGAATCCCACTGTCGGCAGCCCTGAAGATGGCTTTATAGTGAGTTCGAATCCCACTGTCGGCAGCACTGAAGATGGTTTTCTGTGGTTTCCCATTTACACACCAGGCAAATGGTGGGGCTATACCTTAATTAAGGCCATGGCCGCTTCCTCCCACTCCTAGGCCCTTCCTATCCCATCATCGCCATAAGACCTATCTGTGTCGGTGCGACATAAAGCAAATTGTACATGACTGTACTCAATCTTTCCAAAGGACTGTTTATTGCAACCTTGTTGCTTCCTTGTGTTCCTTTGCTTTGCCAGTTTTTATTCTTGTATGTTCAGTGATCTGTATCAGTTGGAGTTTTCATTCTGAAATGAAGTCCATTTATTTGTGTGAAAGTGAGTTCAAGGAGAAAGGCTCTTATGTTTCCAAAAAGACAAAAGAAATCATCATCTGCAAGTACTGGTTGCAGAATCAACTAGTTGCAGAAATAAATTTAAATTAAGCTCTGTCAAGATATTGACTGGTTTAGGAAGAAGTAACAGTCAGAAGCTTACAAGGTATGGTTGGGGAGACAGATGAACAAAGACCATGATTGATTATATAATCATAGAGAAAGAACACCGGAAGAACCTTGTAGATGTAACAGCCATGCCTGAAGAAGCCTTTGGTGGAGATCATAGAGTTGTGATAGGAAAATTGAAAGTTGGCAAGATTGAAAAACCCCAATTAAGAAGAGAGAAAAGAATTAAAGTATGGAAGTTGAAGGAGAAAAGCATACAAGAAGAATTTCAAAGGGAAATAATACCCTTGGTACCCAGGACAGAGGTGGGGAATGTTGAAGAGGAATGGAAAAGATTTAAGGAATCACTGGTTGGATATGCAGAAAAGGTGTGTGGTAGAACATCAGGAAATGTGAAAGACAAAGAAACACACTGGTGGAATGATAGGGTAAAGATTAAAGTGAAGGAAAAGAAAATGGCATGGAAAGCATGGAAAACATCTAAGACTGAAGAAAGTAGAAGAAAATATGTGGAGGCAAAGAATTTGGCCAAGAAAGTAGTGGAGGAAGAAAAGAGGAAAAGCTGGGCCTTATTCACACAGAAATTGAGAGATGATACGCAGGGCAGCAAGAAATTACTGCACGGTATCTTAAGAAACAAAAAGAGAGATCAAGTAAACACCAGATTTGTGAAGGATGAAGGTGGCATAATTTTAACAAAAGCCAGAAGAAATAAGAAATAGATGGAGAGAGTATTTTCAGAAGCTGCTGAACATAAAAACGGATGACAGTCATTCAATGGACGGCCAGGAAAGGCAATTAGTTGAAGAAATGGATAAAGAAATTACAATGAATGAAATTGAAATGGCAGTAAGAAAGATGAAGAATGGAAAAACTGCTGAAATAGATGAAATTTCAGTGGAGATGATAAAGGCAGCTGGAGCTGTAGGCCTGCAGTGGACATATCAGGTTCTCAGGAATGTCTGGGAGAATAAGGAGGTCCCTGAGGATTGGCAAAAAGGAATAATCATCCCAATTTTCAAGAAAGGTGATAAGAAAATTTTGAAGAACTACAGGGGAATTACTCTAATATCCCATGTTGCTAAGATAATGGAAAGGATACTGGAAAGTAGAATAAGGTTGAGGGTTGAGAATCAGATACAGGAAAATCAGTATGGTTTCAGAAGTGGAAGGTCAACAATAGAGCCCATTTTCATTATGAGACAACTAATGGAAAAGCATTGGGAGTACGGGAATGATATGGTGATGACATTCATTGACATTGAAAAGGCATATGACAGCGTCCCCAGGACGAAAGTTTGGGACAGTCTGGTGCAAAAAGGAATTGGACAGGGATTAATAAAAATGATCATGGCATTGTATAAGGAATGTTGTAGTTGCGTGCAAACACAAGTTGGCAGGACAAGTTGGTTCAAAATAACTAGTGGGCTGAGACAGGGAAGTGTTCTATCACCAATCCTGTTTACAATAGTAATGGATGACATCATGAGAACAGCAAAAGCAGCATATGGAGGAAGAGAAATGAACATGATGTTATTTGCAGATGATATTGTGATTTGGGGAGAAGACGACAAGAAGGTTCAAGAACAGTTGAATGTGGTGAATGGGAAGATCAAAGAATGTGGATTGAAAATAAGTGTAGAAAAGAGTAAAACTCTTGTTATGACTAGAGGGGAGAAAGAAGGGAAAGGTCAGATTAGACTTGCAAACAAGCCCCTGGAAGTAGTGGAAACGTTTAAATACTTGGGGAGTGAGTTAATGGAGAATGCTCGACTGGATGCTGAGATTAGTAAAATGATTCAAGCTGGAAGTTGTTTTTATCATAGTGTAAGAAACATGTTATGGGACAAAGATGTGCCAAAGGAAGTAAAGGATACTATGTACAAGATGTATTATGTACCCATAACAACTTACGGAGCAGAAACTTGGACAATGACAAAGAAGGATGAGAGTCGAATACAGGCAGCCGAAATGAAGTTCTTGAGGAGTATGATACAGAAGAGTAGAAGAGACAAAATAAGGAATGAGAAAATCCGGGAAGAAATTGGAGTGGAAAAAATTAATGATAGAATAGAGAAGAGCCGACTAAGATGGTTTGGACACATAAAGCGAATGAGCGATGAAAGAATGCCAAAAAAGGTGATGGAAATGCAAGGAAGGAGAGGTCATGGACGACCACGATTGAGATGGAAGGATACCATCCAACGCAGCATTGTAGAAAGAAACCTGGACTGGGACACAGTGTTGGAGGAGGAGTGGTGGAAAGACTGAAGAAAGTGGAGAGGAACCATATTTGCCCCTACCTGGCTACAGCTGGATAAAGGGAAATGATGATGATGATGATGATGATGATGATGATGATGATGATGATGATGATGATGATGAAGATATTGAATTTCATAAGAAAAACAAAATGTCTGCTAGGAGTAGAAATCTTTTCAAATGTAAAAAAATACCCAAATTGATAGAAGTGAATGTATTTTTGTTACTATCCAAGCATTCTTGGAGGCAAATGTTCTGTAGGAGAAGGTCGATGAGCCTAGTTTTCATAATAGGATGAATAAGTACATCGAAAGTAAGTCCTTGTTGGTTCTTTGTGTGAGAAATGGAACTAAACTTCAAAATTAATTAACAATATTGCATAACTGTAATGAACACAGTATATTTTTATTGCAGGGGCTGGTGATCTACCAGCAGAGGACACCTTAAGAAAAATGTTATTGTCAGAGCTGTGGTTATATTATGAGGAGCGGCTGAAAAGAAATGCTGCTAATAAAAAGATCATTATCCTGTCTCATAATAAACTTGATGATGGTCCGTAATGAAGAGCAATTACAAATGTGAGAGCAAGAGCTAAAAAGTTTCACCTATTCAATACTCATTTATTGTACGAATAACAATAATTACATAGACTAGTTTCAGTCTTTCTAGAGACCAGCCAAAATTATAATGTTAAAGCAAGTCATGACATACAATAATAAAATGAGTGTTATACAATCTAAAAATCACAATATCATCAAAATTCTATACAAGACAATTAAAATATGTTGAATGGAAGACATTCTTGATGATTAACTTAGGTTCATGTGACCATATTTTTTACATTCTGGTTCTAGGGCAAATTATATTATTAAAACTGTTCATCACAGTTTTAGTCAGATATTAAAGGTTGCACTTCTTGAAGGCTTCAATTTAAAAAACTTAAAATATCGGCACCTAGAAAGTTTTTCTTAATACCAAGTTACAGTTGATCGAATGTAAACAGAATTGTATAATATTCAAATGGGACACTCCTACGTAAATTTCTAATAATAATAATGTTATTTGCTTTACGTCCCACTAACTACATTTTAAGGTCTTCGGAGACGCCGAGGTGCCGGAATTTAGTCCCGCAGGAGTTCTTTTACGTGCCAGTAAATCTACCGACACGGGGCTGTCGTATTTGAGCACCTTCAAATACCACCGGACTGAGCCAGGATCGAACCTGCCAAGTTGGGGTTAGAAGGCCAGCGCCTTAACCGTCTGAGCCACTCAGCCCGGCATGTAAATTTCTGGAAGGATCAAAGTTTCCTTTCATTCATCTGTATTACTACAGGGTACAAAATGTGAAAAAACAGCTTGTTAGTCATTTTAAACATTCATACACTGACTGACAGAGCAAATGCAACACCAAGAAGGAGTGGTCAGAACTTTATGCCAATTGCAGGGTAGACTGACGTCACTGAGGTATGCTCATGATGTGAAATGCGCCGCTGTGCTGCGCACGTAGCGAACGATAAATGGGACACGGCGTTGGCGAATGGCCCACTTCGTACCGTGATTTCTCAGCCGACAGTCATTGTAGAACGTGTTGTCGTGTGCCACAGGACACGTGTATAGCTAAGAATGCCAGGCTGCCGTCAACGGAGGCATTTCCAGCAGACAGACGACTTTACGAGGGGAATGGTGATCGGGCTGAGAAGGGCAGGTTGGTCGCTTCGTCAAATCGCAGCCGATACCCATAGGGATGTGTCCACGGTGCAGCGCCTGTGGCGAAGATGGTTGGCGCAGGGACATGTGGCACGTGCGAGGGGTCCAGGCGCAGCCCGAGTGACGTCAGCATGCGAGGATCGGCGCATCCGCCGCCAAGCGGTGGCAGCCCCGCACGCCACGTCAACTGCCATTCTTCAGCATGTGCAAGACACCCTGGCTGTTCCAATATCGACCAGAACAATTTCCCGTCAATTGGTTGAAGGAGGCCTGCACTCCCGGCGTCCGCTCAGAAGACTACCATTGACTCCACAGCATAGACGTGCACGCCTGGCATGGTGCCGGGCTAGAGCGACTTGAATGAGGGAATGGCGGAACGTCGTGTTCTCCGATAAGTCACGCTTCTGTTCTGTCAGTGATAGTCACCGCAGCGTGGCGTCGGCGTGGAGAAAGGTCAAATCCGGCAGTAACTGTGGAGCGCCCTACCGCTAGACAACGCGGCATCATGGTTTGGGGCGCTATTGCGTATGATTCCACGTCACCTCTAGTGCGTATTCAAGGCACGTTAAATGCCCACCGCTACGTGCAGCATGTGCTGCGGCCGGTGGCACTCCCGTACCTTCAGGGGCTGCCCAATGCTCTGTTTCAGCAGGATAATGCCCGCCCACACACTGCTCGCATCTCCCAACAGGCTCTACGAGGTGTACAGATGCTTCCGTGGCCAGCGTACTCTCCGGATCTCTCACCAATCAAACACGTGTGGGATCTCATTGGACGCCGTTTGCAAACTCTGCCCCAGCCTCGTACGGACGACCAACTGTGGCAAATGGTTGACAGAGAATGGAGAACCATCCCTCAGGACACCATCCGCACTCTTATTGACTCTGTATCTCGACGTGTTTCTGCGTGCATCGTCGCTCGCGGTGGTCCTACATCCTACTGAGTCGATGCCGTGCGCATTGTGTAACCTGCATATCGGTTTGAAATAAACATCAATTATTCTTCCGTGCCGACTCTGTTTTTTCCCCAACTTTCATCCCTTTCGAACCACTCCTCCTTGGTGTTGCATTTGCTCTGTCAGTCAGTGTACATTCACACACACGCGCGCGCGCACGTACAAGCACACGCACGCACTCTATCTCTCTCTGTTATGCCTTTCAGCGTTCAGTCTGCAAGCCTCTGTGAATTTACTAAACGTCGCCACAATCCTCGATTTGCAACTAGTGTGTGGCCTCATTTAGTTCTATACCTCTTATCTTTAAATCGTTAGAAACTGAGTCTAACCATCATCGTCTTGGTCTACCTCTAATTCTCGTACCCTACATAACAGAGTCCATTATACTCCTAGGTAACCTATCCTCCTCCATTCACCTCATATGACCCCACTACAAAAGCCGGTTTATGCGTACAGCTTCATCCATCTGGTCTGAAAACAGACCGATGTAAAGATAGTTTTGTCTGGGAGCTGACTTCCTTCGTACAGAATACAGTAGAATTCCATTAGCCCGGCATCCAACAGTCCGGAACACCCGATGGTTCGGCACCATTTCAGGATTTTTAATATGTTATTATCTCTAAATAATAATCTCTCATGAACAATTTAATGCATTATTTGTGGAAACCAATCGAAGTGTATTTTTTACTATTTCAACATTGATAGTGCAAATGTATCTGATACAATCCATTTGTTATGCATTGACTTAAATATCTCTAGAGTATTTCTGGAAATATTCAGCCTAGAAGGCTGTGTGCTATACTGAGTACTGGAAAGCCAACCATATGATAAAAAAAAAAAAACAGGTTTCAAAATTTTGAATGTATGGGCCACATTCAAAAACGGATAAGAACATGCCTTCAAAAATTGAAGCCGACAGAAGGAAAAGAGAAATGGTAGACGGAAAGACTCTAAATGATAAAGGAAGACTTACAGATAAAAACATCGATGAACTCCGGCATTATTATGGAATGGCAATAAGAAACAATATGTTTGAAAAGAGGAGTGTGTTATTAAACTAATGATTCTGCTGATCATCATTTTACTGCAAAACGCCGTGTTACAGCTGTTTTCGCTGTACGCCGTAACCTATATCTTAGTAAGAGGTACCGCCCAATAGTCCGGTAGTTTCGGTAATCCGGCACCGGGCCGGTCCCGAACGTGCCGGACTATCGGACTTCTACTGTACTGTTGATCGCAACTGCGAGCTCATTGCATTAGCTTTACAACACCTTAATTCAATCTCACTTACTATGTTACCATCCTGGGAGAACACACAACCTAAATACTTGAAATTATCGACCTGTTGTAACTTTGTATCACCAATCTGACATTCAGTTCTGTTGAATTTCTTACCTACTGACATCAATTTAGTCTTCAAGAGGAATTTTCATACCATACTCATTGCACCTATTTTCAAGTTCCAAGATTCATATTAGACTGCAGGCTTTCGGTACAATCTGCCATTAAGACCAAGTTGTCAGCATAGGTTAGACTGCTTACTACATTTCCACCTAACTGAATCCCTCCCTGCCATTTTATACCTTTCAGCAGATGATCGATGTAAACTACGAACAGCAAAGGTGAAAGATTACAGCCTTGTCTAACCTGAACCAGGAACTCATTCTACCATCAATTCTCACTGAAGCCCAATTGTCAACATAAATGCCTTTGATTGATTTTAATAATCTACCTTTAATTCCATAGTCCCCCAGTATAGCGAACGTCTTTTCCCTTGGTACGCTGTCATATGCTTTCTGTAGATCTACGAACACAAATACAACTGTCTATTCCTCTCGTAGCATTTTTCAATTACCTGGCGCATACTGAAAATCTGATCCTGACAGCCTCTCTGTGGTCTGAAACCACACTGGTTTTCATCCAACTTCCTCTCAACGACTGATCGCACCCTCCCTTCCAAGATGCCAGTGAATACTTTGCCTGGTATACTAATCAATGAGATACCTCGATAGTTGTTGCAATCCTTCCTGTTCCCTTGCATATAGATAGGTGCAATTACTGCTTTTGTCCAATCTGAAGGTACCTTACCAACACTCCATGCTAATCTTACTACTCTGTGAAGCCATTTCATCCCTGCCTTCCCACTATACTTCACCATTTCAGGTCTAATTTCATCTATTCCTGCTGCGTTATGACAGTGGAGTTTATTTACCATCCTTTCCAACTTCCTCTAGCGAAATTTCACCAACCTCATTTTCCTCCTCCCCTTGAGCTTGGCTGTACGCAACACCACCATGATGATTTCCTTTTACATTGAGAATATGTTCAAAATATTTCCTCCACCTCTCCAGTGATTCCCTGGGATCTATTATGAGTTCACCTGAATTACTCAAAACACTGTTCAGTTCCTTTTTCCCTCCCTTCCTAAGATTCTTTATTACTGTCCAGAAAGATTTCCCTGCTGCTTGACTTAGCTTTTCCAGGTTATTACCAAAATCTTCCCACAAGTTCTTTTTGGATTCAACAACTGTTTGTTTCGCTCTGTTTCTTTCATCTATGTACAATTTCCTGTCTCCCTCATCCCTTGTTTGGAGCCATTTCTGATAAGCCTTCTTTTGAGGTTTATAAGCTGCTCTCACTTCATCATTCCACCAAGATGTTTGCCTTTTCCCATCTTTACACACAGTTGTTCCTAGGCATTCCCTTGCTGTTTCTACTACAGCATCGTTGTATGCCACCCATTCTCTTTCTATATCCTGAACTTCTCACTAATCATATCCATGTACTTCTGTCTAATTTCCTCGTCCTGGAGATTTTCTACCCTTATTCGTTTGCAGACAGATTTCACTTTCTCTACCCTAGGCCTAGAGATACTTAGTTCACTGCAGATCAGATAGTGGTCTGTATCATCGAAAAATCCATGGAAAACTCATATATTCCTAACAGATTTCCTGAGTTCGAAGTCGGTTAAGATATAGTCTATTATGGACCTGGTACCCCTAGCTTCCCATGTGTGTTCTATAAGATTTGGGTCGGGACTCTGTGCAGGCCAATCCATGACAGGGATGTTATTGTCATGTAACCACTCCGCTACAGGCCGTGCATTATGAACAGGTGCTCGATCGTGTTGAAAAATGCAATCGCCATCCCCGAAGTGCTCTTCAATAGTGAGAAGCAAGAAGGTGCTTAAAACATCAGTGTAAGCTTGTGCTGTGATAGTGCCACACAAAACAACGAGGGGTGCAAGCCCCCTCCATGAAAAGCACGACCACACCATAACACCACCGCCTCCGAATTTTACTGTTGGCACTACACACGCTGGCAGATGACGTTCACCGGCCATTCGCCATACCCACACCCTGCCATCAGATTGCCACATTGTGTACCGTGATTCGTCACTCCACACAACATTTTATCATTGTTTAATCGTCCGATGTTTATGCTCCTTACACCAAGCGAGGCGTCGTTTGGCATTCACCTGTGTGATGTGTGGCTTATGGGCAGCCGCTTGACCATGAAATCCAAGTTTTCTCACCTCCCGTCGAACTGTCATAGTACTTGGAGTGGGTCCTGATGCAGTTCGGAATTCCTGTGTGATGGTCTGTATAGATGCGTGCCTATTACACTTTACGATCATCTTCAACTGTGGCAGTCTCTGTCAGTCAACAGACGAGGTCAGCCTGTACGCTTTCGTGCTGTACGTGTCCCTTCACATTTCCACTTCACTGTCACATCAGAAACAGTGGACCTAGGGATGTTTAGGAGTGTGGAAATCTTGCGAACAGACTTCTGACACAAGTGACACCCAAGCACCTGACCACATTCGAAGTCCGTGAGTTCCGCGGAGCGCCCCATTCTGCTCTCTCACGATGTCTAATGACTGCCGAGGTTGCTGCTATGGCATACCTGGCAGTAGGTGGCAGCACAGCACCTAAGATGAAAAACGTGTTTTTGGAGGTGTCCGGATACTCTTGATCACATAGTGTATTTTCAAATTCATTCATTCATTCATTCATTCATTCATTCATTCATTCATTTACCATAAACTTTTACAGTATCTATGGAAGGCGAGGGGAAAAGGACTACGTGTAGTGCCCCCTGATCTTTGAAATAATTAGCTAAATCCTAAACTAAAACAGTCATATACACTATTTACAGGTAAAAAAATTATAGCCTAATGTATACATATTTCTCATTTATACAATTCACTCCCTCATTCATTCTTCCACATATTCACATGCATTTTCTCACTGTATGTGCTTCCTAACATAACATTTAACTATATTTACATTTCTACATTTAATGTTGGCGGGTAGATCGGTCCAAAGCCGCACTGAACTAGCAAAGAAACCTAGTTTGTAGGACTCAGTTTGTGCAAAGGTGGGGGTATAAGACACACCCCTTTGCCTCTGCAGATGGAGCTGTAGGTTAAGAAGAGTCGAGGGAATGGTGAAATATGAATGGCCCCTGTGAGGCACTTGTGTAAGAAGGAGACGTCGCTTTGTTTACACTAGGAGGCGATTGACGGAAGGGCAGGCAGGCAGCTGTTCCTGTTAATTAGTCGTTCAGCGCGGCATTGGATTCCTTCTAGTGTGTAAAGGTTAGCTGCAGTGATAGGGTGCCAGGCAGGTAGATCATACATTTGTATAGGTCTCACTAGTGTCAGGTAAGCCGTCCGTATAGCATTCGACTTCCACCCATGGAGGCTTCTGTGCATAAAACCGAGCACCGTGGCATCTTTGCATCTCACTTCCTGTTTGTGTGTTCCATTTTAGTTGTTCAGAAATGGTTACTCCTAACTAATGCATGGTTTTAACTCGCTCAATATGTACATTATTAATGTTATATATACATTCTACTGGGTGTCGAGACCTACTTAACCTAATATATTTACATTTGGCAGCATTAATGTTGAGACCGTTGACGTGACACCACACCGCTATAGTGTCCAAGTCCGACTCTAACTTCACACAATCATCTGCACATTGTATATCCCTGTACATTACAGTGTCATTGCAGTGTTATCAGCATACTGGGCTATGGTTGAGGTCACACATTTAGGTAAATCAGAGACAAATGCATTAAATAATAAAGGTCCCAAGATGGTGCCTTGACATACTCCTGAGGTTGCCTTAACGGTCTAAGGTCGAACTCCATCAAACACAACACGTTGAGTTTGACCCTCGAGAAATGACCGCAACCATGCCAGTACACTTCCCCTAACGTTCATCTGTCTTAATTTTAACAAAAGTCGCTCATGAGGGATTTGGTCAAAAGCTTTAGCCCAGTCCAAAGCCACGCAGTCTACCTGAACAATTTTAGATTTCTCCAGGGAGAACTGCCACTCATCAATAACCTTTGTTAATAAAGTATTACAGGATCTTCCTTGAAGAAAACCAGATTACCTTGCTGGAAGTAATTCCAAGATATTAGACTGCAGGCTTTTGGCACAATCTGCCATGGAGACCAAGTTGTCAGCATAGGCCAGACTGCTTACTACATTTCCACCTAACTGAATCCCTCCCTGCCAATTTATACCTTTCAGCAAATGGTCCATGTAAACTACGAACAACAAAGGTGAAAGTTTACAGCCTTGTCTAACCCCTGTAAGTACCCTAAACCAAGAACTCATTCTACCATCAATTCTCACTGCAGCCCAATTGTCAACATAAATGCCTTTGATTGATTTTATTAATCTACCCTTAATCCCATAGTCCCCCGGTATGGTGAACATCTTTTCCCTCGGTACCCTGTCATATGCTTTCTCTAGATCTACGAAGCATAAACACAACTGTCTATTCCTCTTGTAGGAATACAAGATGATAATAAATAAGTCCGAAACAAAAGTAATGGAGTGCGGTCGAACAAAGTCAAGTGATGCAGGAAATATTAGATTAGGAAATGAAGTCTTAAAGGAAGTAGATGGGTATTGTTACTTGGGTAGTAAAATAACTAATGACGGTAGAAGTAAGAAGGACATCAGATGCAGACTTGCACTAGCAAGGAAGGCCTCTTTCGTAAGAAAAGAAATTTGTTTGCCTTGAACATTGATATAGAAATTAGAAAGATGTTTTTGAAGACTTTCGTTTGGAGCGTGGCATTGTATGGAAATGAAACATGGTCAATAACTAGCTCAGGAAGAATAGAATAGAAGATTTTGAAATGTGGTGTTACAGAAATGCTGAAGGTGAGATGGGTAGATAGAATCACGAATGAAGAGATAATCAAATTGGTGAGAGGAGATCAATTTGGGTAAATTTGACTAGAAGAAGAGATAGAATGATAGGACACATCTTAAGACATCCAGGACTTATACAGCTGGTTTTTGAGGGAAGTGTAAGTGGTACGAATGGTAGGGATAGACCAAGGTACGAATGTGACAGGCAGATTAGGGCAAATATAGTATGTGGTAGTTATGTAGAAATGAAAATTTAGCACAGGATAAGGTGTTATGGATAGCTGCATCAAACCAGTGTATGGACTGATGACTCAAACACACAAAAAGCAGTATCTAGTAGTGGCATTCCTTTTATAATTTTGATTGATGGTTTACTCTTAAAAATTCTATGGTTCTTGGTTTCTTTTACATTTTCATCCATAAATCTTGTTTCATGTACTGCTAGGATTTGTTTTTCATGTTTATCTAAAAGAATTTCCAGGTCTTTCTGTTTACCAGTTTTCAATAAGGAATGTACATTCAAAGTATCTGCAAAAAATTTCTTCTTAAACTTGGGTCTGGAAGGATACCAATGATGCTCTGATTCATCCTTATTGCAGATGTTGCTACTCCCCAAAACGCTAAGTCCTGATGCATTGCATAACACAGCGGTGGTTCATCTTCTGAGCTACCATCTGGGGTATTGTCTTCTTTTAGCAGACTTTCCATTCTGCAATTGAAATTGTACATAGTACAGAATAGGAAATAAATTCCAAGATAAGATTGGATCGTTAGTCCGAAATTTTGAGTTTTTCTTCGTGGTTTACTTCACTAGGATCTTCCCCTCTCCCCACCATTGAGAATCTGAAATCCCCTTCCACTTTTGAGACCGTTGACTGGGTTTCACCTGTAACCCTAGGCACGGGCCTGTACAGAGTGCTACCATCTGGAGCTAGATGGACCCTGGTTTTTTTAATGAGGTGTTACTCCTCCCCCTACTCCTTCGTCATCACTTGCAAAATGAAGCCCCAGGTTTGGGCAAGTATGTTATGGACCCTGAATATAGAAACTGCAGACGGAAATGTTCAACGAAGGGAACTGACTGAGTGGTATGAAATCTTCAATGAATTTTGGAATGTTGACAAGTGTTGGGGCCTTAAAAAACAATGTTCTGTTTCTATGGCAGATTTAAAGCTGGAGATATCATGATAAACAACAAAGAGAAACAACTTAAATGTTCATTATTTAACTACATCAAGCAAGAAATATTGCTGTTCATCAAACAATGTTTCTTAACACACTGGGAATTATTCAATGGTAAAAACTGCCTTGATAAAAGTGAGTAGGTGTGGTATGATTGAAGTTGATGGAAGAGGTAAACATTAAGTAAAACAATAAATAAAACACTTCAAGATTAAAATTATTGTGTCCATCTTTTCAATACAAATAAATTTTTTTCACGCTGTGATCAATCCAATCTACAATTTGGATGTCTAGTCATTATAAAATAAATTAATTCATTGTTTGTAAATTCTGGCAAAGTTAATGTACATATTGTACATACTGTACATATTGTAAACTATGTAAGAAGCATAAGACCATTGTATTTAGTATTAAGTTAAGTTTACTATTAAGTTTCGATGTTTCTAGTTTTAATTCTTGACCTTAAGATTTAGTATTAGGCTGAAGATGCCCATAACTAGGGCGAAACATGTCCCTAACTGGTGTTTTTAATTCATGTAGAATTTAATCACTAAAAAAGTATATTTGTATTGAAAAGGTGGACACAATAATTTTAATCTTGAAGTGTTTTACTTATTGTATCTTCAGTACGGAACAAAATGAGATTAGTTACTTGTTACTTGTAATGAGGTAAACATTACCGTGAAGGAAATTTGCAGATAGGCTATGTTACGACAGAGCATATATTGACAAATATTCAACCTATTAGAGCCGTTATAGCAGGGAAAGAACAAAGAGCAAGTATCTCGGAAGAGAACTGACTTGATCATGTACTACCAAAAGTGTACCAAGAAAGGTGAAGAAGCAGCAAAAGAGTGGTTGTTTCAAAAAATATTCAATGAAGAGTATAACTATGCATTTAAGTTGTTTGTGTCATGTGTGATGCAAATGAAATTCAAGTTAGGCAACAATCACTAACAGAACAGGAAAGATATAAAATTATGGGACAGAAGTAAGATCACTTGGAGGAAGTCCACTTCTATTTAGTACAGGATGAAGTCTGCTACAAAAACAAGAAAGTTGTAATGGTGGTCCTACTGAAATGCTTACCGACAACATACCTAACAATTCAGGGTGTTACTACCTCAGGAATTTATAGATACTAAACTATACTATGCATGGCTCCATAAACTCTTTCTGTCCACTGAACCACAAATGGCCAATTAGTAAAGAAAAGTGTAAGGACCTGTGCACAACTTTTAAATAAATTCCAGATAAATATCACATGTATCTCAGGAATTTGAAGACAGCCCAGCATGCCGCAGAAGACTTTCCTGACTCAGAATGATAGAAATAAGACTAGTTTATTTTTAAAATTATTTTTGGCTCATGATTATCGATGGACTTAAATATATTTCATAAGGAAACATAATAGTGCCCCACGCTTCACATTATTTAAAATGTTATTTTCCTTCATATTTTATAATGTTTTTGTATGAATGTTAGTAGTGCTATGACCAGGGTAGAATTTGTTTTCTTCCTAGCCTAAGTCCTCTTGTGCCCTACAACTACAACAAAAATTAGTTTAAGGGTTCTAGATGCTTTCAATATCTCGATACTCAAGAGGTATAAAAATTGAATGTTACTCATCATCATCATCCTAAACCATCTCCAGTTTCCCGGGTGTGGTATATGAGCCTCCTCCATCTCATCCTGTCCTTGTACCATTCTTCCTCCACCAACTTGTCCCAATCATGACCTCTCAGCATTACATCGCTCTTAACTAAATCTATCCATTTCCTTCGTGGCCTTCCCACGGGTCGTCTTCCTTCTACCTTTCTGTCAAATTCCTTCCTTGCAGTTCTGTTTACTGGCATCCTCTTCATGTGACCAAACCACTTCAGTCTTGATATCTGAATCTTATTTAGGAGAGAATTGTCTATTCCTACTTCTTCTCTAATTTTCTCATTCCTAATCTTGTCTTTCCTGGTTTTCTGGATCATAGTGCGTAGGAATTTCATTTCAGCTGCCTGAAGTTTGGAATTATCTCTATTGGTCAGTGTTGTGGTTTTGAGACTGTATGTAAGAATTGGTGTATAATAGGACTTGTACAATGTCATTTTTGTTTTCATGGGTATTTGCTCATCCCACAGCAGGTGTCTTACCTGGTGGTAAAATTGTGCTGCCTTATTGATTCGATTGTTCACCTCATGTTTTGCTAGGTTGTCATTTGATATAATGCTACCCAAGTATTTGAAAACTGGAACGCTGTCCAGTTGAGCTTCATTTAACATGACTATTGGTTCTGCTCCTTCCCCATACACTTTCATCACCACCGTCTTGGTCTTGCTGATGTTTAAACCATATTTTTTAAACTCCTCATTCCAGCTTTGTATTCTCTCTCCCAATTCATCTTCTGAGTCACTCCAGATCGCAACATCATCTGCAAATGTGAAGGCTTTGATATCTCCGTGTTCTTTCCTTTTAATAGATTTCATTACTACATCCATTACAATAATAAATAGAAGTGGTGACAATGAGCTGCCCTGCTGCACTCCTCTCTTTGTTTCAAACCAGTCCGACAAACCACATCCTACTTGAATACAGCTTCTGTTCCCACTATACAACATTTTCACTTTATCTATGAGGCTGTCTCGCACTTGAAGTTCTTTCATGCATTGCCAAATTCTTTCCCTTGGTACACTATTGTATACTTTCTCAATGTCCAAAAATATTAGGAATAAAGGCTTGTTCTTCTCCCAGTATTTTTCCATTAGCATCCTAATTGCAAATATAAGGTCTGTAGTTGACCTTCCTGGTCTGAAACCATACTGCTCTACTACTACACATAAACTCTATAATTTTTTGATACTATGCTAATGTAATACTAACATTTTTAATTGATATTGTCACTTTGCCAGAAGTAGTTATAAGGAGCACATTTATCATCTCATAAGTTTCAAAATAGCAGGTATAGCAAGAAATTGGGCTCATTTATAGCTCTATTGATCTCATAATAAAAGGAACCTTGCTCTGAATTTCTGCAGATGTTCTGGTGCCAGTTTGTCTGAAGTACCAGTTTCCAGGTACCAGGTCAATTAAACATGACCAAATTAACTTGAGGAAGATATTTTTGAACATGATATTGCATTACTTTGTAGCCTTATTAATAACTTCAGTCTGAACGGCTTTGGATAAACCATGCACTACCTACAAAATAACCTGCTTCTGAGTGTAACCAATAACAGAGGCTTTCAATAAATAAATCCTGTGGTCTATTTTTAGTATTAAAGTATTAAACATTTCTTTATTGCCCACCCTAGTTTACACCTTCGGTTTACAGGCAATAAAGACAACAAAGGCAAACATACAAACATATAATATCTATTATAACTCTCCTAAAACTACCTAACTACCTCACTAAATCTACTACGATGCTCCTAACAAGGGCGGATGTCCTGTCCACATGTTAGGGCACCCACTAGGCTACATAAACAAACAAAATCTATTCTATCTTTCAACAAAACAAAGCAGAGAGAAAAGAGAAAAAACTTAAAAAAAAAACCACACAAAAACACACTTACTAAATCTACTGCGATGCTCCTAACAAGGGCGGATGTCCTGTCCACATGTTAGGGCACCCACTAGGCTACATAAACAAACAAAATCTATTCTATCTTTCAACAAAACAAAGCAGAGAGAAAAAAGACAAAAAACTAAAAAACACACAAAAACACACTTAAACTAATTTGAAGATGCTGCTGAGGCGGATCTCCAGACCATCAACTGCACCTCGCTTCACTAAAACTTAAATTTCTACTCCCTACAACTACCTAACAAAAAGAAAAGAGACACCTGGCTGATCACGGTATCCTTGGTGATGAGGGAACGCCTTCCTGCCATCATACCGCTCTCAGCCACACCCATGGGTCAGATATCATCCCCACCTAAACCTCTATGACAATGTGTTTCCCTCCCCTTCTTTGTGTGACGAATCGCCGACGTGAAAGCCAGACCGTCCAGCGATTCGTCACGTTCTTATCTATTGTCCCGCCTACTAATCTAATGTGTGTCGTCTTGTTACACATTGCCTCTCTCATCTTGAACCTCCATTTTCTTTATGTACGGACATGTTTGTTTATCACACTTTAGGATGGGTCGGTCTCTCACCCCATCCTTCCCCTTATAATCCCCACTCCCTCTCTTATTCACATCTTTCCGTCTCTCTTCTTCACTTACACCTATTCATCTACCTTATAATAACTTAACCACTATTTTGACAACACTATGTCTTAGAGTTTGTTTTCTATACACCATTGAGCAACACTGGACTGACAACACTTTTAGAGTTTCCTTAATCCTCGCTGTTCTTTCATCCTATTTATATCTCTTAGATTTTTTTTTTTAACCACTAATTGATTACACATTTCTTTAAATTACCAATCTCGATGTACCTGTTTATCCTATTTATTTTTTCTATTCACTATGATGATCTAATGATAATCTATTTCACTTTTTTTTTTCACCGAACTTGTCCACAAATCAACAATTTCTCTTACACACCATAGTTCTTTCCTCATATTTACATCACTTAGTCTAATAAAACCATTCTCTATTACACATTTCTATACATATCCATTATAGTTAGCACACTTCTTTCTTATTTTCAACTCTTTGTCCTAAAATTATTTATCATAATATATATATTTTTTTTTTGCGTCGCTTAGCCTAAATATCATACATTCTTCATATTTCCAACACTATACTACAATCTTTTCCTTTTGGCAATCATTATCTGGAACATAACACCTTTCTATTGTTCACTTAATTTTTTTACAAACCTGGCTCCAACCAGGTTTAAATATTTTGATATGTTTGTTTCTCTTTCCCATTCTCTACATAGCCATGTCGTCATCTTATGACCCATTTCTACTTTTTCTATCTCTTTCTTATTCAACACTTTCCTTTTCATCTCTTCTAATTCGCTACATTTAGAAAAAATATGCATATCCGACCATCCCTCTCCACATAAGATACATCTATCCTTGTTTTCTTGACCTATCCATCCTAAATTTTTTGGAATTCCCAAAACCCACCAGTATAATCCTCTTTTTTTCCTCCTACCCTCAAATTCGGTTCTTGGGTTTGTAGTTTCTACTAATTTGTTTAAAACTGATAATGAGTCTCTTTCCCTACATTCCATAATTAAAGTCTGTCTTTCTATATCAGCCACTCTCTTTGCTACTTTTTTCAATACCCAATCTTTCCTCTCGCCCCATCTTTCCCACCATTCTTCTAATCCTATCCTTCGTAATTTGTTTTTGCACTTATTCACCCAGTACTCTTCGTTCTCCATACTTTTCTGGAACCTATACGCCTCTTGTAATAAATTCTCCTCCTTTTCCTTCTTCCAGTCTCATCCAATACTTCATTACCCTCTTTGCTATAGTGATATCTATCAATTCTTTGCATACTAATCTAGTCCCTACATTAGCTGTACAGTTTGGAATCCCCATCATAATCTTACTAATTTAGCCACCACCCGGTTTAATTCATTTCTATTCTCCTCCAATCCCCACACTTCTACTCCATATAACATTTTTCCTTTAACCATTCATTGAAACACCATTCTTTGAATTTTGTATTTAATATCTGGGAATTTATTTTCTAATATCCCCACTATAGCCAATGCTCCTCTCCCTTTTAATTTAGCTGTTTTGATCTGTTCCTTCCATGTTCCGTTGCTACTAATTTTCACTCCTAAATACTCAATTTTTTTTCTGGTCTGATTTCTTCTTGTTCAACTAACCAAAATTTCTTTTCTTTCTTGTCTTTCCTTTTCCTGCATACCATTATCTGTGTCTTCTGTACATTTATTCTAAGTGCCCATCTTTTTGTATATTGCACCACCTCTTCTAGCCCTTTTCTCAACCCCCGTGCTGTTAGTGCCAACATCAATAAATCATCCGCAAATAACAGTCCCGGTATTTCCCGTTTGCTTATCCAAGGACATTGCCAACCCTCTCCTCTATGACCATCTAATATATTGTTTATAAACAATAAAAATAATATCGGTGACAGTTTACAGCCTTGTCTTACACCCCTCTTGGATTCAATACACTTACTCAGTTCACCCCCTTGTAATTTAATTGTCACGATTACTTCCTCGTATATTCCTTCTAATGCTATTCTCATTTTCGTTGATAACCCAATATCCCCTAGCCTAGTAAACAACGCCTCCCTGTTCACTGTATCGAAGGCTTTCTCCAAATCTATTGCTGCTACATATAATCTCATCCCTGCTATCCTGACATATTTCGTAATTAGGGTATCCAAAATCCATATATTATCCACAGAATTTCTCTCTTTTCTGAACCCATTTTGATACTCCGAAATCCTTCCATACTTCTCTGCCCAATTTAAAATCCTATTGGTTAAAATTCCTGTGTATACCTTCGATAACGAATCCAGGAGTGTTATCCCTCTGTAGTTATTAGGATCACTTCGGCTCCCTTTATTCTTGTAAATGGGACATAATACTCCTTTTCTCCATTCACTAGGAAATTTTGCCAATTCCCATACCTTGTTAAAAAATTTAACCATCACCTTCAACATCGATTCGTTTGTCCCTACTTCTTTCCATACTCTATTAGTAATACCATTTGCCCCACCCGCTACTTTCGTTTTTAATTTACTTAACACACTGGTTACTTCTTGAATTGTTATTTCTCCATCTAATAACTGTACTCCTATTTGCAAATCTCTTTGGATAAATGTCGTACTTTTTTCCCCATGCCAGTCGCCTCTCCCACTCAAAAGACCTGCAAAATACCCTACCCACTCGTTTTCTTCTATGCTTGTTCCCTTCCCTGTAGGCCTAGTTCTCTTAAGTTTGTTTGTGGTTTCCCATATCCTCTCAAATCTTTTCTCTTTGCAATATCTGTTCACTCTTTCTGCTTCCGTCTCTCTCCAGCATTTCTTTTTCTCATTCAGTAGCTTCTTGTATTCTCTTCTTAATTTACAATATTCCTCTCTTTTTTCTTGTTTCCCTCCTTTCTTAAACTTTGCTAGTGCTGACATAACTATCTCACGTTCCCTCTGACAATCTTCATCGAACCATCCCGTGTCTCTGTTTCTGTCTCCCTCCTCTCTTATCTTCACTTTCTTTCCCACCTCCCATACAGGGCGCTCTATTATTTTTAAAGCTTTGTCTATGTCCTCTTCTTCTAGCATTCTTTCTGCTTCTACTCTTATACTATCTCCCCTCTCCCGTAGCTCCAATCTCAATTTCTCAATAGTAGTTTCATTCCAAATATACTTCCATCTCTCTTTATGCCTCATGCTTTTTCTTAACCCTCTCTTTACTTCGCCATCTTCCTCTCTTAATTTTATCTTAATGGGCATGTGATCAGTTGACCCACATTCTACCGCCTCAAAATTTATTATTTTCCTGAAAGCTGTTTCCGAGCTTACTCCTATATCTACCACACTCCCTCTCTTCGATGTAATGAATGTCAATTCTCCCGTACTGTCTCCCTTCATCCAACCATTTAAAATATATAATTTTTCTATAGCACATAGTTCTAGCAACTTTACTCCATTACTATTTATCTCTTTGTCCTTACTGTTTCTTCTGTATCCTCTCACTTCAGTATCCTCCCTCCCATAATTCGGTACCCTATTGCTCACTCTTGCATTCCAATCTCCTATTAGTATCATTCCATCTTCTACATATGTACCTTTAATTTTATTTATTTCTTCAATCAAATCTTCAAAAAAATTCTTATTCGCATAAACTGAATCCTTAGGATGGTTGTACAAGAGAGCTATACAAATTGACTCCTCTTCTCTTCCTATTTTAACTCTAAACCACACCACTCCTAGTTCATTCTGTATTCTCCCTACTCTCCCTACTATCTCATTTTTTATTAAGACAGTTATCCCTCCCGGATTCCTTCCCATCCTCCCTATTTTTTTCTTAGTGACGTTAGCTACTCTATACCCATTCCATTTGATTTCAATCTCTTTTCCTAACCAAGTCTCTACTAGGGCAATGATCTCAAACTCGTTGACTAATTCTTCTGTTTCTTTATTTCCTAGTTTCCCCATCAACCCCTCGATATTCCACAACCCTATTGTCATCTCTAGTTATTTTTCCCTCCCCCTCTCTGCTTCTGTACTTCTCCATTTCCACCCCTACTCCTTGTCACTCTTTCTTGTAAGTCTTCTCCATTTCTATCCCCTTCTTCATTCCTCTCATCCTCCTTCCCTTTCTCCGTGCCTACGCCTTTTTTCTTTCCCCATAAATCCTTCAAACTTAATGATCTTTCCTTACTTAATACCTGTCTTCTCTGTATTTTGTTTTCTGTATTCCTTTTATTCGGTGAGGATGTATCCTTACCCTGGCTCCTATTGTCTTCAATTACACTTTTCATTCCACTCAGCACCACTTGTGACACATTACTTGCTTCCTGTGTCTCTACGCTTCGCTGATTCTTCAAGGTCTCCACAGTCCCGACCATCTGTTTGCTGGCTCTGCTGGTCAGCAGCTTTCTGCTTTCTGCACCTGATATGATGTGGACTTCACTCACTTCCGTAATATCACACTCCACTACGTCACTACCACTTTTCCTCATGTCCTTCCTTGCTACTCCCTCTGCCGTCCCAGGTTCCTTCTGTTGTTGTAAGTGTTCCTCATCAAGTTTTTTTAGCTGGTTTACTCCCCATATACGATTCCATCTTCCGTCTCCAACCACCAATTGTTGTCCTCTGATATAGGCTTTGAGGCCTTGTTTTTTTTGCGTCTTTTAAGTGTCTATTTAGGGTCCTGTTCTTCTCGATGTTTTCTCTGTTCATCTCCCTTTGTATCCACACTTTCTCTCCTTTTAAATTGCTCGAGTTCCTTATCACAATGTCAGCCATCAGGGTGGATAATAATTTCACTCTGATTGGCCTTTTGCCCTTCATTTTCCCCACATGATGCACATCGTCTATATCTACTTCGCTAAAATTGATTTTCATTCTATTCTGTATCACTTCCACCACTTTGTATGCTAGTTCCACTTTTGTTTCTTTTTCTTCTTCTTGGACACCATATATGAAAATATTTTTTTTCACACTATCTTGCACACCCTTCTCTACTAGTCTCTTAGTATCTCTCAGGTCTCGCTCCAAACTTCTTACTTTCTGTTTCAACACGTCCAACTCATCTTTATTACATCCTTCTTCTTCTAGTATCTTCTTTACGTCTTCCTTAATACTCGTCTTTAGGTCCATAAAGTCCATGGATAGCTCTCTAAACATTTCCTTTATTTGTTTTGTCTGGCAGGCCTCTCTTATCATCTCTCTTATTGCTTCCAACTCTTCCCATCCAATAGAACCCACTGGTCCTGGGCCAGGATTAATTTCCACCCCTCCTATTATCAATAACACCATCACCACCACCGCCACCAGTAGAGTAGCCACCACCCTTCTATTTTCACCTTTTCGCTCCATTCTTGTCTCCATTTTGCTTCCCTTTATGGCGTTCCATCTCCCAATCGCTATCCTATATTGAGTCAACGTGATACCCATTGTTCCGCTGCTCCGCGCACTAAAAGGTAAAAATTTCATTGTTCCGTATTGAAAGTATTAACGTTAAAAATTAAATAATTGAAAAAGCACATCCGCACTCTTTACTGTCTCCAAGACGATTGACTGTGGTCTATTTAAACTATCGAATCACAAGCAAGGGAGCAACTTATCATAAAAATTTCAGCACCTTTAGCATGAAACCTAATTTTGATTTTAGCTTTTTTTTTTAAAAAATTTCAAGTCAGTTGTTGTTTTGAAGTGACAAAAGCTGGTGCATTTTGTAATCTATCACTTTTGGATAATATGAGTGAAGTGTGGAATTATTTCCAATTGAATCCTCTCAGTGATAACAGTGCCATTTACTGTGTTTGTTTTGAGTTTCTCATGAGGAGGAAAATCTTACAACTCTAGCAGCCTGAAGAAGAATATCATCTCAGTTCATAAAATTGTTTTTACGGAACATGGACATCCCAACAAAAAAAATTGAAACGGTGAAATGTAACAAGTGAAGAAATGGCAGTGGAAGAGCCTGTGCCTGTTCATTCCATTTTGTTATTGTCATCAACATAATCAGAGTACTCAATTACTGTTCGGCCTACTCGCATCATTTTTGGTTGGTAAATCCAAATTTAATCTGGGAAATAATCAGTCAGAGGTAATTACCATAAAAATAGCTCATACACTACAATTTTGCATTGTAGAAGATAATGGCTTCGAGCAGTTGATTCAGCACCTTGATCCTAGATATACTACACCTACTTATAAGCACATATCAAATGACATCCTCCCAGAACTATATCAAGAAGTAGAATAAAGAATAAAAGATGAGCTCCGAAATGCAGATATCATAGCTGTTATGATGGATTTGTGAACAACAGCAACTGATGACTACCTGAGTATCACTGTTTATTTTATATACTAGGACTGCAAACTTCAGCATATATGCATTGAAGTGATACCATTTGAAGAAGTGAGACACACAGGTGAAAATATTGTACACATTTTTTTTTTTTGTGTGTTTAATGGATAAAATAGTAACTGTGATTCATGACAATGGTCATAATGTAGTAAGTGTCACGACTGTGGGAAAATGTCCCCGTTTGCTGTGTGCAGCTCATACACTACAACTTGTTCTGGGAGAGGGACTTTTCAGAATCTCATTGGATTGTGTAGAAAATCAGTAAAAAATTTCAAACATTCCTCAAAATCCACAAAGGTTCTCAAGCTGCACAGAAACATTTTTTCTCTTCCACAGCACTGCCTGATTCAAGATGATTCTACTATTAATGGGTAGCTCGTGAATGAGTTGTTCAAAATGAAAGCTTCACTCATATGAAGTGTGAACTAACCACTCAATTTCAATGAACTGGTAGTTCAAACACTTCACAGTTCTCACACATTGGTAGTTCAAACACTTCATAACATTCACAGCTCATTTGAGTCGTCTGTTGCTCGCTCACTCGTTTTCTTCCCTCTCCCACTATCTGTGTCAATCATTACCCCTTCATTCGCAGGCCCATCCTACCTATCAACTGTATTCTTCCATATATTTCCTTCTTTATATGAGAAAGACTTCTCTGTTAATCTTTTCCTTTGGTCCACTCAGCTATCATCTAGATGCTGTAAGCGGGTAAACAGTGATGTTTGGAAAATAGAATCATGAAATGGATTTATATGTAATGCTGTCTAATATCTAAGTGAAGTCAGAATGTGGGTTTCATTATTATTTTAAAGGAAAATAACTGCTGGCACACTAGACAGTAAAAAGTAATAAACAGGACCTTAATTGATGCACTAGTCAATAAAGGTTTACCATCTCATCCCTGCCACAGGGTGTCCACAGTTACATAACTCTGCCATCTGTTGGTAATATTATTATTATTATTATTATTATTATTATTATTATTATTATTATGATTATTATTATTATTATTATTATTATTATTATTATTATTATTATTATTATTATTATTATTATTAGTGATGGGAATTATAGGCACGAATAGGTTAGAATGCAAATTTATTTGAACAAGGCGCAAGTGAAATCTGGCCGCTCTACACATATGTCGGGGAGTTGCATAAATTTTAGGGTTTCTGATATTTCAGATCGATAATATTTATACAAATCTCACCGCAGAACCGTCATGCAGGTAACATACACTTGCGCCTTGTTCAAATACATTTGCATTCTAACCTAGTCGTGCCTATAATTCCCATCTCTAATTATTATTATTATTATTATTATTATTATTATTATTATTATTATTATTATTATTATTATTATTATTATTATTATTATTATTATTATTATTATTATTATTATTATTATTATTATTATTATTATTATTATTATTATTATTATTATTATTATTATTATTATTATTATTATTATTTATGGGTGAGTGAGACACTGTGAACGAGGTTGCTGCAGAATGGCATTGTGAGCAGCTTTGTCAGGCTTCATTGCTTCATGAACAAACTACTTCATTTGAACGACTCATAGCAAAGAGTGTGAATGAGTGAAGTAGTTCATACGAATGAAATCGTAGAGTATTGCAATGGGAACATACTGATTTATGATCAATACATTAAACATTTTTAATCAACCGTCACTCACCCTAAGTTGTTCTACAGTGACAATGTCCAAGATAATCCCCTGATGATGCTTGTTGTTTTAAGGGGCCTAACATCGAAGGTCATCGGCCCAAGATAATCCCCATTGTGAGCAGAGTTATATCTCATCTTCAGAAGCCATCACACAGTAGATCAGGAATTGTGACAATAAGACAGTCATTGCTGCATGCAGTTACCTAATATGCAGTACAAAGACATTGAAGAGAACATCATGTTCCATTGCAATGCTGTTGACCCCCACTTAAAAGGATGAGGTTTTTTTGCAGTTCAAGTGCTCTTACTTCTGCTCAGACAGACTGCTATAACTTGCTGATCAACAGGAGGATCCTGAATCTTCATCTGAAGAGGTAAGCTTCTAACTCCATTTTTATATGCTGTGTATTCAAATCTCTGGCAAAATTGTAGGTTGCACTTAAATACTCGCTAAAAAAATTGGAATTTTTAAATTTTTTTAATTTCAGGGGACCCATTCTTCAGAGTCAGCAGAATTGCCTGGTATCTGGTGTTTGTACAGCAGCAAGAAAATGACACAACAAATTCATTGTAAGCTAACACTTCTGAAGAAGAAATCATCACATACCTGAAAGATTTGTTATCTCCCCTTTCAGTTGTTTTTGATTATTGGAATAAAAATACAAAGTTTTCAAAGCTATGGAAATTAGCTGTGAAATATTTATGTATACCACCAGCAACAGTATTTTCTCAGATGCTGTTTGGCACAAGAGGACTCATATGTGGGGGGGAAAAAAAAAGTAGGTTTGACACAAACAGAGTGAGAATGCTTGTATTTTTGAACTAAATCTTATAACACTAATAAGTTACTGTTTTATCATTCTTTTGGTTTTGATTTTTAAATAACGTCAAATACCGTTTTAACAGTTGATTTGTGGAAGGATGAATAACTACTGTACTAACTAGAACTACATACTACAATATATTTTAATTTTTATTTAATTTACAATAATTGTAAATATATTGAAGTGTTAAGATTACCTTTTTAATAAATAATATTATATTTAGAAATTTGTATTTTACTATTTTATTTCAATAATTAAATGGTATGTATGATTCAAATTCAGCTGCCTTCTGGTGTTATTCAGTGTTTTGTCCTTGACTATGTGCAGCCACATTTGTACAGTTCAGTTCGCTCTCCTCACTTGATCCCCCTGTGGGTGAGGGCGGTAGAATAACACCCACGGTATCCCCTGCCTGTCGTAAGAGGCGACTAAAAGGGGCCTCAGAGGCTCTGAAATTTGGAGCGTGGGTTGGCGACCACGGGGCCCTCAGCTGAGTCCTGGCATTGCTTCCACTTACTTGTGCCAGGCTCCTCACTTTCATCTATCCTATCCGACCTCCCTTGGTCAACTCTTGTTCTTTTCCGACCCCGACGCTATTAGGTTTGTGAGGCTAGGGAGTCTTTCATTTTCACGCCCTTCGTGGCCCTTGTCTTCCTTTGGCCGATATCTTCATTTTTCGAAGGGTCGGTCCCTTCCATATTTTCTCTCTGATTAGTGTTATATAGAGGATGGTTGCCTAGTTGTACTTCCTCTTAAAACAATAATCACCACCACCACTCTCCTCACTTGACCTGTTGAGATGTATTCTTTGTGTTAATCTTGTTCTATTCTTGTGAACAATAAACTCGCACTCTAGATTAACGGGCGTCATGTTTCACCTCACAATTCACAATCTTATGAACGGCGTGGGAGTCAGGAGATAGTAAGGCTATGTCAGACATACTTGTGGGAATCTCTTCAACTGAGTTGAAACAAGTGATAGGTTGTACGACGTCGAGATAACTTTGGCAAAAATTGGAAAGTGTGTACCAGTCCAAAGGCCCTGTGAGAAAGTGAAATTGTAGAAAGACGTGAAATTGTGGTTGCGTTATCTGTAACGTGGCTAGAAAGAGCAAGAAATGGTGTTGTCTGGAACAGTGCACATTGACATGCTTTCAAATGATACATAGAAAATTCACATGAAAGCATTACTCATTAAAAATGATGCGTGGAACTACGTGAGTGGCGCAAAAGTGAAGGCCGAGGTAAATTCAGAGAATGCGGCCGCAGTAACGGCATGGGAGTCAGGAGATAGTAAGGCTATGTCAGACATACTTGTGGGAATCTCTTCAACTGAGTTGAAACAAGTGAAAGGTTGTACGACGTCGAGATAACTTTGGCAAAAATTGGAAAGTGTGTACCAGTCCAAAGGCCCTGTGAGAAAAGCTAATCTGCTGAAACAAATAGTGCTTCAACGCAAGAACGAGGACAACGATGTTTATGATCATCTGCAAAGATTTTTCGATGCTGTTGACCGACTCAGTGATATGGAAGTGCCGATAAACGACAACCTTCTGTTGATACTGTTACTCTACAGTTTACAGAGGAGTTTTGATAATATTCTTATCGCAATCGAGTCACATGACAAACTCCTGAGTCTTGAAACAATGCACATAAAAATAGCCGAGGAAAGTGAAGCGCGATCAAGTAACCGACAAACATTGTGCAGTATGCGATGTTAGTGCAGAAATAGAGCAAAAACAACAGTCAGAACTGTGGTAAACCAGGTAAATGGAATAAGCATGACAGTGACTTGTTTAAGGTGTTTCAAGTGCAGAAAGCTGGGTCATAAAGCAGCGAATTGTTGATCAAGAGTGAAAAGTGACCAGAACGATAGCAATACGGAAAACACGTTGTACGCTGAGCCAGTTTTGAGCGTATGTCATGAAGCAAATGTCTTGTTGGTCCATTCGACAGACAAGAAACTGTGGTGTTTGGATAGTGGGTGTACTGCACACGTCGCCAAAGACATTGACAGTTTTAAGTGTATTGAATCAAACATTTGTGAAACATTGAACTTGGTGAACTCCAGCTTCACGAAAATCAGTGCCAGAGGCATTGCACAGTTGATAACACAAGTGAATGAACTTGATAAGACAGTTGACTTGAGTGAAGTTTTACACGTGCCAGATTTATGAACCAATCTTCTGTCAGTCTGGAGGATTGTTCACAAGGGTTGTCATGTGACATTTGATGAAGGCTGTAGTTATCAACAAAAAGGACAGCAATGTAGTTTTGCACATGGATCGGGTTGGCGGACTGTACTTTGTGAGTGATTCACGCGTGATTGAGCGGCAGAAAGCTGCTCTGGCAAGCTGTGAAGACAGGAAATCTTTGATGGACTGGCACAGGAAGATGGGACATCTAAATGTCAAAGATCTTTGAGAAGCAGCGAGAAATCACACCATGCAAGTACTTGAAATTAGTGATATTAACTTCATCATTGAATGTAAGATTTGTTTTCAGGGGAAAATGACACGTCAGCCATTTCCTAAATCGTCTCAGAGGAAATTTGCTCCTGATGTGTGTGGGCCAATGAGGGTCGAATCAAATGATCGTGCCAGATACTTCGTTACATTCAACTACATGTTGGAGTGAAGTTCATTTTCTATGAAAGAAGAGCAAAGTACTTGATGGATTCCAGGTCTTCAAAACCTTTGACAAGACGATAAAGTTCCTGCAATCCAATAATGGAACGGAGTACATCAACAAGCAGTTTGATGACTTATTAAAGATCTCTGGCATTAAATGTCAATTGAAGGTCCCAAACAACCCTGAGCAGAATGGGGTAGCCGAGCAGAAAAACCACACCCTAGTTGAAATGGCTCAGTGTTCACTGATCTAGTCTGGCCCCCCGCCTTCATTCTGGACAGAAGTAGTATCAACATCAGGAATCGCTACCCAACAGCTGCATTGGATGGAAATGCCCCCTTCAAAGCATGGATGGGAGAAAAACCAGATATGGGAAACTTTCAGGAATTTGGTTCATTGGTCTAAAATCGAACCAAGAACACAGGCAAGTTTGATCCACATGCGTGAAAGGGTGTGTTCCTGGGCTTTGCTGCGGGTTCCAAGGACTTCAGAATATGGCTCCCTGAGGAACGTCGAGTGGAGATTTTGTGTTATGTACAGTTCCTGAAAGAACTTCCAAAGGTGAATGGTCATCGTTATGAAGATTTCCATCCAGAGCAGATGACAGATATTGTCGAGACTGTTGACGAGAGAGCAGAAGAACATGTGTCGACAGTAGAAACATTTTTATAAGCTATACATTTCATTTTTGTTACATATTGAAGTGCAATAATAAGAAGTAAATTGACTACAGGTTCTATCTTTTCAATTGTTTCAACATTTTTATAAGCTATAAATTTCATTTTTGTTCCATATTGAAGTGCAATTATAAGAAATAAACTAACTAGAGGGTCCATCTTTTCAATACATTATATCAAGTAAATAATATTACATCAATCTTGGGACTAGTTTCAGCAGGTATCCATTCCCTACTTACTACATGTCAGTGCTTGTTCCCCATCCACTCCTTTGTTTCCATGGCCTGCCTGCTTCCTCCAGCATGTCAGTGTTTGTTCTACATCAGACATTAGATATACTGTAAATTTAACTATAGAGATTTACTTCATTGCCTGAGGTCCTAACTCAGCTTAAAAACATCATATTATGGCAAGAAGATTACAATCATAATTTTTGTGATGATATGTATTTTAATGTCATAATTATTCCTGTAACAAGGGCCTTGCCTTGTATACATATGTTTTAGTTATTACATGATTTTTATTTTGGCTGAAGATGGCCACTAAGTGGCTGAAACTCGTCCCAAGACTGATGTAATATTACTTACTTGATATATTGTATTGAAAAAGTGGACCCTCTTGTCAATTTATTTCTTATAGTAGAAACATTTGACGTTGTGGGGAACAGGGATGACTCTATCAACGTTCAAGTTCAGCAACGTGATATACTACCGAACTTGAAAGATTCAGGGGACGAACCAGATTTTTTGGGCTTCGATGTGGATCCAGTTGAAGTTGCAACGTCAATAAAGCATAGGCCAGGTATGCCTAAGAAGGTTATCACAGGAAAACCAGGCCAACCAAGGAAGCACCAGGTTACTGAATAGGAAGTTGATCATCCAGATGTCACGTGCATTAAGTCCCATTAAGTCCACTATCTCTGGTCCCGATGAAGAAAAGTGGATGCAGGCAATGGTGGATGAGTTTTTCTCAATACTGAAGAATGATACCTGGGACTTGGTGGAGCGTCTGAAGAATTGTTCAGCTGTCGGGAGTCGGATAGTATTGAGAAACAAATATGGTGCTGATGGCTCTATAACTAAATGGAAAGCTAGGGTCATCGTGAGGGGATTTTGTCAATGTCCTGGGACAGATTACGACAAGACCTATGCCTCCTTGTCGCGACTCAGTTCCATTCGCCTAGGTATGGCTCTCGCAGTACAGCGTGGAATGCATGTACGACAGTATGATGTTTCACTGCCTTCCTTAATGGCATTGTTGACGAAGAGATTTGGATGGAAGTTTCGGAGTATACTGAAAAGGTTTTAAAGTACAGTACATCACTGAAAGGAAGTATGGCACTGAAGATGTAATCGACAAGGCCAGATGATATTATCCGAGCTGCAAAAAGTATGAAGAAAGCGCTTTACGTGTTGAAACAGGCTGGATGCCGTTGGTACCAGTCTTTGGATGAAGAGTTACAGAAGTTCAGAGCAAAACTAACCATTAGGGACGCTAGTGTCTACCCAACAACTACAACTACTACTACTACCTACTGATAATTATAATCTGTGTTGACGATGTTATTGTTCTATGTCGGAATCCAAGAAGAATTGGTGACCTCTAAGGATTCTTGAAGAAGTCTTTGGAGATTAATGATTTGGGTGACATATCATACTGTTTGGTAATCGAATTCAATTGCACTGATTTGAAAATCACCATGAGTCAACAAGGGTACATCTTGGACATACTTGATCGCTTCGGAATATCATCGTGTCACCCAGTCTCCACGCCATTTGATCCTGGGACGAAGCTATCGAAGACAGACACTTGGACCATTGAGGACGGAGAGAAACCGCCATACCGTGAGCCCGTCGGTTCACTCATGTACCTGTTTGTTGGGACATATCCCAACATATCTCATGCAACCAGTGTTCTAAGTCAATTCAGTGACTGTTTTGGAGCCAGCTATTGGCAGGCTGCAAAACATGTGCTACATTACCTCAAGGGGACTGAACCGTGTAAACTGTGATTTCCCCCCCCAGACTATCTTTCTTCAGTGTTTTTACATTGTATGTGCTTGCAAGCTGTACTATGTATTGTGTAATTTGATGTATTTACATGTATTTTATTTCCTATCCTTGCCCCTCTTATGGAATAAATGTATTTCTGCCCGTTCCGCATGTCTTCAGGGAAATGTAGAAGTTTTCTCGCCCTGGAGAGTCCTCCCTCCCTTCCGAGCTCTCTCTCTCTCGCTTCGCGCCCCTCTCCAACTCCCCTCTCTTCTAGAGGGGAGTTTCGGTCCACGTGACCGCTGCTCGGCTCGCAGTTGTTGTCCTCGGCCAGCCGGGGTGATTCTGCTGTTCGCACTGAGTGCAGTCTGTTATCTTCCGGGCTTGCCTTCTAGCCCTTCGAACCCGGCACGCTAGCGCGGAGGTAAGAAAGAGAGAGGGATCTTGCTATTGTACTGCCCCCTTAAGATGTCGAAATTTGGGAAGGTGCCTGAGGTAAATACGAGATTTGTCACTGTGTAATGGTAGGAACTTTGTGCTTTGGATTTAATCCCTTTTTTAAGTTGATGTGTTTGATTCAATTTAAAGAAAGTACTTTCATGGCCGAAACATTCCATAGTGGGGTTAAGTAGGTGTTGCTTTTCTACGTTATTGTAATCCACTACGGATTTTCTATGTGCCTTCGGGCGTTGCGTTGGTTAAGAATTCGCAAGGCCATGCTTAATTTATTCTCAACCTTATTGTAATATTTGAAGGTCTTTCATATTATGTTCGGAAAGTTGCAAAGCGAAACCCTTCACGTATGCATGTGAACTTGTACCTGGTAGAGAGGGCTGGCTCCCTCATTAGTATTTGTAATAATTTTGAATGTATATACGGGTATTATCTTCTTAATTGTAAATTGTTGTTATTTGATGTTTTTAAAGCAGTTAAAGTTTCCGAACTTGTAATTAAAGAAGCTTGGCGAGATATCGTTGTTAATTGATGTTGGTATCTTTCGCTTGATACGACCTTTATCCAGCCCCTTCGGGCCGCCGCTTTTCCTAGCCCGTACCTACCGTACCAGGGACATTGGACTTAGGCATCACCTTCACAACGAGACGGGGCAGTCTAGCTGGTTATATTGACGCTGACTGGGTTGCCTGCATTCATGACAGGAGATCCTACACTGGATACGCCTTCACAATGAGTGGAGGTCCTGTTTTCTGGGAGTCAAGAAAACAGCACACAGTTGTGCTTTCATCTACAGAGTCTGAGTAAATGGCTCTCAGCAATGCCTCCAAAGAGGCAATACACTTATGACGGCTATCTGAGGAGATTAGCAAGAGTCTACTGCCAACTGTCAATCTGCACATTGACAATCAAGGGGCACAAAAATTGGCCGAGAACCCTGTGTTCCACTCATGCACAAAGCATATTCATGTGATCGAAACCGACTTTCAACCTATTAGGTCGTGTTACGTACATTTAGTACTTGTTGAAGAGATGTTAAGTACAGAACAAAAATGGCCAACCAGACACCAGTGGGATCCGAACCCACAACCTCCCGATTTTGCGTCGGTTGCTCTACCAATTGAGCTATGGTGGCCTAGGCCACTGGTGTCTGGTTGGCAATTTTTGTTCTGTACTTAACATCTCTTCAACACATACTAAATGTACATAACATGACCTAATAGGTTGAAAGTCGGTTTCGATTTCAATGCGGTCGTGAAAATTCAATATTCATATTCATGTGCTTCATCATTTTGTGAGGGAAGCTCTGTCTGCAGAGGAAATCAACTTGAAGTACCTTGCGACGGAAGAGATGCCAGCTGATGTGCTCACGAAATTACTACCCAATGTCAAACATTGGTAGTATTTGAAAAACCTTGGTCTCAAGAAGTGAACTATTCGGGCGATCACCACTTTGAAAGGCGTGTTATGTATGATTCAAAGTGAGCTGCCTCTAGTGTTGCCTTCTGGTATTATTCAGTGTTTTGTCCTTGACTGTTTGCAGCCATATTTGTACAGTTCAGTTTGCGTTGTATTCTTTGTGTTAATCTTGTTCTGTTATTGAGTACAATAAACCCGCACTCTAGATTAATGAGCGTCGTGTTTCACATCACAATCCACAACCTTATTAATATTAAAGTATAAAGTATAAAAAGCATATATTGGTATTAAGTATCACTAGAAACTGGTATTGACCCATCTCTAATAAATAAAGTAAAATGAGTAAACAAGAACAAAAAATAGTAAAGAAAAACCCTAATACCATACAAATGCAAAGTAAATGAAATTGTAGTCTTTTATAGTGATACTATAGGGGAAGTTCCTAGTTAAAATTAGTGTTCAGGCTCAAATGTAAAACCTATTATTTTAGGATAGACTGGCTCTAAGATACAGATTTTACACTAGACAGTTTTCAATTGGGTGCCTTGACATCACCTTGGAGAACTGTAGAGAAAGGCTACCTTTTATCCTCAAGAATATTACTGTTGAAAATTTACATGTGACCGAGCTTGATAGCTGCAGTCGCTTAAGTGCGGCCAGTATCCAGTATTCGGGAGATAATGGGTTCGAATCCCACTGTCAGCAGCCCTGAAGATGGTTTTCTGTGGTTTCCCATTTTCACTTCAGGCAAATGCTGGGGCTGTACCTTAATTAAGGCCACGGCCGCTTCCTTCCCACTCCCAGCCCTTTCCTGTCCCATCGTCGCCATGAGACCTATCTGTGTCAATGCGACGTAAAGCCAATAGCAAAAAAAAAATTTACACGTTGGTATAGACACTGATCTACTAAATATGCTCTTAGGACTATGTATTGAATATCCCATTTTCACTGAGAATGCTGTAAAAATGTTGTGAATACCAATTTCTAACATTGACATTGAGAGACTGTTTTCATCATATGAAGATGTTACACAGCTTGATACTCTTAACGAGTCAATTAAAGTGTTTCCTCATTCAGGTTTATAACATAATATTTCTTTCTCCTCCATAACTTATGCTACTGAAGACAACATATTTTTTTTACTTATCTTCCAATTCACAGAAGTGTAGTACTCAAAATCGCAGTGCCAACTTCTCATTTCTTTGGCAATTTTATTTAAATAGTGCATCTGTACAATGATTTTATCATGTCAGTCTATAATTTGTATTTTTTCATGTAAAATAAGTCCATAATAAGATTTTACATACTGCCGTAAACACTGCTCTATAATAGGTTTTCACTGCTGTCACCAAATTTTACTTACTGAAAAAATCAGGATCCCTACCTACAGACCTCAGTTGAAAAGACCTGTACCAGGCCTCTCCAGAAACCATACATTATTTATTATTATATATATTTTTTTACAAGTTGCTTTACGTCGCACCGACTCAGATAGGTCTTATGGCGATGACAGGACAGGAAAGGACTGAGAGTGGGAAGGAATTATTATTATTATTATTATTATTATTATTATTATTATTATTATTATTATTATTATTATTATTATTAAAAATTAAGAGAGTGCCAGCCTCCCATTTCTTTGGCAATTTTATTTAAATAGTGCATCTGTACAATGATTTTATCATGTCAGTCTATAATTTGAATATTTTCATGCAAAATAAGCCCATAATATGATTTTACATACTGCTGTAAACACTGCTCTATGATAGGTTTTCACTGCTGTCACCAAATTATATTTACTGAAAAAATCAGGATCCCTACCTACAGACCTCAGTTCAAAAGACCTGTATCAGGCCTCTCCAGAAACCATACATTATTTATTATCATTGTTATTATTATTATTATTATTTTTATTTTTTTACAAGTTGCTTTACGTCGCACTGACTCATATAGGTCTTATGGCGACGACAGGACAGGAAAGGACCAAGAGTGGGAAGGAATTATTATTATTATTATTATTATTATTATTATTATTATTATTATTATTATTATTATTAAGAGAGAATTCCATAAGGATATAATAAACTCCATTGAATTATCATAACATCAATTCTAGGGACTATTATAAAATGTTTGGAAGACAACTAGGGCCTACAGAAATATGCTTCTCCTACGTTAATGTTGAAAGATGAAAAATGAAAAAATGGCGCATAGCAGTAGTGAAAATGCTGAGATTATGGCAAAAGCATTCAGTAAATTTTTGAACTGTGAAGAAGCTAAGGAACTATTACAAATTAATACAAATACTCCAATAAAAACCAAATTTAATAACACATACCCTCCAACATTTCAAGAATTAGAAAAAACACTAAAAGAACTTAAAAATTATAAGGCATGCAGAGAAGACCAGGTTTTTGTAGAGATGTGGAAATATTCAAGTAATACGGTTCGGATTTCCTTTCACATGGCTTTAACAAAAATTTTGATCACTGAACAGTTTCCAGTTTGAACAGTTTGAGTGGTGTCTTTAAAAGTAGGAAAGATCACAATATGAAGATAAAGTTGAAATTCAAGAGGACCAATTGGGGCAAATATTCAATTATAGGAAGGGGAGTTAGTGATTGGAATAACTTACGAAGGGAGATGTTCAATAAATTTCCAATTTCCTTGCAGTCATTTAAGAAAGGGCTAGGAAAACAGATAGGGAATCTGCCACCTGAGCGACTGCCCTAAATTTAGATCAGTATTGATTGATTGATTGATTGATTGATTGATTGATTGATTGATTGATTGATTGATTGATTGATTGATTGATTGGTTCCAGCCTTTATGCACCCTCTTCATAAAAAAGGAGATAAGAGTAATCTGGCTAATTATAGAGGATTGATCTTGGACTGCATACAAGATCTTATATGGAAGGATTAAAGATCAACTAGAAAAAGAGTTAGGAGAAAACCAAGGATGCTTTCGACCCTGGAGAAGTTGTGCTGAATAGATCATCATTCTAAAATTAATAATGGCATACTATAGAAAACAAAACAAACCTATAGTAATAACATTTTTTGACTTTAAGAAGGCATATGATTGTATACATAGACCTTCAATGTTAAAAATGTTATGGAATTTTGGACTCCATCCTAAATTAATTAAACTGACAGAACTTACTTTAACTAATACCATATCAAAATTAAAGTTTAGAGTAGAGGTTTCTGAACCATTTTTCATTAAAACAGGTTTAAGACAAGGTGACTGTTTATCACCATTACTATTTAATTGTGCATTTTAATTTATAATAAGGGAATGGTACAAGTTCAACCCAAAGACATATAAGTTGTAAGCTCCAAACAAAATTTAAGTATAAACTGTTTAGGTTTTGCTTATGATCTTGCTCTATTGTCCAACAATATTCAGGACACTGAACATCAAATTAAATCTCTGCAGGAAATATCACAAAAAATAGGTCTTATAATATCCTTTGAAAAAAACTGAGTTCATGTTTACACATCCCCCACTGGTAAATAAAATAATAATTGATGGGCAAGAAATCAAAATTGTTTATAAATTTAAGCATTTAGGAGAAATCATAACTTATAATCTTAATGAGAAACCAGCCTTGACATATCAGAATAAATAAATTAAACAAAGCAAATTATATTACCAAGACTACATACAGTAAAAGAAAGATTATCATAGGAGCAAAATCAAGACATTATAAAACAGTCACACAGCCAGAAATAACTTATGCTAGTGAAACCATTTTAAAAACTATTAATACAGCTGAAACAGACTAAATATTTAAGACAGAAAGAAAAACAATTAGATCATGCATAAATGAACAGTATCAACTTAATGGACAATGGAGAATAGCATCAAATAAAACAGTTTGTAAGGAAATTGAACCATTATTGAGCATGATTAGGAAAAAATGTATATCATTCTTTGGACGTCTTATCAGAACACCTGACACCAGAATTAGTAGAAGAATAATTGAAAAATTATGGAATAGCAAGACCAAGATTAAATGGATCACAGAAATTAAGGAGGATATTAAAGAACTACAAATAACAATAGACATTCTGAAAAACAAAACAGAAAAAATTAAGATACTTAAAAACACACACAGCAGGCTACAGACCAAGATCAATAAAAGGTCTAATGGGAGGGTATTTCCAACAGAATGAAAAAAAAAATATTGGGCTGATAGGAAATCAAGAAATCTTTTGTGTAATTGACTAGAGTGGTCCATTATAGGCCATAAAATGTAAAATAAATAAATAAATAAATAAATAATAATAATAATAATAATAATAATAATTGAACATTACTAATGCCTACTGCATCTGTCTCCATAAACAAAATCTATTTTGTATATTACAAGTGTAAATTTGGAGAGAGAAAAACATGCATCTCCTTAAATATTTTGAAATACTTCAGAATGGTTTGTTTGTGTAGAATTACAGAAGTAAAAGTTGTTAATTGTTGACTGTTTCTTATTTCACAGAGCTTGAGCAACAGCTAGAAATAGCTGAGACGAGATGTGGCACACTAAAGCAGCAGTTGGATTATATGAAAATGCTGTACAAAGGAATAGGTCCCCCAAAATTGGAGCCAGATAAAGTCAAGGTAAAAGCCCTTTATCATACTTAATTGATCATTGTTGCTAAACATTAGTTGTGTAAATATCACTTACCTATTTTTTTTTCTGTTTTTATTGTATGTTTCCTTCTACATAGAAAGATGAAGAGGAGGTAGGAGAGGAACCTAAAAAACCTATTCAAGTTAAGGCAAGTCCTCAGCGCCCAAGGACATCTACAAGTTTGGAACATAAAGGTTCATTTGTAGGCTGTAATTCGTTGGAGGAAGTAGATACTGCTGGCCAAAAGGAGAATTCAAAACTCGTTGTTGATTTGACACGTCTAGGTACAGATGGGCGACAGAAAAACGTAACTGATAAGAAAATTACTGTTCAACCTGATGGTGGTGGTCACCCAGAGGCAACTAGTGCTGAACAGGTGATACAAGATATATTATGTGGAATTTCCGATAGTGTCAACCGTATATCTTTCCTTAACGATCATATCGGTGAAGGTATTAATGAACGTAGTAAAATTTTCTATAATTCCACTCCTGCAGAATCTGGTGCAGATGAACGCCCACTACAAAACATCTGCTCAGACGGTGCCATCGAACAAATGTTAATTTCTGATGAGAAGGTCAGGAAGCGGAAGAAACCACAAACCCGAGGTGGACGTCAAGAAATAGTGCACGACTGTCCGATAGAATCTGGGCGAAGTGTAGTTTTATCATCCAGGAGGAAACATCGCAAACACCATCGTCCTCGCACTGTAGGCCTATATACTCCATCAAATCCTCCCAACCAACATCAGCCTCCAAATTATGTTCCTCAGATTCATGCAAAAGAGAAAAGATTAAAAGTTCAAGGAACCTGTATTGATTCTACCAGGAGAGATGATATGACATCATCTTCCCCAACTAAGACGAAGAAAAAACGTGGAAAACTAAAGCTTCCTAGAACATGCAATGCCAGATCTCATAGCAGTATTAGTGCTGAATTAGATAATGTAGTTGAACTTTATCACAATACACGTGCTCGACCTACAACAAGTGCTTCTGAGGACAATGGCAAGCCTTTTGAAGAAAGTTCAACACATTTATTTCTTAAGGAAGAAGTTCTTGAAGGTGTACAGGATAGAATTTCAGATGAGACAATGACAGTAGAACGCTTAATTCAGATTCCTGAAGTTTATGAGGTAACACCACCTCCACCTGCTCCACCACACCTTCCTCCACCTTCTTCGATCCCTCCTCCACCACCTCCTTCCTCTTTACAACGAATTTCACAAGGGATGCAGATGGTGACTATACCTGTAGCTCAAGAATCAAAATTGTCAGTTGCCCAGAACAGAAATTTTCAGTTACCTACTGTGTCATCAAGGATGAAACAAGCTGATAGACGTTTTCAGCCCCGATTTAACTGTCGCAGCATCCCTTTTGTTGTTGGGAGATCAACTACACCAAGTCATAACCTTGGTCTTAATATCCAGCAAATATTATCATTTATTAAAATGCGTCATTCACAAGCAGGTTTACCTACATTATCTGTAGCAGGAAATTTTCTTCATGAAAGAACTACATTGTCTGTAGGTATGGGTCTTTCTCGCCCAGGTACCACGACGAGTTCACATATAGGGGGCATTCGAAGAGGTTATTGTCCCCTAGCAGCTGAAAATAGAACATGTAAATCTATTGGTGATACTTTTGAACAAGGGGAAGAACAGAAGTACCCTGTTGGTAGTAGCAATGAAAAATTATCACCTGCAGATAATGCAGCATCATATATGCCAGATGAAATTAAATCAAACAGGAATCAGCGGCCTGAAAGTGTATGGGAAGTTGAACAAGAGCCACCACCTAAAGACAAAAATCCTAATAGACGCTGTACTTGTTTTCCTACAAGAGAATGCATTGATTACCAAAAGCTGCTTAGTCAATATTTGGAAAGTGGTGAAGGGATGTCATTTTTCCAGCTTGTACAGTCGTCTTCCTCCCCAGTTCATCATATAGTTCATCATTCACAGCCTCCACAAACAGCAGGAAAGGATTTAGAGAAAGCAGTTTCTCTGCATGGCCTGTCGGAAATAAAGAGCAGTAGAATTGATGAAAACAACAACCACCCTATTGTAAGTTCATGCAGTTCACGATCTCAAGGTCTTCGAGAGGTGTTAATCAACCTACACAATGACTTCGTCAGATTGACTAGGTAAGTAAATGGAATTTTGGTGGCTTCTTATAGCTGAAAAGTAATTAAATGTCTGTGGGTTGCTTGAATATTTGAAATAGTTTAATATTCTACTTTTCTTTTTGTGAACATCACTTATATTTTGGAAATCATCTTGGTTCTTGGAATGTATTCACAACTAAGTATTTATTTATTTTCCACCTAGTCGATACAATGATTGCCTAAGGCAATTTAATGGTTAAAAGTGGTACATGTTTTGTATATTATTAACATCTGAAGATGGAGACAAAAGCCATTGTCAGTTAACATGATTGAACAATATTTCTGTGTCAAAAGTCTAAATTCATGAGTTCTCTTCACACAGTCATACCCCGGTGAGTGGGGGCGGTAGAATAACATCCATGGTATCCCCTGTCTGTTGTAAGAGGTGGCTAAAAGGGGTCCCAGGGGCTCTGAACTTATGAACATGGGTTGGTGGCCATGGGCCCCTTAGCTGAGTCCTGGCATTGCTTCCACTCATTTGTGCCAGGCTACTCACTTTCATCTATCGTATCCGACCTCCCTCGGTTAACTCTTGTTCTTTCCTGACCCCAACACTATAATATGGATGCTTAGGGAGTCTTTTATTTTCACAACCTTTGTGGCCCTTGTCTTTCTTAGGCCGATACCTTCATTTTTTGAAGTGTCTGACCCTTTCCATTTTTCTGTCTGATTGCTGTTATATAAAGGATGGTTGCCTGAGGCATCAAATTGATATAGTATTTTTAAAAACTCTTTTACAGTGGTGGTAATTGTAGTTTTAATGGTGAAACCTATGGCGATATCAATTTGGTTTTGAAGAGCGCCTTAATATGTTGTTATTCGTGTCATCAGTCCATCGACGGGTATGATGCAGCAGGCCATGCCATGCTGTCCTGTGTTAAACTTTTCATTTATACATAACTACTTCATCCTGTATCTACTCTAATCTCTTTTGTCATGTTCTTGCTGTAATCTAACCTTAACGTTTGTACCCTGTACACTTTCCTAAAAAACTAACTGAATAAGATCTGGGTGCCTTGAGATGTGTCCTGTCATGTTGTTTCTCCTTCGGGTCAAAGTTTGCCAAATCATTCTTCTTTCACAAACTCACTTCAGTATCTCTTCATTCATGATCCAATCTACCCTTCTCACCTTCAGGATTCATCTATAACACCACATTTCAAAAGCTTCTATTCTCTTTCTTTCTGAGCTGGTTACTATCCATTTTTCACTTCCATACAATGCAACATTCCAGACACATGTCCTCATAAACATGTTTCTAAGGCCACGGCTGGTTCCTTCCCATTCCTAGGCCATTCCTATCCTTTCATCGCCGTAAGACCTATCTGTGTTGGTGCGACGTAAAACAAATTAGCAAAAAAAAAAAAACCCCGTTTCTAATAATATGTTTATACAGTGTATGTTGGGTATTCAGCCTGAAGGCTGGTTTGATCCTCTGCAGCTCCGCCAACAGCTGTCATAAATAGCCTAGGCGTCACTGAAGAGGCGTACTAGGGAAATGAGGAGTGAGGTAGTTTCCCGTTGCTTTCCTCACCGAGCCAGCCGTTGCTATTACATATCAGTCTGCCAAGCCCACTGAAATGCGTGCACCAACCGAGCCTATGAGCGATATTTTCACACCATTCATAACAGGGACTGGCTGCATAAACAATGGTATTACTAGCATCACTCATACCTCAGTCACTTTCATATTGTCAAAGCCAAGGATGAGACTGAGACAGATCAATGAAAGTAACAACTTTGATATAGCCCATACCACAAGACATAGTGCACTGTAAACACTACATCTCGCCAGCAAAGGCATGTTTATACAGTACTGTACAGTAAATGTTTGAAGGAGTAAATTTCTTCTCTTAAGAAAGGCTATCCGTGGTTGTGCTAAGTCAGCATTTTATCTTTACTTCTGCCATCATTAGTTATACTACTACCCAGGTAACAGTATTCGACTTCTTCCTTTATGACTTCATTTCCTAATCTAATATTTTCTGCATCATACCAAGTGAGTGGCTACACAATTTGGGTTGCACAGCTGTCAACTTGCATTTAAGAGATAGCGGATTCGAACCCTACTGACGGCAGCCCTGAAGATGGTTTTCTGTAGTTTCCCCATTTTCAACCCAGGCAAATTCTAGGGCTGAACCTTAATTAACTTCCTTGCCAGTCCTATCCCATCGTTACCATCAAACCTCTCTGTGTCAAAGTGACAAAACAGATAATAAAACAAAAACCTGCATCACCTGACTTTGTTCACCTGCATTCCATTACTTTTGTTTTGGATTTATTTTCATCTTTTATTCTTTCTCTAAGAGTGTGTCATTACCATTCAGCAGTTTCTTCAGGTCTTCTGCAGACTCTCACAAAATAGCAGCTTCGTCAGCAAATCTCAGAGTGTTGATTACCTCTCCTTGAACTCTGATTCCTTTTCCAATTTCCTCATTGATATCTCCTTTAATGGTTGTTCTATAAAAACATTGAAAATCAGGGGTGATAAACTGTAGCCCTGCCTAACTTCTTTCTGAATAGCTGCTTCTTTTTCATTACTCTCAATTCTTGTACAGCAAAGTGATTTTTGTACAGATTGTCGATAATCTTTCATTTTTGCATGAATGTACTGTACATTAATCTTTTTTCCTGAGACTTTATTGATATAGAGGTACAATAAGTTACCGAGAGTTTATAGAATTATAACAATGTCATTGCTATGTAGGTTAATGCTGTCAAGAAAATACATATGAAAGTATTAAATAGAAGATGTTTGTTTTTTGCGTGTTACTGTTAGATTGATATGCAAAACTTACAGATGAAATATTATCTGTTCAGTTTCTTGGTGGGAGTCCTCTGGATGTGAAAAATCATACTGTAACAGTCTTAATGATGTAAAAGGGATTGGCGGGACTGCATTCACTAATTATTTAGCTGTAGTCTGAGGTAGAGGATACAATCAGGCATTTTCTCAGAGCATGCCTTGCATATTTTGGGGGATTTACATCAAGAGAATGGGAAGAATAATCCACATGCTGAATTTCCCCCTTTTGAACAATTCATCAGAGGCTGTGTTATGTGAAGGATTGGGCCTCTTTCTTCTCTTTATATATTCTTAACAAAAGATGTCTGACCAAACTTCCAGAATGTCACATGGATCTGGAAGATAAACCAGGAAAAAAAAAAAAAAAACTACCAAAAAGGAAAAAAATTAAATACTGAAAGACAACTAACAGAAATATAAAATATTGTGGATAGAAAATCTTTCTTCAGAATGGTGTGTATTTATTTATTTATTTATTTATTTATTTATTTATTTATTTATTTATTTATTTATTTATTTATTTATTTAATGTATGGCATTGCACAAGGAAGTAACATTTGTTATAACTTCAGAACAACAACTATACAAACGCTATTGTAAAGTTTTAATTATCACCTTTAAAAAAATTGATAGATAGAAATTTTGTTTTGTAGTTGTTAACTCTTCTCTATTTTGTCACCATCTGGATTTACACATTTCCCCCAGCGTTTCTTGAACTTCCAAATACCATTATTGTAGAAGACTGCAAATTGCGCCTTAAACCACTCTTTCACTTCAAGAATAACACCATCTGTGTCGTAAAATCGGTGACCCCACAATGGATTTTTCATTTCTGGAAACAATAAAATGTCATTTGGTGTTAGAGCGGCAGAATAAGGCAGATTTTGCAAGATCTTGAAACTGCATGCCCTTGCTTTGTCAACTGCAACTTGAGATGAGTGAGCTGGTGCATTGTTAGCAGACAAATGCCTCTGGAGAGCATACCACAGCTTTTCCTTTTCAGAGCATCTTTGAACTTGACCAGAAGATTGCTGTAGTGTGTGCCATTGATGGTTTTGTCTCTTTGAAAGGTAATCTTTGAGGATGACTCCATGACATTCCCAAAAGAAACTGACAACATGACCTTTCCAGCTGACTTTTGGACCTTTGCCTCATGGTTTTTGGTCTCTGGATTATACTGATAGATCCAGCTGCCTCTATGGATGAGTGATAGAGTGTCGGCCTCCGGATTCCAAGATAGCGGGTTCAAACCCGGCAGAGGGGATTTTTGAAGGGCGGAATAAAGTCCATTCAACACTCCATATCATACGATGTCGGCATATAAAAGATCTCTGGTGACACATTTGGTGTTTATCCGACAAAATTAATTAAATTTCAACCATAGACGGCCAAGAGAGTTTCGGTTTACTCGGTCTGCCCTCTAGTAGGCCTAGAGTAAAACAGATCATCGAAATTGACAAGCAGACAGCCAGATGGTATCAAATTGAAATGTCTGCACACAGTAGCACACAAAACATGAACAAACAAGTCTCTAAGCGATGGCACAAGATTTCATGTACAGTAGTTTAAGTACAAGATAGGAGAAATCAGAAAACCAACAAAATTTGTTAATAGAACCTCTGAGCTTGAAGCTCATGATTTATAAAAGTTACTGAGCACCATTGCTCCATACGTTTAAGAGTCAAGGAGACAGGTCTCCCACTTCCTTTTACAGAATTTAAATAACACTACTACAACAATGAAAAGAGCCTCTATGCTCCATGAATATCTAGGAGGCTACACTCCAAGCTAATACCTTTACTGCCAGAGCATATTTGCTCACTAAAATTTACACTTTCAGGCCTATCGAGGCACAACCTACATTTTACTAGTTCAAACAGACATCACTGCCTTCAACACTCAGCAGTTTAACCACTTAACAGAAAAGTTTTTGCAGGAGAATAGAGTACTCAATCTACCGGGCGTTGTTGGGAAGGAAAAACACAGGTTAAAGTTACTGGCCCAAAAATCAAAATGCTGCGGAGGCAGACATTTGTACTCCTTGAAATTTGCACACAAGATAAAACCCTATTTGGGCTCCTGGCCTGAAGTTACAAGGACTAATCCCAAACTACTGACGTGAGTAGATGAACAAGATAAGTTACAAGTTACAATAGCGAAAACAGTTACAAAATTGTAGTCACCTCCAAATTAAATTGAAGGGGAGTTTGAGAGGGTAATGCACTCTCTATCCCTGGATAGACTAGTTGAACTTCTACATGAGAAAAAAGAAAAAATTAACATTTTCAGAATTTTACAGTTACATTATTAAAGATTGGAAACCTTGCCCTCCAATTAGCTGGCAGAGATACCTACAGAGTTAGAAAAATGGTAGCCATTACCTTAGCTGATGTTCTGCTTGCCGATGGATGAGGCCTCCGCCTCCTCTCTTAACACACACACACTCAGTAACACGACGATCATTAAGACAAGTTAGCTCGAAAAGGCATCAGCTTTTATACCCGAGAGGAAGGTTCGAGAAGGCTCTGGACTAAGACCCTCTACTTTTTATTGGACAATCGAAAGGTTACAAGAAGCATGCGATTGGCGGAAAATTAAATACAGAAAATTTTTGATTGGCCAGACTCCAAAGCTGGCGGGATGAGTTACAAGTGTTGCAAACTTTGAAATATCAACAACAAAGAATAAATGATTCAGTTTAGAAAATCTATAAATACAAAATTTCTTTAAATATTTAGCATTTCCACTTTACACCAGAGTGCATGACATCAGTTTTTTAATAGAAACATCTATGGAGAAAAGTCCAAATTTCTTGAAAAAATAGTTGTTGCATACTTTATGTGCTAGGTAGCGTTCTTCAAGGTGCTTCATTTAAATGCACGGGGTTGAGGTGTACCTCCCGGTACAATTATTGTTATTATTATTGATTGATTGATTGATTGATTGATTGATTGATTGATTGATTGATTGATTGATTGATTCGATCGGTCGGTCGGTCGGTCCAACATTCATTCATGGTTACCAAACTATCAAAAAAATCCTCTTCATCCTGATCCAACATCCCCAGGGGCTCTGAACTTCGGAGCGTGGGTTGGCGACCACGGGACCCTTAGCTGAGTCCTGGCATTGCTTCCACTTACTTGTGCCAGGCTCCTCACTTTCATCTATCCTGTCCGACCTCCCTTAGTCAACTCTTGTTCTTTTCCGACCCCGACGTTATTAGGTTTGCGAGGGTTAGGGAGTCTTTCATTTTCACGCCCTTCGTGGCCCTTGTCTTCCTTTTACCGATATCTTCATTTTTTGAAGTGTCGGACCTCTTCCTCTTTTTTCCTCGGTTTAGTGTTATATAGAAGATATTTACCCATTTGTACTTCCTCTAATAGCAATAATCACCACCACCACCACCACCACCCTCTAATAAACGTTCCCCAACCTTTTCTCTATTTATCATCTCCCATTCATCTATCAATTACTACGGCAAGTTGTTTCGAGTTGAACCTCACATTGCAATTTTCTTTTATTATTTCTTCCTGTTTTTTATTTGACTTTATTCTTTTTAATGTTTTAAATTATTTTCAAACTTATATACCTACTTTGAATTTGACAAAATTAAATCCTACACTGTTTTCCTAAGACTTCAATTACATCACCTTTTACTCTTCGGCCTGAGAAACAAATGTCTACAAGTACTGCCTAGCAACGACTCTACATAAGTGCATACTTGACTTGCTTGTGAACTTCAACTATATTTGTTTTCGGCGCAAGACAATGATGTTCTGTTTACTCTCTTGACTGCGATCATTGTGTTTTGGACATTAACTGAATTGCTACGATATGTTTCAATGTTAATTTTTTGGCTGTGTTCAATGTATTAGTTGTTTTAAGATCTTTATATCTTGCCCTATTTTACTATTTGGCTGATGATGACACTTGTAATGTGTCGAAACCGGTGCCAATAAACAAGTTGTGACTTCTTTTTAGTTCAACTTACAACGGAGTATTGAAAGGTGGATTCTTCTAATATTGTACATCTTCTTGTTTCTCTATTCAATACGGAACGATCATGAAGTTTTTAACTTTAAATGATAACGCTTACCAAGCAAAATCTAAAGCCTATAACTACTTAGGCCTTAAAATCAAGATTGCTAAGCTGGGCAAAGATATTAATTTTCTCAAACAGTGTATTGCGCATAATTTAACCCCTAATTTTCTTAAACCTACCAGTTTTAGACATCGCAATTCTTCTGATTGTTCAAGAACACAAAAGAAAGTCAACAAGATTTGGTTAACAAATGAAATTAAATTCCTTTATCAGAAGAAATCTTTCCTGAACAATCGTCTTTACGAATCTCACCTCGAAGCAACTCGCCTACTATCAAGCGCTCAATGGGACTTATTTCAAACCCATGTAGACGATAAGTTATTCTTTACACTTTCCAAAAAGCAATCAACTTTAGACAGAAAACTCAACAATCTCAAAAATATCTCTATGACAAGGAAACCTTTTACTAAATTATCTAATGAACCAAAAAATCACGACAATATAATTAGTAAGTTCCACCCCCCGGTTGTCAACTTATCCAAAACAATCTTAGATGATAATGACAACTTAATCCTATCGAAAGGCCCTAAACATAACTGGCCTAACTTAAATAAAAATAACAGTGCTTTTAATACGATCACTGAATCTGAATTAGCTATCAAAAAAATGCCTTTAGAATTACAGGATGAAATTAGACTTGATGTAAAAAGAAAACTTAATAAGATTTACACACCTAACGATAATAGCAACACTATTCCCTTCGTTGAACGTAAACACATTCTTAACCTTAAAAAGAAAACTAAAGACCATAACCTTATTATCACAAAAGCTGACAAAGGTAACACTACAGTAATAATGGATAAAGTTGATTATATCGAAAAACCGAAAATTTCTTCAGTAATAATTCCTTTTCTATAATAAAGAAAGATCCTACTCAACAAATTGAACGTCTCCTAAAACAAACCCTAAAGAACTCTTCTTTCTTATTTACTGAACTTGAAAAAACAAAATTATTAAGCATGAATCCAGGCCTGCCAACCGCTAAATCTCTCCCTAAAATTCATAAGACTGACATCCCTATTCGGCCAATTATTAATTACAGACCAAGCCCACTTTACAAAGTAGCACAATTCATTCATAAATTTCTTAAGAATAATTACAAATTTTTATCGAATAAGTCTGTAAAAAACACCATAGAACTAGTTGAGAAATTAAATAACTTTAAAATCCAACCACACCATTCTCTACACTCTTTCGATATTGTCAATATGTATCCCAGTATTAATATCAAAAAATTATTTCCTATTATTGAATATAATTTAAACACATATAGTTGCTTAAGCAAACTTGAAATTAATGATTTTATGACCATCTTAAAATTAGTAGTTACTAACAACTTCTTCATCTTTGACAATATAATTTATCAACAAGATGGTTTGGCTATGGGTTCTCCAGCCTCAGGGATCCTAGCAAAAATATACCTAGACTTTTAGAACACAATTTCATTGATAACAATGACGACTTTAAACATGTATTATTTTGGGCTAGATATGTAGATGACACTTTTGTGATACTGGATGATAGAGTTATCAATGCAGCTTCTACTCTTAATAGCCTCAATAAAATTGATCCGCATATTAAATTCACTCTTGAAACAGAACAAAACAAATCAAATAATTTTTTAGACATAACAATAAGCAGATTACCTTCCTCATTATCATATATGATTTATAGAAAACCCACACATACAGCTAATACCATAAAATAAGACTCTTTTCACCCACAGTCACATAAACGTGCCTCATACAACAGTATGGTTAACCGTGCCTTCAAAATTCCGCTATCAAAAGATAACTTAAAGAACTAAACATCATCCGCTCCATTGCAAAATTTAATGGTTATAATACATATTTTATTGAACAAATCATTAACAAATTTAGACACCGCCCTAACACAACACTCTTAAAAGATATTCCTAAACCAGCTGCTTTCACCACATTCACATTCAATACAAATACCTACAGTATAGCTAATGTCTTCAAACAACATAATACCATGATTTCTCTTCGAGCTAATAATAGAAACCTTGAATTATTACATAACTCCAACTCCTTAAATAGAACAAGTGTCTTTTCTAAATCATGTGTATATCGTTTTAAGTGCCACAACTGTAATTCTTCTTACATACGTCAAACTGGTCTTAACTTCAAAATTAGGTACCTTGAACACGTTAATGCAATAAAGCACAACAGATTTTCGGCAGTGGGACAATACATACATGACACAAAATATGTTTTCACTACAGTAAACCAGGATATTGAAATTCTCAGCACTCTAAATAAAGGCCCTCTCCTAGACATCACCGAAAACTGTTTTATACACCTTGACCAGTTTTTCAATCCAAATCTTAATCTGAATGATATTTCTGAGAAGCCAAATGCCCTTTTCGAATTTCTCATCTCCATTTTAAATAACCTGAAGTCAACAAGTAAGAGATCGATCACAATTTACACAATACCCTCTCATGCCACTTCCCCCTTCCGCAACACCCCTCATGATCCTCCTTAGTTCACCCCCCACCCCCCCTTTCTTCCTTTTCCCTCCCACCCTCTAAGCCACAGGGGCTCTGAACTTCGGAACGTGGGTTGGCAACCACGGGGCCCTTAGCTGAGTCCCAGCATTGCTTCCACTTACTTGTGCCAGGCTCCTCACTTTCATCTATCCTGTCCGACCTCCCTTGGTCAACTCTTGTTCTTTTCTGACCCCGATGCTATTAAGTTTCCGAGGGCTAGGGAGTCTTTCATTTTCACGCCCTTCGTGGCCCTTGTCTTCCTTTTACCGATATCTTCATTTTTCGAAGTGTCGGACCTCTTCCTCTTTTTTCCTCGGTTTAGTGTTATATAGAAGATATTTACCCATTTGTACTTCCTCTAATAGCAATAATCACCACCACCACCACCACCACCACCACCACCACCACCACCACCACCCTCTAATAAACGTTCCCCAACCTTTTCTCTATTTATCATCTCCCATTCATCTATCAATTACTACGGCAAGTTGTTTCGAGTTGAACCTCACATTGCAATTTTCTTTTATTATTTCTTCCTGTTTTTTATTTGACTTTATTCTTTTTAATGTTTTAAATTATTTTCAAACTTATATACCTACTTTGAATTTGACAAAATTAAATCCTACACTGTTTTCCTAAGACTTCAATTACATCACCTTTTACTCTTCGGCCTGAGAAACAAATGCCTACAAGTCCTGCCTAGCAACGACTCTACATAAGTGCATACTTGACCTGCTTGTGAACTTCAACTATATTTGTTTTCGGTGCAAGACAATGATGTTCTGTTTACTCTCTTGACTGCGATCATTGTGTTTTGGACATTAACTGAATTGCTACGATATGAATCAATGTTAATTTTTTGCCTGTGTTCAATGTATTAGTTGTTTTAAGATCTTTATATCTTGCCCTATTTTACTATTTGGCTGATGATGACACTTGTAATGTGTCGAAACCAGTGCCAATAAACAAGTTGTGACTTCTTTTTAGTTCAACTTACAACGGAGTATTGAAAGGTGGATCCTTCTAATATTGTACATCTTCTTAGGTCATTCTGTGTTTGTTTCTGGAAAGGGGTTAGCAAATGTGGAACTCATCATGAATAAATTTTCACACACTACCATAACTGAGACCAGTGTCATTCATGATCATTTGAATAGTTCTTCTGTCTTCCGGGATTAAATACTCCACTTTCTTCACTGTGGCCGCATCATCCGTCAATGGTGATCTTCCAGGCCTTGGTTTGTCTCTGGGGGAACATGTGACCACTTTGGAAATACCTTTTCCACCTCACAATAGTGTCATAAGATTGGCAATCATTTCCCTAAACTGTCACCCAAAGTGTGCATACTAATCATGAATTTTCTAGGCACTATTACCCTTCAAATGCAAGAATTTTATTATGCTGCAAGCCTCAGTCTTCTCCATCGTACACTTCAGTCACTTTTGGCACAATCTGTAAAAGTAATTACGGACACAGTGAGCTATATCATGCATTTAGGGACCAATGATGACAATGATGACACTATACCCCCTCGTATATACAAATAATAGAATATTAATTGAATGATACAAAACAAAAGAATGTTAGAGCCTAATGTCCAGTCTAACCATGCACGCAAGGCTTGTTGTTGTAGCTCAGAAAAAGTCTCTCAGATTACCCGTCTAAGCTCTCAAACTGCACTCCTTGATGATCTGCTATATAGTATAGTATGGTGTTCCACAATGATGTTGGGCTTGGTTGCTTACCACATTTGTGTAAGTTGTTTGCACATACTCCATGTTCTGGTCTGATGCTATTGAGACTTTTCCACATATGTCTCGGAAGTTCAAAACCCTTGGGTCTTGGTATAGGGTCAATACGGTCACGTACTTTTGATGGAGTGCTCTCAGTCCAGAAGTCATGTCACTTAGCATCAGTGTTGAAGCTATTATCAGCAAGCTTTTGGGTATTCATAGGGGTGGATTTCTGCAACGAAGCTGGTTATTGTCAGATATGGAATGTCATAGAAGTTGGATTGTTCATTATTTTTATATATTCTTTTAGCAGAGCATCTTGTCTTCTTAATGCAGAGGGGGCTATATAGCTGAATGTTGGGAGCAAATATAGTCAAATAGTACTTACGCATTCAGAGATGGTTTCCATTGCTATATTGAGCTGAGTGTTGATTTTATTTATGTGAGAGGTATTCATCCACACTGGAGCAAAATATTTTGGCATAGAAAACACTAAACTGATCACAGAAGTTCAGAGTGTGTCTGCTGTTGCTCCCCATTTAGTGCTGCAGAGTTTATGACTGAGATTACTTTGAGTGCTTAATTTTCGAGGTTTAATTTCAAGATGTGTCTTGAAAGATAATGTCCTATCCAGAGTCACTCTTAAGATATTTGGGATGTATCTGGTATGGAAGCATTGCATTGTTCATGTGAACTTTCAGTTAATAATCTGCTTCTCTGGTGTTTAATTTGTAATATAATTTATTCTGCCCTCCTTCCATTAATATTTTCGATATGGCGCTCCACCTTGGGAATTATTTTCCCATTATTCTTTCTTCAATTACCTTCTCCGTGACTTTCTGTCACTTTTATTCGATTTACTTCTTCTCTGAGTGTTGAGCACTGCCTCCTATCTGGTGCTGCCAATTGTCGGTAGCAAGAAAAACTTCTGATTTGTTCTGGCCAATGAGAGCACGGCATGTTGGCTTAGCTTGGAGCTTGTGGCCTGCAAGCAGATTGTCAGCCATTATGAGTTTTGTCGTGATGGAGCATCGTGTGGTGTGTCAGCATCTGATGGAGGCCTTCCCTGCCGACATGGATCCTGGATGAAAGGTTTTAAGTAGGGTGCGATCACCCTAAACTGTTCTAGTCGTCGTCGTCCTTGTTATTTCTACAATATTGTAGTTACTTATTATTTTTTTTTATTTTTTATATCCAAGATCTACACTTTCATGGTCAGTATTGTGTAGGGGAGTGATTATTGTTTCACACAACTTTGGATTATTTCACCTGACTTCTTTCTTAAATTGAAATGTAGTTGGGCTTCTTATGTTTCTTTTTGGGTTTGAGTAATTCTTGAGAGTTATGTTTTATTGTTATTGTTATTATAATACTTTTCGTAAAATTGTTTCCCTGTCTATGGAGTTTATTTTATTACATTATTATTATTATTATTATTATCATCATCATCATCATTATTATTATTATTATTATTATTATTATTATTATTATTATTATTATTAATATTATTATTTTATATATTTTTTATTTTTACGTGGTGGTGTACCATTGAGTAAAACTAACATGGTGAAAAGGTGTGTTAGAGGCAGTTTGACTACCACTGGGGCTCCCGCAAGTTTTTTTTTTTTTTTTTTTGTTTTTTAAAATAATAATTGGATCCCATTCAATTCTGTAATTTTCTGTTGCCCCTTTTCACCTTATTTTAATTAACCTTGTGATTCTTTTCATGTAATGGGATCTGCTAGATTGTTTATTGTTTTGGTGTGTGGAGTTTTCCACATTGTTGTGTATTGTTCCAGAGTCTGTGATTCATTTTTTTTTTTTTTTTTTTGTGGTTGTCATGGTGATGATGATAATTATTGTTGTACCAAGCAGGCGTACCAAGCGACAATCCAGAGATAAAAATCGATATTTTGGTCATTTTGGTGAAAAATTTTTAATGACCGAAATTGAAAGGATAGAGTATCTTTTTTATTGTCACAAAGTTATTCTGCTGAATTCAAACAATTTATCAGTGTAATAATGCTTTGTTTGCCAATTGTAATTTTACATTTAAATCCCATTTTTCTGATATCCCAAGTTGCTAAGATAATGGAGCAGATACTGGAAAGTAGGGTAATGTTGAGGGTAGAAAAGCAGATACAGAAAAAGAAGTTTGGTTTCAGAAATGGAAGGTCAACAATAGAGCCCATTTTCATTATGAGACAGCTAATGGAAAAGTAATGAAAGTATGGGAATGATATGGTGATGACATTCATTGACAATGAAAAGGCATATGACAGTGTCCCCAGGGCTAAAGTTTGGGATAGTCTGGTGCGAACAGGAATTGGACAGGGATTAATAAAACTGAGCGAGGCAGTGTACAAGGAATGTGTTGTTGTGTGCAAACACAAGTTGGCAGGACAAGTTGGTTCAAAATCACTAATGGGCTGAGACAGGGAAGTGTTCTGTTGCCAATCCTGTTTACAATAGTAATTGATGACATCATGAGAACAGCAAAAGCAACATATGGAGGAAGAGAAATGAACATGCTGTTATTTGCAGATGGCGATGCGATTTGGGGAGAAGAGGATGTGAATGTTCAAGAACAGTTGGATGTGGTGAATGGGAAGATTGAAAAATGTGGATTGAAAATAAGTGTAGAAAAGAGTAATACTCTTGTTATGACTAGAGGGGAGAAAGAAGGGAAAGGTCAGATTAGACTTCCTTACAAGCCCCTGGAAGTAGTGGAGACGTTCAAATACCTGGGGAGTGAATTAATGGAGAATGCTCAATTGGATACTGAAATTAGTAAGAGGATTCAAGCTGGAAGCTGTTTCTATCTTAGTGTAAGAAACATGTTGTGGGACAAAGATGTGCCATTGGAAGCAAAGGAAACTATGTACAAGATGTATTACGTACCCATAACAACTTATGGAACAGAAACTTGGACAGTGACAGAGAAGGATGAGAGTCGAATACAGGCAGCCGAAATGAAGTTCTTGAGGAGTATGATACAGAAGAGTAGAAGAGACAAAATAAGGAATGAGAAAATCCAGGAAGAAATTGGAGTGGAAAAAATAAACGATAGAATAGAGAAGAGCCGACTAAGATGATTTGGGCACATAAAGCGAATGAGTGATGAAAGAATGCCAAAAATGGTGATGAACATGCAAATGCAAGGAATGAGAGACCGTGGACGACCATGATTGAGAGATAGAAGGACACAATCCAATGCAGTATTATAGAAAGAAACCTGGACTGGGACACAGTGTTGGAGGACGAGTGGTGGAAAGACCGAAGAAAGTGGAGAGGAGCCATATTTGCCCCTACCCGGCTACAGCTGGATAATGGGAAATGATGATGATTAATATTCTGCCAAATGTAACAACATTTGTATGGTATGGTATATGTATATAGCTATATTAAGAAACCTGCATACGGAATTTTTTATTGCAGAATTGTTTCAAGTAGTAAGGATTTTTAAGTCCAAAATTTTAGAATGTAAAAATTACACAAATATATATATACTAGCTGATGTACCCATGCTTCGTTACGGGATTGGATTCTCAGAGAGACTGACCTTGTGGTTTTCCTACTGAAGTCAACATAGGTCATTACACAAATGTCAGTAGGAAAGTAGGTAGCGATTAAAAGCAATGATATCATATAAAATACTCGGTCAAATGAAAAACCGCACATTTTCTCACTTTTAACAAACAGTACTACGGAAAAAGTCAAATAAATATGAAAGTTTATTTGTTCCACCTTTTCAGTACGTAAAAAGAATTAAAACTGTAGGGACATGTTTCGCTCTTCAATCAAGAGCATCATCAGCCTATATCTCAAACTGAAAGGTAAATAATCAGGTACCTGATTGTAATTAAATTAAATATAAATGTGAAGATGATGTTACAAATGGTGAGCGAAATGGTTGACAATAGTTTAAAGATTAAAATATGGATAGTCGTAAAATTTATACACCCTCCTGAAAGTCCTTGTTTAAATATAGCAAATAGGTGTCCTGTGGAGGTTGAGGGCGTAATAGAAAACTTAACAGATCCTAAACATATTGATTAACACATTAATGAATAAAATGTAGCTGACCATTCTAAATGGTGTATTAATACATTGCTCACTTCAAGTGAGGTCTACAGTAAATTGCTATGTTGAAACAAGAAGAGTAGTAGAGAAAATTTATCAGTGTTAAATATTTTGAACGTCGGGAATAAATCAGAGTGGAGTTCAGATCCAATTCTTAAAATTTTTATAGCGTAGAGACGTTTCTGTGGTCCATTTTAAGTGAAGTTTATAATATTATGTGAAGAAATAAAATTGTAGTCCTCCAGAAGTCCGAGAGAAGAAGGGTGCTTGATGGTAAGTGGCTTGTCAAATGGTAGTTGGAAGGAGTAAGTTGTGTAGAATTGAAAGAAAAATTAAGATTGAAGTCTTTTTAGTAATGTTGAAATAGGTTGGCTTAAAGAACATTACTAAAAGACTTCAATCCTAATTTCTCTTTCAATTCTACACAACTTACTCCTTCCAGCTACCATTTGACAAGCCACTTACCATCAAGCACCCTTCTTCTCTCGGACTTCTGGAGGACTACAATTTTATTTCTTCACATAATATTATAAACTTCACTTAAAATGGACCACAGAAACGTCTCTAAGCTATAAAAATTTTAAGAATTGGATCTGAACTCCACTCTGATTTATTCCCGACGTTCAAAATATTTAACACTGATAAATTTTCTCTACTACTCTTCTTGTTTCAACATAGCAATTTACTGTAGACCTCACTTGAAGTGAGCAATGTATTAATGTGCCACTTAGAATGGTCAGCTACATTTTATTCATTAATGTGTTAATCAATATGTTTAGGATCTGTTAGTTTTCTATTATGCCCTCAACCTCCACAGGACACCTATTTGCTATATTTAAACAAGGACTTTCAGGAGGGTGTATAAATTTTACAACTATCCATATTTTAATCTTTAAACTATTGTCAACCATTTCGCTCACCATTTGTAACATCATCTTCACATTTATATTTAATTTAATTACAATCAGGTACCTGATTATTTACCTTTCAGTTTGAGATATAGGCTGATGCTCTTGATTGAAGAGTGAAACATGTCCCTACAGTTTTAATTCTTTTTTTAAATTCTTTTTATGTATTGAAAAGGTGGAACAAATAAACTTTAATATTTACTTGACTTTATTGTACATTTCAATACCGACCAAAATATGAGAATCATAACATGTATAGTAATCGCCACGTAACGAAATACCCCAGAAAGTAAATATCGCTGCCCGATGCTCTTCTTTTCTCTTTTTTGTAATGGCTGATCACTGCTGCCAACCTGCCTGGTTACATATTAAAATCACCAGACATAACCAAACAAACTAACCTCAATGTAAACACCGATAATAAATGTTTCCCTACCCTAGTAAATGATAAAAGTTAAGATGAAATAAATCAAGATATTCATAATTAAGTCGGTTTCCACGCTCAATGAGAAATTTAGGAAATAAACACCCTTTCTCACTCAAATTAATGTTACATATATCTGTCTTTATTTTGATATGCAGTAGGCGTACTATAACCATATTCTTGAAAATAGGGGCGTGTTAAACGATGCAATTTGTTTAATAAGTCTTTGCAGTGTGATTTTCGAAAGTCCAATGACTTCCCTTTCTTTTGCGCGAACATTTCCTTCTCTCTTCAATACCGGTAACCCGTAGCCTAAGGAGAGAGATTGGGCATATTTTCAGCCTGCAGGCTGGTTATATCTTCACGGTTATCAGGAAACATATAGGAATACTAATGTGCCAAGCTACGTGAACGGAAATTAGGTCAGCTTCAAGCTCACTGCAGAATTGAATATTAGTTCTACTATCTACTTCTATCGTTTTCACATACACCGAGGTGCCAGTATTTCGTCCCGCAAGAGTTCTTTATGTACCAGTAGATGTAGACATGAGGCTGGAGTATTTGAGCACTTTCAAATACCGCCGAACTCGAATCCGCCAACCTGAGCTAGTCATACATTCTCTCCTTCACTCGCTTAAAATAATGTTAAACATTTCCTGCCTTTATTCTGATTCTGATGTATGCATTACTATAACTGCATTCTTAAAGAAAGGGGGGAGGGAATATAGATTGAATAATTCATTGCGATTTCTGCAAGTTCAAGGACTTACCACATAAGACATATGTCCTTCCTTTTAATAATAATGCTAACAGCTTTACATCCCACTAAGAACTTTTACGGTTTTCGGCATTTGGCATTTTAAACATATTTTCAGCTTACAAGTTGGTGTATCTCAAGCTTTCAACATTACGGAAACCAATGTACAGGAGCACTATGAGTCAAACAACATTACCAGATTTTTACATATATATTGGCTTAAATCACATGAAGACAGGTTGTGATGCAAGAATTGGATAGGAAAGAGGGCTAGGATTTAAGATGTAAATAAGCGTACAGACACAGCACTAGCCTGAAATGAAAATGACGGGCAAAAAAAAAACTTCAGACCTGCCAACTGTGGGGTTTGAATCCATCACCATCTCCTGAAGCCAAGCTCACAGCAATGTGATCAAACTGCACAGCCAGTTCACTCAGTTTCCTATGACGCGTAATAGGCCTACCACATGGGCGACCCACTTACCTGTATATGGATCTTCAATTCTTCAATTATACATGTATGCAAAAACATTATGCACCTTAGTAAGAGGTACTTCCCTAGTTGGTTCTCCGATTGGTGCACGTATAACAAATATGTTTGGGAAGAAATACTTTTATTTTATATTTATTTATATCATAAAGAAGTCATGTTGTCATAGCAAAACGAATATGCAACGAAGAAATGAATCCGAAGAGATAAGCATTATTTACTGCATTAAATATTAGTTTATTTACATGTTAAGCGATATGTAGTAGTAATAACAATAACAACAACAAACGTGTGCAATAAGGAAAAAGGAAATAAATACAAGTAAATATAAATATAATTTACAACATTTAGAGCCATTCCATGGTCACTGAATTACAAAGCAGGGGTATGAATAAACAAACATAATAAACATGAATACTAATATTTAAAAAGCAAAAAGCAAAGTCATCTCCGTACAAACCATGAAAGCCATTGGAAAGGGGGAAGGTGAAGGCTTCCACTATCCATGACGTTGGCACTTGGTGGGGTGGGGTGGAGTGGTTAGCTCAACGCATGACCGCCTTTGCCCCCAATAGTTAACTGGTACTCATTTATCATACGCAAAACATTCCTTCCAAATTACGTTAAACCTCTGTCACTCATTATTATTATTATTATTATTATTAATAAATTGCAAATGGGAAATACCCCGGTGGCAACGGTCACTTACAGTAATGTGATAATAAAGTTAACATAATTACCCAACTACAACAAACAAACAAACAAACAACAAGAGTACAAGAAGCAGATATATGGAAGGAAAATATAACAAGAATTACTGCTAGTTTAATATTCTAAATCGAGCAACATCATATACAAATTCACACACAACTTAAGTATTTACAGTGCTTAACAATTTGGCTTACAATATTATAGGTTGACCTTACTACTAGCTTAACATTATAAGTGATAATAAAGTGAAGTTAAACTGTAATTACCCTACAACAACAACAACAACAACATTACAACAAGCAAGAAATACTACTAATTAAACTTTCTAAATCCAGTGTCATTATATACATATTCACACACAACTTAAGTATTTCCAGTACTTAACACTACAAATTACAATACTATAGATTGAACTTACTACTAGCTTAACACTACAAGTGATAATAAAGTTAAATCATACTACCCAACAACTACAACGACTCAAGTACAAAAAGGAATTCCATGGAAAAAAATATTACAAGAAATACTACTAGTCATTCTAAATCCAGCATCATGTACAGTTTCATACACAATTTAATTATTTCCAATACTTGCTACTATGGCTTACAAAACTATAGATTGAGCTTACTACTAGCTTAACGTTACAAGTGATGATAAAATAAAGTTAAAAACATTGTTAATTAACCAAGAACAACAACAATTACAAAAACATGAGTACAGCAAGCACTTCCCTGGAAAGAGAAAACCACAAGAAAAAGCCTCCCAGTTTCACAATCGAAACCAAGCAGAAAATCACAAATTCAGTGCCCGTAATTTACAACTTTTACTTTTCATTTTACACAAATGGTCTTCTTAAATGACTTGATAGCAGAAGGGAATCTATCAAAGACTGCCGCAGGTAATTTATTCCAATCCCTTATGGTCCTGTTGACGAAGGAAAACTTGCCCACATCCGTATGCTGGTTTCTGGCCCTAATTTTATGCTTATGATAATTTCTCGATAAGTATGAGGGAGGTTAGATAGATAGATAGATAAAGAATGGGTGAACCCTGCCTTCGTAGGGCTCCACACGTAGGTCTGTTAAGACCCTTTGTGTCCCTTAAACGGGTTTGCCTAGTCCAGACCTAGTGCTCCTATAAAGGATACCAGTGCCCGGATGTTGGCATTCCTGATGTCTTCCAGGCTCACGAAATGTGAGCCAAGGTATCGATGTCTAGTGCTTGCAAGAGCCTCACACTGACATAACACATGCGCGGAGGTCTCCTCCTCCCTACCGCATCTTCTACACATCGGATCCTGACTGATTTTCATGATGTGTAGGTGTCTCTGTAAGGTATTGTGGCCTGTCAACAGTCCAACTACCATTCGCATTCTGGTCCTATTCAAATTTATCAGGACCTTTTTATAACTTTGGCTAGGCCCTTTGATAAGTTCACGTGCCTGCCTTGCTATAGTTAACCTCTTCCAAATGTCTAAGTGAGACTGGTTTGTCCACTGGGATATTACCAGTTTCACGCTTCGGAGTGACACTCCCAGGAAGGGCTCTGGTCCTATAAAAGGACCTTTTGAGCCTTGTTTCGCTAGTTTGTCAGCTTCTTCATTTCCACTGATACCTGTGTGCCCAGGGACCCGTAATAGGGTAACTGAGCTAAATTCACACAGCTGATCTAACATCCTTTGGCATTCCCATACCATTTTTGATGTTGTTTTAACTGCACATAGTGCTTTTAACGCTTCCTGGCTATCGCTGCAAATAGTGATACAATGAGGGAGGTTATAACCTATTCCTAATACAACTCCAAGCAGCCCTTCCCGTATAGCTCTTATAAAGACCACACAGGCGAGCTCTAGTTCTTCTAGATTCAAGACTTTCCCAATTAATGGTATTCCTTCTATTCCCAGTTACGAAACGCATCGCTCTTCTTTGAACTTTCTCTAGGGAATTTATTAAACCAACATGCAGATCCATATTCGAGAATGGGTCTTACAACGTATTTATAAGGTTTATTTAAACCTACTAGGGTGGTGAGCACATAAATAAGTATTCAATGAAAGTATTTTCCTTCTGGACCTTCATGCCAGACAGATTTTTAAAAAAAAATAATTTTTTTTCACTATAATATGATTTATCTATAGAGCAAAACCGCTATGCAGTGTGCGTATCATAGCAATCGAGATGGAATTGGTAATGTACTATGTATCTATAGAGCCTATATACGACTTTTTACAATTACTTCTAAAGTGAATTTCAGCTGTGTGACAACGCTGAAAAGACTATGGACTTAGAGATTGGCATTCCTGAAGAGGGTTTTCTACACTTTCCCATTTTCACACATTGATTCAAGAGTCTGTATTGACTTGTGACAAAACCACTGTATTCTTCCAAAAACCACTGATAGGGACAGGTTTGGTTGTGATCCACCGAAAACAAATTATAATGACCGGTTAGGTAGTGATCCATCGAAAACCACTGATTGTCGCAGGGTTAGGTTAGGTTCGACAGGATTTGTAATTGAGCGACTGTTGTCATTGAAAAAACTGTCGTGACGACTGAAGGCAATAAACATAAAACTGAATCCATTGGTCTACAAAGTTTTCATTCAGTAGATACGCTAGGAACTGGCGAACCAAAACCGTACATACAAAGTTTACAGGAATCAACAAAACAGGATATTAATTCGTGGTACTCATTGTTCTTTAAAGAGAAGAAATATCCTGTCAACAATAGCTGCAGTGAACATGCTTTTTCACTATTATTGTCTGGCCCCATGGCTAAATGGTTAGCGTGCTGGCCTTTGGTCACAGGGTGTGGGTTTGATTCTCGACAGGGTGGGGAATTTGAACCACCGTTGGTTAATTTCTCTGGCACGGGGGCTGGGTGTATGTCGTCTTCATCAACATTTCACTATTATTGTGTAAAATAGAAACTTACTAGTTTTGACAAGTACAGTATGTTCAACAGCGACTCCTGAATGATGACGTGCAGGATGTCCAACCTCACTAATCTATGTTCCAGACTATTTCTACTTAAAAAATTGTATTTGTCCTTTAATGTGATTTTGCAATTTTTGCTGAATATTTATGTGGCTGAAATGAAGGTGGATAAGCTACATGGTCTCCTTTATATAGGAAGAATGTATCGTGGAAATTAACTCAATTTCGGTTTCATGTACATTACAGTTTCTCTAAGATATATTGATAGTAATTCAGTCATGTACGACGACGATGTATTTCATGGTAAAGACAGCTGCCTCTGTGGATCAGTGGTAGAGTGACGGCCTCCGAATCCCAATATAGCGGGTTCAAACCCGGCAGAGGTAGTCGGATTTTTGAAGGGCAGAAAAAAGTCCATTCGACACTTCATGTCGTACGATGTCGGCATGTAAAAGATCTCTGGTGACACATTTGGTGTTTACCCGACAAAATTCATTAAATCTCAGCCACAGACGCCCAAGAGAGTTTCGGTTTACTCGGTCTGCCACCTAGTGGGCCTAGAGTATAACGGAACGTCAAAATTGACGAGCAGACAGCCAGATGGCGTCAACTTGAAATGTCTGCACATGGTAGCTGAGGCCATACGATTATTATTATTATTATTATTGTTATTATGGTAAAGACGAATTACTTTGCAATGCTATCTATCTTAATGGTAATGTACTATGTACCTCTACTAGTGTAGGCTACTGAGTGCTTGATTCGAAGCAGTGTATCGATTCATTTAGTGTCCGAGTGAATCGATTCACAGGAACGGCAAGCTCACGGCACACAAATCATGCACAATCACGGCTCAGTGAGCCACACGACACACACGGCTCCTTATAGGCACACTGGACACTGGCGGGGAGTCGAGCTTTCGCTGCAGCGAGCCACAGTGAATCATGGCACACTGAAAGAATCGTACGCAGTCATGGATCAGTGAGACACAACACACACATGGTTCATTATCGGTACACTGGACATTGGCGGGGAGCCGAACTTCCTCTGAAGCAATACATACAGAGTCATGGTACACTGAAAAAATCGTATGCTATAATGGACTCTCGAGCTCAGCTCATTTGAAAATAATACCTATTCGCATCCACTGTCCTCTTCTTACAGGGAGTTTTAAACAATACATGGATTTATTTGCAGTGTTAAAAAGATAGAACACAATTCCAAAGTACCTAGGTTGTAAGTAGGTAGTCAATTAGGTTATTCTAATTACTGTATTAGTTTAATCAATCAGTATCTTTATAACTAGTTGACGTTCGACAATTACTTAAACTCAGGTCTCTAGCCTCCACACCTGGCTGAGTGGCTCAAACGGTCGAGGCGCTGGCCTTCTGAACCCAACTTGGCAGGGCCGAGCTCAGTGCGGTGGTATTTGAAGGTGCTCAGCCTCATGTCAGTAGATTTACTGACACATAAAAGAGCTCCTGCAGGACTAAATTCCAGCACCTCGACGTCTCAAAAAAACCCTAAAAGTTGATAGTGGGACATAAAGCCAATAACATTATTATTTAGCCTACCCTATGACTATGAGTCATGCTCATGACCACTCGAAATTGTCTGTTTTATATTTGGAAGAACCACTCGGTATTCTCTTAGTTTGTATGTCGCATCATTGCACAATACTTCAATAATCGAATCACGAGGTTACCGATGTACGTGGACAGTGAGTATGTAAGTAGACTGATGCAATAGATTAAATAAATGATGTTTAATCAGAAAACCAGTGGGCTACTGTACATCTCCTGTAGCCTATACAAAATATGACGATTTTAAAAAAGCCTCTGCTGATAGAAAAAGACATTTTCAAAGATGACCGAGTTAGCTGGCCGTGCGTTTAGGGTCGCGTAGCTATGAGCTTGCATTCGGGGAATGGTGGGTTCAAATCCTACCGTCGGCAGCCGTTAAAATGGTTTTCGGTGGTTTCCCATTTTCACACCAGACACATGCTTGTGCTGTACCTTAATTAAGACCACGGCCGCTTCCTTCCCACTTCTAGCCCTTTCCTATCTCTTCTATCCTCTTTGTCGCCATAAGACCTATCTGTGTTGGTGCGACGTAAAGCAAATTGATTTATATTTTATATGTGGGCTACTTATTGTGGACACAGGTATTTTTATATGTAATTCTCTCTATATATATACAGTATACGTGAGTTGTGACTTTCAGAGAACTGTGGAAAACCATTAGATAGTGTATAAAATTTAAGTTATGTCAGTATTTTAACAGGCGTACAATGTTTACATCGTGTATTGGTGACAGAGTGCTGTCTCCCTCTCTCTCTCCCCCCCTTGCCCGCTCCTCATCACATTGCGCCACAGCAGTTCTAGATAATTCCACTCCGATTGGACACTGATCCCCACCTGCACATCTATACCGCCCTGTAACTTGTAGATACACAATTCCCACAATTTTGAAATGTAACTTCGTTATATCAGAAAGGACGGGGCAATCAGAAATGTATTATTTCCCAGCAAAGTTATAACATTCTTAATCTCATGGAATGGCTCTTACAATGGTACAGCTAACTCCTCGGCTTCTCTTCTTTCTTCTTCTTCTTCTTCTTCTTCTTCATCTTCTTCATCTTCCTCCTCCGATTCACTGCTTCCATGATGAATGACTAGTTCCTCCACTTCAGGAAGACCTCTCACCTCATTATTGTAGAACTCGACAATCTTCTTCTCAGTGTGTTTTACTTCATTTCTCCACATCTCTGCTGTCACCTATAAGATATATTGAAGTATCACAACCTGACAAGTATATTATAAACTCCACTTGCATATATCCAATAAATAACATTTCCACTTGGCCTACCTGATCAAGAGATTCTTTCCACACAGCTGTAGCTCTGTCCAATCCGTGACCAGGTCTTGAAGCCACTGTTTTGTTATAATACTGTTTTGCCACAGACCATACAAATTCGATGGCATTGAAAAATGAGTGGTATGGAGGAAGTCGTAAGACAGTATGGCCTTCACTGTGCAGCATCTCGTCAACAATGTACCTGGTTTTAAAGAAACAGAGAAATATTGTTATGCATACATGAAAGTCAAATACACGAGTGTAAACAACATTATCTAAACTTATGTTTACGTGCTTCTGTACCTCTTTAAGTGACTTCGATTCATATTACACAACCTTTGCAGCTCACCTTTTGTGGCATTTTCTGGTGGAGAAACTCCATTCTGCCTTAACCATGACTGTAAATTAAAGGAAAAATAAAAATTAATTTCTGTAACATCATTAAACATCATTCAGTAGAAGGAAATATTCAATTAAGTATAATTACCACTAATTGATCCTTCCTCCATTTCGTTGTTGGTTGATGCTCAACAAGCTTACAGTGATATGGTGCATTATCCATTACAATAACACAGGGTCCTATATTTCTTAATCCTACGATTAATTGCGTCTTCACCCACATCTGAAATTTCTCGCTGTTCATAGCACCATGGTAATCCTGATTTCTCTTCAAGTTTGTAGCAAATATCAAATCAGCACCTGTAAGAATTTTAAGTTTTAGTATGAAGTTATTTGTTCTAAAAAAAGTATAGGCCTATTAATAAAAAATGTGATTTCTGTTGAATGATACAAAAAGCTGTCTGATTTTAAGTAAAACCAACTACTGTGTAGCAAAGTCACCTGATGATGAAGTCAATTAATTACTACTTACACTACTTTATCGTAACATCTCTCATGAATGTATCTCCATTAGTAGGCCTAGGCCTACATGATCAGGTTAGGTTAGGTTAGGTTCAGAATGAAATACTGCTCCTTTTCAACTGATTGTCATTATGCCAGAAACTTATCATAGAAACAAGATAAAAACGAACACTTACCCCAGTTAATAATGAAACTCTTGCCATTAGCTTCGTATCACTACGACTGATACCTTCTTCGTCGTCTTCCTGTTTCAATTGCTCGTAGCAATGTACAAGCATTTCTTGACCTGAAGCTTGTAAAGGACGTAACCTTGGTTTCCTTTTCGGAGGAGTTTTTGCAGATTTTTCTTCCTTCTTAGACATCCCAATCGAATTCTGTTCGTATAAGTATGGGACGAAATAGGAACGTAATTAATAAAATGATGTGCTCATCATTTCACACAAACTATGTTATTAAATGCATTATCCGAACATGCCACAATTCTACTTACCTGGTATTAGCCAAATAGATCTACAATCCCACAGAAAAAGAAAATATGCTTTAAATATTCTCGCAAATGTATCGCTAGTGACTTTAGAGGCAATGCGGTGGCAACACACAATTCACGCTAGAACAGTGACTGAACGTTGCCAACGTGCCAGATTAACGGTAACAGTAAGACGTCATATCGGCAAGTAGGGTCCCTAAACTGTATGGTTACCGACACTGAAAAAGACCCAACAGCAAGAAAAGTCACTATAAATCAATACCTTAATATTACAGTGGAGAAAGGGTAAGGTTGCACCCTTAGTGTACGTCCTTACACGGAGAGGACTATAATGTACAGTACTACAGTGTCTATCTAACAGTCCAAAGGTCCAGAGCTGGAATGACCAAGCCGCAGACAGCCGTGAACACTCCTCTGGCATTATTCCGTTAAATATGCACACTGCTCATTCCAATCAATGCCTCAGAGTAGGGACTGAATAGCTCGAATGCTATGATGAATGAACCAGTGTGTCACGTACCAGTAGTATCAGAAAATTTATGAACCAGAGGAATGACATGCTAAAGAAGAAAGTTATCTAACTCTCCAGCTACTTCCCACCAATATTCAGGTAGGCTGTTACACTCGGTACGACCGAGCGAGTTGGCCGTGTGGTTAGGGGCGCACAGCTGTGAGCTAGCATCCGGGAGATAGTGGATTCGAACCCCACTGTCGGCAGCCCTGAAGATGGTATTCCGTGGTTTCCCATTTTCACACCAGGCAAATGCTGGGGCTGTATCCTAATTAAAACCAAGGCCACTTCCTTCACACTCCTAGCCCTTTCCTATCACATTGTCGCCATAAGACCTATCTGTGTGTGTGCAATGTAAGGTAAATTTTTAAAAAATACTCCATACGCAGCAGTAATCCTATCTATTGTAAATGAGTGGCAACAGAAGACACAAACCACATCACAAACAATGGTCAATGTAATGCTATTGTTGATCAATTTTATGAGCTTTCTATATTGTAGGCCTTCACATTTAGTTTTCTTTCGACTCTGTGATATTAGGGTGCCTTATAAAATTATTTAGAGCATAGACTGTAGTTCCTTATTCTCCGACTTCACATACCGATTTTTATTAAATTCCGTTTACCCATTTTCTCGTGACTCGGCGATGATATGGACTAAGTAACAAAAATCCAAATTCATGAATATCTCTGTGATCATAGCGGTATGGTAACAATGTATAAGACATAAATGATTAGAAATTTAAAACTATATAACTTTAATTATGTAATATTTATCGATACAACACTAACAAATATTTGAGAATTAAATTTTAGGCCTTCCCCTAAACTACCACTTATCTCAGCGTGAATAAAATTATTTATTGGGTAGATGTTTAGCAATTTATTTCCCGACTTTGCATACCGATTTTTATTAAGGTAGGGCCACTAATAACATGAATATTTGAGAATTAAATTTTAGACCTTCCCCTAAACTACTATTTTACTCAGCATGAATACAATTCTTTGTGGCCTAGATTATAGCAACATATTCCCCAACTTTGAATACCAATTTTTATTAAGATACGACCCCTAATAACATACATATTTGAGAATTAACTTTTAGGGCTTTCCCTAAACTACCATTTCACTCAGCAAGAATAAAATTATTTATGGCCTAGATTATAGCAACATATTCCCCAACTATGCATACCGGTTTTCATTAAATTCTCTTCAGCCGTTTTCTTGTGATGCGTGTACATACATACATACATACATACATACATACATACATACATACATACATACATACATACATACATACAGACAGACAGACAGAAATTGCGGAAAATTAAAAAGTGCATCTCCTTGTTACTGTGGACACGACTGATACAGAAATACCAACCTTTTTAAATTCTGAGCAATGTACAGACAAAACTCTTTTATATATATAGTTATAAATTATGTACAGAAAAATCAATACGTAGTGCATTTAAAAGAAGTATTATCTATGTAATTACAAATTTACATTAACATGTTAATTAAATTTCATGAAAAAATGGAATTAAAAATTTCAAAATAAGTTTATTTTGGAAAAGCTATTAATTGTATATGAAAGAAATGTTCGTGATATCTCTACTTTTATGTAGGTGACATTCCCACAATGTTTAGTGAAAATCTATGCATTAGTTAAAAATATCTTTTTATCTCTGGATTTCTGTATTTTTGGGGCATCCCATGGTGGTACATTTTCTTCTGGAATATGTTTGAGTATTTTTCTTTCCCTTTTCTAGGTACTGATATTTTTCACATTTGTTCATGTACTATATGTACCTGTTGGCATATTTAATCTTGTGGATGATGATGAAAATAATGATCCTTGCGGAAGCTCAGTGGAATGTCTTTGGTACCATCAAAATTTAAAAACTCTAAATGGTCACTGGTTCTTTGGTGTGAACCTTCTGTTTTTTTTAATTAAAAAAAGGTTGATGTTTTAGTTATCCACTTTTTAGGCTAGTCCTTCTATGTCAGTTTTATTGTTTTACTACCATTTTACTTTTCTGTGTTGGCCGACCACGTTGTAATTAGCATTTTAATTTCTAAGGTCTATTTACTATTATATTGTTTCCTCCTGATATTTTAAGAGGCGATGACATATACATTTCTGTTTTGTTTTTGTTTTCTTTCCATCTGAATTTAAATACATTTTCTTGATTTCCAAAAGTAGTAATTATTTCATACAATTTTGATCATTTATCCGTACTCGGAAGAAATTTTCAATCCACCTGGTTCTTTTTTTCTTTTTTTACTCTGGACACTCCGGCCTTCTTAAGGTAAGCTACCTGTGCTTTTTAAACATTTTATGTTTTGATTTTGTCCGCTATATTTCAGTACCAAGGTAATTGGTAGCAGAGCTGATGGTTGTTGTTGGTACCGTCTGCTTGTAGCTATCTGAAAAGTTGTTCGTAGCCCCATGCTTTTGGTCTGTTCCCTGTAAGGTATCAAATTATTAAATTGTTTGAAAACAAAGTAGGTAAGAGTAAAATATGTTGTGAAAGGGAGTGCATCTATCTTATTTGATTCCTTGGTTGTCTGTTACATGTACTATTGTCATGGAGCGTGCAGTTTTGTATCCTCACATTTTTAAAAAAGCGAAGCTGAACTGTGAACTTAGAATAAGAAAGGTAGAACCAGTCTAAACCACTGCTGAGTGCGCATCTCTCCTGTCCTCTTTTGTTCATGTTCCCATTAATCTTGTTTGTTTGCGTAAGGACCAGATTGGTGGGTCTTTGAATGTTATTAATTTATCCTTGAAAGAAATTCAATTATTTGTTCATGAATTTATGGAGCAAACTCCTACCAAAGGGCAGGTCAACTGACTGAAGGCTAGAGTGTACCACTACTCGGGTCGCTTTCAGGATCTCCTGTCACTTCAACCAGAATCTGAGTTTATCATGAAGTGCACGGAATTGTTATCGCTTGCCTCTATCATCTCTGCAGACTTGGATTATGTGATAGCCAGTAAGGATATAGAAAGTCTATCTATTGATGAAAAGGAAAACTGCACTAATACTATGCCTGATGGTAACCCTAACCCTGCTGTATCCTCTTTTGGTAATCATCAGTACCAATGTTGTGTAGCTATGCCAGTTCTAGTAGACCTCCTATCTCAAGTCCTGGTCACAAATCCCTCAGGGAACTATTTTGTGGTATAAAGAATTTTTCTGTAAACTCCATAGAGGAGTGTATAGGTTCCTAAGATTTTTGATCGACTTAACTGAATCAGGAAGTGTGTACTCAATTGATGATCTGGGCATTTTTGGGGCACTGTTTCCCCACTGGGAAGGAATTTTGAAAAAGGAAATTTCTGAAGCTTTTTTTACAGAATCTGTAAGTAAATGATTTCCATGAACTGGTCCTTTCCAAATTCATCCCTTCCCTAGCTCTGCAAGGTTTAATCCCACAACACTGTTTTAGGACCCAGTACCTCCATGAAAATCTTAATTATGTACTTGACCTTAGATTTTTCTGCAAAGCTTTTAAAATTTCTCTACCCAAGGGAGAGATGGTCGCTCAAATATTAAAAGGAATATCACCCTCCTATTGGTTGTACCTTTCATTAACTAAGTGTCCGACTAACTTTGTCGAATTGGAAGCCGCTTGCTCATTCGCGGAAGATGTGAAACATGGGGAAGACCTCCATCGACTTCCTCCTGGTAATTCAATGAATCCTGTTCCCTCTGTTCCCTGCCAATCCTCCAGGAATCCTAATGTTAAGAAGTGCTTTAATTGTGGGTCCAAAGATCATCTTAAAAAGACATGTCCTTCTGTAAACCGAAATATTGGTATTTGCTGCTATTTTTGTGGATCTAGGCAACACCTCAAAGGCATTGCTTATCTTCTTCCCAAAATTGTGCACAATGACTATTTGCTAAATCTAGGAGGTGTAAGCCTTCTGAATCTAACCTTTCTGATGATTTTGATGGTGTGGTATGTCTGCAGATATGCAAAAGGATCTCTGCCAATGTTGTCCCTTAGGGCACTTTTGTAAATGTTGAGGTAAATAACAAACCCTTAGTTGCTTTGATTGATTCAGGGAGTGTTGTGTCTTTGATCTATTTAAAATGTTATATTTAATGAAATGTGCTTATAAACTGTACCCCTTGCAACATGTTGAAATTAAGTATGTTACTGCTAACGAGAATAAGATGGAAATACTAGGGTCTGTAAGTGTGAAACTTAGGATCGGCAATTTTACTTGGAAGATTCCATGTTTAGTGACATCTAAACTCTCCTGTGATATTCTGGGTACTAATTTATCTGGTGTTGGATTAGTCTTGGACCTTCAGTGTGGAGTTTTTTCTTGAAGTTTTGTCTTAACCATAAATTTAACTTTGCTGATGTTCCCTTTCATGGTCATGATGTGGCTTGTGTTGGTGATCTAACATCTGAGGAAATCTCTGATATTGCTAAACTGGATCTTCATCACCTGTCTGAAAGTGAAGCCAAACAAGTACGCGTACTGTGTAAACAGTTTCCTGAGGTGTTTGCTAACAAATTTGGCTTAACTAATGTTCTTGAATATCAAATTGAATTATCTGACCATACTTCTGTTAGGTCACCCCCATACCATCTTTCTCCTCCTCGCATGATTGAACCGAGGAAAATTATTGATCAAATGTTGGAAGATGGGGTTATAAGACCTTCTACTTCCCCATGTGCTTCATCAGTATTTCTTTTCCCTAAACCTTCTGGTGGATTCAGAGCTATAGTTGACTATTGTTTTCTAAATAAAAAGATCATCCTCCAGTCTCTCCTGTTGCCTGATTTATATACCTGTTTTGGGTGGTTTTCTGGGGTCAAGATCTTTACTGTGTTAGATCTCAATCAATCAAACTACCAGGTTCCTCTCTCCAAGGAATCCATTCCTCTAACAGCATTCACAACTGATTGGAATTTATATATAAATTTTTTGGGCTTCCATTTGGTCTATCGTGTGCTGCGGCCATCCTTATCCAGTTGCTGGATTCCATCTTTACCGATATAAGTTTAAGTTCATATTCTGTTATTTAGATGACCTCGTAATTTTTTCTGCAACCTTTGCTGAGCGTATGGACCATGTTCATAAAGTCCTTGAATGTGTGCCATACTGCCGCTCAGAAAATTATGCACTGTTTTCTTTTAAGTTACATTTTATCGCCTCTTCTACTGATCCGGAGTGTACTTGATCTTTTATCTCCTTTTCCTATGCATTGTTTTTCATGTTTTAATCGGCTGATGATGACCTGGACTAGGGTCGAAACCGGTACCACTTCTACTTATTATTAAATAAGAATGTAATTCACTACATTTCTTATTCTTTTGTATTGAATAGGTTGAATCTCTTTATCAATTATTTCAACTGTAATATTCTTCAACACAGAACAATGAAATTTTTAACTTTAAAGGCACTGGCCTCACAGTCAAGCTTTCCAAGGTCGCCTTCGCTAAACCTAGCATATTGTTCTTAGGGCATATTGTGTCGTAGGAAGGGGTGTCAGTTCGTCATACCCGCACCCAGGCCATTAGGGATTTTAGACCACCCAAGGACATTAAAGGAATAGCCCATTTTATTGGAATGGTCAATTTTTAAAAAAGGAAATTCATCCCCAGCTTTGCTGAAATCGCTGCTCCCCTCAATCATCTAAGGCGTAGGGACGTCAGATTCATCTGGAATCGTCTTCAACAGGAAGCCTTTGAGGCATTAAAATCTGCTCTTATGAATGCCCTGGTCTTAGGTATTCCTGGCTTCAATAGGCACTTCATCATTCAGACTGATGCCTCGTGTAAGGCAATTGCTGGTGTGTTGCTACAGGAGTATGATGAAGGGCATAGGCCTGTTGCTTTTGTGTCTAGAATTTTGGTTAATTTGGAGAGCAGATATTCTGTGTATGTCTATCTGTGATGTTTGCCTTAGAAAAATTTAGTTCATATATTGAACACGTCAACTTTGATCTTGAGACCGAAAATCAGGCTCTGTCTTAGGTGTTTAATAGACCTAAAAGAACTGGGGGACTTACTAGGTGGGCTCTCCAGATATCTTCATTCAGTTTTAATGTCAAGCATATTAGGGGATCAGAGAACGTCATCGCCAACAGTCTCGGTTGGATGTTCAACGGCGATAGTGATATTGAAGAGAAGTCTGATGTTGAGAACCTTGAAGGGGTTAGTACTGTTGGTGTTGTTGACAATCTTTCTGACCTTCCCTAGCTGTATCATGAACTTAGTGACCATCAGAAACAAGATCTGGAACTGAAGGAAATTAAGAACAAAATTAATTCTGGGATTCTAGTCAAGCTATACTCCTTCTCCAAAGGGGTTCTCTGTTGTAAGGCTCATGACGATCGTAACCTCAAAATTGTTGCTCCAAAGATCCCTATACTTGTAATTTTCAAGTATTATCACTGTTCCCCTCTTGGTGCTCATTTGGGTGTCTTCAAGACTAGATAAAAGATCAGACAATTCTTTATTTGGAAAAGAATGGATCAGGACATTAGGGATATGGTTAAAAACTGTAAAACCTGTGTTATTAGCAAACCTTGTGGAAATTGGAAAGTTGGTTCCTTGTCTTCTTCTCAAGCATCTTGTCCCATGGAGAGGTTATTTACCGATTATGTAGGTCCTCTTCCTCGATCTTCCCTCGGGAACACTCACATTTTACTACGTATTGATGCATTCTCTCGCTTCTATTGGATTTTTCCTACTAGATCAACTAATTCCCATACCACTATCAACTGTTTGAACTCTGTTTTTGCATCTTTTGGTCCGCCAAAGTTCTTAGTGTCAGATAATGCCAGTGCTTTCACTAGCCACTTGTTTAAGAAGTACTTGCTTGGGTTGTGCATTCTGCACGTTACGACAACTTCATATTGCCCTAATCCCTCTTATGCTGAGAGGATGAACCGGAATTTGAAGTCTGCTCTTAATGCTTATGGTCATGATAACCAAACCAAGTGGGATTCCTGTTTACACTGGTTATCATACGCCTTTCAATTCTGCTTCTGATGAATTGCATGGCAAAACCTCTGTCACTCATGTTTTATTATACCCCCTTTTCTCCAATGTCTAACATGCTTCATATTGAAGATCTTTTACCTAACCTATCTCAACCTAAAGGTGTCCGAAAAACCTGGCATGAAGCTAGAAGTAAGTTGACCGTATCATGTGAGAAAATTTGGAAAAGTTACAAGAAAGGTAGAAAGCCCACTAAGTTGAAAGTAAGGTGATTAGGTCTTCATCAAATGCTAACCTGTTAGCATGGCTGTCAACAAGTTTTCCTCTAAACTTGCCCCTAGGTACCAAGGGCCATGTACTATTTTGCAATTCTTGTCTCCTGTATCATTGTTGGTGAGTGATCCCATCGCCAAGAGTATTAGACGGCTTCATCTATCTCAAGTTAAACCTAGTTGATGAGTGGTTGCCTGTGCCACTATTATGTTCTAATTTCTCTGTTTTTAACATTTGCTCCTTTGGATTCTTCTGTAGTGTAATGAATTTCTTCTGCAAACATGTTTCTCCATTATTTAATGTCAGGTTAGATTTATGATTATCATGTTGGGGTCTGTATTCTGTTAATGGTTTTTGCGTTCCAAAGTTATTCTGTTTCCTTGAGTTGTGGATGTATGTAAGAGGTACAGTCTGTGAACCTTGTCTACCAGGCTAGAGTGTTTCTTGTTATGTTGTTATGTCTGTTGCGGTGTGTTCAACTTGTGTGTTTGATGGTGTGTTTAGGAATCTGATCTGAGGAGTTATCTCCTTTTGACTTTCCGGTTGATCCTTTTCCTAGTGTTGTGTTTTGGGGTTCATTATAGGTTATGGTTGTATGCCTGTTTACTATTCTGGTGGTATCTGTGAGGCATGTGCATGGGGATTCTGTTGATTCCTTTTACTTCATAGGTTTGTTCATGTGCTCCAGTTGTGTAATGTAGATGTGTTGTCGAGGTACTTTTGTTGGTAATATACCACTGTCCATCTGTCATTGTACCTAGTAGTCAGGGGTACCTAAATTTATATATCTACAACTTCTGGGAATTTGTTTCATTGAAAAATGTTTTGGGTTGTCATCTCTGGTGTGGTAACCTTACCTATCCTTCTGATGTCTCATTACATTGTTCGTTTTGGTTTATTGTAGTTTCATTTATTTTACCTACCACTCTATGGTGTCTCTCGGATGCTATCTTAGTTACCCTCTGTGGTGAGTTTAAGGCGACACTCCGGAGATAAAAATCAATATTTTGGTCATTTTGGCAGTTTTTTAATGACTGAAATTGAAAGGATTGAGTGTCTTCTTTCTTGTCACAAATTTATTTCATTGAATTCAAACAATTTATCATGTAAATAATGCTTTGTTTGCCAGTCTGCGCACAGCAGAAATGGGCGTGGCATCTGCTGAACTGTTTTGTTAGGTAATGATGTCATTGTCATGTTTCCATTCAATCAAATATGCTTTTTCTTTGCAACTAGGCATCCATGGGATGGGCCAACAGCCCCCCCTCCTTCTCCCGATATATTTATACTGACTTAAGCTGTAAGACCTACAATATTTCTGAATGAATTTATAAAGCCTGTTACGGACTAATATTTCAGTACTCGACTGTCATTAAGCAACATTTTATGCTTGTATTGGGATTCCTGATCGTACTACAATAGTGCCGACAACTATAAGTTTTGTTATTCTTGTATGTTTAATCTTTTTTGTGGGTTCTTTGGTGGTAGCGAGTCTGTTTACTTTTGTGAAGTACGCACTCAAGTAACATCTTGTAGTTGCGTATCAAGATACTGTTATTATTGAAAGACGGTGTGCTGTAATAATTGATAGCTTGTATTCAAGGGAATAAACAATATGCGTAAACATAAATCAGCCTTAACTAAGTGACGAATTGCTGAACTTTTGATAGGAAAGAGATTGGGGATCAGCTATTACCGAACAGGAGTCTGCATTGAAAAATCAGGGACAAAAGGTCATGCAATGTTATCTGAATCAGATTGTTCTCATCAGGAAAGTGTCACATCAACTTCAAGCCATGCAAGCCCTGCACCTATACCCAACAATCATGACATGACAGAAACTACAATCCTCATAACCTTGACTCAGGAAAGGTTGCATTGTGAAAAACAAAATGCAGGTGAATCATTTTCTGTTCTAAGAAGAAGAAGAAGAAGAAGAAGAAGAAGAAGAAGAAGAAGAAGAAGAAGAAGAAGAAGAAGAAGCTTCCAGAGTTACCGGTATCCGTACAGAAGCTGCTAAGAAAGGATGGGTAGGAAAAACATACGGTTCTGATGACTTTTAGGTAATGAATGAGGAAGAAAATATCACTTGAACTTTGCTTTAATTTTCCTGCCAGTTGTAATTTTTACATTTAAATCCCATTTTTCTCCCATAATATTCAGCCAGTTGAAACAAAATTTGTACAGTATATGTATCACAGCTAAATTAAGAAATCTGTGTATGGAATTTTTGATTGCAGATTTTTTCAAGTAGTAGAGATTTTTAAGTCCAAGATTTTAGATCGATAAAATTACTCCCCCTGTGTGTGGGGTCGGTCGAATAACAACCACGGTATCCCCTGCCTATCGTAAGAGGTGACTAGAAGGGGCCTCAGGGGCTCTGAACTTTGGAACATGGGTTGGCAACCATGGGGCCCTCAGCTGAGTCCTGGCATTGCTTCCACTTACTTGTGCCAGGCTCCTCACTTTCATCTATCCTGTCCAACCTCCCTTGGTCAACTCTTTTTCTTTTCCGACCCCGACGCTATGAGGTTTGCAAGGGCTAGGGAGTCTTTCATTTTCACGCCCTTCATGGCCCTTGTCTTCCTTTGGCCAATTTCTTCATTTTTCGAACTGTTGGATCCCTTCCATTTTTCTCTCTGATTAGTGTTATATGGAGGATGGTTGCCTAGTTGTACTTCCTCTTAAAACAATAATCACCACCATCACCAATCATTAAAATTACACAAAATTTAGTACGATATATCTTCTTTTATAAATTATGTACAGAAAAATTGATATTTATTGCTTTTAAAAGAAGTATTATCTACCTAATTACAAATTTACATTAACATATTAATTAAATTTCATGAAAAACTGGAATTAATTTTTTTTAAATTCAAAAACATTTCTTTTCAAAAAACTATTAATTGTATATGAATGAAATGTTTGTGATATCTCTACTTTTATGTAGATGACATTCCCACAAAGTTTGGTGAAAATCCATGCATTGGGTAAAAATATCTTTTTATCTCCGGAGTGTCGCCTTAACTATCTTACTGATCTGTGTTGTTAAAACTAGTAAGTATGGGATTACTAGCTAGACTTATGGCCAGTACTGAGGTTTTGCCTGCTTGTGGAGTATGGGATCTTCAAGTTAGGTTATTTATTTCTTCTTCACTGCCTTTGAGATTTTCAATCTGGTGAGACCTATTTCCTTCATTGATATATTTTATTTTACCTTATTTCTTTGTCTTGGGAATATATTTAGGTGGTTGTTTCCATCCCATAGTGGGAGGCTCACCACCTCACTTATTATTAGCCCGGTATTTCACTGAGGTCCCTTGGGACAATTGAATTGGGTTTGGTTCTCACTTTCTGGTCTTATTGGTCTGGTTAGGTTTCTTGATTTGAGTTACCTTGTGCTCTTCTTTCAAAATTAGGTTACCTATCCTTGATACTAATATTATAGCCTTATTCTGTGAAGTTGTTGAATTATGCAACCTTAGGTTTTATAGCATTTCTGAGTTTTCTTTCCCTTTCTTGTTACGTTACTTTTCCGTTGTTATCCATGGTGATAGTGGTATTGTAAAAGGTTCATGACATTACATCGTGATCTTGTTTTTAGCATTATTACATGGTGAAGATCGTTGTTGAGTAACTATTGCTAGCACCCGCCACCCTTATTGATAATTATATCTCCTTCAATTTCTTCCCTCATTGTTTTGCCCAGGCAAGAAATTTTTTTTTAAACTCCCGTGGATGTCATATAATTTGAATTAATGTTTTGGGGAGGAGTCATTCTGCAATCTGTTCCTCCCATATTTAGTTCTTTATTCTTCTTGTCCTTCTTCTTGGGTTTGTTTGTGGAGTTGAGATGTTGCTGCTTCTATCCGATTTTGTTCACTTAAATGTTCTCATTCTGTGATTTACCTGTTATGGGTAATTTATGTCCATATATCTTATGCATCGTGAATTCAACCTGTGTTTATCTTGGAGTTTATGCTTGCCTCCTTACTCCTGTATTGTAAAGTTGGTGCTAATGCAAGTGAATTAGCGAAGGATGCTTGATTTACCCCCTCCACCCCTTCATTATGTGTTCATGGTGTTCTTCTAAACCATGAGTACGTTCTGGTGACTGACTGTATTGTATGTGAAACGCTATGTAGTTGTGAAAGAGTAATTGGTATTGTTTATGATGTTGAGGCATGTGTTGGGATTTTTGAAATCCTTTGGCCTTGTGAAGCATTGCACTCGCCCTTTTGTCAGTTCTTGTGTGATGTAAATACGTCCATCTTATTATGTAACTTGAATTCTGTATACTATTGTTTATGTGCTTAGTTTTATCTTGCTTATACTAATTTTCTATGAATTCTACTGTGATTTTGGTTGTGTACCTAGTATTCATTTCTGGTGGTTCTTTAATCTAATGTGGTGGTATATTGTAGTCCTAGGTCGCTTGATTGTAATATAAAGTTATGCTACTTTAGTATGTAGAAAAATATTCACCAATTTGGTTCGTCTGTTTTTCTGTCCGGTCTTCCCTTGCATTGTTTGCGTTTTATTCTTGTCCTTTAATGCAGTTATGGCAATGGAAACAAAATAAGATGGTGTGTTCCCTTAAAACTGAAGCCCATTAGTTAGGATAGGAACCAAGTTTGGAGCGTTTAAAAGGGTAGAATTTCAACATAGTGACGTATGATGCAATGGAATTTAGGATGAATAAAATATAAAGTACTGACACTTGACTCTCTTTGGCATACTTTCCCTTTGCGTGTGTCGTTTGAAGCCTAATAGTTAGAATAGGAACTAAGTTTGGAACGTTTATAAGGGTAGAATTTCAACATAGTGACGTATGATGCAATGGAATTTAGGATGAATAAAATATAAAGTACTGACACTTGACTTTCTTTGGCATACTTTCCCTTTGCGTGTGTCGTTTAATGCATTAAGCATTTGTTGCAAACTGTGAAGGAACTTCCGATTTGAAATGGTCTAGTATGTGACAATTTGGTATATGCCTTGACTTTGCCAAACGTGTAACGAACTATTCTACCTTCGAGGTTAGTGAAAATGTGTGAACAAACGCATAATTGGGAATTAATTCTTTGCATCAACCTTCTTTGACTTAAATGTGAACAGTGATGATGCATGTCTTCACGTGAACGCATGGATGTAATAAGCAAACCTGACTGATTCTGTGCTTAGAAAATTTAAACACTATGTGAGGCCGCACACCGGACGCGTCAACATCTGCAACGCAACATGAAAAACGTCTCGCTTGTTTGTCGCACTCGTGATGCCGACTTGTACCCGCACACCGGAGAAGCATGTGTCTGCATCAATACGCTACGCATTATCAGCTGTTAACATGGCCTCGTCGAGTGAAGATGATGTTTTGCTGTACATGGGGTTGAAATTGCGTAACAAGAGGAAAAGAAAATGGATTCATGATTTTAATATGTCATGTGCTCAACATGGTGCTTATACCTTAGCGCATGATTTACTAAAAGATCCGGTAAAATTCCAGTCATACTACCGAATCTACCCCGCAAGCTATACAGAACTTCTTCAGAAAATTTCTCCATTATTAAGAAAACAAGACACAAACTACAAGAAGGCTATAAGTCCTGATGATAAGCTACTTATAACACTAAGGTAAGTTCAAAGCTTAGAATAATAATTTGTTATTAAAAACATTAAATTATTTATTAGATGACGAACACAGCTGTGAAATTGTTCATATTGACAAAGTATATAAATAATATGTGTACAATGTTTTGGTTTTTTCACTTATAACTCTATACCATACAGTGCTGTCTTTGTAACTACGCCTTATCAGTATGAGTGACCACGTTCTTCCTCGTTTTCTTCTGGTAAATTCACTGCATACGAGAATGGTGAGATAGTATATGAGGAGCCCGTCTGACCACCGTATTGCAATACGGAAGTTGATGGATGGGAATGAGTATCACTACACTGAACATTCCTGGCTGATCCGTACAGCATGTCATTTAATTTTTGTTGCACAAACAACTTAAATGAGCTTTTAGCTGCAGGTGATAATTTAGCCACATCTGGTAGCAGGCTTTTGAAAAACAACTCATCTGGGTTATTACACTCCGCTTCAGCCGTACGTTTTGTTTACATCTGAATATATGAAGAGAAAACTTCGTCAATATCCATTTTAATGGCGCTTCTTTTTGTATCTCTTCTACGTGTTCGAGGTAGCGGCTGCATAATTTCTTGAGCACTATTCTCCTCATCGTTTTCTTCTGTCATGGCCACAGATGATGGTTGTTCCCCTGTAGCAGATTGCTCCTCTTCATACGGATTTTCTACGTTTCCCACTTGTCTTCTTGATTTCGTAAATGGTGTCAAAAACGCCAAGTAGTCTGCAAGATAGGGCTTTTTGGTTACTGCTGCTGAACCACTGGTAGGAGCTTGCCTTAAGTATCTGGACCAACAGTTCCTACATTTTCTCCATTTGTCTTTACAGGTGGCCACTGCAATGAGAAAATACACTTCTTCTTCTTCTTCTTCTTCTTCTTCTTCTTCTTCTTCTTATTATTATTATTATTATTATTATTATTATTATTATTATTATTATTATTATTAATTTTTATTTATTTATTTTATTTCATATAAAGGATGTCCTTGAGGCCAGAGCCCTATAGTAGGACTATACATACAATAGCTATACCAATGAATGCTTATTAACACATAAAAAATAAATTCACAATAAACATTTTATAAAAAAACAGTGCAGTTCAATGATATTAAATTTATAGAATGTATGTATATGAGTGCAATTGTCAATAGTTTAATTTGGCAAAAATATTTTTTACAAGCTTTTTAAAATTTAATTTAGCAGTAATAGTATTCATGGTCATTTTTTCCAGGTACTTAACTACTGGCAACAGCTTCAGATGCTTGAGTTTTCAGTTTAAAAGAGGAGAAACAACAATCGGCAAAATTGTGGATGAAGTGTGTTCGGCAGTATGGACAACACTTCAACCTGAGTTTATGCCTGCACCCTCAAAGGAGTTATGGGAGAACATTTCCGAAAGATATTTGGAACTCTGGAATATGCCTAACTGCATTGGTGCCATAGACGGGAAACACGTTCGTATCCAGTGTCCCAGAAACAGTGGCTCATCCTTCTATAACTACAAGGGCTATTTTGCTGTTGTTCTTTTAGCTTTGGTTGATGCAGATGGACTTTTCATTGTTATAGAAGCTGGTGACTATGGCAGAAATAGTGATGGTGGCGTATTGCGAAACTCAGCTTTAGGAAGAAACCTTCAGCAGAGCACACTGAATATACCTGATCCCAAGAGGCTACCGAAAGATGATGATCACTGTTCACCATTTCCTTATTTTTTCGTTGGTGATGAAGCTTTCCCATTACAGAAGCATATCATGAGACCCTATACGAGAAGAGAACTTACAAATGAAAGGCGGATTTTTAACTATAGGCTTAGCAGAGCTAGAAATAGTGTAGAATGTGGTTTTGGAATGCTTGCTTTTAAATTTAGAGTTCTCGGTACAGCTATAGCCTGCAAACCTGATAAAATAGACAACATAATACGAGCAATTTGTGTCCTGCATAACTTCATTAGACTAAAAGACGGCGTTTTTAGTGAACCGAGTGTAACAGATAAGGATGAAAATACTGACAATACGATGCGTGTTTTGCAGAGATTGCAACCCTGCAACAGAAGAGCAACAGTTGAGGCTGTTAAATTAAGAAATCACTTGTGTTCTTACTTTATGAAACCAAACGTAGCCTTTTCTTGGCAGAATAAGTACGCTATAGAATAAATATAAATATAGCTGTACTATACATTATCAGTAATTCTGGTTGCGCAAGAAATGTTTATTCTTACATAATTAAACATGTCATTACTGTACATGGACCTAATTAATAAATATGTTACTGAATGTAAGTTACTTACCATTTAAATTTAATTCTTTGGACACTGCATGCCAAGCTTTATCCACCTCGTTCTTATTCGAATGTCCTGGTAGCGAATAATTATATATTATTCGATATTTCTCCACGGATTGTACTAATTTAATGTTGATTTGTTCTTCATTCATGCTGGCACTGCTCAGAAAAAGCAGGAACAGAACTATACGAGAAAGTGTTTGCTTAAGACATGACGCATAGAAATGGAACATGCAGTGTCTTATCGCCCGTGTCTGCAGCAGGATGCTGATGATATCATCAAGACGCAGACCGGTGTGCGGCGATTTTTGTTTTTCCCTTGCTTATCAATGTGCTCCTTTCTGATGCGTCATGTCTCTGTGTCGCTGACGTGACTTGACGCGTCCCGTGTGTGGCCTGCCTATTGGTTGTGTAGTGGATAATGACTGTATCTTCGTGGTATTGTGTTAAACCTAACATGAATTTAGCCTGTAAGCAGGTGTGCCACTTAAGTGTGAAGCATTATCTATATGGTATGGTGTCTTTGAAGGTAGATTTGGTACCCTGGTCATTTTATTATGTGAATCGTATTGTAAAAATGAGTATACTTCTAGACTACGGTATTATGAAGTAAATAATGTCTGTAATAATGGCAAGTTTTGAGGAGGGAGGCTGTAATAGAATTTATTTTACCCTCCTTCCATTAATATTTTCGATATGGAAATTTGTGTCACCTGGGAATTATTTTCCTGTTAATCTTTCTTCAATTACCTTCTCCGTGACTTTCTGTCTCTCTTATTCTGGATTTACTTCTCCCCTGTGCGTTGAGCACAGCCTCCCATCTGGAGCTGCTGCTTGTTGGTAGCGAGAAGAACTTCTGATTTGTTCTGGCCAATGGGAGCATGGCATGTTGTCTTAGCTTGGAGTTTGTGGCCGGCAAGCAAATTGTCAGCCATTACGAGTTTTGTCGTGATGGAGCAACGTCGTGTGGTGTGTCAGCGTCTGATGGAGGTCTTCCCTGCTGACATGCATCCTTGAATGAAAGGGTTTAAGTACGATGTGATCACCCTAAACTGTTCTAGTCATCGTCGTCCTCGTTATTTCTACAATATTGTAGTTTTTTTTTTTAATTTCCAAAACCCTCACTTTCATCGTCAGTATTGTGTAGTGGAGTGATTATTATTTTACACAATCTTGGATTATTTCACCTGACTTCTTTCTTAAATTGAAATGTAGTTGGGCTTCTTATGTTTCTTTTTGGGTTTGAGTAATTCTTGCCAGTTATGTTTTATTGTTATTGTTATTATAATACTTTTCGTAAAATTGTTTCTCTGTCTATGGGGTTTATTTTATTACAATATTATTATTATTATTATTATTATTATTATTATTATTATTATTATTATTATTATTATTATTATTATTATTATTATTATTATTATTATTATTATTATTATTATTATTATTAATTTGGTGTGGTGTTGTACCATTGGATAAAACCTAGGATGGTAAAAAGTTGTGTAAGAGGCAGTTTGACTACCACTGGGGCTTCGGCAAGTTTTTTTGAAATAATCAGATCCCTTTTAATTATATAATTTTCTGGTGAAAATCTTATTTTACTTAACCTTGTGATTCTTTTATGTAGTGGGATCTGCTAGACTGTCTATTGTTTTGGTATGTGGTTTTCCACATTGTGTATTGTTCCAGAGTTTGTGATTCATTTTGTTTTTGTTGTCATGGTGATGATGATAATTATTGTTGTAACAAGCAGGCATGGTTTAATTCTACTTAAGACTTCTGTATTTTTTTGGCATCCCATGTTGGTACAATTTCTTCTTGGGATATATTTGAGTATTTTTCCTTCACTTTTCTACGTACTGTTATTTTCCACATTTATTCATGTCTATATATACCTGTTGGCACATTTCATCTTGTGGATGATGATGAAATGATCCTTGCGGAAGTTCGGTGGAATGTCTTTGGTACCATCAAAATTAAACAACTCTAAATTTTCACTGGCTCTTTGGTGTGAACCTTCTGTTTAAAAAAATACAAAAGGAGGTTGATGTTTTAGTTTTCCACTTTTTATTTTTATTTTATTTATTGTAATAGTTTTATTGTTTTACTACCATTTTACTTTTCTGCATTGGCCGACCGGGTTCTAATTAGCATTTTAATTTTTAAGGTTGTTTATCTTCTTTTCTGTTTTAGTGACTTACTTTTATATTGTTTTTTCCTGATATTTAAAGAGGCGACGACATGCAAATTTCTGTTAGTTTTTGTTTTCTTTCCATCTCAATTTAAATATATTTTCTTGATTTCCAAAGGTAGTAATTATTTCTTACAACTTGATAATTTATCTGCACTCAGAAGAAATATTCGATCCACCTGGTCCCTTTTTTTTATCTACTCTGGACACCCTGGCCTTCTTAAGGTAAGTTACCTGTGCTTTTTAAACGTTTTCATTTTATGTTTTGATTTTGTTGTTGTTTCGAGAGTGTCTGTTACTTGTGTCCGCAAAGCAGTTGATCTCTCTACGAGGTGAAATATTTATATAGTTTGTTAAGATCATCAGTTATAGTGTTCTCAGCAGTTTTGAACTCCTTATGTTGAGCAGCCAAGGCCAAGGCGTCAGCATAACCAAATTTCTTTTCACTGGTTTCAGGTAAGTCCGAAATACAAAGGTACCAACCCTCTGAGATTGGCCATTATTTAGCTTTCTTTGTTTGCTTGTGAGATTACCCTGGATTACCCTAAAATACCTGTCTGAAAGCATGTTATTGATCAGTCTCAAAGTGGTTTGAAAGGGGATGACTCTGAACTATTTACACAGATGTCCTTCTTTATATACCCTGTTGTAGGCAGCAGTCAGGTAGATGAAAACTACAGATGTTTTTACGTATCTTTAAAACCCCGCTCTGATGTGTGTAGTTAAACTTTACCCTGTAAGGACTAAGGTTTGAATATTACAGGGAGAATCAAGAGGGTTTTTGGCGGGGGGGGGGGGGGGGGGGGGTGAGTTCTGAGGCCTATTCTAAACAATCTTATATATATAAAAAAACTTGTCCTGACTGAAAGATTCATCATCGCCAAGCCAAAACTACTGGTCATAAAGGAATGAAATTTTGGGGATAATTTAATATTACAATGTAGGTGCTCGCTAAGGGAGGATTTTTGGGTATTCCGTCGCTAAGGGGGTGAACTTTTAAAATGAGTGTATCTATATCTCAAAACTTTAAAAGTTTACAGATGTAAAAATTGGTATTTAGAATCTTCTTTAAAAATAAAGAAAATCACAATAGGAGGGGTGAAAAAAAGGGTTAAATGCCTTTATCGAGGATACTTATATCTCAGAAACTGAAAATATTACAGACCTGAAAATTTGTATTTGGGATCTCCTTTAAAAATCTTTTTTGGAAAATCCAATTAATGGATGTTGAAAAGGTAGGTGAATTTTTAAAATGAGGATACCTATATCTCAAAAACTTTAAAGTTTACAGATGCAAAAATTGGTATTTGGAATCTCCTTTAAAAATAAAGAAACAGGTACTTTTTTGTTTTTGGAAAATCCCATTAAGGGGGTGAAAATGGGAGAAAAGTGGTTGAACACCTTTTATGAGGAGACTTATATCTCAAAAACTGAAGATGTTACAGACATGAAAATTGGAATTTGGAATCGCCTATGAAAATAAAGAAACACGTATTTTTGTGTTTTTGGATAATCCGATGAATAGGGGGTGAACAGGAGTGACAAGTGGGGTGAAGTTTAAAAAAAGATTATATCTGCAAATTATCTCAGGCAGGTAATATATTACAGATTTGAAAACTGGTCATTGGAATTTCCTGTAAAAGTAAAGAAACATAAATATATTTTTTGGAAAATCCACTTATGGGGAACTGAAAAGGGGGTAAATTTTTAAAATTAGCATATCTACAGTATATCTCAAGAACCTAACATGTTGCTGACGTGAAAATTGGTATTTGGAATCTCCTTTAAAAATAAGGAAACAGGTATTGTTTTGTTTTCGGAAAAACCCTTAACGGGGGGCAGGGGGTTGAAAGAATTGAAAAATTAGTTGGATGATTTGTATTGAATATATATACCAAAAATCTAAAGATGTTACAAATGTTTAAACTGGTATTTGGAATCTCCTTTAAAAATAAACACGCATTTTTTGATGGGGGGAATCAACTTGGTAGGGAGGGGGGAGAAAACGCAGATGAATTCCTTTTACGAGGATACATATATCTCAAAAACTGAAGATGTTACAGTCGTGATCTTCGTGTTTTAAAGAAATGGGTACTGTTTATTTTTGGAAAATTCACTTAAGTGGGGAGTGTGAAAGGAAGTTAAAAAAATAGAATTCTTTTTCTGGAGAAACTTATATCTCAAAACTGAAGGTTACAGACATGGAAATTGGAATTTGAAATCTCCTTGAAAAATAAAGAAACATGCATTTTTTTGGGTGGGGAGAAACCAACTTAACGGGCGGGGTGGAGTAAAAAATGAGTTGAATTCTCTTCTTGAGGATACTTACATCTCAAAAACCGAAGATGTTACAGACATAAAAATTTGAATGTGGAATTTTCTTTCAAAGTAAAGAAACACATAATCTTTAGTCTTTGGAAAATCCAATTAAGGGGGTGAATTAATTGAAAAATTAGTTGAATTCTATGAATGAGGATACTTATATCTCAGAAACTAAAGTTGTTGCACACGTGAAAATTAGTATTTTGAATCTCCTTTAAAAATAAAAGAGACACATTTTTTGGCGGGGGGGGGGGGGGTAAATCAATTTAACGGGGTGGTATGGAAAAGGATTTGAATTATTTTTATGAGGATACTTATATCTCAAAAACTAAAGATGATAAAGACGTGAAAATTGGTATTCGGAATCTCCTTTAAAAATAAAGAAACACGCACTTTGGGGGGAGGGGGAGGAGGGAAATCAGCTTAATGGGTAGGAAGGGGGATGTAAAAGGAGTTGAATTACGTTTATGAGGATACTTATGTCTCAAAAACTGAGGATGTTACAGATGTGAAAATTAGTATTTGGAATCTCCTTTAAAAATAATCACGCATTTGTTTTTTCAGAAAATCTACGTAAGGGGTGTGGGGTTGAAAATAAGTAAATAAGGAGTTGAAATATGTTTATGAGGATACTTTATCTTAAAAACTGAAGCTGTTACAGACGTGAAAGTTGGTATTTTGAATTTCCTTTCATAATAAAGGAACACATATTTATTTTGTTTTTGGAAAGTCCACTTAAGGCAGGAGAGGGGTGGAAAGAAGTGAAGAAGAATAATAATTATTTTTATGAGTTTACATTTATCTCCAAAACTGAAGGTGTTACAGACATACAGACATGAAAACTGGTATTTGGAATAACCTTTAAAAATAATGAAACACGTATTTTGTTGTTTTTTGAAAATCCAGTTAAAGGGCTGATAGGAATTGGAAAAGCGGTTGAATTTTTAATATGAGTACCGGTATACCTACATTATATGTCAAAAACTTAACATGTTAGAGACAAGAAACTTGGTATTTGAAAGTCCTTTAAAAGTGCACTAACATGTACCTTTTTGTTTTCGGAGAAGTACCTTTTTGTTTTCGGAGAAGGCACTTGACGGGGGGTGAAAAGAAGTGAAAAATAGTTGAATTATTTTTTATAAGGATACTTATATATTAAAAACTGTATATGTTACAGACGTGAAAATTGGTATTTGGAATCTCCTTTAAAAATAAAGAAACATGTATTTAAGTTTTTGGAAATACACTTAAATGGGGGTGGGGGTGGGGGAAGGACTGATCAAGGGGTAATTCTTTTTATGGCGATACTCATGTATATCTCAAAAACTGAAGATGTTACAGATGTGGGAATAGGGGGTGTATTTATGTATTTATTCTTTTGACGTGAGAGAAGACTGTTTCCCACATATACACTTCTGTGTCGCATGGTCGCCTTAGCCCCAAAAGGTAATATCACAAACATGGTTTACAAAGAATTTGTGGGGTAAATGAAACTCAGTTTTTGGGTGAGTTTTTATACTTTAGGAATTTTTAGATAATGTCTTAGTACAATCCCGAGGAATGATTACTTTGATCACATTACGAGTTCCACGCAAGCAAAGCCGTGGGTAATTGCTAGTATATAATAAACCTGGATTCTCCTGACAAATTATGAAACACCATGTAATATAGTAAATAATTTGTAAGGAAAATATCAGTATAAAATATTAAATTTAAATTTAGTTCACCCAAATCAGTCAATCAACCAATCAATACTGATCTGCATTAGGGCAGTTGCCCAGGTGGCAGATTCCCTATCTTGTTTTCCTAGCCTTTTCTTAAATGATTTCAAAGAAATTGGGAATTTATTGAACATCTCCTTTAGTAAGTTTTTCCAATCCTTAAATCCCCTGCAGATTCCTCCCAGCACTACAGGGAAAATACAGCCCTTGGACAATGGAAGGCTTTGTATCGCTGTTTAACAGACATTGTGCTGGATTGTGAAGACTTTCAGTTTGATGTATATCAGAGAAATAGCATATTGAAAATGCAATCCTTCATTCACTTTCAGTTTTCTTCCCCACAGTTCAAGGACATGATAAAATGTTTGTGGTTTGCAACCAATTACACAACGGAAAGACTTCCCGAGTTTGAAGTGCCTACAAATTATTGCCTTCAAACAAGTAAGAAAAACTGTGAAGAACAATGTGGGCTTAAAGTGCGTATTTATTGTACATGGTGCCAAAAATATTTGTTTTTATCATGCGATGAACTCACTTCATTGACTTTTTCTTGAGGCGACTCAACCAACTTGTAAGAACAGAAGTTCACATGACAATACATTTTACCCAAAAACTACAGGAAGATAGTAAAGGAAACATGAATATGCTGTACAGCCTGGTTAAAGGCAAGAGATCTGCCAAATAGGATATCACAGCACTAGAAATAGTAATAGGAATATAGTCAGGCGCGAACAAGAGATTGGAAACAAAATGTAGACTTATTTTGATACATTCCTGAATGTGGGAGAAACTACTGAAGAGGTGGAAGAAAGGCTGAGGTGCAAAATGTACTAAAAAAGACAGAAAGTAGTGTCAGCTGGGATCGATGAATTTGCTGCTGACATGATCAAGGAAGCAGGTATACCTGGACTGCAGTGGCTATATAGAATTTTGAGAGCAATATGGTGTGAAAATTGGGTTCCATAGGACTGAACAAAAGGTATTATTATCCCTTTCTTTAAAAAGGGATGCAGATGATAGTGCTCCAACTATAGGGGTATGACATTTTTCTCCCACGGTCTGAAAATAGTGGAAAAAATATTGAAACCAGACTGTGAGTAGTGATAAGACCTGTCCTGGAAACATGAACGGTGTTGATTCAGAGCCAGTAGAAGAACAACAGACCTGATCTTCACCCTAGCAATGTTAATGGAACAGCAGTGGCAGAGAGGCAAAGACCTTATTGTAGTATTCTTAGGCCTAGAAAAGGCATACGATAGGGTGCCTAGACTAATCATATGGAAGTGCCTCAGGGAACTTGGAGTGCCTGAATATCTCATAGGCAAGGCCCAGATGCTGTAATGTAACTGTAGCAGTTGTGTGCATATTGGGGATGGCCATTCAAAATGGTTTAATACCAACCAGGTTGTCAAAGAAGTGCACTCTCACCATTGCTATTCATTACTGTCATGGACAGTATTCTTAAAAACCTGAAAAGAAAACGAGATGGAGAAGTACACACCTTGGTGTTTGCTGATGATGTAGCCATCTGGGGAGAAATAAAGATAGATGTACAAGCTAGGCTGGATGAATGGGTAGGTAAATTCAAACAGTATCTGATGAAAGTTACAACATAAACTGTTGCCCTGAAAATGAGTAGGAACGATACTGGCTGCCACATACAGCTTGAAGGCGAAATCATTCAATGTGTACAGGTATTCAAATACCTAGGCAGCATTATTTCCAGTAGGGTTATTGCAGATAAAGAAATAGTAAACAGAGTGGTTAGCATCTACTTTGGGATACCAAGATGCCCATGAGAACCAAGATGACTCTGTATCAGTATTAATTTGTACCCATTCTCACACACAGTCAGTACAACTTCTCACAATTTCTCACTGAAAGAGAGAGAAGTTAGTAAACTACAGATATATGCAATGAAGTTCCTACGAACTACCCTCCAAAAAACATGCAAGGATCATATAAGGAACAATGCCATCAGAATGGAACTGGAAGTAGACTTCATAGAAGAGAAGCTACGGACTTCAAGACTAACATGGTATGGACATTTAAAGCGAATGCCTGGTACAAGAACACTATGTGCATGCCTATAAAGAAGGGTTGAAAGAAGAAAACTAGTTGGAAGACCTAGGAAGAAATGGCTACACCAGCTGAGAGGCAATATGAAGAGAAGAGGAGGAAATTGGGAGTCAGTGGTGAGAGAGGAGGCATTTCTGGACAGACAATGATGGCGAAGACTCGTTCAACACACCACCCTAGCTGGCACGCTGGTGGGGTTCTGTGATGATGATGATTTTATGTTTCACATTTGGTCCCTAACAATAAAGTAACCTTGGTGCATGGTAAACAGCCAGTTTGTTCTCTCTAACACAACTGCAACTTCACTCCACTCCGCTGTGCACCGCGCCATCCAGCAAGATGCAAGGGTTGTTAGTAGCTGTGTTGTCACATGAATTTTGTCCATGATAAAATTCTAAAAGAATGTAATTATATTAGGTCCACCTATTCAATACAGTTCTGCCATTTAATAAATGGCCTTTTTAAAAATATACATAGTTGTTTAAACAAATACCTAGGACAAGTTTCGAACTAGCTTAGAGGTCATCATCAGCAACATAACATAAAGAAGAAAGACATATAACAAAAACAGTGATACATAAAAAATCTGAGATAAAATACAGTCAATAAATGCAATGGGAGTTTATGTTAAAATGTACATAGCTTCAATATTAAAAATATATTCAATAAGTGCAATGGAAATCTGTTAAAAATGTAACATGGATTCAATCTTGGACGAATGAAGTAAGTGTGGGTCCTACCGTATTTAATACAGTATTGGTTGGCTGGAGGAAATACTTAAAGAATTGTGAAGACAGATGTTGTTCTAATCTGTCATGTTTCTGGAAACGGAGTGAAGTTTTTGAAAGATCCATTATATTGCATCACAGAGAATACAAGTATAGCCAGGATCTGAATGTAGAAACAAAAAGCGGAGTATGAGAATGAAAAATGAGATAGAGGTAAAAGATTTTATGAAGAGTCTCAAAATATTACTCACATCCTCTTTCCTCCAGCGCAATACTTGTGTAGATCAGGTTGGATCTGTGTTGACCTCCACACTGACTGGCGACCATTCCGATATTGCGTTGGGTGGGAGAAACGGCGGGTGAGAGGAGGGAGAGTGAGTGGAAGTATGGCAGGATGGACCAGTAATGTGTGTTGTGACAGATTTAATTGAGCTTCTGCTTAAAAATCTTTCTCGATTATTGTGTCAACCAGGATTTTAGTTTTTTCTTGGATTTCGTCAAGATTATAGATGGATTTGATTTTTGATCGAGGTTTATATAAGTATTTTCTAAAATGTTTATAAAGTTCCCTTTTCGGTTATATGTAGGATATTTAGATCATTATCTGTGGTGGAGAATGAGTAATTGTGATCTTTCATGTGTTCACTCACAGCAGAAAATCTTTTGTATTTAGCTGCATTAACATGTTCTTTGTAGCGGATATGAAAGTTTCTCCTAATTTGTCCAGTATAGCGGGTGTTGCACTGGTTACACATCAACTTGTAGATCCCTGATTGAAATGTTTGTTGGATTTGTTAAGTGTGTTTGTGTTCTAGAAAAGTTTAGAAGTAGTGTTGTTAGTTCTAAAGGTGACATTCAGGTTCTGTTTGTTAAAAGTATTTGAGATTTGGTATAAGTTATTGCTGTTGAAAGTGAAGGTGACCAAATCAGTATTCTCTTTCTTTTGTTTTTTGTGTGTGGTGGTGGATTTATTTTTTATCTCATTGAGAATTCTGTCGATGAAATTGCTGTTAAACCCATAGATGGTTTTAATTTCTTTCTTATAAGCTTTCTTGGACATGGGAATGTTTAAGGCTCTACTGTATATATCATGTTATATAAAAGGAGGTCTTTTTGTGGAAGCCAGGTGCAGTGAATCTTGTCTGATTATGTTGGCTGTCTGGGTGGGTTTTCTGAAGATTTCTAATTTTAGAAGTTTGTCGCTTCTCCTAATTTTAAGATCTAGAAAATTTAAAGATCTATCTGTTTCAGATTCAACAGCGAATGTTATGTAGGTGTCTCAAGTATTTACATAGTTTATTAAGGAGGGTTGTACTGTCAGTGATGCGTTGATCTGTAATGGTGAAAATGTCATCTACGTATCTCGACCACTGGAATATACCTGGTAAATTATTGAGTATCTTGTTTTTTCCAGATTGTCTATATAAATTTCTGCCAAAATTCCAGAAATAGGGGATCGCATAGGGAGTCCTTTCTGCAAATAAATTGTGTTATTAAATGTAGAATAATTATTGTAATTATTATTAAGAATCTGTAAACATTCTTCTATTTCAAGTTTACGTAAAAGGTAATGTTTGTTTAGGTTGTCTAAGTATGTTCATGGTTTCAGTTATGGTAATGGTGGTGTATATATTCATAATATCGAACGAGTGCATAGTATGATTATGATTTAATTTGAGTTTATGTGTGATGTTACTGATTTCTACGGATTTTTTTTTTTGCTAGGGGCTTTACGTCGCACCGACACAGATAGGTCTTATGGCGACGATGGGATAGGAAAGGCCTAGGAGTTGGAAGGAAGCGGCCGTGGCCTTAATTAAGGTACAGCCCCAGCATTTGCCTGGTGTGAAAATGGGAAACCACGGAAAACCATCTTCAGGGCTGCCGATAGTGGGATTCGAACCTGCTATCCCCCGGATGCAAACAGAATTTTTGGCAGAGGTTCTACTGGGAAATATATAATATTTAGTCAAGAATTTTTGTATGAAACGAGAAACATTGTAAGTCCAACTACTTTTGAAGTTAATGATTGGCTTGATTGGAACAGTGGTCTTATAAATCTTTGGTAAAGATCTAGCAGTAGGGTGTTTTGGATTCATTAAAATAAGTTTGGAAATTTATTGTTCACTGAAAAGTTTTACAATATTATTTAAGATTCCTGTAAGCTTTTTTGAATTTTATTGGTGGGATCTTTAGTTATGATGGAGAAACTCTTATCAGAAAAGAAAAGTTCTGTTTTACTGATATAGTCACTCTTATTCATTAGAACCATTGTGTTTCTCTTATCTGCCTTTCTAACTGTTACTCCATTATTTTTTTCTTTTTTTCTTTCAATTTTACAACTTGGCAAACGAAATGGAATTCAATGGGGAGCTATCAATATTAATGGGGCTTATGGAAGAAAGAAAGTAGAACTGGCTCAGTCAGCAAAGAGGATGCAACTGGATGTACTAGGAGTAAGTGATATTCGGGTAAGGGGAGATAACGAGGAAGAGATAGGAGATTATAAAGTGTACTTGACGGGTGTTAAAAAGGAAAGGGCAGAGTCTGGGTTAGGGCCGTTCATCGGGAATGCTATTGCATGCAACATAGTTTCTGTTAGGCACGTAAATGAGCAAATGATGTGGGTAGATTTGACAGTTCGATGAATTAGGATGAGAATTGTCCCCGTGTATTCACCATGTGAGGGTGGAGATGAGGATAAAGTTGATAAGTTTTATGAAGCATTGAGTGACATCGTAGTCAGAGTCAACAGCAATAGTGCTAATGGGCGATTTCAATGCGAGAGTTGGGAATAGAACTGAAGGATACGAAAGGGTGATTGGTAAATGTGGGGAAGATATGGAAGCTATTGGGAATGGGAAGTGTTTGCTGGACTTCTGTGCTAGAATGGGTTTAGCAGTTACAAATACATTCTTCAAGCATAAGGCTATTTACCGCTACACATGGGAGGCTGGGGTACCAGGTCCATAATAGACTATATCTTAACCGATTTCAAATTCAGGAAGTCTGTTAGGAATGTACAGGTTTTTCAGGGATTTTTCGATGATACAGACTGATCTGTAGCGAACTAAGTAGCTCTAGGCCTAGGATAGAGAAAGTGAAATCTGTCTGCAAACGAATAAGGGTAGAAAATCTCCAGGATGGGGGAATTAGAAGTACATGGATATGATTAGCGAGAAGTTTCAAAAAATGGACAGTAAGCAGGTTCAGGATATAGAAAGAGAATGGGTGGCATACAGGGATGCTGTAGTAGAAACAGCAAGGGAATGCCTAGGAACAACTGTGTGTAAAGATGGGAAAAAGCGAACGTCTTGGTGGATTGATGAAGTGAGAGCAGCATGTAAACGTAAAAAGAAGGCTTATCAGAAATGGCTCCAAACAAGGGCCAATGCAGACAGGATATTGTATGTAGATGAAAGAAACAGAGTGAAACAAATAGTTGTTGAATCCAAAGAGAAGTCGTGGGAAGAATCTGGTAATAACCTGGAAAGGCTAGGTCAGGCAGCAGGGAAACCTTTCTGGACAGTAATAAAGAATCTTAGGAAGGGAGGGAAAAAAGAAATGGTCTTTTGGGTAATTCAGGTGAACTCATAACAGATCCCAGGGAATCACTGGAGAGGTGGAGGGAATATTTTGGAAATCTTCTCAACGTAGAAGGAAATCTTCCTGGTGGTGCCACGAACAACCAAGCTCACGGGGTGGAAGATAATGTTGTTGGTGAAATTACGCTTGTGGAAGTGGAAATGATGGTAAATAAGCGCCAATGTCATAAAGCAGCAGGAATAGATGAAATTAGACCTGAAATGGTGAAGTTTAGTGGGACGGCAGGGATGAAATGGCTTCTCTTTCTCTCTCTCTCTCACACACACACAACACGACAATAGAAGGAAACAGCAAGACAGAGGTAAGGGAGGTACTGGTAGCAGGAGAATTTAGGTTGATCAGACCCTGGTGTAATTACATAGCTGAAACATTCCCATCCGCTACAGCAAAGTAGTACTAGTTTGCAGTGTTCAGTAGTAACACACAACAAACTACTCTAGCCAAACATAATCAATCGTTACAACCTGCGGTTTTTTAAATGTGAAGTTAACAAGTAGTAGTCCAGGCCCACTCACTAACAACAGAGTAATATGGGATTAAGTAAATGTTTTTATCTATCGCAAAAAAAATTTCCCTAAAAGAGAGGTACCCACATCCCAGGCTGTTGGCGATAAAAAATTAAAAAGAAAAACCTCATGTGGGTTTTGAACCTCTGAACCCTCGAGCACTGTCCACTCTCACATCTCCGATCGCACCCCTGCTAAGTGAACTACTGCGTGCAGCAAGTAGTTCCCACCCTATACAATACTTGTTCCTGGTCTGTGTGTGCACCTTCTATTGTGAGGTATATGTCCTTTGTATCTGTGCTCGTTTTACATGTACGTTCAGGGTACTCATAATGAATTAATAGTGACACGCATGATTCCTGCTGTCCTGTAGCCCATAACCACACATCTCATTATATTACCCAGTTTAGGGAGAGGGACCGATGTATTTCAGAATTGTCATAAACATGGTGGGTTGCATAAAACTAGATTGCAAGGGGCAGGAGGACCACTCGGTATATGCTAACTATTAGCAGTAGTTTGACAAGAGTAAATTACGTTATTGTATGAATGTGGGCTGCTTTCCATCGCTGTCAGTTGTCAGAATGATAATGATGAGCAGCCTGAATAACAGTTTGGTTGTAGATGGATCAACTTTTCCTCATAAGACATGCCACAAAGTCTCAACTGATGGGATAACACAAAATCAAATCGATCACTTTGTGATCAGCCAAATGTGTAGATGGTCCTGCTTGGAACAAAAGAGGTGCAGATTGTGGAAGTGACCACCACTTGGTAATGGCCAAAGTTAAAATGAAGATTGCTGTGATAAATCAAAGAAACAGGCAATGTGGGAAGAGTTAATTTAACATCGAAAGATACTGATGTTAAAAAGAAATTTGCACTGTAGCCGAGAATATGAACAATTCACTTGAGCTTCATAACCCAAATGAAACAAGAGTGAGTAGTATATGGGAAGGGATAAAATCAGCCTTCTGAACACAAGTGAAAACCTCATTCATTCTCCGTCCTTGCCTAGATACAGAAATCCGTTTACCATGCATTTAGGATCTGCATCTGCCGCAAATCAAAACTTGATCAGACCCTGGTGTAACATGTCAGGTTTGTTTCTCATGTATTGTGTGAAGGGACAACTGGCCTTCCAAAGATAGAACTGTTCATCAGAATTGAAGTAATCACTCAATTTGTAGCACAATTGACAATTGTCCATGAATGGTTTCCAGATTGGCAATGCTGCTGCAAAACTGTCATTTTTTAATTCTTTCCTGGCAGGTATTTCTATCATCTGAGAAACTTCAATATTTCAAAATTCTACCTTGTAAAAACCTATTGACTTCTATGAATGATTATGTTGATCATGCTGATTTTATACTTAGATAGCTTATATAGAGCATGACACTGAAGATGTTGGGAGAAGATAGGTTAACCCCATATTTGAGACCACAATGACTTTATCAGAAAGTTCTTGGCTCCATGTGCACCCCTTGCATATCAAAGAACTTTCACAGCTTCCAACGTTTCTATATTCATCCTGAAGGTTTTCTCGAGAATGTCTTTCAGTGCATGATTGGATCTTTACAATCATATCATCATTTACAAGAAGACCCCATACTCTTGAAACTTTTCCAACAGAGATATTACTTTTTATCCAGTTTGTCCTGATATTTCTCACATGACATTTTGCATGCCTCGCCTTGCAGAACCTTTTCCAGAAGCATTTGCCGTCCATGTAGTTGCATCTGATGGCGTCTCAGTTATCTCGGATGTCGGTAGGGTGTATCCGGCATTTCTTCGGACAAGTTGTCTTGTGGCTTGAGTCGTGGTTGATGGTGCAGTAGGTGCAGACTGCCCTGCACCAGTCGATCGTTGAATGTTCTGAGTTTCAATATAATTGCAATCATCGGAATCACCACTTGAGTCCTCTGAAAGGTTTGAAATTGCTATCTGTAGAGGAACATCATTGGCATCAGTTATATTTCCTCTAATTTATCTACTTCTGTAGAAGCATTATCAACTTCCCCTTCATAATCACATTCTGAAATGTTTCTTAGCAAATCAACTTTATTGTGTTCTTATAAACTCTTTCAACCATATATGCTGACTTGTTTATAGAAACTGATGTAGAATTACAGAAAATAAAAAAACAAAGATGGTATGCTCATTGTTAAGACTCTGCACAGTTGAAGCAACACACCGAAAAGGGGTCTAACTATCATTTTTCCCAAAAGTGAAGTTTCATTAGAATAAGAATCTGTATGGACGTTCCTGCAAAGTGACATAGTCATGTGGAAGAATTCAGAACTTGTTACTGTGCGGGTGGTGGAGAACTTCCGTCTCTCATACATGGAATAGGGATCTAACTCCAGTACAAAATGGCAGAGCGTAGTTCATAACTTGCGGCAATAAGTGCATTAAAACACGAAAATTCAACTAGGAAACACAACTGTAATGTGAATTTGTGGAAGGACGTCAAGCATAAACATCTTAGGAATGCTGGCTTGGCATCTACTTCAAGGAAAGGTATCGCAGTTACAGGAAGAAAAGCACCAAAAAAACCAGTGAGTATGTTTTGCGTGGAATAGGGATCTAAATGCATGGAAAGCAATGTACTGTACTGATTATTTTTAGAAAAATATACTAATTCTAAAGTCAGATTTTGGCTCTACCAAAATGTATTCAGAATATTGAGTAGATTTTTAAAGCTCTCACTGACGAGTGTTGCTGGGTTTTGTGTTTACCGAGCATGTACCTCAGTGCATTGCGGCAAAGCAGTTTGCTGTGTTTCCCAGGCAATCGCAGGGACAATTCCTTAGAACAGGCCATGGCTGTTCCCTCCCTAACTCCTTGTTACAACTCATCTTTAAAAAAAAAAAAAAAGGTTTAATGTGTGGCTATTGGAAAGTTGACATTTGATATTGGTAACCAAGGTGTTATTACTCTGTGGTCATTTAGGTCAAGGTGACGCATTATTGAGTGTAAATACTGCTATTTATTAACTATACGTAGTTCAGGACATATTTTTGTATGTAATTGTTAATACATTTAAGCTACTTATTTTCATGATTTATAAAACATAATAGCCTACTGATGGCTTTTACAGCACATATTTTGAAACTAAAACATAGTTTCCTCTTTTATTGTTACAGAATAAAATATGTAAATGCCAGTATGGAGGATGTGATACACTGACCCCTGCACAGAAGGATGAACTCTGTAGGGAATACTATGCCAGGAGCTATGATCAGGAATAAGCAATCCATACTGAATGCATGTCACTTGCTCCAGTTCAGTGTAGAACATGGCCCGATGCTGATGAATCCAGATGAAGTACCACCTATATTTACACTATTTCCATAAATGGAGAACATTTTAATATGTGCCAGAAGACATTGTGTGACGTTTATGCTGTTCGTCATAAACGTATACAAAACTTACAGAAGAGTGGAATATGCAGCCCAAAAGATGGATGGGAATTGCATGGAAATAGGCCACATTGAATAATAGATGATGATAAGCAACTCATTCGGGAGTATATCGTCTTGCTCCAACATATGAAAACTATTATTCCCACAGGAAGAATATTGGGAACTATGAATGTCTCAACCCAAGCCTTTCATTGAAAGCAATGTACCAATTATTTTTAGAAAAAACTTATTCTGAAGTCAAACTTTGGCTCTACCAAAATGTATTCCACAATAATTTTCAGTTAAGTTTGGTCAGTTGAGATCAGACACTTGCAAGTTCTGTGATAAGCTATTTGTGAAACAGTTTGCAGTGGAGACACCCGAGGAGGCAGAGTAAGCTTCATCAGAGGGAAGACTGAGAAAGGTTATGTGCCATTAACAAATGACACATTGTGTACAAAGGTAAATTCGAACATCATTTTACTGTGTATTGACCTGCAACAGGTTATATTTTTGCCTAAAATCACTCACATTTCAATGTTCTACCAATGCCAGCATTTGTGCTACAACATGGCTGTCCATAATGCAGGAACAGATGGAGTGAATATATTTTTTATGGAATGAGACTATTGGAAAAAGAGGTTCCGACAAAGTTGCAGCCTGTCTTTTAAAATATGTGCGGTCTCACTTTTCCATTCTTTCCCCTCATACTGAAAGGAAATTAATCCTTTGGTCTGACAGATGTCTTGGACAGAACAACTGGCGGTTTGTATCTGTACTGCTCTACTTGATTTGATTGGGCATTTTACTATCGCTGAACAAAAATTCCTTGTATTAGGACTTTGCCCTCTTAGAACAGAAACTTTGCCTGAGTTCAGTGCAAATTCCTAGTCAACTATTGGAAATGTTTGCCACCATCAAATCCCTTTGAAGTGACAATGATGACCTGAGAATATTTTTTGAATTTTGGAAATGTTGAGGGATAAAGAGAATCACATCTGAAAATCACTACAGTAATGTGGCTTCAGTTATGTGTAGATGACTGTAATTCCATATGTGTGCATAAAACTTGCAATGTGCTCAAGCCATGGAACTCACACCACTTAGTTTCACGGAAACAGAAGAATATGACCATAAAATCCCCTAGTTATACCGAAGGAACTTCCTAAGATGTATCACATGCCTTTAACCCTCAAAGAAGAAAGACTTGAATGACATGCTGCAGTATATCTTGCCAGAACAAAGAAGTTATTATGAAGATACTTTGTCCTTGTGAATGTGAACTATATCCAATGATATGCTGATTGCTTAATGTCACCCCCTCTTTAGGCATTATACTTTTTTTTTGTTTTTTTAGTTTTGTTCTACTTTTCTTTTATGTGTTTGTTGTTTTTAGCACTAAATAAACTTGTGCAACCACGAACATGGTCAATGCTTTTGATGTTTCGACTCATTTTTTACGAAAGGAGAAATAAAACTATTTTTGTAAATAAAATAGCCTATGAGACAGTACCTATCTGCTATGACATCTTAATAATATCCATAGGAACAGCAACCTGTTAGTTGCAAGAACTGGTACTTATTTGGGTAAATAAAAGTATGTCACTTAGATCCCTCTTCCAGATTTGTATCTTTCTGTTATAAATAATAAATTTCTTTTTGTACATAGTTCGTGTACTGTCTTATTGTCTCATTCATCATACTAGTTATAAAACTGCACAGAATGGCACAAATTATACTTAACCCCTTAAGCGGGGAGCTCGGTACACACTAGCTCACTCTCAGGTGGGGAGCGATTTCCCTGATTGAAGAAAATATTTAATTACTTGATTAAAAACAATCTTAGACTAAAATGAACTATTGAAGGGCCAAAAGAGAAATATTTACTTGAATATAATGTATTTAATTGTTGAAAAATTCAATTATTTTAATTTTTCAATACTTTGTGCAAAAACGTACTAAGTGCTTTCACACTGTGAAATCGAGATTGCTTCTTCCTAACAGCAAAGCTCTGGTTTTTGTTTATACAGTAACTTTCACCTGAATATTTTAGGCAGTTTACTATCAATCTCTGCCTGTAAATAAATGTTTCTTTATATGTAAATTGTAGATTTACAAAGTTTACATGTAATTAAAGGATGTACAATGGAATACATTATAATACTCACAAAATTTCCTGTTATGTTGGTTAGCGCTTTCGAGGGATCAAGTTTAAATAGCCTCCGTACAATTCATAAGTGACATAAACGGGCTATATCACATTACAATACAGGTCATATTTACAGTATTTACAGTCTTCACAGTGTTATGTCTTTTACAGCTGTTCATTATGATACACACGGAATAAGGTCATGTTATATAACCTGTCTCGCCTTCGCATAATTTATATAATTCCATTCCGAAACGCGATCGTTTTCTTGTTAGGTAAACTTTCCACCCTAGCCACCCTTTACATAGCAAGAGGTTCTCATCAATTGACATTTTGCCATCAGGGGTATAAGCTTCCGAAAATTTTGCTAACAGGTGGTCAAATACTGGATTTATCTCGTATATTTTGGGAGGAAGTTGTGCATTATTCACCTCATTGTCAGAGATATGTAAAAAGCTGTGGAGGGAAATCTAATAATAATAATAATAATAATAATAATAATAATAATAATAATAATAATGATGTTATTGGCTTCATGTCCCACTAACTACTTTTATGGTTTTCAGAGACAATGAGGTGCCGGAATTTAGTCCCACAGGAGTTCTTTTGCATGCCAGTAAATCTACTGACAAGAGGCCGATGTATTTGAGCACCTTCAAATACCACCGGTCTGAACCAGAATAGAACCTGCCAAGTTGGAGTCAGGAGGCCAGCCAGGCCACTCAATTTGGCGAGAAAAAATCTCTTCTGTCATCAGCTCATAGAAAATAGGCGTAGTGAACAAGCGATTGCGAGAAATAGTGTCCTAATTTAGGTTTCTGTACAATCCCGTGTGGCAACAGAATGGCCATAAGAAGCTTTATTTCGTCCTTATTTGCCTGGACACGGTCTTGTTCTTGATTTCTTCCTTTCATCTTACTAAACTGGGTTTTATGTGCGATTTTCTGCTCAGTATCTTTTGTCTGTTCAGCTATGTTCTGGCATATCTCGTCATAAAAAAGTTATTGAAATACCGGTATTCCCTAAAACACTCTCTTTACATCACGGTGGAAATTTGGATAAAAGCAGGAATTTCTTTGTCCATTTTCAGTATAAGTTGACCAAGAACTTGCAATGATTGGATTGTAATCGGTATTATCGTCACAACTGTCACTGTCATGATCGCTACTTGAACTGGAATCGAACACGTGTTGTCTCTATTGGGACTGCTGAACATTCGCATCAGCTACGCCCAAATCCTGTATATTCGAGCCTGCAGTACTTATTCCAGGTAATTTTCTGTCACTTACGAATTCCCCTTCGGCAGAACTTACTTCACTAATATCACAATTCTTGCCACTAAATTCCTACATTTCGTTTATCATGACCCGTAAATCATCTTCCTCCAACAGTGGGGCCGGTAATTCGTTACAGGTATTTTAGCGGGAAAAAAAAAAAGTAAAAAAGAAAGGATCGAATAGAACCCTGGTCTCAGCAGTTTGGACAGAAATCATGAAATATGACTATTACGGATGCGTACGATAATGAAATGTTGTGTAACTCACGATAAACACACACTCCAATCATGAAAGAAGAACTCAAGACTGGGGATAATAAATCAGGTCACAGTTCTAAAATGTCATCAGAGAGGTCTGTTTAGTGTCATGATCTCTAGAAATCCTTTCTACAGCAATATTATTACATCCAAGGGACAATTAGGCGATAAGCTAAAGCTTCAGTGCGGAGCTATTAGGCCTTAGGTCTTTCTTGCCCGGACTCAGCTGTGTTCTTTATGTTGCAACTCATGGATGACACATTGGTATTGGAAGAACATAGTTGAAAAAAATCACATCAAAGGGCAGACTCATCCAGAATATGCTGCTGAAAAGGAAATAAACCTCTGCAGGCAGGCAACTGAGAAAAAAATATAATTTGAATCGGCGGATATATCCGCGTTCCCCACCGAGCAAGCGACTTGCAGCCGCGGATCTTGCCGCATCGCCCACCGAACAGGTTAAATTTCATTTAACTATATCTCCTGCAGTTAACTCAAAATACAATTTGGTGGTAGACCCCTTTTTAGAGCATCAGTTGAATGACATGTACACGTGCCAGGAACAAAAATGAGAGCAGTGTTATAACACAAAATATTGTTTGCTTAGAAAACAGTATTAATAATAATTAACTCGCATTAAAACTCATACGTGTCAAAATGACAGATTCTAGCCCTATTAAGAATTGCATTAAAAAAAAAAAAGAATAATAGACATATCAAACTTTCAGGGTTTATACAATATTAATATTGGTGAAATATATCATCTTCATCAAATCTCATTTGTGAAAGTTACAGGCAAACAAAATATTGCGACCCAACAGAATGATGGGTTGGTCCTTGTAGTGTTAATTCCTTTTGTTGTGAAGTTGTTGACTGAAGTTTGAATCTGTATTGGAGCCATCTGGGCTGTCATTCAGCAGATTTGTTAGAGTTTTTGGTTGTATATTATGAAAACAAATATCTGTTTTGAGTTTCATATCTTACTGGATAAAAGCCAAACTCAACAAGAGCATTAGCAAGGATTTTAGCACCTTTGAATGTAATGATTTGAGATTCGTAGGAGAAGAACATAAATTCTGTGCACTTCAGATCCAGTGCTATTTGAAACTTGATAGAGACAGTTCAGTGTGAAAGAACTGGGTGTACTACAGAAAGAAAATGTGTGTGTTCAGCATTCAACTTGGGTGTACCAGAGGTGTTTGGATGTGTGACCAGATTCTGAAGGTGGATAGTTTATTACTGTATTTAGTTTCTTTCTGTGGTGGTGGTGGTGGTGGTGGTGGTGGTGGTTATTTAAAGGGCACAAGTGATGAGACTATCAGTAGAGCCCTGCATGGATGCGGATCTGCGAAGTTAGTGTCTTGGCAGATACAAACTTTATGGCAGTGCAGATAATTTTGCTGATAATTTCTAAATAATGATATTTATTGCTTTTCACTCAGGTATAATCTTATTTTTGCTTTTGGTTAGGCAACCTTTGATAGTGGTATGAGAGAATGGTAATATATGAAGAGCCTTGAGACCATTAAGCCATAAATCTGACCTAAGCTTAACTGACTGCTGCCCGCAATTAGTGTAAGGAGGAACAAAGGTCAGTACGTTGGTAGTTGTCGCAAGAGAAAATCCCTCATAAACCTGTTACTGTAGGGGTTCTGGTGTCAGGTATCAGGCCTGTTGTATTATGTTAACAGATCTATCCATTTCAATACCATGGGTGTAATATACTATAGGTAAATATTTACAATATTTGCAGATGCGGATAACCATTTGCAGATGTGGATGCGGGTGCGGATGAAGGAAGTGTGGATGCGAATATTTTTTGTATATCCGCACAGGGCTCTAACTATCAGCACTTAGGCCGCGTGCACACCGAGCGCGCTTCGCATAGTGTGTCGCGTGTAGCGTGAAATGCTATGCATAGCGCAAGGCGTGCTTGCTGTTCACACCGAAAACTCTACGCCGTGCTCTCCGCTTAGGTTGGTGCGAGGCGTTTTAGGGTGGTCACAAACTAATGCCGTTATCCAAGTACACTAGAAACAGTTTACTGATGGATAACAGTTACCTAAAATTGAAAATTAGGAAAAAGAATCGAAAGTGGGTTCATTAATTTAATGAAGAAAGAATTACTTTCAGAGAATTCCATCGTTTGCACAGAGATGCAAGACTTTATCGCGATAAATTTTATGATTACTTAAGAATGACAAAAAATACCTTTGACCTTCCAAACCCTGCAACTGAAATGTGGCATCAAGTAGCAGAGAAGTATTGGGAGAAATTCAATTTTCCGAATTATCTAGGAGCACCGTGTAACAAACACGTGGAAATTAAATTTCCGACTAAATCACTCTCTTTATATAATAATTATAAATACTGTAGTATTTTGCAAACCGAGCTCGATAGCTGCAGTCGCTTAAGTGCGGCCAGTATCCAGTAATCGGGAGATAGTGGGTTCGAGCCCCACTGTCGGCAGCCCTGGAGATGGTTTTCCGTGGTTTCCCATTTTCACACCAGGCAAATGCCGGGGCTGTACCTTAATTAAGGCCACGGCCGCTTCCTTCCACTTCCTAGGCCATTACTATCCCATCGTCGCCATAAGACCTATCTGTGTCGGTGCGACGTAAAGCAAGTACCAAAAAAAAAAAAGTATTTTGCAATATTGTTACAATTAGCATACACAGTTAATCATCGTAACAAAAGTGGAGTAAATGTGTGACAAATATAATTAATAAACAGAAATATTTACTTCCAAGACCACTACTAGCCTGCAGAGTGATATTCTTCATGTTACCACCCTCCATTGGCAAAATTATAAACCGATATGACATAGTCTGGGAGATTCTATGACTTTGTCACAAAGTGTCCGGCTACATGGCTAAATGGTTACCGCACTGGCCTTTGGTCACAGGGTCCCGGGTTCGATTCCCGGCAGAGTCGGGAATTGTAATCATAATTAGTAAATTGCATTGGCACGGGGGCTGGGTGTATGTGTGTATTTATAATCATTTCATCCTCATCATAATGCAGGTCATCTACGGGCGTCAATTCAAAAGACCTGCACCTGGCAAGCCGGACTTCTCCTCGGACACTTCCGGCATTAAAATTCATACTCAATTTCATCTTGTCACAATATTAAGCCCAGTAAAGTGTGACAGTAGAAGTAATATTACTGTATATGTTTACTGTAGGAATGCGATACAACTGTTGTAGATACTTAAGTCCACTTATTTTGCAAAACAGTTACATTTTTATAGTTTTTGTGTCTTGGGTTCCATATTTCTTCTCTTTGAAACACTGCATGAATAATTTCTTCTTCCATAGATTCAGAACCAGCTAGGTAATGCTAAGCAATTAACCAGCACTGCGCGTTGTCTGGCGCTTCGCTTAGCTGTAAGATAGGTGTTCAGTGCAGCAGAGCGCGGACGGTGTGAACACCTGGATTACGAACAGAGCACTGGTTATGCTTAGCGTGACGCTTAGCGTTGAGCAACACGTGACACACTATGCGAAGCGCGCTCGGTGTGCACGCGGCGTAACTCCTTAGTTTGAATGTTAGTAAATGTTAGATGGGTTACATAATACTCAGGAGAGCATCAAAACTGCTATGAAACCTTAGGAGAAAATATCTGTAGAAGAGTATTGGGAAGGAAGAAAGAGCGAGAAATGCCTTAGTGGGGTTACAGGGTGAAAGATGTGTTTAAACCAAAACAAGGAAGTACAGAAAGAGTGGCTGAGAAGCGAGTCATTGGAGAGCAAAGCAGAGTACAAAAACTACAAAAAGAAAACTCCCAATGTGACATTAAAAGAGAAGAAGAAAGGTTGATGATGACTTACTGATTCTCTTTAGAATGCAAAATGAAACAATGTTTCTATTTCATTGGGTAAATGTCAGTATCTGACTAGAAAGATAAGAATAATGATCAAAAGCATTTGTCGTGCTGACCACGCCTCACCTCATAATCTGCAGGCCTTGGGCTTACTGGCGGTTGCTTGGTGGGCCAAAGGCCTCTTGGGGCTGGTAGCACCAGGGTAATTTTTTTAAACAAGTAAAATCCAAATTAAAGCAGAAATTTCATGGAGTGAATAAAATGAAGTGAAGACTCACAAACATGACATAATAAAAGAAAAATATCACTAAGAACTATACAACATCAAAAAATACTTTGCAATGTGATAGGAGATGGGATGGAAATAATCAGTATCAGAACCTGTTGTTGCAAGGTGAATTGATAGTGTTTGAAGAAGAGTGGTAGTCAGATGGAATGAAATGAAATTATGAGTTATGGTACACACATAGGCCATCTGGAAATGGGAGTAAATATTGAAGGGACTTTAATAAGTTTAATGATACTTGCATTTTTAAGAATTTGCTTTCACATACTTATGGCAGTCTCTTGTCATCTTGCTTGTCAGTTTTTATTCTCTTTTGTCTGACATTACGATTGCTTTTCTTTAGGGATCAAGAAGTCTTTTATTTTCTTCCTTGATGTTTTTGCATGTAATTCACCAGAAACATCAGGTGGCCAATTTGTCAATCAAGTGTTAATTTTCTAAATGTATGAGAATGAGTTAAATTTAAATACATTTGAAAGATAAAACTGTCCACCTCTGTGGTGCTTAGTCACTGGCCTATTCCCAAGATACTGAGTTCAGTCCTAGATGAGTTTGGTAGCATTTGAGAGTGTTTAAATGGGACAACTCCTTGCCATTAGCCTCCCTTTGAAAGAAATCCCTATTTTTGTCTACAAGAGAGTGTCAACAAGACCATTGATTTTTCAAAAAATTCAAGACTTCATAAATTTGCTGAAAATTATATTCGGTCATCATAAAGGCTTTTAGAGTTTTTACTTTTAAATGAGATTTTTCTGTTGTCCAAATTCTGTTTACTTGGAAGAACAGCCTTTCCACAGATGCATTTGTACCTGGTAAGGGTAGGATGCACTGAATGACTGATGAAAGATGATGATACCTGACATTAGCCCTTAAAGGTGAACAAAGATTTATATCCACTGTTTATCTACATGGTGTCCGAGAATTCCCCGTATCCCTAGTTTCATACGTTTCATATTATAGTGGAGTACTTACATATAAAAACTATGAATCCAGGGAATCTGTATGTGCACCATTATGCCTTACACAGAGTTCTGTCCGTCTCCAAGTCCTCATTGACATCTTGCGGAGTGTCTCAGGAGTTATGGAACGAAAGGCTTCCTCCACACTTTGGCGCAATTCTTCATTAGTCGAGTCGTGTACCGACGTTGAGCCACATGGGACTTGATTATTCCCCCTGATGTGTTGTCTAGCGTGGTAAGATCCAGGCTTCGTGGTCGCCGTTTCAATGGGGTTGGAGATGTTGGTGAGCCACGGCCAATCCAGCGGCCTTGAAATTGTTCATCAAGGAACTCGCTCACCTGAATAGCAAAATGTGCTGGAGCTCCATCCTGCTATAACCACACATAACCCATGATTCCCTTGTCTTGAAGCTGAGGTATTAACCAAGATTGTAACATATGCAAATAAAATTTTCCATTCACATACCCATAAAAAATACGGTCCGCACCAGTGACGTGATGATATCCCGGCCCATACCATAACATGAGGGGGGGTTCCTTTCCAACTCTTGCACATAATGAGGATTTTCCTTAGACTAGAAAACCACATTCCTTCTGTGCGAACTGCGATATATCGCACATTTATCAGAAAATAACACTCTCGAGCGAGACACGGCGCTTGGGAATTTTGTCAACAAAGCACGGCAGACTGCAACTTGTTGCTCCATGTCATTGTCAGATAATTCATTCACATGCTTCGGGCTAAATCCTTTCATTTTCAAATCTCTTTTAATGTGGTCATGCATTGTTGACCGCGGTACTTGAGGTTCAGCTGCTCTTTTGCAAATGGATTTCAGTGGAGACTGCTCAATTGATTGAGCGACGGTGGCACACGTATGAAACTAGGGGTACGGGGACTTCTCAGACACCCTGTACAGCTACAGGATCATCCAAGCTATTCCACAGATTTATTTTTTCTGGTGTTACATATGTTATAGGTGTGAAAGTTCATCAAATTATTCAGTATCTTTATCCGTTTCAAAGAACCCTGTCTGGGTATGAATTAAACACCTTTTCAACCTCAGACCACATAAGAACAATCAATCAATCAATCAATCAATCAATCAATCAATCAATCAATCAATATTGATCTGCATTTAGGGCAGTCGCCCAGGTGGCAGATTCCCTATCTGTTGCTTTCCTAGCCTTTTCCTAAATGATTTCAAAGAAATTGGAAATTTATTGAACGTCTCCCTTGGAAAGTTATTCCAATCCCTAACTCCCCTTCCTATAAATGAATATTTGCCCCAGTTTGTCCTCTTGAATTCCAACTTTATCTTCATATTGTGATCTTTCCTACTTTTATAAACGCCACTCAAACTTATTCGTCTACTAATGTCATTCCACGCCATCTCTCTGCTGACAGCTCGAAACATACCACTTATAATACCAATATATATGGTCCGTTATTGGACATTATAAATTTTCCAGTTTATAAATTTTCCAAAAAATTTCAGATCCCCTTTGGGAATCAACATCTATATCACATACCACTCAGTCAAGCAGCTTTTCTTCTTTCTCTCAATTCTTCCCAACTCAAACATTGCAACATTTTTGTAACGCTACTCTTTTGTCGGAAATCACCCAGAACAAATCGAGCTGCTTTTCTTTGGATTTTTTCCAGTTCTTGAATCAGGTAATCCTGGTGAGCGTCCCATACACTGGAACCATACTCTAGTTGGGATCTTACCAGAGACTCATATGCCCTCTCCTTTACATCCTCACTACAACCCCTAAACACCCTCATAACCATGTGCAGAGATCTGTACCCTTTATTTACAATCCCATTTATGTGATTACCCCAATCTTTCCTTATATTAACACCTAGATACTTACAATGATCCCCAAAAGGAACTTTCACCCCATCAACGCAGTAATTGAAACTGAGAGGACTTTTCCTATTTGTGAAACTCACAGCCTGACTTTTAACCCCGTTTATCAACATACCATTGCCTGCTGTCCATCTCACAACATTTTCGAGGTCACATTGCAGTTGCTCACAATCTTGTAACTTATTTATCACTCTATAGAGAATAACATCATCCGCATAAAGCCTTACCTCCGATTCCACTCCTTTACTCATATCATTTATATATATAAGAAAACATAAAGGTCCGAAAATACTGCCTTGAGGAATTCCCCTCTTTATAATTACAGGGTCCAATAAAGCTTCACCTACTCTAATTCTCTGAGATCTATTTTCTAGAAATATAGCAACCCATTCAGTCACTCTTTTGTCTAGTCCAATTGCACTCATTTTTGCCAGAAGTCTCCCATGATCAAATGCTTTAGACAGGTCAGTCGCGATACAGTCCATTTGACCTCCAGAATCCAAGATATCTGCTATATCTTGCTGAAATCCTACAAGTTGAGCTTCAGTGGAATAACCTTTCCTAAAACCGAATTGCCTTCTATCGAACCAGTTATTAATTTCACAAACATGTCTAATATAATCAGAAAGAATGCCTTTCCAAAACTTACATACAATGCATGTCAAATTTACTGGCCTGCAATTTTCAGCTTTATGTCTATCACCCTTTCCTTTATACATAGGGGCTACTATAGCAACTCTCCATTCATCTGGTATAGCTCCTCCGACCAAACAATAATCAAATAAGTACTTCAGATATGGTACTATATCCCAACCCATTGTCTTTAGTATATCCCCAGAAATCTGATCAATTTCAGCTGCTTTTCTAGTTTTCAACTTTTGTAACTTATTGTAAATGTCATTGTTATCATATGTAAATTTTATTACTTCTTTGGCCTTAGTCTCCTCCTCTATCTCAACATTATCCTTGTAACCAACAATCTTTACATACTTCTGACTGAATACTTCTGCCTTTTGAAGATCCTCATAAACACACTCCCCTTGTTCATTAATTATTCCTGGAATGTCCTTCTTGGAACCTGTTTCTGCCTTAAAATACTATGCATACCCTTCCATTTTTCACTAAAATTTGTATGACTGCCAATTATGCTTGCCATCATGTTATCCTTAGCTGCCTTCTTTGCTAGATTCAATTTTCTAGTAAGTGCCTTCAATTACTCCTTACTTCCACAGCCATTTCTAACTCGATTTCTTTCCAGTCTGCTCCTCCTTCTTAGTCTCTTTATTTCTCTATTATAATTTAGTGGGTCTTTACCATTCCTTACCACCGTTAAAGGTACAAACCTGTTTTCACTTTCCTCAACAATTTCTTTAAACCCATCCCAGAGTCTGTTTACATTTTTATTGACCGTTTTCCACCGATCATAGTTACTGTTTAGAAACTGCCTCATTCCCGGTTTAACAGCCATATGGTACTGCCTAATAGTCCTACTTTTAAGACCTTCCTTTCTATCACATTTATTTTTAACTACCACAAAAACAGGTTCATGATCACTAATACCATCTATTATTTCAGTTTCCCTATAGAGCTCATCTGGTTTTATCAGCACCACATCCAGGATATTTTTCCCTCTGCTTGGTTCCATCACTTTCTGAATCAGTTGTCCTTCCCATATTAACTTATTTGCCATAGCAACTCTCCATTCATCTGGTATAGCTCCTCCGACCAAACAATAATCTGAGATCTGGCAAATTCAGATCTCCCGCTACAATCATCAATGAAGGCCACTGGAAAGTCCCACAAATTCCTTGAAGTGTTTAAACAACATGTCTAAATACTGTATTCAACCCAGTTTTCATAGAATGTTACATAAGCTTCCTGTATGCTTTTTTTCCTAACTAATGTAACTTTAAGTTCTCCAGTCTGTAGAACACTAAATACAACTACAATCCTATAACATTCCTGTAAAAAAATTCCCCACATTATTAATCAAGGAATAAAAAATGTACTATTACTATTTTATTCTTTGTTTAATACTGTGATTTTTACAGGTATATTATAGCAGACATCATTGAGTAATTGCTCTAGGGAGCAGGTGCTACTTGCTCCACTTGGGACGGCTCACTGCTGCGTGGGAGGAGAGCAGCGGACAGGTGGGTTGCATACTGTGGCGGTACTTGCAGAAATCGCACGGAGATAATGTTACTATATGAACAATAATAATAATTCGGAGCTGGATCAAGTGGAACGAACAGGATACAGATTAAAGAGTATAACAGGGCAAGAAAATTATTCACTGACAAAGGAAAAATACAGCGGTGTGCAATATGTCCTGAATAAATAAATTTTCATGATTAAGTAACTGAAGTTTTAGGATATTGAAAGAAAATATAGGCTTGAACATTGTATGTTATGAGAATAACATGCATCCCCACTGGCCTTTGGTACGTACTATGCCATGTACTTCCCCTCCATACTCGCTCAGCTGCTCTTGTTCCTCAACAGCGGGGAGCACACTGACTTTGAAGTTGTTTCGCTCTGAGTTAACGCTAGCTGTGTTATAGGATTGTAGTTGTTATATTTAGTGTTCGACAGACTGGAGAACTTAGTTACATTAACTGAATCACCACTGGAAAGTATAGCTTTATTTGAAAAAGAAATTAACTAAACCTTCTTTTTCCAGTGAAGTTACGAGCACTCTCACTTTACTAGGAACAAAACCATGTGATTTTCTTCTCAAATCACTTGTTGCATTTATCAGTTCAATTTCTGAAGTTATCTCACCCTCCCCTCAATATAACATTAAGAAATATGGAAGGTTGTGTATAAGAGAAGTGTAATCACAGTTCAGAGACAGGATTCTAACGTTTAAGAGGACAGACATTGCAAAAAGAAAACTGTCCTCCCAAAAGGAGGATGTCTAGTCAGCCTATCAGTATTTGTTTTTGTGTTTCAATTTCATGCATAACAGAGGGTATGGTTTACATTTGTCATTACGGTATTATTATTTAATTTTGCCCTTTGTGAAAAGTTTGGGAATTGTCATGTCTGTCTGAAATGATTACTTTGCATTTACAATTTTGCTCTTTCTCCCATTTTCAGTATATGGTTTCATACAAGCTGTCAGCAGTTACAGCCATGAAGATATACACCATAAGTCTATTTGAAATTTTAGGCTATTTAGGAAGGTGATTCAATGATGTCTTTGGTAAAGTTCTGATGTCTAAAATACAGCAACAAGCACTGAGATTCTTTGGCCACATCGGAAAGCCAACTCTTCAGGAAACCAGGTTATTGCAGGTATTCTGGAAGGCTCACTCACAATAGGTCACCCTCTGATGCACTGGATTATGCAGATCATACATTATATTGGATTAAATTCTCAAGTAACTATCCATATGGCTAACCAAAGAGATACTTGGAGAAGGTTGGCGCATAAAGTCACAACGTCCTTTTGAGGACAAAAGGAATGAGGAGGAAGATTTTTTTTTAATTTTTTATTTTTTAAGTGGGAGGATATATACAGCTAACTTGTGCATCTGCATTATAATCCCACTTATGCTTGTATATCATGTGAGAAAGAGTTCAATATTCAACAGGGTTGCATCAATTATGTGAAGATGTGTTGTGATATACTGTAAATTTAAAATTCAATTTCTTGATAAGAATTTATACTAATCTAATTTTCATAAAATTGAGTATCTTTCGTAACAAAACCAACCCTTTTTTACTTCAGGCAGTTTACAGATGATAAATTATTACTAAAATGTGTTCGCTTCTAGAAAGCTTCCCTATTTTTTATGAAAAATATCTGGCAACACTAATTGTGTGGTATGTGAAATGCAAGTGTCTATGACAAAGAACATTACTACTAACCAAAGGATTAGATGGTGCTACTATCTATGGATGTTATGTATGAAACACTGCTCTTTATATCTATGCACAGAACAAAAAATGTTATTTAGAAAAGAATCAGTGAAACAGAAAATTATTGATCAGCGTTTGTATCTTCCGTCAGTCACCCCTGATCTGTATTTAGAGCAGTTGCCCAGGTGATAGATTCCCTATCAGTTGTTTCTTCTTCTTCTTCTTCTTCTTCTTCTTCTTCTTCTTCTTCTTCTTCTTCTTTTATGACCACATAGGATCACTTTAGTCAGTCCGTCGTTCAGGTCTCTTTGAAGGGATTGTTCGGGCTTTGCGGTCCTCCCAGTACTTCTTCAGACGCTCCGATCTTCGTGCCCTTTCCTCAGTTGAAAATGTGCGTGTTGTTGGTTTGTTTTGTGTAAGGGTAAAGCGGAGGTTTGTATTCTTGAGTTTTGTATTCAATTTTATCTTATTTTTGGTGTCTTCTGTTGTAAGGCCTATTTCCTTCAGATCCTCTCTTACTTCTCTGATCCATTTACATCCTGTTGTGGTATTTTTTGAGACGAGATTGTGTTGTACTAGTTGTTTCAGAAGTCTCGAGTCCTGCATCCTCATGATATGTCCAAAGAATCCCAGTCTCCTCTTACGCATAGTATCTGTAATGGGTTCTAGCTCTTTGTACACGACTTTGTTAGGTATTAACTGCCACTGTCCATCTTTCTGATATTTTTTGTTGATACAGGTTCTTCCAATCCTCCTTTCAATTTTCTGAAGTCTGTCAGTCTTTGATTGTTTATTCAGGTAAAAGAGTGTTTCTGCTGCATATGTAGCTTCCGGTTTTATAACTGTGTTGTAGTGTTTTATTTTTGTATTTATTGATAGACATTTCTTTTTGTAGATATCCCATGTTAATTTTTGTGCTTTAGCTAATCTATTTGTTCTTACTTGGATTGAGATTTTTTCATTTAAGTTATGTGTTATTACTTCTCCAAGATATTTAAACTGAGTTACTATTTTGATTTTATTACCATTTATGGTGACTTCTTTTAGCTGTGTTGGTTTTTGGGGCATAATTTCTGTTTTTTCAAATGATATTTTGAGGCCAATTTTATTTGCAATGTTTTGAAGTTCTGATATCTGGGTTTTTGCTTCTTTTATGTCCACTGCTAGTAATGCTAAATCGTCAGCAAAACCCAGGCAATTTGTTTTGATTTTTCGGCCAATCTTTATTTTGGGGGGACATTTTCTAAACCATTCCCTCATTACCATTTCTAGAGCACAGTTAAATAATAGTGGTGAGAGCCCATCTCCCTGCCGTAGTCCAGTTTTAATTTCAAATGTCTCTGATGTTTCACCCCTAAACTTCACTTTTGACTTGGTATTGGTGAGAGTCAATTTTATCATGTTTATTAATTTGGGGTGTAGTCCAAGGTGTCTTAAAATTTTAAACAGAGATTCTCTATGGATGCAATCATAAGCTTTCTTGAAATCTACAAATGTTATCACCATATCTCTGTTTCTTCTCCTGTTATAGTCCATTATCAACTTAAGACTCATGATCTGATCAGAACAGCTCCTCCAGGGTCTGAAACCTCCTTGATATTCTCCTAGTTCTTTCTCAAGTTGTAAACTTATCCTATTAAGGATGATTATTGAAAATATTTTGTATGTTATATCTAGGAGAGAGATTCCCCTGTAGTTATTAGGGTCGGTTTTGTCCCCTTTTTTGTGCAGAGGATGAATGAGGGCTGTTGTCCAGTGTTCTGGTAGTTCTTCTTTAATCCAGATAGAGACAAGTTGTTGATGGAGGGCAACTTTTGCTGAGTTTCCTGCATATTTCCAGATTTCCGCAAAGGTCTGATCTTCTCCTGGCGCTTTGTAGTTTTTTAATTTATTCAGAGCCTGGTAGACTTCCTTTATTGTGGGGGGATTGATGTTTTCTGGTGATGTTTTTATCGGGGTGTTGTTTACCTAATCATTTCTTATATAACCTCAACCAGCTCAAAACATAGACACAGCTTATTTCTCCTTTTGAAATTAACCTGAAACATAACTACTTCATTGTCTTTAGGCTTAAATATCTTCATCCAACATTAACAACCATTCTCGACACTATAATGTACCTACTATCTTAATTTTAGTGCAGATTTGGTTATGATGATTTGAAGCATTAGTAATACTTTAATTCACTCAACTTTGCTAAATTACAGCATTGATGATCTTTCTATTCAAGGAAATATGAGAAGATCCAGGCTACAATGACTGATGGTGGCATAGAGGAAGCTGAGACATTAAGACAGCTTGAAGCAATAGAAGCTGAGTTGCAGACTAAGGAGTCTGAAATTACTGTTGTCATGGCTTTATACAAAGAGGTAATCAAAACTTGGCCATATACAGGTGATAAAGTGATTTCCTTGGAAAGGGGATAGAATAAGTTTGGCTTCATACCCTATTAAGATATCTTATTTTATGTATAAATACTCCATTTACATGACCTAATTTAAGATTATATTATTTTTACCACTGTAGCCACTTAGTTAAAACTAAAAACATTAGTACAATGTCCTCCATTCATGAGTTAACAGCATAATTACAGTAGATGTGACTGGAACGCTGGTAGGCATCACACACAAATTACTCTTTCCCAGCTTGTATGAGTAAGACATATGTTCTCAATGTGTGTAGTCCTCATAAAGTGTATATTTTTGACAAGTTATCATCATGGTTACATACACCACTGAGCAAATAGTTCTTATTTCTGAGATATATAAGCCATTTTTCAAGTAAACCCACCTGAACCTGCATTTGCCTAGTATAAGAATGTGGCATTTTGCCAAGCTCAGTGTTATGATTGCTTATGGCAAATATTTCACACCAATTTAGTTGTCTATGCAGTTTGACAGTTGTAGCTGTTAGTTTGCATTTGGGAGATAGTAGGTTTGAACCCCACTGTTGGTAGCCCTGAAGATGGTTTTCTGTGGTTTTTTACTATTACACTTTAATTAAGGCTGCGATTACTTCCTTCTCAGTTCTATTCCATCATCGCCATAAAGCCTATCTGAGTTGGAGTAATTTAAAAGAAATAGGGAAAAAATCTTGTTATGAAGTGTTAGTAATGTCAAGCTAAATATTACAGATGATGTACCCTGTACTAACTTCTACTGTTGGGTCCTGCAAGCTGCGTTTCATAGAAAGAGAGCTTACTCTTCTTATCATGAGTGACAAATTTTTGTTTCTGCATGAACTACCCTTTCCTAATATGAAGGTGGGTGTATCATTTGCTATTAGTGAATAATTGGACTGATACTTTTCTATGAAACCTTTACAACAACGTCCAACTCTATGGCTAAATGGTTAGCATTCGCATTCGATTCGCGGCAGGGTCAGGAATTTGAACCATTATTGGTTAATTTCGGGGACTGGATGTATGTGTCGTCTTCGTCATAATTTCATCCTCATCACGACGTGCAGCTCGCCTATGGGTGTCAAATCTAAAGACCTGCACCTGGTGAGCCGAATATGTCCTCGGACACTCCTGGCACTAAAAGTCATATGCCATTTCATTTCATTTCATTTCATTTCATTTCATTTCCGAACAATATGTGAACAATGTCTTACACACTCCATGTAATATGCTGACTGAGAAAGTAAGTTTGTGTATTAATAGCAAGACAGTGCACTGGCCCTTATATTCCGTGTAAGCTAATAAGAAACATGTTAGTGCTAGTGATTAGTACGGAGCTAGGGTCAGCTCATTGCCTTGATCTCATTATGTATGTTTTTTTACTTATGGAGAGTTCTCAAACAGGAAGTTTTTCCAGGAACAATCCACAGACTGCCGAAGCACTTGGAATTAAAATAAGAACAGCGTTAATTGGTATTAGAAAAGCCGTGTGTAAGTGTCAGATATATTGAATGAAAATGATCCTCACATTCAGATAAGACAAAGACAATGTTAATGTCTTGCTAAATGCTTAACATGCTGGCCTTTAGTTCAAGGGGTCCTGGTCAAGAATTGTAACTTTAATTGTTTAATTCCTCTGACTTTAGGGTTGGATATTTGTGCCATCTTCAACATTAGAATTTATCTTAGGTAGGGACCCATCCTCACAGATGTGCAGATCACCTATAGGGGGTCAACAACTTGAAAGATCTGCACCAGGCTTCTCCAGAGGCCACATACCATTTGGCCATTATTCTTAGTTTTTATCCAGTATGTTAATTTTGTGAAAGGACCATAAAAATACTTGCTTCATTTTGTAGTTGTCATTAACAAATAAAAGATATTACCATATTTGTCTTGCAATCAAACTGGCAGATAGATTCTTAAACTTTTTTAATGTAAGTATATTTAACTTAAAAATGTAATTTATTCTAAATGCTTTTTCTTCTCACCACTTCTCCTTTCTTCATTTTCTGTTTCACTGCCATTGGGTTGTTACAAAGTACCCCACACAAAAATGTTTTGTTCTTCAGAAGTTATTCTGGCAGAGGTACACTGATGTAGAAATTATCAGCATAGAGGATACGATCTTCATGTGGAAATCCACTCAGAGCTCCATTACAGCCGAACAACCATGACCCATTCCCTTTCACCCACTATAAATTTTCCTACGTAGACTTTGTTCTCACAGTGTAGTTTTCTTTTGTACAGAGTTTACACAGCTTATCTCCATATTTTTGTGCTTTGTTAGGAGAGTACATTCTGAAAATACACAGTCCCTCTAAGGAACCATAGTTTCATCTGTATGGTAAACATTTCTTTCCCTGTTGTCAAGGCATTCTCAATATTTTGGTTTAATTTACCAAGGAGAGGTTGGATTTGATAGACAGTCACCTGGCTGATGGTTGGCGTGATTGCCTGCAAAGTGTCAGAATCTCAAGAGAAGAAGGTAAACTTGTGACCTAACTCGTCTTATAAGTTTAACATCATACAAGTAGATCTTGAATCAGTGGAGAGAGGAACAACACCCATACACATGATGATTTCTATAATTATTCTCATTTCTAAGAAGGCGACAGAGCTGATGAAGACCTTCAACATCAGTTCCAAGTAGTTCATCGACTGGAGACTGAAAGTGCTCAGGGGTTATCTTTTGATTCTCAGACACCACTTATATTTGTCAGACTGAGACTTATAATTTACTTTTAATTTTTGAATAGAATTGTTCTAGTTTATTCTTTGTCTTAGACAGCCTCCAAGTGGAGGAAAATTTTGAAAATAAAAAATGTCTTTGCAGTATGAATAAACATTTTTCTCGGAAGGAGGCTGCTAGAAATGAAAATATGTACTGAGTCCACTGAAATAATTTTCACAAGAACTTATACAGTAGAGTTTTAAACTGTTATAGAATCATATTGTGTATTTCTTTGGGTACATCCAGTAGTACTATGAATACAAATGACATCAGAGTGAGGACAATGATCCTTTCAAGGCTATCAGGACGACAGTCTGTTTCAGAGACAAATCAATATTGAAATGTTGGCAGAAGGTGACAAAGTTCTTTAGTATGGTTCCCCTCATTCCAATTAACAATCTGATGACATCATTGTCTCAATATCATACTTGTGGACTTGGTTTTTTCATTGTGTTTACTTTTAAATTGTTTGGCATAGATGTTGGTTTCTTGAACCATAATTTCCTGTAGGTTGTCATCCAGGAAGTGAGAGTCTGAGAGTGGCGTGTTTCTTGACTAGCTACAACTGAACTTTTGCCTCCCCAGGAAAAAAAGTGAAGTATTAATCATTTGTGGTTATATCACCCCAACTGTAATCTGATCTTACTGATTGGGTCTTCTTTTGCTCATTGTCACTTCCTCTGTGGCTATCATTTTTCCCTGTATCGATTCCAGAAGATGCCGATTGTGAAGACAAACTTTTAAAAAAATGGAGACAATCAATGTTACTACATTTGATATCTTCATATTCTAAGAGATCCTCAATACCTGACTCCTCTAATGGTTTTCCAAAACGTGTGCTTTTGGGTGATTGTGAAAAGTCTGCACTGGTACACACTCCAGGTAGCTGACAGTCACAAGAATTTCCACTTCTACAAAATAAAATCAATTTCAGTCACTTTGATGAATGTACATTTTTTGTCCATTTAAAAAATGCAGATTACAGAAATCACTTCAGTTTCCGTTTATTACATGTAGTTGAAAAGGTATTAATAATTTTTTTAATGTGAGAAAAAACTACTGTAAAATGTCTTCAAACATACCTATGTACATATTCATAACTAGCATTTGTACTTGTTCTTCTAACAGGAATTTGTAATGTATTATATCTTTCCTTCATGAACTTACGTGAAGTCAGATGTTAATACGGCATATTAAACATATTTTTCTCCAAAAGCACATGGCAGTAAGGTAAAGTACAGTAAAGCTGAACAAAGTAGAGACAGAATGAGGATGATTTCTGAATTTATAGAATGGTACAGTTCTCTGAAGTTGTGCGAAATTCTCCCTGCTTCTCACTTACCTGTTGTTATTTCTTTGACAACTGGCCGTGGCGCTGTAACTGAAGACTCACAAAACATGTTATTGATGATACTACCCTCATTATCTGCTCTATGGAAAATATTAAAATGACTTTTTTGTTCTTCCCATGAACTCACCTTGAAGTGACATGCACCGAGTGTCCTGGGACTTGGATTAAAATTCAATTTTTGTAAGCATCTCTGTTATTATCCATCATATGATAAATACATATATGGAATAAGCAAATGTAAATTTCATTTTCTTAAACATTTGTTGTATACAGTTGCTTTCATAGACCTAATGTAAATCCCAACTCCATGTGATGACTTTCACATCATATGCACCTGAGAGCTCCTGAATGGGTAGCTTTTAAATACAGAGTTTGGTTGAAATAAACCCAGTTTTAGGCACAGACATATAGGTAAACAGACAAATAGCCTGGCACCAAAGGAAAAATTCTAGACAACCTGACACCAAAGGGAAAAATTCTTCAGATTATCAGTATCATGTGTGAAACAAATAATTATAAGGAGATTTTGCTCATAGTGAATGTATAGACTTGTGAGCCATACTATTTTATGTATGTAGATTATTATTATCATCATCAATCATCATCCAGGTATTTTCAGGTTTCCTCGATGTTCAGCTGAATGAAATATTATGCCTGTTCTGATTTTCTCCCATTTTGGATCCTTCAAATCACTATTCAACACTTTCCTCGCAATACTTCAGGTTTCAAAAACCACTATCTTCTGCAGTTGAATGTAGATGGTCTGCTTGAGGGTTAGATGATAAACTGGTAGGGAAGTTGTCCTAGTTCTCGCACAACTAATTTAATTATAAGCTATAAATTTCATTTTTGTTTTGTATTGAAGTGCAATTTTAAGAAATAAATTGATATATTGTATTGTCAATGTATTTCTTATAACTTACAACTATTGTAATGGCGACAGGATATCTCTGATTAACAGATACTTTTTCCAATCCATTCTTCCCAGAAATTTAGTTCCCAAAAATGTTGTCCCCTACAAATTTGAATTCCCAAGTAAAACATTTGCAAACATGCTTGTTCCAAATTCAGTAATGTGTTATATTATGTCCGAGACCTCTCTTCCACATCCAATTTCACTTTGTCTATCCACGTTTCCTTGGCCTTCCACTTGGTCCTTTTCCCTTGGACAGTAAGGTCAAAATATTTTCTGGCAGGTCTCTTGCTCTTCATTCTCATAATGTGCCCATACCATAACCACTGAAGTTTATGCTGCTTCTTTTTTACATTAGTAATAGGGACCTCAGTGTCAGCTACCTTCCTGTTTACTTCATTTCTGATTTTGTCCTTTCGAATAGTTTGATTCATAGTTCTGAGGAATCTCATTTCTGTTGCCTGAATTCTGCTGTAGTCATTGTTTAGTAGATTTCCAATCTGCTTTACGTCACACCGACTCAGGTAGGTCTTATGGTGACGATGGGATAGGAAAAGCCTAGGAGTAGGAAGGAAGCGTCCATGGCCAGCATTTGCTTGGTGTGAAAATGGTAAACCATGGAAAACCATATTCAGGGCTGCCAACAGTGGGATTCGAACCCACTATCTCCGGGATCCAAGCTCACAGCTGTGCATACCTAACCGCACGCTCACCTGGGGTGTTTAGTAGGTACACGCCTCTAAACCACATGTGAGATTCGGTATGAAGTAGGTGTGGTACAGGGTTGTTTTTGCTTTTTGTGGTATTTTGCAGTCCCAGAGTAGATTTCTGACTTGATTGTAAAAGTTTGATGCTTTCTGTGTCCTGCTGAGTATTTCCTGCTTGACCGTTGTTTTTGGAGATTGTGCTTCCGAGGAACTTGAAGTGAGAAACTGATTGTAGTTTTGTTCCGTCCAAAACAAGGTTTGAGTTTGTTCCTTTCCAGTTGATGGTCATTTCTACAGTCTTTGTTTTGCTTATCTTCATCTCAAATTTATTGAACATATTGTTCCACTCAGTCAGTTCTTTTTGTATTTCAGCTTCTGTTTCTCCACATCTTCAGCAAATACCAGGGCATTTAGTCTGTTGGACGCCTCTCTTTGTCTCAAACCATTTTGATCTTCCATTGCCTATCTGAACACAGCTGTAGCAATTCTGTTATAGCATCTTCACTTTGTCGGTCAGGTATTTTAGGACCTTGAGGTCTTCCAGGCATTCCCAGATCTTGTTCCAAGGGACACTGTCATAGGCCTTTTCAGTATCCAAAAATGTAATCACAAGATTCTTTCCATGTTCCCAGTACTTTTCTTCAAGAATTCTTACGGCAAAGATGAGATCCATAGTACGTCGATCTTTCTTGAATCCGTGTTGCTCTTCCTCAAGAAAAGGTTCCACTATCACTATCTTCCTAATTCTCATTTCAGTGATTCTTCCAACAGCTTCAGGGTGTGTAACAACAACATTATGCCCTTGTAGTTTCTGCAGATCTGTCTGTTACCCCTTTTTTAAACAGTGCGTTGATGATTCCTTTTCTCCACTCTTTTGGGATTTTGTTTTGTTCTCAGATCACTGAGAACACTCTATACAGCCAATTTAAGCCTGCTATTCCAGCTGCCTTTATCATATCTGAGGTGAGGTCATTGAAGCCCGAGGACTTCCCGTTTTGCATGTTCTTTAGTGCTGTTTCTACTTCAAGCCATCTTAATGGGGGTTGGTTTTTCTGGATTTCATGTATCCTATAGGTGGTGGTGGTACTATCTCCATCTCCATTTAACAACACGCTGAAGTACTTCTTCATTTCATCTCTGATCCCTTCCTCTGTTCTTATCAAATTACCATCATTTGTTTCCAGCACAAGGATATTTCCATATTCACCTCTTTTATATTTTACTACTTTATATAGTAACTTTCTACTTGCAGTCTTCCTCTGTCCTTTCTATTTTCTTCTTGGATTAGTTGTTTTACAGCCAACTTCTTGTTCTGATATTCCTGTGCTCATTCTATTTTTACATTAAAAAGTACTCAAGCTAAAAAAACTTGTACAACATTGCACAGTTCCCCTTTGTTACGGTGTAAAAATCCTCCTATTCTTTTTCTTGTGATCTTTCTTAAATTCCTGTATACTTTTAAAATGTTGACATACTGTCAGTGGTATTATAAACACCATACATATAACTTGATATATATATTTGAACCATTAACATTAAAATTCAGTGTTAAAATTATATTTTCTCTAATCTGCAAAAATTAAAATATGCTGATATTCTGCATGCGACACTGCAGAGTCATTCTTCCTCTTCGTTTTTGTACAGTGGTTCATTTTATGCAAGCCAGCTCTCAAAAATATCTTCTTAAATCTAAAATGAATACATGGTTCTTTACCCCACTTACAGTGTGTCTGAGTTTCCAACATTTTATTAATAATATATATGATATATATATAGCCTATATTATAATATTCTAAAATCATCATCATTATCATCATCATCATCATCATCATCATTTCCCTTTATCCAGCTGTAACCGGGTAGGGGCAAATATGGTTCCTCTCCACTTTCTTCGGTCTTTCCACCACTCCTCCTCCAACACTGTGTCCCAGTCCAGGTTTCTTTCTATAATGCTGCATTGGATGGTATCCTGCCATCTCAATCGTGGTTGTCCATGGCCTCTCCTTCCTTGGATTTGCATTTCCATCACCCTTTTTGGCATTCTTTCGTCGCTCATTCGCTTTATGTGCCCAAACCATCTAACTCGGCTCTTCTCTATTCTATCATTCGTTTTTTCCACTCCAGTTTCTTCTCGGATTTTCTCATTCCTTATTTTGTCTCTTCTACTCTTCTGTATCATACTCCTCAAGAACTTCATTTCGGCTGCCTGTATTCGACTCTCATCCTTCTTTGTCATTGTCCAAGTTTCTGCTCCGTAAGTTGTTATGGGTACGTAATACATCTTGTACATAGTATTCTTTGCTTCCGTTGGCACATCTTCATCTCATAACATGTTTCTTACACTATGATAGAAACAACTTCCAGCTTGAATCCTTTTACTAATCTCAGCATCCAGTCCATTAATTCACTCCCCAGGTATTTAAACGTTTCCACTACTTCCAGGGGCTTGTCTGCAAGTCTAATCTGACCTTTCCCTTCTTTCTTCCCTCTAGTCATAACAAGAGTTTTACTCTTTCTACACTTATTTTCAATCCACATTCTTCGATCTTCCCATTCACCACATTCAACTGTTCTTGAACCTTCCTGTTGTCTTCTCCCCAAATCACAATATCATCTGCAAATAACATCATGTTCATTTCTCTTCCTCCATATGCTGCTTTTGCTGTTCTCATGATGTCATCCATTACTATTGTAAACAGGATTGGTGATAGAACACTTCCCTGTCTCAGCCCACTAGTTATTTTGAACCAATTTGTCCTGCCAACTTGTGTTTGCACGCAACTACAACATTCCTTATACAATGCCATGATCAATATTCTAAAATATTGTAAACTAATAAAACTAATTAGGCCTAGACACAGTATTGTATGATTTTTATGTTTTGGAATATAAATGGTTCCTAGAAGAAAGTACAGAGCCATGTACAGCTGCCTCGGCAATTGTGGCTAGGTAGCTTTCCTTGAGGGCAAACCACTTCCTCGACCATCATCCCCAGTATGGTACCTCTTGCACCCGCTAACAATCCATAAATGGTGACGGAGTTTACATGATATTTCTCCATGATGTAATTGGATACTAATATATTATAAGGGACAGTCAAATGAAAACTGAGCACCCGCTATAATGTGACCATGGAATGGTTTTATTCAAAATTAATTACCAAATAACCAAATGAACCACACTTCTCTGCTCTTCTTTGCTTGCCTCCATTTTTACAGCTGGACAAACACACTAGACCAGTCCGTGCACCAGCCAAGCATGAATACATTTATCCCACTGGGAGACGAGATGATCAATTCCAGTTTTGTAGAAAAAGGTAGGTCGCTGTTGGATCCACAATTGCACCCACCCTTGCACTTCATCGTCCTAATTAAACCAACGTCCACAAATGTCTTTCTTCAGGTTGCCAAAAATATGAAAATCTCAAGGTGAATGATCCCGGCTGTACGGAGGATGTTGAAGTGTTTCCCAACCAAATCGTGAAGCGTAGCCTTTGCCAGATTGGAAGTATGGGGCGAGCATTATCATGCAACAGGATGACTCCATCTGACAGCATTCCAGGGCGTTTTTATTTTATGGTGCATCACAGTTTCTGCAAAGGGTCTTCATAGCGTTGCGCATTGATTGTGGTTGCACGTTCAAGGAAGTCGACAAGCAGAGAGCCCCTGCAGTCAAGGAAGAAGGTCGTCATGACCACCAGGACTTGTGTGAAGAGCTTTGGATATCTTTGGCGGGGGTGGGCGGGAAGAATTGCGATGTTTCCATTGTTGGCTTTGCTGTTTGCTGTTACGGTTGAAATGGTGGCACCATGTTTCATCCCCTGTGATGATTCGGGACAGAAACGCATGCTCTTCCCTCGTGGTACCGCTGCCGATGACTCAGACATGACACCATTCTGTCAATCTTTTGTCTCTCCGTCATTTGATGCAGAACCCACAGCACGCAAATTTTGCGGAAATGCAAGTTATCTTTGATAATTACATGCCCGAAGCCATAACTAATGCCGACCTGAGCATGAATTTCTTCCTCCAAGATTCATCGGTTTTCCTGGACAAGGCCAGTAATGGCTCGATGAGCTTGTCCTGGCTGTGTATCGTCTTGCAGTACATGCGCCCTTCTTGAAATCTCCTATGCCACGCATGAGCACTCGTCATGGACATGCAGTGTTCATCATACACAGCAGACATGCGATGATGAGTTTCACGTACTCTAGCACCCTCAGCTACCTGAAAACGAACCACACTTCTCTGCTCTTCTTTGCTTGCCTCCATTTCTACAGCTGAACGAACACACTAGACCAGTCCGTGCATCAGCAAAGGTAAAACCCAACAACTGCGTGCACCTGTGAGTTGTCACTACGCAGTTTTCCTACCACAGCGATGGCAGTATCGATACGTAACAACAGTGTTGCCACCTTTTGTGCAGAACATGTTTTATGGCGGGTGTTCGGTTTTCGTTTGACTGCCCCTTATATATTAATATCCTAATATGGTAATGCTAATTAAATGAACAGTGATTATGATATGTTTTACAGTTGAATATACATAAATTATAATATTAATGAATATAATAACAACATACAGTATATACACTAATCTATGTGCCTTACATTATTACGGAAATATGGAGGAATGTATAGTAATTTACAATATTTGTGAGTGGATGAGATACTTTAATAATTTTTTAGAAGCTCTGAAGTCTATTTTAAGGGCTTTGAATGATGAGCTGAAATCCAGTGAGTAGTTTTTATGAACTGCACTGTTCTAGATAGTGCATAGTCTGTAAAGAGGAGAATTTGCGTGAACAGATGTTCTTTCTCACTTAGAAATGTTAAAACCAGTCTCAGATGCCCTATGTTTATAGTGGCGTTCTCTGTGTGAGCGAACCTGGCCTCCTATCAACATCGCTCTCCAAATGTCTTCCTAAAACTGTCTGCATTTAAGCTGGTCTCACGTTCAGAATCATTAATAATGATGAAAATGACATTACGTTACTACCTTGCTGGCAAGCAGACTGAGACATTGCCGTGGCGACTCCTTTCGGTCTTGTCTGTCTCTCACGGCAGAACATAAAACTCAAAGAAAATTGTAATTTTCTCCATAATTTAAAGAGAGAGTGAAATTGTATACAGAACAAAAATGATTTAAAATGACATATGGTCTACCAATTTTTACAGAAAATGAATAGCTTATGAGAGAACATAAAGTAACTCTCTAGGTCTTTCTATAAACCTCCATTATATTTGTTACCGTTTTTTTTTTTTTTTGTGGTAGGTAGAGGTGAAAGAAGGTGCGGGGGTGAACGGGTCTCAAACTACGAAATTAAAGTTAATGTAAAATTTAACAAGGTTATATTCTCTTTTCAAAATCAAGAAATAACAAGCATGGAAGGTACAGAGTAGCAAGGCAACAAAAGAGCAACAACAGTATTTACAGGCTTTGGGCTTCGAGCCCCGAACTCACAATTCTTGGGCAGTTAGCCCAAGCTTACATGTACATAAGGTTTAACAAAGGGGCAGAAAACCCCAATCACGCCCAGGAGCGCTTGCTCCAAATTACACAGTAAGACCTCCTAGAGGCACGCAGAAACAAATTTCAAAAGAGCGATCCGCTCTCAAAATTTTAAGCCTATCAAAAAGGCCACACCTAACTCGACCTTCAAGTTGTCCTCTAAGGACATAGACACAGGGATAAAATACCCAACCTACTGAGGCCTATTAAGTGAGAAAAAGATTAATTACATGACCTCTAAAATAACAATTTGAGAGGAGGCGATCTGCACTCCTAATACATTTTGTTTAAAACCTAATCTGGCTCTAGGCCGCTAATGCAAGGGCTAATCCCATACTACGGAGGTGACTTTAGAAAAGAACAATTTACATTACATTAAGAAAGAATCGGTTGTGAGAAATAAGTTCACCTCAAAACAATATGAGTGGGAGCTCGAGAGGGTTAAGCACTCTCTATCCCAATACGTAGCTTAAAAGAGAATAGATACTAAGAGTCTTTACATTTTAGGGAAAGGTTACATGGTGAAAAAGCTTCGGACCCGCCCTGAGAGTTAAACTGCTGAGCTAGCAAGAAAAGAAGTTATTATACGGCCATTACCTGGTTGTTGAACTGCTGTCCGAAGAAAGAGGCGCTTCCCGCCCCCTGCTATGTACTTTACACACTGAAAGATGGTAGAGAAGTGGCGCCGAGACCCTAAAATCAGCAGTTTATATACTCTCGCGGAAAGTTCGAGGCGTTTCAGGAAAGAAAACACCCGCCCACAATCATTTATTGGTTAGGGTTAAGCAGCATATCCAATTTGAAGAAGAAACACCTTATTGGTCATAAATTAATTAAAGAAATTCGGGATTGGCTAAATTCAAAACAAGGGGAAAGAAAGGGGTATACAGCCAACTTAAACAATACCAGATAGAAATTTAACAAGAAACAAACTTTTGAAATAAAAATTTCTCCAAAAAACAGTTCTTTCACCTTGCACTAGGGTGCACTATTGTAGTTCTTCAGTAGTGTCCTCTAGAAGAGAAAGTTCACACTTCTTACTACAAGCAAAACAAAAATACGTCGAAAACGACCCAGTTCAGAAACTTCAAAATTTCCAAGTAGTGACATCTTCTGGGTAACTTGAAAATTAATACATTAGATAAACTTCGGACTTCCTCCAGCAGAGGATTTTCAACTGGCGCAAAGTTTGAATTAGCGGCGTGGAGGTGTACCGCCCGGTACAATATTCATTGATTTTACATCATATGCATATCAAAACTTGCCCTTAGATCGGTAGACTCTAAAATATGAAGTTCATTGAGATCTATTTAGCTGTTACCCAGTCATGGTGAAATGAACAAACAAACAAACAAACAAACAAACACGAAAGCTAAAAACCACTGATATGGTCTTGAGTTGACTTAATTGCTTATTGAGTTTCTCAATAAATGGAAAAATAAACTAAATTACAGACAGCAAACTCCCTACAACTTTATTCATATAGCTAAAACAATGCTTAATGTACCCTGTTATTATTTTTGGCATGTACTTGCTATCCAAAACCACACAATAGGTCCCTTGTACCAGATGATCGTCTGCTTTGTATTTTTGCCAGATAATCATGGCAAAACATCCTGTAGTAGGCCACCATCATGGACTTGTTCCATCACATTAATTTCTTGATGAAATCTTTCCTTCATCTTGTCATTGATGACACCAAGGTTTGTTGAGAAAAATCTAAATGAGAGTGCAGGAAATAGAATAGAGTTTGAGTGACATGTGACAACCCATTACTCTGTATGGATCCAGCAATTACCGGTATTGAACTCCTTCCTTGTAGTCAGGAGACTGTGTTTTGCCCAAAAACATACAAATCCACTTGAAACTTTTCCATTTCACTCAAGATTTGTTCACATTCTTCAGCCTTTAACAACTCTGTTATCTGTGGCCCTACTAATACCATTTCTTTTAATTTTCCAGACAAAATATTTGTAAAGTTTGCAGTTAGGTATGTAAACTCCATCTGAATTTCTTTTACCTAATGTCTTAATGAAGTAACACTGATCATAGTGATTCATTGGTTCCTACCAAATCACTGTAATAGTAAAGGGCATGTGAATGGGTAGGAGCAGCACATCAGCACCTTTGATAAGTTAACAAATGGTGAGTGTTAGACATTCTCTTCTCTTGGCTTATTCATACATCTTGGTATCCAGTACTTCAGTACTTTGACTGTCCCAAAGACAAAGGAAACAAGGAAATTTTGTAAATCCCTCTTGCAAGCCATCAAGATACCAGTTACCTACCTTCAAATCATCACAGATACTTCTCTGATCTTGATTGATCCAATAGTTTCTAGAACCATATTCATATTTTTGTAGCTTTTTTAAATGCACAGCATAGGCAATGGTTACAGATACATTCTCATTGTGGAGAAGGACTGCTTTTAGGCTTTTCTGCAAAGAATCGGTAAAAGAAAAGGCTCCGTTATGAAGTTGTGTATGGCTTCTTTCAGTTCCTCAAAGAGACCCTGGATGTCAATACAAAAGACCATTGGACCATCTAAAGAAATAAGTTCTCTGAGTTGTGTTCCATGTTCAAAAATGGTAGATCCTGATGTCAACTTCAAGAAGATGTTTACCTTTAAGCCTGGAAGCCAAAAGTTCTGATCTTTCAAAAGAGATCTCTAATCCGGTCATTCAATTCATATTTTGTGAAATGCTCTGGTTCAGAAATGTGTACTTCAGGGATGAATTCAGGATTAGAATCACATACTAATTCAAATTCTTTGTGAACAGCTTCTTCATCACATTCAGTTCCCTGAAACATTTCCATTTCACTCTCGGGAGTATTTGGAACTGGCAGTTCATCTTCATGAGGCCTTGCAGATTCTAGATCTGGATAGACTATTTTTATGTTTGGTTTTTGCTAAGAAACCCATTAGAGCAAAAGAAACACTGATCACATGCATTCAATCCCCTAATCCTGTTGGAACATATAAATACAGCTGTTCTTGTATCGTAGAGTTACTGGAATTCTCTGTGATTTAGGTGTAAATGAGCTGCATACACTACTAGGGAAAAAACATGCAAAATCCTCAAGGACTGTGTTCAGTGGCACCAGGGTATAACATGTGCATACTGAGGGGTTGTTGTGTTATTGATTCATTTGTCATGGAGATCGATGATCAGATGGTGCTCAGGAGACCTGTCCGTGCACACTCAGTTTTGACTCTGCGGGCAGTAACTGTGCTCATGTTAGAGGTGAACAGTGTTTGCAACATTCATTCTAGGGTACAACCATGCCCCACCGACGAGAACGTGGTTCTGTTGAACAACTGCAGCCATTTGAACGGGGTCGCATAGTGGGCCTGTGGGAGGGATGGATGGATGTATCGATGGATTGCTGCACACGTTGGGCACAGTGTATCGGTGGTGTGTCACTGCTTTCAGCAGTGGTCTGGGGAACATTCCCACACCCGTAGATTAGGCTCCGTACATCCACGTAGTACAGACACACACCAAAATCAATGCATTGTGCGAGCAGCGGTGGCCAACCGAACATCGTCCAGGAACGAAATCTGGTCACATATTGCACCTGCTGTGTCACCAAGAACCATTGGGAACCGTCTGCTTGCAGCAGGACTACGATCACGTGTGTCTCTGGCCAGGCTACCACTGACACCACGACACCGTCAAGCACTGCTTATTTGGTGTAGTTAAAGTGTCGTCTGGAGAAGGGAATAGTGCTCTGTTGTCTTTAGTGGCGAGAGTAGGTTCTGTCTGTATGCAAGTGATGGACATACACATGTATGGCGTAGATCTGTCGAGCGGCCTATTTCAGAGTGCATTCACCCACGACACCCAGGTCCCACCCCAGACTTCATGGTGTGGGGGCCCATCAGTTACAACTCATGGTCACAGTTGGTATTACCAGTCAGTGGCGAATATAGAATATATTTGGGGGGGGGGGGGGGGGGGGCAAGATTAATGCATACAGTACACCAATGGTTACAAAACGAAGTCCAGGTTTCTTGATACACTTGCAAACTTATCAAGAACTTCTTCGTCACTAACTATAATGTCTCTGTGGATAGAGAGTAAATCAAGCCCGTTAAGCCTACTTTCAGATGTGCTGTTCCTTAAGTAAGTCTTCAGTCTCCTTGGGCTAGAGAATGTTTTTTCTACGGTTGCGATAGAAACAGGAAGAACTGCGAATAATTTGAGAAGATTTAAAGCATTTTCCCGACTCCACTTTTCTTTCCACAACATAAACTCACTTTGCAAAATCTCTTTATGTGACAGATCTTCTTCGTAGTAGAAACTAAAAGCAGCCTCCAGTGAACCGAAATCGGTTATGATACACAATTGTGGAAGGATGTTTTGTAAGGATGCAACTGTTTCCTTGTGAGATTCAAAGCGTTCTTTTAGTGAGTTACAAAAAATCGTCCAGGTATGGCACATAAACAGCTACTCAATAGTATTCTTCTTCTGTGGTGTAAGGGACGTTGCTACATGCTGTTTGAGGCAGCAAATTCTTGGAATCGCTTCTTTAATGTCAAGTTTGGCAGCGAATGACTTTGCTTGATTATACAAGGCTTTAAATGAGTCATCAGCATTTGCCCTCTCCTTCGATGGAAGGTGGAAGACACTCATGACGTTAGTCAAGGCTTGTGGAAGATCTATATTTTTGTTTTGAAACTGCTCAGATAAGTTATGCATGGTTGACAACATCCAGCTCAAAACCAAAAGATTAATAGGAAATGCAAATTGACTAATAGCACTACTTAGAGTGTGAGTCTTAGATGCTGAATCACTTAATTCCTCTTCTATATTGCAAAGGGAGAGAAAGGCTCCGAAATGTCTTTAAATAAAATTACTGAGTCGTGCCTTTCTACCCATCGGGTTTTGCACATTGAAATAAGTTTCTGTTTCTTTTGTTCTGGACAACATTCAGAAATCATTGATTTCAATATTTCTGTTCTTTTGGCTGATATATGAAAGAATCCACAGACTTCATTTATGAAACCCATACAGTTTCTTATAGAGGGTATTTTGTTCGCATCTGACAAACATAAATTTAGAGTGTGTGAAGAACAATGTGTATGCAGGGCGAACGGTAGCTTTTCTCTGATGGAAGCTTGTACTCCTCTGAATTGCCCACTCATCGTGGCAGCACCATCGTACCCTTGCCCTCTCATTTTGTTTAGGTCAAGCCCTAATGTTGACAAGGTCTCCAATATTGTGTTGGCCAAACTTGCTCCAGTGACGTCATAAACGGGGACGAATGTCAGAAAATCTGTGATTTTGAAAGTTTGGTGCTCTACGTAACGTACACAGAGAGACAACTGTTTGATTTGGCTGATGTCAGTGGTTTCATCTGCTAAAATGGAATAATAAAAAACAGACTTTCTGACATTTTCTACAAGTTTTGATTGCATTAAGTGACCGAATGTGTAAATAAGTTCGTTTTGATTGAAAGAACTTGTGTACATTGTCTTCCCACCACTAGTCGTTAATTGGTCTTTAAGAATATTATCTCCACTGTTGGCTCGGTATCTCAACAACGATCGAAAATTCGCATCATTTTGGTCCGGTTCTTCAAGGCTTATTCATTATTTCGAGGGGGGCCCAGGCCCCCTGCCCCCCCCCCCCCCCCCCTTATATATGCCCCTGTTACCAGTACTCGCTACATTGCACAGGTTGTTACTCCCTTGCTAGTGCATTTCTTCAACAGGAAGGTGATGTGCTATTTCAGCAGGACACTTCATGTCCACATACAGCTGCTCCAATGCAACACGTTCTATTTGGTGTACAACTGCCCTGGCCAGCAAGATCATCAGATCTCTTGCCAATTGATCACGTATGGGACATGATGAAGCGGGAACTTGCGCATTCTCCAGAGCCTGCGAGAACCATTGCTGAATTTCATCAAAAGGTGCAAAGTGCTTGGGACATTCTATTGTAGGATGCCATTTGGCTCCCTCTATGATCATTTGCATGCGCAAATAAAAGTCTGCATTGCTGCCAGAGGAGGGCGTGGGTTACACTGTATATTGATGTGACTGTTCGGGCACTCTTTACTGTGACATGTGGTTCATTTGGTCTGAATTTGTAATGATGTACTACCTGTCACGTCACTTGTGAATAAAATGACCTTGTCCTTGAGGATGTTACATGATTTTTTTTTTTTTTTTTTCCTGGCAGTGTACGTAGCAAAAGTTGTTTGGATGATTAATGCATTTTCGAGGCTTGATGGAAGGTTTATAAGGTGTATATTATTCCCACATGTTTTATTTACCTCAATACATTGTTTTGTGTATAAGATCGGTATTCGAAAACTTAAGGTAATGTATACAGAATATCTTTTACTGTACAGTAGAAGTTCAATACCTCATAAACACCACAAATTCTTCAATATCACTCACTAACAAAATATTCATCAGAGAAAACAAAACTTCATTCATTATACAGACTGCCACTGAGATGGATGTCTCGAATTGGATGGTGTGTTTTGAAGTTAAGATAATTTGAGGGGAAGCCCACACATGCAGCATACACAAGATGTCATGGCCTGTTGCAGGTAGCTTAAACATGAAGATGATGGTAAAGAAAAAATAAAATGAGATTTGTAATCAGCACTTGGACACCTACTTTATACAATCATTAGTTTTTGTGGCAATTTTTCATTGTTGGCCTGTGGAATGACAGTTACAACATGATAATACTTGATCAACAATATATAGCTTCTGTTGTCTTTAGCAGGATGTCTAATAAAATGTGAGGGACTAGTGACTCATTTAGCAAATAGTAAAAGCTGTACCACATCCATGCATTGCGAATCACCAGTGCTTCATGACATAAGGTAACTGTTAAACGTGTGTCTTGGAACATCATAGATATATTCTGACTCACTGCAATCATCACTGTAGTAATGTGTGAAAATCTTAATGGTGTTGTACTCTCTTCTCTCTGTGGAAGAATTTTGCATACTGTATATGAATAAAGTGACTTGCTCACTGTTGACTGTAGACTTATTATATACTGTTTTGGTTTGTAACTGCTGTTTTCTTGTTTACTACCCTGATCATGGTTGGACTGTGTTTCACATATGACCTTCTGAATACATGGAAATTATTCTGCAGGTGCTATCATTGAAAGAACAAGTAAGAACTTTGAGGCAACGTGCTAGCAGTCAGAGCATGGAGACTCTTGGGATGAGAGGCAGACGGCAGCGGCAAATAATTCCACGTGAACCCACAGTATCTGTGCGACTCACAAAACTTCTTCGCACTGTTCAGCAATACCAGGACCGACTGAGGTCGGAGTTATAAACCACATTGTATTTTGTTTACTGCTTCTCGTGCTGACGTAATTTTGTGTCTGCTGTGATGATGTCTGTGTGTGTGTGCGCGTGCTGGTGATTAATTTAAACTTAAGAAAGCAGTAGAAATATGTATTAAGTTTTCAGAAAAAAATAGATCTGAAATTCAGTATTAAAACAGTTGCCTGTACTTGTTACATGGCGTAGCTTGTACTGTATGTACTATTGAGGCTATGTACAGATAATTTTTATAAAATAGCTGCTTGTGATACTTGTAAATTGCTTAGGAGGGTAGTTTTGCTTCTGAAGTTGCAATGAAGAACGGGATTTGGAAGCAGCCAGGGAAACTGCAACTGACCAGTTATTTTTTATACTTTTACTCCTTTACTTTATATTTTTGTAAACCGTTTACTTAATTTTGATATGATTATATTTTATAACATGCAGTTTATATGTATGGTATAATATTTCTTAAATATATATCAACGTTATTCTTTCTCATTTGATTTTGAAACTGTCATCTGTAATTTTTACCTGGAATTGTGAATGCAATAAATTTAATTTATTCCTCATAGTTCAGCCTATACAGAAATGTTTAATTCAGGCAGATGTGATAGTGATCACAATTAACCTGTTGGAGGTGGCACAGGATGTTTTTTACTCATCACAAAGATATTTAGTTGCAGTTTCCACGTTTTACGACATACAGACTTCACTCATCGTATACCTTTGCTTCTGTGTTATCTGAGGGTAGTAACCTATTAGCACAAGGGATGAAGTCTGAGAAAGAAGTAATTTTGTCAAATTGTGTTGCAACTATGTTCCGTTAGACTCTGTGTCACAGGTCCTGTCTGCAGGGCAAACAGCTGCTTCAGTCTTGAGAGTACTACCATATTCGAGAACTTAGTGAACATTATGAGTAATTTTAAATTATGAAGAGCAACCAACCAGGGTGTTATCACTTCTACAAACTGTCGAATAAATGTGGTGAGAGTGAAGATGACCTAGATGTAGCAGAATCTAACAGCAGCACAGGACAGACTATAGAAGTCGAGGGAAATGAATGCCATCACGACAAAGATATACCAATTTCAAAACAAATTTCGACACTTGCTGGTAAACATAGTATTGCAAAGTGGAGAATATTACAGACTCCTCAAAAATTTACTTACTCGAGCCTACAACATTGTGACTCATTTGTCTGGTATAAAACCTACAAGAAGTGAGTCATCTCTCATAGGAGCTTGGAGTCTCTTTTGTATGAATTGTAAGTTGCAACATGGTGAAAAATATACAAATTTTCAGGATGAGAAGAAATTTAATACAATCATGCAGTGTTTGTCAATTCTCTGTCAGTTCTGCATCATTTATAGACAGTAAATACCCATTTATAATATGTGGTTTTCTGAAGCATTGATTTATGTCTGAAAGCTCTAATTTTCAGATTATTTATACAGTACTTATTGGAATTATTTTATTTCCTCTTAAATGAAACAGAGTTATAATTTCAAATTAAATCACCTGACAGATAATTGGTGCTAATGGGAACAGCTAAATACAGCACAAATAAATATTCCCTCAGGTTGTGATTAAGTAAGGACTTTAAATGTGCTGATGAGGGTAACATTTGGAAACGGTTGAAGATTAATCAACTTCCAGTAGATTCCTGATGCAGTAATAGTACACACTTCTCTTAGTAGAGATAGAAGGGGATGGGAAAGAAGGTGATGAAGATAACAACATTGTTTGGTTGAACAAGCTGCCTTGATCAATTGACAGGCATGTTAAAGTAATATTCTGATAATAGAAATAGATATTCATTGTGTAAAGTTTTTCCCTATAACCCTAAAAAAGAAAAAGATGATAACAGAACCCAATAGTTATTTGATTAGAGAGAGCTACTTGAACTGTAGCCCAGCTCCATGGCTGAATGGTGAGTGGCAAAGCCTTAAGTTGAGAGGGCCCTAGATTCAATTCCCAACTGGATGTAGGACTGGACTGACTGGAGGACTGGGTGTTTGTCCTACCACACTCCTCTTCATAAACGCACAATAGTGAATATATTCCTCCACATAATATAGTGCCAGGAAGGGCATCTGGCCATATAACAGTGCCAAGCCCAGTTGCGCAACATAGTTTGCACCTGTAACTCCACCAGAGTGTGAGAAAAAGTGGAAGAATAATGATGTTATTGCTGTTGGTTTTACATCCCACTAACTACTTTCGGCAGTTTTCGAAGACTGAGGTGCCGGAATCTTATTCTGCAGGAATTCATGTGTAGTGACGTGAGGTTGACATGTTTGATCACCTTCAAATATCACCGGACTGAGCCAGGATTAAACATGACAAGTTGGGATCAGAAGGCCAGCGCCTGAACTGTCTGAGTCACTCACCCTGGCGGGAGAGGAAGAAAAAAAGCTATTTGTAACAATTTCCCATCACTGATATGTATAACAGAGTTGGTTTGTAAATGCTGCTGCATTTGTTAGAATAAGGATTTCTTTGCCAAACTAAATGTAGAATAATTAAATTTTGCTCCAAGAAATAAGAGTATACAATATATCTCCTGCATATCCATCTCATGAATCTTCCGTCCATTGTAGTAGGGCCTTTTTCATACAATTGTTTGATCCAATTAAGTCTACAAAGTTATTTTTGATGTTGCTGAAAGAACTTCACTGATGGAGATTCTACTAGGTACAAAACATACATGATTTTCATAAAGAACATGGATTCTGCAAGGTATTCACTGACTGTGTTATTGACTACAATTTTGATAATTCTTCCTTTTCCTCTCAAACTCTGTCACCCAATAGCTGCGGGAAATTTTGTTGTCATGGGATGATGTTCTGAGAATACCACTTGGTCCAAGATTTTAATGTTGGATATATACTTGCTCTTTTCTTACCTCAGTTGATGAAAGTAAAATAAATTTTTATAAGAAGAGCAGAACAGGAAATGTGGAAACTCAGGATTTGAACCAGAAATTTTGGACTTTTAGATGAGTATGATGATTGCTCCTGCTCTAACATTGATGCAGATATTTACAACACAGTAGAGCATTCTTTAGTCTACAGCTTGCCAGTGAATAAAATGTCATGCACAACGACTGGTCATTAATCACTCTAGGTAAGTGCTGGCAGTAAAATTACTGGCTCTTATACAGTTGAAAGGTATGATAGTTTGAATAAGGGAAGCTCCAGATTATTTTATAATCCAGAAGTTATGAGTGTTTTTATTTTATTTTCGACTTTAACAGTGGTGAAGTTAGGGCTCTTGGCCTTCTCTTACACTTAACTATGAAAATTGCACGATAATACATATATAAAAATATATACTACTCTATTATAGAATCACAGATAACTAAGCTAAATAACAGATTCCGAGAACATACAATGAAGAAAGAAAGCAAAACTCAACAAACAAAAGAAAAAAATGGGGCACGAAAATAAAAATAAAAAGAGAAAAATCATAAAGAAAAACAAGTAAAATACAAACTGAAAATATGAGCCATGCACTCTGCCTCTGTGGTGTAGTAGTTAGTGTGATTAGCTGCCACCCCCAAAGGCTTGGGTTCAATTCCTGACTCTGCCAAAAACTTGGAAAAATGGTACGAGGCTGGAACAGGATCCAGTCAACCTCAGGAAGTCAACTGAATAGAGTGGGGTTTGATTCCCACCTCAGCCATCCTTGAAGTGGTTTTTCACTTCTCCAGGCAAATGCCGGGATGGTACCTAACTTAAGACCACGGCTGCTTCCTTGTCTATCCCTTTCAATCTTCCCATCACCCCACAAGGCCCCTCTTCAGCATACTAGGTAAGGGCGCCTGGGCAAGGTACTGGTCCCCCACTCCAGTTGTATTCCCCCTACCCAAAGTCTCACCTCCAGGACAGAGCCCTTGAGGCGGTACAGGTGGGATCCCTTGCTTAGTCCAAGGGAAAAGCAACCCTGGAGGGTAAACGGATTTCTTTCTAGAAACACAAACAAAACACAATACATAATAATGTAACGGGAAAACAAATATGTCAGTAAACAGTGACACTACTTACACTCTATGGACATAATCTAAAAGCTAAATATTATGTACATTCTTACTGTAAGAATAATAATAATAATTAATTTTAATTATAAATAAACAGTATTCTTCAGTTATACAGTAAAATGGCAATGTTTCTAGCCTACATACCACAGTCACACAACTTATCATACGTCACCAATCGCACAAAACATTCAGGAGTATTCAGCAAGTAATCCCTCCATATGGTCTTAAATTTTAATATTATTGTCTTAGAGTTTCTGACAGTAGCTGGAAGTGAATTCTAAAGTTGTGATCCAGGCACAACGAAGGATCCATTGCATATAGAAGAAAAATAGTTTCCTTAACAAGCTTAACGTGTGTTTGCTTAATGTAACATTTAAATCTGGTATGCAAGTGCTTAACTGTTTATTACTGATAATGATGTAGTTTATAAGGTATCATCACATGAAGAAACCTCAGTATATAAAGTGTGAAGTGCATCTTTCATACGGTAAGTGATAATATCACCCAAATAGAATGGGCTTTTATATGTGGAATTGGATATGTGTGATTGTATTTAAATTCATTTCCAACTAAGCTTCAGCACAGTTCATCAACCAGATGTAAAATTATATTTATCTCATAATTCTGTTGTAGGCTATGATGTTTATGCAATATTTCAAGATATATTTGTTTCTTTCTTTTATCATTGATTTTTTGTTAGAACTTGGGACTATTTACTTGTTATTGTGCCTCCATATTTGGTATCATTATTGAACTGTGGAATGCCAATAGTATGGAAGAAGAAAGGTTGATATCAGCAGAGTGAATGAAACAAATAATTGTTGAAATTGTGTCATCAGGACAAAATGCAGCCCAGAGGAGGACACGCCCATGTGGATTAGCATGTTTAAAAAAAAAAATTTTTTTAAATCACTGATGATCAGTCAATCAATGTCCGACTCGTTGGCTGAATGGTCAGCGTACTGACCTTCAGTTCAGAGGGTCCCGGGTTCGATTCCCGGCCGGGTCGGGGATTTTAATCGTCATTGGTTAATTCCATTGGCTCGGGGGCTAGGTGTTTGTGCTGTCCCCAACATCCCTGCAACTCACACACCACACATAACACTATCCTCCACCACAATAACACGCAGTTACCTTCACATGGCAAATGCCGCCTATCCTCATCGGACGGTCTGCCTTACAAAGGCTGCACTCGGCTAGAAATAGCCACACGAAATTATTAAGTCAATCAATCACTACTACTCTGCATTTAGGGCAGTCGCCCAGGTGGCAGATTCCCTATCCTTTGTTTTTCTAGCCTGTTCTTAAATGATTTAAAAGAAATTGGAAAGTTATTGAACATCTCGCTTAGTAAGTTATTCCAATCCCTAACTCCCCTTTCTAAAAACTAATATTTGCCCCAATTTGTCCTCTTGAATTCCAACTTTATCTTCATATTGTGACCTTTCCTACTTGTAAAGGGCCAATTACATAAATCAATCAATCACTACTGATCACTCTGTTGAGAAACTTATTGTGAAGCTGCAAAACTGTTTCATTCCTGCTCTTGCAATAAAAGAAGAGTCATTGAATTTGTTGTCTGGAAAAAAAATAATAAACTGTACAGTTCTGTGCAAAAACAATGAAAGGAGAGAAATATTGTCTAGAGTAGTACTCAAGTATCACACTACAATAAGGTACCGGTAATTAATATACTGCTACACTACAATACTACTTAGTTGTGCTATATTTTTATCCTACAACACCCTAACAGGATAAAAACTGCCATTAATTACTGAATACTGAAAGGAATTCACAAGATTACACAAATCTAAACTGCCGTTAAGTGTATCCTAATTACAACAACAGAATTCTGATAAGAGGGTTTCTACAGATTCTTCTACTATACTACACAAATATTTTACAATAATAGAATAAGTATGCTAATTTCGAATAAGATACTACGACACGCTATAATAATTTTAAATTACGTTCAGACATATCCTAATATTACAATATGTTATTACTAAACACAAACAGAAATGAAAATTGCAAGATTGATATCCACAAGAACTACTCAAAGATTATCAACAAAGCTTAATGCATAGAAAGATTATTTTTAGTACTATTTTATCCTACTATGCTCTAATAGATACACACGAATATACAAGGCAAGATACTATCTAATATACTGTATCTACCCTACAATTAACTGAAATGTGGTTATGTGATTTTTACAGCTGGTGGATTACTATTATTTTCCCTACTATGTGGGACGGAAAAAAAAAGTGCCCTTGATAATGGACCTTAATGATATAGATGTTGATTCCCATAGGGAATCTGAAATATTTGTCCTGAATGAGCAAATTTATAATACCAATATAAATGGTCCGTTATTGGACATTATAAATTTTCCAGCTAGCTCATTCTTGGTTGCCAGCGTTTCGCCCTCATGTGCTAGGGTGGGCTCATCAGTTGGTACCTAGCACACTTACCAATACGCTGGCCAGTGCATACCGTGGAGGCCACTGCGTAGGCTAACTGGAGCCACCGGCAGTGCCAATGCACTACGAGACTTTGTCTCATCACTAAAAATTGATGCCTGCTTGGCCATCAGATGATATAGATGTTGATTCCCATAGGGAATCTGAAATATTTGTCCTGAATGAGCAAATTTATAATACCAATATAAATGGTCCGTTATTGGACATTATAAATTTTCCAGCTAGCTCATTCTTGGTTGCCAGCGTTTCGCCCTCATGTGCTAGGGTGGGCTCATCAGTTGGTACCTAGCACACTTACCAATACGCTGGCCAGTGCATACCGTGGAGGCCACTGCGTAGGCTAACTGGAGCCACCGGCAGTGCCAATGCACTACGAGACTTTGTCTCATCACTAAAAATTGATGCCTGCTTGGCCATCAGATGATATAGATGTTGATTCCCATAGGGAATCTGAAATATTTGTCCTGAATGAGCAAATTTATAATACCAATATAAATGGTCCGTTATTGGACATTATAAATTTTCCAGCTAGCTCATTCTTGGTTGCCAGCGTTTCGCCCTCATGTGCTAGGGTGGGCTCATCAGTTGGTACCTAGCACACTTACCAATACGCTGGCCAGTGCATACCGTGGAGGCCACTGCGTAGGCTAACTGGAGCCACCGGCAGTGCCAATGCACTACGAGACTTTGTCTCATCACTAAAAATTGATGCCTGCTTGGCCATCAGATGATATAGATGTTGATTCCCATAGGGAATCTGAAATATTTGTCCTGAATGAGCAAATTTATAATACCAATATAAATGGTCCGTTATTGGACATTATAAATTTTCCAGCTAGCTCATTCTTGGTTGCCAGCGTTTCGCCCTCATGTGCTAGGGTGGGCTCATCAGTTGGTACCTAGCACACTTACCAATACGCTGGCCAGTGCATACCGTGGAGGCCACTGCGTAGGCTAACTGGAGCCACCGGCAGTGCCAATGCACTACGAGACTTTGTCTCATCACTAAAAATTGATGCCTGCTTGGCCATCAGATGATATAGATGTTGATTCCCATAGGGAATCTGAAATATTTGTCCTGAATGAGCAAATTTATAATACCAATATAAATGGTCCGTTATTGGACATTATAAATTTTCCAGCTAGCTCATTCTTGGTTGCCAGCGTTTCGCCCTCATGTGCTAGGGTGGGCTCATCAGTTGGTACCTAGCACACTTACCAATACGCTGGCCAGTGCATACCGTGGAGGCCACTGCGTAGGCTAACTGGAGCCACCGGCAGTGCCAATGCACTACGAGACTTTGTCTCATCACTAAAAATTGATGCCTGCTTGGCCATCAGATGATATAGATGTTGATTCCCATAGGGAATCTGAAATATTTGTCCTGAATGAGCAAATTTATAATACCAATATAAATGGTCCGTTATTGGACATTATAAATTTTCCAGCTAGCTCATTCTTGGTTGCCAGCGTTTCGCCCTCATGTGCTAGGGTGGGCTCATCAGTTGGTACCTAGCACACTTACCAATACGCTGGCCAGTGCATACCGTGGAGGCCACTGCGTAGGCTAACTGGAGCCACCGGCAGTGCCAATGCACTCATTCAGGACAAATATTTCAGATTCCCTATGGGAATCAACATCTATATCATCTGATGGCCAAGCAGGCATCAATTTTTAGTGATGAGACAAAGTCTCGTAGTGCATTGGCACTGCCGGTGGCTCCAGTTAGCCTACGCAGTGGCCTCCACGGTATGCACTGGCCAGCGTATTGGTAAGTGTGCTAGGTACCAACTGATGAGCCCACCCTAGCACATGAGGGCGAAACGCTGGCAACCAAGAATGAGCTAGCTGGAAAATTTATAATGTCCAATAACGGACCATTTATATTGGTATTATAAATTTGCTCATTCAGGACAAATATTTCAGATTCCCTATGGGAATCAACATCTATATCATCTGATGGCCAAGCAGGCATCAATTTTTAGTGATGAGACAAAGTCTCGTAGTGCATTGGCACTGCCGGTGGCTCCAGTTAGCCTACGCAGTGGCCTCCACGGTATGCACTGGCCAGCGTATTGGTAAGTGTGCTAGGTACCAACTGATGAGCCCACCCTAGCACATGAGGGCGAAACGCTGGCAACCAAGAATGAGCTAGCTGGAAAATTTATAATGTCCAATAACGGACCATTTATATTGGTATTATAAATTTGCTCATTCAGGACAAATATTTCAGATTCCCTATGGGAATCAACATCTATATCATCTGATGGCCAAGCAGGCATCAATTTTTAGTGATGAGACAAAGTCTCGTAGTGCATTGGCACTGCCGGTGGCTCCAGTTAGCCTACGCAGTGGCCTCCACGGTATGCACTGGCCAGCGTATTGGTAAGTGTGCTAGGTACCAACTGATGAGCCCACCCTAGCACATGAGGGCGAAACGCTGGCAACCAAGAATGAGCTAGCTGGAAAATTTATAATGTCCAATAACGGACCATTTATATTGGTATTATTAATGGACCTTAATGTCCGAAAACAGATTATGAACTAAACTTCTGTGTGCTGATATGACTAATTTTAATAATAATAATACAACCATCAGCAACATAATGACTTTGATATTTTATGATGATTTTAACTTTACTACGGTACAGCAAGTTATGCTATTCGTATCCCGTGCCGTCCCGTATCTGCCTCGGAAGAGCTTGCTCACAAACTGTACAGTTTATTAAAAGACAGGTGGTTGAAAGTTCTAAGGGGAAGGAGATTGCAGGCTAAGGGCTCTATTCAAGATCAGAATTCAGGACAGGTGTCTATCAGAAATCAGTACGAGTCCCTAGAACAACAGAGGGAAGATGAGGAACAAGGAACTGTTGCTGAGAAGTGTGTAAGTAGGAGGAAGGGAAAAAGGTAGGAAAGGGAAAAGACAGGTGGAACAGGATTATGGGAGGGAGAAAAGGGAGGAAGTAGCTTCTGCAGCTGTCAGGAAAGATAGGGCTGACCAGGAGGGGAGGGGATCAAATGAGGTGGGAAGGGTTGAGGCTCTGGTCATGGGGGATTCCACTGATTGTTAGACATGTGGGGAAAGTGTGTGGAGGAAAGGGAATCAGGGTAGAGTGTTATCCAGGAATTAGGTTGAGGCAGATGTTGAAAAAAAAGTACAAGAGAAGGAGGAGGGAAAGGAGAAGGTGGTAGTGTTTCACATTGGTACCAACAATGTAAGGCAGGCAGATGTAAGTACCAACATAGTTGGGATGTGTGGGATCTGGTAAATGCAGTGAAGTTTAAGGAAGCGGAGATTGTTATCAGTGGAATACTGTGTAGGAGGGTTACTGACTGGAAGGTGATTGGGGACTTAAATGAAACTATGGAGTGGGTATGTGGGAAAATGGGAGTGAGATTTCTAGATCCTAATAGGTGTGTAGGCGATGGGGATCTGTGCCCAGATGACCTTCACTTAAACCGCAGTGGTACGTATAAGTTAGGAAATTTGTTTATAGAAGGGTTATAAAGAGGTACATTCAGGGAAACAGAGTGGTCTAGGAAGCAGTGATAAGGGTACAGAGACCCGGAAGTTAAGTAGGCATGACATAAAAATGTTAGTGTTGAACTGTAGAAGTATTGTAAAAAAAAAGGAATAGAATTAATTTAATAGATAAATGCTTACCAGATATTGCAATAGCAGTTGAATCATGGCTGAGAAATGATATAATGGATGCATAAATTTTCTCACGGAACTGGAGTGTGTATCGTAGAGATAGGATAGGAATAGTAGGAGGAGGAGTATTCATTCTGGTGAAAGAAGAATTTGTACGCTATAGAAATGTTAAAGACGACAAACAAGATATTCTAGGTGTAAGGTTAATCTCTAAAGATAATAGGCAACTTGATGTCTTTGGAGTGTACAGACCAGGAAAGGGTAGCGCAGATGCTGATTCAGAATTTTTTGATAGGATAATCAGCTATGTGGGAAACAATATGGAAAGGAATGTGATTGTAGGGAGAGATCTTAATTTACCAAATGTCAATTGGGAAGGTAATGTGAACAATAGGAAGCATGACCAACAAATGGCAAATAAGTTAATATGGGAAGGACAGCTGATTCAGAAAGTGATGGAACCAACTAGAGGGAAGAATATTCTGGACGTGGTGCTAATAAAACCACATGAGCTCTATAGAGAAACCGAAGTAATAGATGGTATTAGTGATCATGAAGCTGTTTTTGTCATAGTTAAAAATAAATGTGATAGAAAGGAAGGTCTTAAAAATAGGACTATTAGGCAGTACCATATGGCTGATAAAACAGGCATGCAGGAAAACAGTAAATAAAAATGTAAACAGTCTCTGGGATGGGTTTAAAGCAATTGTTGTAGAATGTGAAAACAGGTTTGTACCGGTACCTTTAAAGGTGGTAAGGAATGGTAAAGACCCACTAAATTATAACAGGGAACTAAAGAGACTAAGTAGGAGATGCAGACTGGAAAGAAAGAGAGTTAGAAATGGCTGTGGAAGTAAGGAGAAATTGAAGAAACTTACTAGGAAATTAAGTGTAGCAAAGAAGTCCGCCAAGGATAACATAATGGCAAGCATAATTGGCAAAGATACAAATTTTTGTGAAAAATGGAAGGGTATGTATAGGTACTTCAAGGCAGAAATAGGTTCCAAGGACATTCCAGGAATCATTAATGAACAAGGGGAGTGCATAGGTGAGGATGTTCAAAAGGCAGAAGTATGAGTCAGCAGTATGTAAAGATTGTTGGTTACAGGGATAACGTCCAGTTAGAGGAGGTGACTAATACTAAAGAAGTACTGAAATTTACCTATGATAAAAACGACATTTACAATAAGGTACAAAAGTTGACAACTAGAAAAGCAGCTGGAATTGATAAGATTTTGGGTGATATACTAAAGACAATGGGTTGGGATATAGTACAATATCTGAAGTACTTATTTGATTATTGTTTGGTTGAAAGAGCTATATCAAATGAATGGACAGTTGCTATAGTAGCCCCTGTGTACAAAGGAAAGGGTGATAGACATAAAGCTGAAAACTACAGGCCAGTAAGTTTGACATGCATTGCATGTAAGCTTTGGGAAAGCATTCTTTCTGATCATATTAGACTTGTTTGCAAAATTAATAAGTAGTCGAAGTTTTACACCTCTGAGTAGCTCACAAAAAGTGCTTATATTGTATTTTTTATTTTATTTTATTTTTTATTTATTAAAATTGTACATAGAAGAGCGGTTGACGGGAATAGCAAAGGAAGTGCCAGATGTGTTACAATTACGGAATCAGGACAATAAATTGAATTTTGAAGACATGTATCTGGGTAGATTTTCATTCTGAGTTCGATATATCAACGTCAATACCGGTATATGAAACTTCCATCGCCTGTCGGATTTCAACCAGGAAAGAGCTGTGTAGCTAAGGGTAACGTGAACATCACAACTCATTTGGCATTGATTTTAACTCTCATGGATGTAACTAATGCAAAACTCCAAACTGAAAATCTTCATTTTCACAAAGCAATATTCCTCATGCATTATTTTTTGAAACAATGCAGAACATTCGTGGTAACTTCGTGAAATATTCTAGGCGAAAACTACAAACAGCGCGCGAGTTGGGATTAACAGAGCCACAGATTCCCAAGCAAAGGAAGTGCCTCGACACCCTGATAACAGTCAACTGACACAACATGTATTTACAGGCGAGAGCAAATTCTCAATGTAAATATTACGAAGTTACTGATTGTGCCATCGTATCGGTTGAGGGACGCTTTTACGAAAACGAACTCTTAAACCACAACCAAATACCTAGCTTAATATGATAATAGTGGAAACTCCCTGCGAGAAACTGACGACACTGCTTTTTCGTGCCATCTAGCTCGTTGAGCGAAGTGTTTAAACGATTCCATTAGTGATAAATAAACCGCAGGCTTTTATAGCAGCGTCACTTTTATCATCTCAGAAAATTCTGAAAGAAACGATTCTCTTGGTAACTGTCAATCACGGATCTCAAACTGAGAGCCTTAACAGTGAATCACGTTGGGTCTCAGATTTTGTTTAGGTTCATTTTCCTCTGGTGTGTCTGTATAGCCCTTAGTCCAGATTTTTAATATGGGGATGGGGTAAGATGAATTTATATGCCATATTTTTACGACTGGATGCTCTTTCTAAAGTCAACCTCAGTTGAGGAACTAATTACGATGAAATGAATGATGGTGAATGAAATTGGCTAGGGAGTTGAAAAGAATCGGCTATGGTCTATGAATAGGAACTTCTCCGGTATTTGCATGGGTGTGAAAATGGGAAACTACAGAAAGCCATTTTCAGAACAGCTGACGATGGGTTCAATCCACGCGTTTTCCGAATACAAAGCGTGGTTCCATAGCCGTAGCACGTTAACAACGCGCGGCCACACCAATGTGTCTGACGGTATGAAAACAATTCCGTTTTTTGGACACTCCCTCACCACACTGATTAAGTCTTAGTTATATTCGACATTTCTGCATTTTAGAAGGTGCTGTATGCTATTTTGAGCTGCTAAATTCAAGGTGTGCACATATCTCGCCTTTTCGTTCATTTTTAACATTTTGGCCAGTAGCCTTGTAGGCCTACATTTCCCCGCCCAAATTTGAAGCGCCTTCATAACTCTGCCCGCGGTAATATTTGACACTTACTCCCAGTCTTCGTAGACATCACTTACAACACTGAAGAGAGTTGCTGGAGTTTCATAAAAGGTTTCGTCCCACTTGCGATCAGTCCCATTTGCGATCACTCGAATAGAACGCAGGACTAATTCACTTTTGACGTGTAAATCATTGTCTCGCTTGCGATCACTCTTATAAGCGTAATCACTCTAAGAATATAATAATGACTTGCAAACACTGAGGTTGCTGTGAGGAAATTCTCTATTGTATCTCAAGGACTGGTATGGGGAGACAGCCCTCAAATAACTAGCGATAACTACGTGCTGAGTCTGGTGTTGCAACATTAAACATTACAATGTTAAAGTTGGGAGAGAGTTTTAAAGAGCAGGACATACTAAAACAGGTGAATTTTACACTTTCCAAATTCAAAACAAAGATTTGTGCTGTAACACTCTGCTTGCTCGTCAGTGCGACCCTTTTTGAAACACGCTCAGCCTAGGCCTATCTCATCTCTAACTCAGCAGTAAACTCACACTTTCTTTTCCCCATTATAACTTACAATAGGTAACACTATTAAATGAATGCGTAAACAATGCTCAAATTATTCAAATATTCAAAATAGCATCTTTCATCTACCCTTAGCTCTGTTTCTTGATACGGGGTCGTGGTTGAGGTGAGATGAATTGATATGGTATGTTTTACGACCGGATGCCCTTCCCGACACTAACCTCAGTTAACGACCTAATGAAGATTACATTAATGATGGTGACTTAAATTAGATGGGTAATTAAATATATAAGGAGCCGGCTGTAGCCTATGAAAAGGAACTACCCCGGCATTCGCCTGGAGGTAAGAAAGGGAAACTACAGAAAACCATTCTCAGGACAGGCATAGCTTGGCACTGTAGATATAGGCCATTCAGCCTACTTTCATCTAATCCCAGAATACATAATAGAAATAATTTTAAGAAAGTGTATAAGACCAAGAAGACAGAGAATAAATAAATGACTGTTTATTAGAAGTTCCCTGAAATCAGTATACTATTTATGTACATGTCCTAGGATTCCATTTCGTTCCCTCTACTTGGTAGCCTACTATCTAACAAATTTTGAGGGCCGAAACTCGTGCAATGTTTTTTTTTGGGGGGGGGGGGGACGTATCTCCATGATCAGACACTGATACTAGGTCGAGAAGAACGAAATATTGCTAACTTACTGTCAAAAGGCAGATCCCTCTATTTGCTGCTGGAGTAAATATAGCTATCGTGGAAGACCTAAGGCCATGCATGAAGGACCGCTTCATTCAAAAATCAGCGTCTGATGTGCCATATTGCTTTGGACCTCTATTTTTGATACAACAGTTGATGGTGCAGTACGCATAGATAATGCTATTTTGCTTTACGTCGCACCGACACAGATATGTCTTATGGCGACGATGGGATAGGAAAGGCCTGGGAAGTGGAAGGAAGCGGCCGTGGCCTTAATTAAGGTACAGCCCCGGCATTTGCCTGGTGTGAAAATGGGAAACCACGGAAAACCAGGGCTGCCGACAGTGGGGCTCGAACCCACTATCTCCCGATTACTGGATACTGGCCGCACTTAAACGACTGCAGCTATCGAGCTCGGTCAGGGATAATGTGCAACAGCTTGTGGCTTTATTGTTAGAGTATCCACGCTACTGCTGGGTCTAGCAAGATGTCGTCACGAGTTTTTGCTTTAAAAAAAAAAAGAATGGCTTTACGTTGCACCGACACAGATAGGTCTTACGGCGACGATGGGATTGAAAAGGCCTAGAAATGGGAAGGAAGCGGCCGTGGCGTTAATTAAGGTACAGCCCCAGCATTTGCCTGGTGCGAAAATAGGAAACCACGGAAAATCATCTTCAGGGCTGCCGACAGTGGGGGTTTCGAACCCACTATATCCCGCATGCAAGCTCACAGCTGCGCGCCCCTAATCGCACGGCCTACACGTCACCATTTGTTATACTGCTAATGAGATCATAAAAAATATTGCAACTTTTTTTGGTGATCGAATAATCTCAAGACATTTGTGCCCCCTCCCCCGTTTGCCCCATTTGACCTCTCCAGACTTTTTAAAGGAAGTGTACAAAAATATCCGCATTCATTACGTGAACTCAACAGGCAACAGCAACTCTGAGATATGTATCGCGAAACGTGTGTAGGCGGACAGAAGAAAGAAAATGGTGGTCATTTTCAACATGTCGTTCGAACTGGATCTTGCGTTGTGTTTGTGGACTTCTTATTATCAAAACTTCCAGAATATTTAATCATTAGATAGTAAATTCGTGTCCTCATCCCGAGGGGGTGCAGCTCTTTTCAGGCACCCCCTCCCCCTCCCCACAATGGAGGTGAGCTGCTTGTACTATTTTAACCACAAATCAGCCCTCCTGCCATTCTTAAATTTCTGGCAGTACCGGCTTCCGGGGGTGGCAGCTAATCACGCTTATCACTACACCACAGATGAAGACCATCATTAGATGCTTTTGTGGGATACAAATTTAAAAAATAAAAATTACATGGAAAAGATGAAAGTCATGAATATGTTTTTCTGATTAGAAGATGAGAGAGCGAGTTCATATCGATAATTATACAGTTTTCCGTGTAGTGTGAGTGTCTGTACTAGATTACTGGAGTGTACAGGTCTAGTTAAGTATTTTTCGCGAGGAAATGAGTAAGCTTGCGCTCTTAAAACAATGTAACTTAAGTCGTTGGTTTTGAGATAAACTCACTACGTGACATCTTCCTGGCCATAATTGAACCAGAAATAGGCTACAGTAGGTTATATCTTCTAAAATAAACAATGTGATGGAGCCTTCCTATGCACTTGATCTCTTCATGAGAAAAATATTTTTTGCTTTGAAAACACACGCTGTATAACTCAATTTCAGCCAAAAGAGCACTTAGTGACTTTTACCTCTAAACCAACGATATAATTATTGATCTAATATACATCGGTGGTGTAGTGGTTAGTGTGATTAGCTGCCACCCCCGAAGGCCCGGGTTCGATTCCCGGCTCTGCCACGAAATTTGAAAAGTGGTACGAGGGCTGGAACGGGGTTCACTCAGCCTCGGGAGGTCAACTGAGTAGAGGTGGGTTCGATTCCCACCTCAGCCATCCTGGAAGTGGTTTTCCGTTCTTTCCCACTTCTCCTCCAGGCAAATGCCTGGATGGCACTTAACTTAAGGCAACAGTTGCTCTCTTCCCTCTTCCTTGTCTATCCCTTCCACTCATCCCATCCCACGCAATTCCCCTGGGCGAGGTACTGGTCCTCCTCTAAGTTGTATCCTCCGATTAAATATCTCACGCTCCAGGACACTGCCCTTGAGGCGGAAGAGGTGGGATCCCTCGCTGAGTCCGAGGAAGAAACCGACCCTGGAGGGTAAGCAGATAAAGTAGAAGAAGAAGAAGGCGTTACGGTGTATTGCACCCGTCCACCTCCCGAGTCCCAGACTAGCATTTATATTTTATTTACACATGATCTGAGATATTACGAAGTAGCCTCAGTAGACTACTGCACAGATGAGATAACGAGAAGCGGTGGGAAATACCGTGCCGATGACCTCCCCTCGCATCGCGGGCGAAGTAAACAAACACACAAGTATTACTGTAACTCGTCCCGTGCGGAAACCGTATGATAACGAGGTAACAAATGGCTATAATATTTATCATTCTTATTATTCAAACATACGAATCGAGGGATGTTGTCACCAATTAATTAATTAATTCACTATCGTCAGAATATTAATTTATCCATGAAATTATCATCCTTGAAATTATTATTATTATTATTATTATTATTATTATTATTGTTAACGGTTCCTGGCACTGTGACGTTTGATTAATATCGTCATTATTATGCGGGACGCAAACACAAATGGTTATTACTGTTATTATTATTAGTATCACTCAAGATGTTGTTATTATTAGTATATCCCTCTTGTGGTTATTATTATTATTAATGAATAGGTGACTCCAGATATTATTATTATTATTATTAACGTCACTCAAGATATTATTATTATTAATATTAATGTTACTCAAGATTATTATTATTATTAATGAATCGGTCACTTCCGCCAAAAAAATGCATTAGGATATCGGTCGCAATCACAATTATTTCACTGATCAATCAACGTCATCATTACTGTTATTATTATGACAATTTATTATTAATCTGACCGCGATGATTTGACATCGTCCTAACATTGTTATTGTTATTATTATTATCGGTTGCATATTCTCATTTAGATTCCCGTTTAACATCTTTATCAACGCTCAATTAATTAAGGCGGTCCAATCCTTTATCTGCAATATTTATTATTATTATTATCACGACATCATGATTGTCATCACTCGTCATTACAATGATTACAATATACGATCATTTATGTGGAATCTGAACTCTCATTATCCTTAAATCCGTAGTATCTCGACGAATAGCGGTGCAGTCTATTTATTTCGTACATGCTGTCACGGGTTCGAATTCTACCCGCTACGTAACTCAGTATTTCTCTGTGATACTGCCCTACATTTTACACTCATTTACATCCTAAGTGTCTCTCGCACGGAATTTATATCCCTTTCTATCTCAATATTCCTTGATTCATTTATTTCTCACAGAATTATCAACTTACTTATTTATTCACTTCTGACATCGTACGACCTTTTATTATCTGACTGCAGATTCTTTAACATTTTTCTATCTCATTTTGATCTACGCCTTAGTTCGTTCTCCACAAATAATCGTAACATTTTGAGATTATATTTAACAAAATTTGACAATCATGGTTTCGTAATATTAGTCCTACGTGTTGCGGCTACTGAATTGCAAATTTAAGACACGACATTTATTCGTAAAGAAAAATATTGGACCGTAATTTAAACCACACGTTCATTAACATGTACGGATTATTAGCACCGATCTTAAATTTCAATATTATTAATTTATCAAGTTAAATTACCACACACTTTAATTCCGAATTAAAAACGACATCCCGTCATTAAATGATTTCCGACAAACTCAACACCTGATCACTTAAATTTTATTATTACGCACTGATCACTAAAAATTTCAATATCTCATGAATTATTATTATTATTATTAATATCGCTTCTCACAAATTTAACAACTTCACTTTGGTATGACAAGGCTGGACTTCCCTTCAATGTCATTACATAACTCGTCAAAATGACTAACAGAAAAACACAGATCGGGTCTATTTGACTCTGATAACGAAATCAAATGTAAAGAAAATTATTCTTGAATACATGACTTAACGTACTACCCTATATCTACAAAATTTACATCTACAACAAACTGAATACGTAAAAGGACCCGATTATTTACATTGTTATTATTTAATACTGTCCGTGCTACAAATTTAGGATGGGGTCGTTAAGCGACTCATCTTGTTACAGAAGGTAACCAAATCTAATCAAATTATTCCCATTTTTCCAGTCACGCTAACATTTCCCAAATATTATTTACAGTTTAGTACTCATCTTAGTTATCGAATCCATTGCAGCTTGGCAGATGAGAGGCTCCTTTCGGCCCCTCTCCGCCGTTCTTACTCCTCCATTCTTGATGGCGTAGTTCCACAAATGATTTCCTGGCACATTACCATTTTACACTAATACCTTAATTATCACAATAATTTACCATTGACAAGGTTAACACTGAACATTTACTTTTATAAAACAAATTAATACCCTAGACCCAAATTTTTAATATTTTACACTGTTTTAAGCTTCGTCCAATTACCGCACAATGGACATGGACACGTACGGCGGTGTGTCAAATTCTACGCCCGTCGCGATTTATGTCGTCCGACGCGATACGCCTGTTTCATACGGCCCTCTTGAGGTGTTCATGTTATCGGTTGATATTCCAAAGTACAGGCTATTATTCCCTCAAAGTACTGTTCGTGCTACAGTATGTTATTTACGTACTTATTGCGGTGCAATTTATATTACTTACTCTTACAGTGCAATTAACTGACTTCACTATGATATTTATAACTGACAAACACTGTCCTAAGTTAACTACTTCCAGTTCATGTTGCTTGAGCGCGATCACATTTTATAAGTACTGGCGGATGCTCGCGCCATTAAATGTTGAGTAACTATACGCCCGACGGATTTGAAGTCGGCTGCGAAACGACGGTTCAGCTCCAGAGATTCACTTCAAGTGTGTTGGCGAGTATCCCTTGCGCTCGTATATATGGATGAAGCTTTCCCTCGCGGATTCATTGACGTCATACCCCTGAGGGAGGGGGTGGATTTTTAATATCGGCACTTGCACTCCGAATTTGACGTTAAAATTTATATCAAATTAATCCACTCCTCTAGCTTATTTGCTGGATTAAATATGAACTCCTGGCGATCACAGATTTAGGAGATACGGGTGGATTTAGCTCCTCACATTTCGCGCCTTTGGAAGCGTCCCTTACAACGTGGTTTCCGTCCAGCCAATGACATGCAAGCTGTCTGGTTTCCAAGAAATCCAGCCTTCAATTTATTTAATTTGCCAATAATTATTGATTATTTTTCCATGCGTGACATCTAATAAATTCATTACATTGCTCCGTGTACTCACAATAATTTATTACTGATTACTTTTGAAGTTACGAGAATATCTCATCCATCATCTCTTAAGATGGTATCCCTGAGTCTTCCATCAACTTTTAGCGATTGGCCGGCAAGTGGTCACGTGATTTAAATTTCCACCTGCCCGAACCTAGGCTAGCGAATGTCCTCGCAACCGCTGTAGTTTTCCATGACGTCACGGAATCTCCGTCCGCCAAAAATATCCCAGCGCATTACTCATGTTGCGAGCTTCCTTTGTGTCACCTACCCCCTTCTCTTTCTGACCAAGACTTATTTGTGGACTTGTATTTCCCTGTTCGCCAACTAATGGGATCCCCTGCTGTGAAGTAGCTAAATGTTGTTGTGTCGAGCTAAGCCTCACGGCTCCAGCCTGTCGCGTACTCAACCTATTATTTCAACAAAGCTTGTACGGAATAAGTTTTCTGTATTTCAATAAATGTACCATATATTATTTTATCAATCAAATCATGACTGACTATGGACCTATGTCATTCGGGTTCAGTATAAGGAGCTTTGCTGTAACCTAGACGAAACGCCAGTCAAAGACAGTGGGAACTCGTTTAAAATTTCTGCTGCCTTCTGTGGTGTTACCGTGAAAGGGGCTGTGCTGTGTTCTAGATGAAACGCCAGTCAAAGATAATGGAAACCCATTTAAAACACGGTACCATTTGTACCTACTGTACATAGAGAGCAGTGTTCTGGTGCGCACGGTAAAAATGTGAGGAAGAAGATGACGAAGACGTAATGTAGATATATGACGAACACTGGTCGTCATGGTTATCACGGTGTCGGGTTTTTGTCTACGATTTTCTATCCACGCTAACTTCACCAGGTAGACCCCCAGCCCAAAAAGATATCTATGTTAAAAATCGGACAGTTTTAGTGCGCTGACTTTATAATCACTCTGTATTACAGTGTAGTAAATATTTAATTGTCCGCCTCTGTGGTGTAGTGGTTAATGTGATTAGCTGCCACTCCGGAGGCCCGGGTTCGATTCCCGGCTCTGCCACGAAATTTGAAAAGTGGTACGAGGGCTGGAACGGGGTTCACTCAACCTCGGAGGTCAACTGAGTAGAGGTGGTTCGATTCCCAACTCAGCCATCCTGGAAGTGGTTTTCCGTGGTTTCCCACTTCTCCAGGCAAATGCCGGGATGCCTAACTTAAGGCCCCGGCCGCTTCCTTCCCTCTTCCTTGTCTACCCTTCCCATCTTCCCACCAAGGCCAAGGTACTGGCCATCCTCCCTAGTAGGACACTGCCCTTGAGGCGGTAGAGGTGGGATCCCTCGCTGAGCCCGAGGGAAAAACCAACACTGGAGGGTAAGCAGATTAAGATAAGAAATATTTAAAATGTCCGCCTCCCGGCTCTGCCACGAAATTTGAAAAGTGGGCGAGGTTACTGGACCTCCTCTCCAGTTGTATCCTCCGAACCAAAGTCTCGCGCTTCAGGATGCGTATGAGGCGGTAGAGGTAGATGCGCTGAGTCCGAGGGAAAAACCAACCCTGGAGGGTAAACAGATTAAGAAAGAAATATTAAAAATTAAATATTAACCATTATTATTTTATTATTATTTTAATGTCCGACTCGTTGGCTGAATGGTCAGCGGATTGGCTTTCGGTTCAGAGGGTCGCGGGTTCGATTCCCGGCCGGGTCGGGGATTTTAACCTTCATTGGTTAATTTCAGTGGTCCGGGGCTTGGGTGTTTGTGCTGTCCCCAACATCCCTGCTACTCACACATAACACTATCCTCCACCACAGTAACACGCAATTACCTTCACATGGCAGATGCCGCCCACCCTCTTCGAAGGGTCTGCCTTACAAGGGCTGCACTTGGCTTGAAATTGCCACACGAAATTATTATTATTATTATTATTATTATTATTATTATTATTATTATTATTTGGCATGTGATTTATACCTCTTATAAACTAAGTGCACAACCGGTGTGAAATTGATCAACGAGAGAAATATACAAATAACAAAATTTACCCACAAGCAAATCGAATTAAATACAGTGAATCACCTTAATATTCGGACACCGGGTGGCATGTGACAATCTGAACATTATATTTGTATTTTCTTGAGCATACAGAAAGGAAAGTTTGACAATACAAAACACCAATGTTTCAAATATGATTACATAATAATACAAGTGTATCAGAACAAAAATGACTTGTAGATAAAAAAATCAGTCGTCACCTTATCACATAACAAAACCACTTTAATATTCGGACACAAGGATCATAATGACCGAAACTGTAGCGTAACATGCACGTCACCGGGCGAGTTGGCCGTGCGCGTAGAGGCGCGCGGCTGTGAGCTTGCATCCGGGAGATAGTAGGTTCGAATCCCACTATCGGCAGCCCTGAAGATGGTTTTCCGTGGTTTCCCATTTTCACACCAGGCAAATGCTGGGGCTGTACCTTAATTAAGGCCACGGCCGCTTCCTTCCATCTCCTACGCCTTTCCTATACCATCGTCGCCGTAAGACCTATCTGTGTCGGTGCAACGTAAAGCCCTAGCAAAAAACATGCACGTCAAACCAATCTAGTACTTGGTGGCATTGCCACGTTGTTTTATGACGGCTTTCAGTCGTTGTGGCTTAGAACAAACTAACTTTCCCGTGTCCTTAGGGCTAACATTAGCCCATTCTCGTATCAGTCTTCGTTGCAGTTCCTTCTTTGACGTTATTTTGGACTTCCTCACTCTCTTGTCAAGTTCACTCCATAAATTCTCAATGGGATTAAGATCCGGGCTCTGGGGTGGAGTTTCAAGCACCTTTGGGCAGTTGAACAATAGCCACATTCGGACATTCCACGCTTTATGCTTAGGATCATTATCTTGATAGAAATGAAATGTGTCCCTTATCCCAAGCTTTGTAGCATTTTGGTGTAAATTCAGCTTCAGGATGGCTAGATACTGTTTATGGTCCATTGTATGTTCAATAAACGACATTTCACTCACTCCAGCAGACGAAACGCACGCCCATACCATTGCATCCCCACCTCCAAGTTTGACAGTTGGTTGCAAATGTTTCGGTTTTAATTCGTCATTTGGTTTGCGCCAAACCATTCTCCTCCCATCCGATCCATAAATATTAAATTTGCTCTCATCACAAAATAACACACGCTTCCACCATTGTGTGTCCTTGTGTACATATTGCAAGGCAAACTTCAATCTTTTCCTTCGGTTCACTTCACTGATAAATGGCTTTTTCCTCGACACCCCCGCGTTAAATCCGACCTTTCGAAGAGTCCTGAGCACAGTTTCAGGGTGCACTGATTTGCCAGCTTCCTCTTCTAACTCCCGTGCAAGTTGTGGCGCACTCAGTTTAGGATCGTTTCCTATTTTTTTTTTTAATAGAAGTCTTTCTTCACGATCAGTTAGCTTTTTCGGTTGACCTGTTTGCCTTATAGACTCAATCCTGTCCTCTTCTTTAAATCGCCGTACAATGTCATTGACAGAACTCTTACTCATACACAACATTCGCGCAATATCTCTGCAACTGCGTCCCTTTGCATTGTAGAAAATAACCAGTTGGCGCTGTTCAAACGTTGTGTTTCTGCCTTTGCGCCCCATTGTACGTACAGACTAATCCCTGTCTTTCTGTACAGCGCTGCTCACTGCAGTAAAGTTCAGGGATACGTATCCTACTCCTTACGTTTCTCCCTTGCCGCAATTGGGTCAGATAGTCATGTGCAAATGGAGTAACATGACGTGTCCGAATATTAAAATGATGTGTAGTATCTCATTATTTCCTTTTCTATCACTATCAGAACACTTCACCAATTCGCCTGACATTTAATCTTGTTGTGATACGTGCGCTAAATACTCACGAATTGTTGGACGTATGTTTGTTGTATACACATTTGTTTGCGAACAAATTATGTCAGGAAACATCCCATTATCTGTGTTGTCCGATTATTAAAGTGACCCACTGTATCTTATACAGAACCAACGAGTATGTGTGATGTAGGCTGAGTTACAGGTGAATATCTACCCAGGTAATCCTATTATCCACCTATTATGTTGTTGAGTTGAGGTCTTCTGTATTACCAGAGAAAGCACGAGGTGGGCATTCTTGTACTGTGTGCTGGACCTCACCACACTACTCAGTTGTGCAGGGTAAATGCTGTTCTGCCCACTCCACATATTATGCGGTTTAATCTACTCCAGATATAGCGTGGCAGGTTGAAGTCTGCAAGTTTTGTAGAGAGATTTTTAATATCCAATATTTCTCATGGTGGAGATAATGAGACAATGTCCACTCTGTTAATCAGTTAACGGTGGAGTTGAAATGTGTGGATGTTATCTTCATCGCGGTCCTTCGAGCAGGCTAGCGAGAAAATACGTGTGCATTATCGCCTGATGTCGTTGTGAATAGGTAGTGCTTCATTCTTCAGCATCCTAGACCATAGTCGGAAAAGGACCTTCTTCTGTCTTATGATGTGTGGAGGTAGTAGGCTATATTGCTAAGCAGCGGTAACCATTAGACTGGTGTAGCACGAAGAGTTCCTGTTTTGATGCGCATGGTCTGGTGGAATTGGACATCTACTGTAACTGTACTATAACTGTGTGTGGACACAGTTGAACCAGACACAAGAGCAGTATTCTGCTGCAGAGTGAACCATAGCCAAAGCAGTTGTGCCCGTAAAGTGTTGCCGCCTGCTTCCCAAAAATGTTCCTGCCAGACGTTGGAGCAGGTTATCGCGGCTTTTTATTTTGTCGGCTGTTTTCTGCAGATGATCTTTGTACCAATCCAGCGTTACTCCCATATACTTCAGAGTGGAGTGATATAATAGTTCATGGTCTCTGAGGAATACCCTTGGACGGTAGTTTGGTTGTGAATGCGCAACACAGCATAAACCTAATATGTTTCTACTTAGACTGGATTTTACTTTAGACATTATTCTTTCCCGTTCGATTGGTTCCTATAGAGTTATTAGTGTTATCGACTGATAGTGCAATTATCTTGTCAGTCATCCTGAACTTGCGAAGATCTTCCACAATTAAACTTCTCATCATTTTCGAAAGGGGCTGTGTAGTCGAGGCGGTAAAGGCGTGCTCGGTTCAACGGGAACGACGTGGATTCGATTCCCCTCCAGGAAGTCAAATATTTAAGAAACGAGATTTCCACTATTGGAGCGGCACATGGCCCTGAGTACGAGGCTAATCCTGGGGCATAGTGATAACCATTCTATCACACTTGGTGCTGAGGTTAAGAATAGTGAAAGCCTTTACCTTTCACTCTTCCAAGGACCTTTATTGCCTGTATGGAGATGGCGTTGTTTTTAAAAAAATATAATTTCCTTTCTCTCTGAAGATTACCGAACTTCAACATACTAATTTGCATTTCGACATTTGGTACAAAATAACGGCCGAGAACTGGAGCCAACTTTATGGTCGTTATGATTTGACCTGTCTGTCATAACTGTTACACATCTACCCTCTACCAATTCATGAACGACCTCCTGCAAAGTGTGCGGCGCAATTAAACTTCTTTCTTGCGAATAATTCTCCAACAATTTTGAAGGTGCAGTTCACAGAATTAAAGCTGCGATTGTGTTTGACTGTGTGGAAAGTAAAAGTACCCTTACTTGCGGCCATTTTCAAACACTCATTGTCACATTGTCCGTCTCGTTGGCTGAATGGTCAGCGGACTGGCCTTCGGTTCAGAGGGTCCCGGATTCGATTCCCGGCCGGGTCGGGGATTTTAACCTTCATTGGTTAATTCCAATGGCCCGGGGACTGGGTGTTTGTGCTGTCCCCAACATCCCTGCAACTCACACAGCTCACATAACACTATCCTCCACCACAGTAACACGCAGTTATCTACACATGACAGATGCCGCCCACCCTCGTCGGAGGGTCTGTCTTACAAGGGCTGCACTCGGCTAGAATAGCCATACGAAATTATTATTATTATTATTATTATTATTATTATTATTATTATTATTATTATTATTATTATTGTTACATTTTCATCATCATCATCATCATCATCTGTTTACCCTCCAGGTTCGGCTTTTCCCTCGGACTCAGCGAGGGATCCCACCTCTACCGCCTCAAGGGCAGTGTCCTGGAGCTTCAGACTCTTGGTCGGGGGATACAACCGGGGAGAATGACCAGTACCTCGCCCAGGCGGCCTCACCTGCTATGCTGAACAGGGGCCTTGTGGAGGGATGGGAAGATTGGAAGGGATAGACAAGGAAGAGGGAAGGAAGCGGCCGTGGCCTGAAGTTAGGTACCATCCCGGCATTCGCCTGAAGGAGAAGTGGGAGACCACGGAAAACCACTTCGAGGATGGCTGAGGTGGGAATCGAACCCACCTCTACTCAGTTGACCTCCCGAGGCTGAGTGGACCCCGTTCCAGCCCTCGTGCCACTTTTCAAATTTTCGTCGCAGAGCCGGGAATCGAACCCGGGTCTCCGGGGGTGGCAGCTAATCACGCTAACCACTACACCACAGAGGCGATTGTCACATTTTACAGCAGTAAAAATATTCATAAGCTTTTCGGAAGTCAAAGTAGCCTGAAGAGCAACTCTGTGTTGTTTTAGTTTTTTTTTTTTTTTTTTTTTTTTTTTTTTTTTAGATTTGGTATGGTTCGTAATGTCAGATCTCCTACAGTGACTGATTGAAAGCACAGCACTGCATTTGCAACAAGAAGTAATTTCATTATCATTGCCTTTATTTCTTTGAATATATGGGGAGTCACTTTACAATATGTCGTTGAAACAACATACAATACACTACAACAAACACAGGAGACCATATCAAACCTAAAAACAGTAACACGCCGATGTTATGTTCCACACTGAACACCTATTCAGTCAGGTTGTGAGTTTCACAAATAGGAAAAGTCCTCTCAGTTTTAATTACTGCGTTGATGGTGTGAAAGTTCCTTTTGGGGATCATTGTAAATATCTAGGTGTTAATATAAGGAAAGATCTTCATTGGGGTAATCACATAAATGGGATTGTAAATAAAGGGTACAGATCTCTGCACATGGTTATGAGGGTGTTTAGGGGTTGTAGTAAGGATGTACAGGAGAGGGCATATAAGTCTCTGGTAAGACCCCAACTAGAGTATGGTTCCAGTGTATGGGACCCTCACCAGGATTACCTGATTCAAGAACTGGAAAAAATCCAAAGAAAAGCAGCTCGATTTGTTCTGGGTGATTTCCGACAAAAGAGTAGCGTTACAAAAATGTTGCAATGTTTGGGTTGGGAAGAATTGAGAGAAAGAAGAAGAGCTGCTCGACTAAGTGGTATGTTCCGAGCTGTCAGCGGAGAGTTGGCGTGGAATGACATTAGTAGACGAATAAGTTTGAGTGGCGTTTATAAAAGTAGGAAAGATCACAATATGAAGATAAAGTTGGAATTCAAGAGGACAAACTGGGGCAAATATTCATTTATAGGAAGGGGAGTTAGGGATTGGAATAACTTACCAAGGGAGACGTTCAATAAATTTCCAATTTCTTTGAAATCATTTAGGAAAAGGCTAGGAAAGCAACAGATAGGGAATCTGCCACCTGGGCGACTGCCCTAAATGCAGATCAGTATTGATTGATTGATTGATTGATTGATTGATTGATTGATTGATTGATTGATTGATTGCTACTGATACGGTATTTAAGAAACAAAGTAAAGTTCTATTCATCAATCACCTTACACTAGAAGCTGTTCCTGTTGGTTGATGCTCTATTCCTCCCCCTTTCAAAAACAAAACAAGTCATTGATTGTTGTCGATTAATACAAATGCCATGAATAGAGTCAGAAACGGAGGTACCGAGCGAGTGGCGGCGCGGTTTGGGTCACGTCGTTGCCAAGCTTGCATTCGGGAAATAGTTGGCTCGAACCCAACTGTCGACAACCCAGAAGATGGTTTTCCGTGGTTTTCTGTTTTCAGACCAGGCAAATGCTGGGCTGTACGACCGCTTCCTTCTGACTCCTATCCCATCGTTGCCATAAGACCTATCTGTATGTGTCTGTGCGACGTAAAGCAAATTGTAACAAAAAACTACAAAATCCGGAAGTTTACGACTTGACAGGTTTCGGTAAGGAACTAAAATCTCAAGCACTAGGCGTAACAAAATATCTCCCATTTAATAAATTCTACCCCTGTGGATTCCATGTAGTTTAATGAAACTGTTGTTTGTATTTGTTACTATACAAGGAAGCTTTTTCACAAAAGCATGAGTCCACTTTACCAGCCCCGTGATGTAGGGGTAGAGCCCCTGCCTCTTACACGAAGGCCTCGGGTTCGATTCTCGGCCAGGTCAGGAAATTTTACCTACTCGGCCTACTTGATTACAAATGAGAAGCCATCTGATGGTGAAATAACGGTCCCGATCTGGAAAGCCAAGTATAACGGCCAAGAAGATTCGTTGCGTCGACCACGCGTCTTTGGTAGATCTGTAATATAACTGCAACCACGCTGGTCGCCATGTGTAACTTTACTGATTCTTCTTGACTTGAACTAAATAAATTATAATAATATATCCGTAATTTGGGTGCCATACTTCACCAAAATTGGGAGCCTCCGTGGCTCAGGTGGCAGCGCGTCGGCTTCTCACCGCTGGGTTCCGTGGTTCAAATTCCGGTCACTCCATGTGAGATTTGTGCTGGACAAAGCGGAGGCGGGACAGGTTCTGGAAAGCCAAGTATAACGGGTGCTGTTTCATTCCAGCAACACTCTCCAATATCATTTCATTTCATTAATCATTACCACAGAGGAGTGCGACAGGCCTCGGCAGCCGGCACAATTCCCATCTTCGCCGCTAGAATGGGGCTTTGTTCATTCCACTCCTGACCCGGTCAAATGACTGAAAACAGGCTGTGGATTTTCATTTTCAGTTCACCAAAATGGATTCCGCTTGTATATTAAGCTGTGTAGGCCTACTGGCACACCCCCTACGGGCCTTACCCAACCATCTGAAAAGGATTAAACGGGCGGGAACTGCAGCAAGGTTGTCTACCACAAATAAAACCTCCACAATGACTTGGAATAAACCAGCTATCTTTCACCATGACATAATCCATGGACATTCTCTTCATCAAACTGTAGTAATATATGAACCAAACCAAACCCCATGGCACTACAGCCCTTGAAGGGCCTTGGCCTACCAAGCGACCGCTGCTCAGCCCGGAGGCCTGCAGATTACGAGGTGTCGTGTGGTCAGCACGACGAATCCTCTCGGTCGTTATTCTTGGCTTTCTAGACCGGGGCCGCTATCTCACTGTCAGATAGCTCCTCAATTCTAATCACGTAGGCTGAGTGGACCTCGAACCAGCCCTCAGGTCCAGGTAAAAATCCCTGACCTGGCCGGGAATCGAACCCGGGGCCTCCGAGTGAGAGGCAGGCACGCTACCCCTACACCACGGGGCCGGACGTAGTAATATATGTAACCCTTCAAAATAAGCAAACGAAAGACTGGAAGGTTCTCCTTGATCCATTAACATGTCAACGAACATAATACTGAAATAAATACATAGGAAATAGGGCACTACGATCTATTACCATTTACAGTAATCGTGTAGACCAGAGGTGCTCAGCTGGGCACCCGTTGAGGCTAGCCAGTGCGGCCGGGCTGGCGTGACTCAGGGGGGTGAAAGTCTAATGGGGCTTATGGTTCCAATCTGTAGGTAGCTTCAGGTAGTTTTAGTCTCTCCTTTTAGATGGCGCTTGAGGTCATTCATAACGTATAAATAGTTATATACAGGTTCTGTAGATGGCACGCAAGTAAGCATGAAATGAGCGATGTTCATAATTAAAGGCAGTTTGTCTCAAAGTGAAGTATTTCAAGTCTAACCTCAATTAGTGGGCCCTTCTAACAAATTAATTAGTCATATAACGTCAAGCATTGTGGAGATAATATTGCTGGATTGCATCGAATTCGACTTTTCCCAATCGATTAACCTTGTTCGAACTTATATCGATTTTAATCGATAGTTCCCATGATGCTACAGTATTTGTGTTGTTTGAATTCCAAGTTGCAAAGTGCTCATGCGCTTGTGCTGTAAATCTTTGTTCCTTGTGCTTGTTTATTTGAAATATATCTTCGCCAGTCCTCCTGAAATCCTGTATTTCCTGTTTGAGTACACATCAGGGGCTGAAAGCTGAATGGTTCTATTAATGTAGTTCTATATATTTCCTGTCTCAGTGCATTTAATTCCATTATTTTTATTTTCATGTGGTACTTGGATATTGATGTGATACCCCATTCTCTTGCATATGGTGTGCTCTGCTGTCTTGCTTTCGAAGGGATTTCTTATTTGTTATAATATCAGCTTTGTGTTAATGTGCCAATCATTCATTTGAACTTAAAGCTGCTTTGAGGTGTGTGGTTATGTTCTCAGTAACATAGTATGCCATACGAACTAGGGGTATCAGATCATTATTTACAACATAGTAAGTACTTGGAAATAAAAATATATGAATTACAATGTATTGGGCATGGAAGTAGTAGAAATGCATTATTATCGCCGGCCGGGGGGGGGGGGGGCGTGGGGGCAGGGGAAAGGAGGGGGAGGAGCTGTAAGCATACCCGGATGTGCGTCACTGAGCCGGGGCGTGACGTAAATGCGGGCATCTTACGTAACAAGCATACGTCACAGTGAAGCGAGAGAGCGAACACACTTTGCAGGAAAGCGAGGGAGCATTGCCGTTCGATTGTGATTACGAAGCTCTCCTCCACTACTCAGGTAACTGCTGATTGAGATACATTATTTAAAATAAAACTCTGCAATCGCAACAAAAACTCTGATCACTTCAAGATATTCCGGTTTCATTAATATTGCGCTCGATGTAAACAGTCAGTTTTATTTTCTTATATTTATGCATTCAAAGAAAACTGACACGATATAATGTTTGTGTTACCATTTACAAAGGTACAGGGTTTAAGCGTGCAAGCTACGATTTACAATTCATTGCATGGGAATGACAGTATTTTTATTAAAAGAAAAGGTAAAATTTCTGTTATTTATTAAGCAAAAATGAATATAATTATATAATGCAACAATTATTTTGCACAGTGTTGTAGTATTATGTGACTTTCCTTGTTCACTGAATTTCTGAAAATAGTACTTCAAATTGATCAGGCGTCCGGTGATAATACCTAGCTCTTAATGGCGAGAGGGAGTTCCGTCACGAGTGAGGACATACATATTTACTACCCAAGATTAAAGTGGAACAACAACAACGTAAATGTACGAGGATTGGGGCAAAAGTCATGGCAACTATTTTTTTCTTGTAGATATGTGAACGGATCACAAACGTATATGTGTTGTGTGGAAGTTCTGCAGGCATAGTGTGTATGCAGAACAACAGATGACTCTGTGATAGCTGGTAGTAGCGCAGCGAGGGCTGTGAAATCAGTTAGTTGGTGAGTGTCGTGCGAGATGGAAGTAACCCGTGTTGAGCAGCGCGCTTACATCAGAATAGCCGTTCTCCGAGGGAGAAATGTGATAGAATGTCACAGTGAATTAGTGAATATTACCCTACCATACCGTTCAGTAGCAAGATGGGTAGGAACGTTTCAGCAAGGACGTGTGTCAACCAGTGATGAGGAACGTTCGGGACGACCTGTCAGTGTGCGGACCGACGTGGCACGTGCCGTCATCAAGCAGCTTCTGGATGAAGACAGACGATGGACGCTACTGGAGTTAGAGAAGACAAGTGGCATCGAGAAACGCACCGTCCACGGGATATTGCGTAATGAGCTGCAACTGCGCAAAATCGCATCGCGGTGGGTACCGCATGCACTGACGGAAGTTCAAAGGTGGGTGAGCTATGCAATATGCTCCGAACACCTTGCACGCTGGCAACAGGATCGCCATCGATGAATTTTGGGCCAGAGCATACGAACCAGAACTGAAACGTCAGTCCGCGGAGTGGCGACATGCTGGAACACCAAGGAGGCAGAAGGTCCGTCAGAATCCTTCCCCAGTCAAATTGATGGTGCCGTCGCGTATGACGTCAGGAGTGTCATTTGCTACTTTGTTCCACATGGTAGAACAGTGACCGCACAGTACTACAGGGACTTTCTGGTGCGACAGGTACGACGTGGTGTTCGGTAGAAACGTCCGGATCTTGTGGACAGTGCAATAATCCTGCACGACAATACTAAACCACATAAAGCAGAGTGTGTAGGGCAGCTACTGCGACGTTTGGGATGGGAAGAATTGGAGCACCCACCGTACTCTCCCGACATGTCGCCCTGTGATTTTGATCTCATTCGAAAGATTAAGGAACCACTACGTGGTAGGCGGTTTGCAACACGAGAGGACATTGCTAATGCTGTGCTCCAACAGGTGACCCGATTCACACATGGTGCAGCAAATGCTGAGGCAGATGGTATTCAGCGCCTCTCACATCGTTGGCAGCGTGTGGTGTCAGTAGCAGGGGACTACTTTGAGGGTCTTTAGGCCCAGGTTTGTCATGTCAACTTTATGTGTACTGTGTTGTCATTCTTTTGCACCGGGAAGGCCATATTGCCCTGCATACTACCATAATAAATTAGTGTGGTACGATATTTCAGTGCTATTCATTGTCCACACATGTAGTTAACACCTTGTCCTTTTGTCTGTATATGTCACATTTTCCAACCGGACTGGTATCTTCAAGAAAAAAAAAATAGTTGCCATGACTTTTGCCCCAACCTTCGTATCTACCAGGTAGGGGTTTTTTTTTTTTTTTTTTTTTTTTGCTAGTTGCTTTACGTCGCACCGACTCAGATAGGTCTTATGGCGACGATGGGACAAGGAAGGGCTAGGAGTTGGAAGGAAGCGGCTGTGGCCTTAATTAAGGTACAGCCCCAGCATTTTCCTGGTGTGAAAATGGGAAACCACGGAAAACCATATTCAGGGCTGCCGACAGTGGGGTTCGAACCTACTATCTCCCGAATACTGGATACTGGCCGCACTTAAGCGACTGCAGCTATCGAGCTCGGTCTACCAGGTAGATGTAAGTATGCCTTCAAATAAATAACCTAACTGATGTTATTCCCGGTAAGCATGATTGGATTGTTGGTGAGTTTATCAGATAGTTTAAACTCAAACAACCACAAGCTAATCCACTCCATATTATATCAAAACTGTTTCTAAAGCACCTCTTAAAATGTAATAGTGAAAATTGTAATTCATTGCGTACATTATAAGAATATATGAGACTGTAGGACATAAACTGCAATGAACATAAATAACCTTTCTCTTACAACGTAAATTGAAAATGAAGTGGACTTTTGCCCTCTTTCTTTCATTATTTTCTGCCTCCATTTCAAACTTCGGCATCGTAGCAGTCATCGAGAGTGACTGGGAGAACTTCGCCTATCCTTCACGGCCTGTGCCGTAGTCACAACGTCACTGTGGTTGAATAACATACACTGCACTCATCGCCTGCCCGCCCACGTACAGTGCTGGGCGCCCGCGGGACGGAATGCCCAGCGTGAGCACCTCTGGTGTAGACAAAGGCGAACACTGATAACAGCAATACACTTCAATATTCTGTGCAATGTACACGATTTTCAGGGATTATTCCACCGGGTCATGGTATCCTGATTCTGCTCACCTTTGTTGTACTGTACCCTTTTATCCACACACACTGATTTTAATACTGTTCACTTTACAAAAACACACGTATATTTCACAAGAACCGCGTCTTGAAACCAGGCCGTACACTGCAGCATTTCACCGTTACATACCAGAAATCAAACAATAGAAATAGATACTGACCTTAGACAGCCCGTGAACACAGTACAACAGACAACAAAGATCAATTGCTGATTGACCCTGGGACGCTATTTTTTCGGGGAAGCTCCCGAATTTCGAATTCCCCACGTGGCGATCAACTCAAGGTACATCGCCTCTGACATGCTGTTATTGCTAAGAAGAGAAAGAGAGAACAGGATCGGAAAGAAGTGATATCGTGACTTACCGTCGATGGTATGCTACACACAGCAACCAACAGGACAGGGAAGATGGCCTAGATATTAGTGTCTCATTTAAACAACAATCATCATCAACAACATCATTATCATCGCCAGTCAGACAGAAATGCAATATGTGATCGCAAACGTACATCAATTATATAAGTCTGCCTGGTAGCCATGATAGTTTTTTATCTTTTTTTTTTTTTGCTACTTGTTTAACGTCGCCCTAACACATCGGAGGTTTTCGGCGACGAAAAGATGGGAAGGGTGGGATTGGGAAAGTAGTGGCCGTGGCCTTAATTAAGGTACAGCCCAAGCATTTGCTTGGTGTGAAGATGGGAAACCACAGAAAACTGTCTTCAGGGTTTCCGACGGTGGGATTCGAAACCACTATCTCCTGAATGATATAATCGCTAAGGCGTCAACTCTATATGGTCTAACACTATGGTTAGCTGATTCGAATCCCATTGATAGAACAAAATCACCACCAGAATGTTGGCTGGCAGGGTGGAAGATGTGCTTGGATTCTATTCCAATCCTCTCCGCAGTGTTTATATGGAGTGAGTGCAGATGACGTTGCTAATGGCGATTCGTCCGGCGGACGGAAACGTTAAGCCTTGAGCAGACCCCTTAGTGTTTTTGACATGATTAGGCTATGTGTCAACATGGGGTTTCTCCCTCTCCCTACCTCATAATCACCTCACATTCGGACATGCAGTTCGCTGACGGGCATCAAATTGAAAGATCTGCAGCAGGCGAGCCAAACACGTCTTCAGACACTTCCGGTACTAAAAGCCATACGCTAAATAAATACATAAATTAATTGACATGCAGAAGAAGAAGAATAAGAAATAGTAGTAGAAGAAGAAGAAGAAGAAGATTGTTATTTGTTATTAACTGTCCATTTTTCAAATGTCATAACGCTTGACGCGGTTTAAACATCTGATTAAAATGGTTTGTAATAGCGTTAACGATAACAAGATTTCATCCATTTGTCCCGCTATTCTATTATCTAAATTTGTTCTACAAGGGAAGGAAGATAGAACGAACTCCCATGTTAAATTTTCTCCATTTAGAGAGTAGAAAGATTTCCGAATGTGGTAATCTGTAGATCTAATCACCTCCACCAACTTGTTCCACTTGGAGCTGTAATCTAGTCTCTTACGCCACACTGGCTCAGACTCGGGCTCTGGGAAACTTACGGAAAGCTAGCGAATCCCTTCTTTCGGCATTGCGCGCAATTATCTCTGCTTAAGCCATCACGCTCTGCCTCGTTCTACGTGACGCGCCTGTGTAAGTTCAGTCTAGTCTCTCCTGTGTTGTTCACCAGCTAGCCAGCCTTCAAGGAATACTGTCTAGTTTTAAAACTTGGTAACTATTTGGATTTAACCTTTAAGTTCTTCAATCTGTCGTACACAAGACGCAAGTCTAAAAATTCTATCTTGCACTTAGGTGTTAACACAAAAAAAGATCTTCATTGGGGTAACCACATTTACAAGGTTGTAAATAAAGGTTACGGATCTCTTCGCATGGTCATGAGGATATCATTTTTACACCAGGCAAATACTGGGACTGTACCTTAATTAAGGGCACGGTCGCTTCCTTCCCATTCCTAGCCCTTTCGTGTCCCATCGTCGCCTTAAGACATATCTGTGTCGGTGCGACGTAAAGCAACTTGTAAAAAATGTCATGAGGGTATTTCGGGTTTGCGGTAAGGATGTAAGGGACAGGGCATATAAGTCACTGGTAAGACCCCGATTAGAGTATCGTTCCAGTGTACGGGGCCCTCACCAGGATGACTTTATTCGAGAACTGGAGAAAGATCCAACAGAAAGTAGCGCGATTTGCTTTGGGGGATTTCCGACAAATTGAGTGGTGTTATGCAGAAAAGCGGTGATTGATTGAGCGTAGAGTCTATTAATAATTCAATGGCACGTTTCGTTCTATAAGAACATATCCTTGCGTCGCCGAAAACATCATACGTGTCAGTGCGACGTCAAACTAACAGAAACTGAGCAGGTTGGCCACGGGGTTAGGGTCGCGTAGCTGTGAGCTCATATTTGAGAAATTATGGGTTCGAATTCCATCGCCAGAAGCCCTGAAGATGGTTTTCCGTGGTTTCCTGTTTTCACACAAGGCAAATGCGGGAGCTGCACCCTAATTAAGGTCACGGTCGCCACCTTTCCAGCTCTACCCGTTGTAGCCCTTTCTCATCATTGGTTCGCCGAAAACCATTGATGTATTGATGCAACGTTAAACCACTAGAAACATACACACACACTAGAAAAAATAAAAATTTTAGTGCAACAGTCCCACTTACCGTCCTAAATACTACGTCTCACCACAGTCATTAAATGACTGCAGTTTTCTGGGTGTGTTGAGATCGAAATACAGTGATGTTGGTGGTTATTGTTCTGAGGGGAAGGAGAAAGATGATGTCCGACCATGAGTCCGATAATAACGATTTTTATATCTTACAACAACAACCCCCTGCAGAATACGTCCACGGTATCCCCTGCCTGTCGTAAAAGACAACTAAAATGGAGACCAGGCACTCTGGAATTGGGAGTTCACGCTTTCACTCGCTGAGTCTGGTATTGTTTCCACTTGTGTCAGACTCCTCATTTTCAACTTTTTATAGCTCATTAAATGTTAAGAAAACAGTATTGCTTTTATGACAACAATGTTGCCATATCGAACGGCTATGCTCAGCAGCATCACGGGAAAACCGTGGTATATGTATTCGTGAAACTCAGCACTTAAGTTCAAAATAAAGAAAGGAGGAAAGTAAGCTGCGTCTTTTTTTTTGAAATCTAGGGTACAGGGGTTGTAGGGTGGTGGTGGTGGGGAGCTTATTTCAGTTTGTACAGCAACGTTGATAAACTATTGTACATACAAAATTTCAGTATTGAAGTTCAAGGCAAAGTAGGAGATTTTTTTTTTTTTTTTTTTGCTAGTTGCTTTACGTCGCACCGACACATAGGTCTTATGGCGACGATGGGACAGGGAAGGGCTAGGAGTGGGAAGGAAGCGGCCGTGGCCTGGTGTGAAAATGGGAAACCACGGAAAACCATTTTCAGTGCTGCCGACAGTGGGGTTTGAACCTACTATCTCCCGAATACTGGATACTGGCCGCACTTAAGCGACTGCAGCTATCGAGCTCGGTCTAGGAGAAAGTAGACAACAGATAACTTTAATAGGCTCGGGGTGGGGGATGCAGTTTCTTGCATTTAATAAATTTGCCCAGCCAACGCCGGCTCCTACTGTGCCGGCATATCGCTCCACGAAAGGAATGGTAGCAATGAAATGCGCTTGTGAAAAGGTGGCAAAAAAAAAAAAAAAAAAAAAAATGCGCTTAAGGAACAAAAGCTAAATAGCAAAACAAAGTACAGATAAACATCATAGTGAATTTCTGTATCAGTACAAGTCATGCCGTGATGTATCGATTCACACCACAGCATCAACATCTTCAATAACAACTGCTGTACAGTACAAGAATGTTAGAACATAGGCACAAATAAATAGATGACCTCTTCAACAGTGATAAGCTGCCGGCGATTCACAGCGTAACAGATTACGCTGTACATGTACCGTACCAGAGCAACTCAGAAGGAAAATGAAGGAAGGCAACAAAGCGATGACTGTTGTCGCCATTGAGCTTCCTCCCTGCGAATGTCTTTATTAAATAAAGAATGTTAAGTAATTATTTCAACAACTCACGGGCAAAAACATGCCTCATTCATTTTCTTTCTTTCATAATACAATATAAAGTGCATTATAATATTCCTAAATCACGAGGAATTAAGGGCGTCTCAGAGGGGGTGAGTTCACTCCTTGTAGGTCCATAAGAGCAGTACTGTTTTCTTAACATGGAATGAGCTATAGCCAACCTCCCTTGATCAGTTCTTGTTCTTTTCCGGCTCCAACAGTGTTAGGTTTGCGAGGCCTGGGGAGTCTCTTGTCTTCATGCCCTTCATAGCTCTTCCATTTGTTTTGCCGATACCTTCATTCTTTGAAGTGTTGGACATCTTCCATTTTCCCTGTGATTAGTATTAGTAGAGAATAGTTTCCTAGTTGTACTTCCTCTTGAAAGAGTAATAACTTCCATCACTTCACAGCAACAACAGTCATCATAATCAAGATATCTGACCCTTCAAAAACAGAAGGTAACGTCAAAGGCAAGGGCACGAAGAGCATGAAAATTAAAAACTACTCTGGGCCTCGCAAATCTTAAGACGCTGGGCCGGGAAATTTAAAGAGAACAAACGTTTACCAAGGATACATTCTGTATTCTGATATCGCTAAGTAATTCAAGGACTCTTAAACGCTACGGCAATACATTTAGTGCGATGATGCAACCTTTCCTCGCAGGGTGTCGTGCTTAGAGCGCTCGATTACGCACACTCAGTACACTTTGGAGAGAGTAGCGAGTGAACTCATCGACTCATTAAAAATATTCTGGTGGTCATTTTGTTCATGCATAGACAGGAAAATAAATACAAGTAACATCGTAGCGAATACAAGTACAGTTTGTTAACAAGCAGTGCTTTTTTCTGGGAGAAAAGGTGCCGGTACTCACCATATAGGCCCGCCTCTGTGGTGTAGTGGTTAGTGTGATTAGCTGCCACCCCTCGGAAGCTCGGGTTCGATTCCCAGCTCTGCCACGAAATTTAATTGGTACGAGGGCTGGAACGGGGTCCACTCAGCGTCGGGAGGTCAACTGAGTAGAGGTAGGTTCGATTCCCACCTCAGCCATCCTCGAAGTGGTTTTCCTTGGTTTTCCAATTCTCCCCCAGGCAAATTCCGGGATGGTACCTAACTTAAGGCCATGGCCACTTCCTTCCCTCTTCCTAGTCTATCCCTTCCAATCTTCCCATACCTCCAGCATAGCAGGTGAGGCTGCCTGGGCGAAGTTTCTGGTCTTCCTCCCCAGTTGTGTCCCCCGAACCAAAGTCGCACGGTCTAGGACACCGCCCTTGAAGCGGTAGAGGTGAGATCCCTCGCTGAGTCCAAGGGAAAATTCAACCCTGGAGGGTAAAAGGATTAAGAAGAAGATTCACCATATAGGTGCTGTTACAGCAACATCCACACGTGTATTTTCGGTGCTTGTTTTGTGTTTTACATGATCACAGGAACTAAATTTGACAATTTCTACTTCGTCAGCCTTCCATATTTTGCTCATACCGAGCAGTGGCTGTGCGGTTTGGGTCACGTAGCTATCAGGTTGAATTCGGAAGATAGTGGGTTCGAACCCGTGTTTTCCCAATTTCACACCAGTCAAAATCTTAATTGTGGCTAAGGTCGCTTCGTTCCCATTCCTAGCCTTTACCTATCTCATCGTCGCTATAAAACCTATCTATGTTGGTGCGATATAAAGGAAAAAATAAGAAAGTGTTCGTTGACATAAAGTAATTACTTATTTTACTCATTTTGAAAAATTGTTGCACTGATTTAACTTACAGTAAATTTATTCACGTCAACACGTGAATGTTGCAGAGCGGATATAGATCTGTTAGTCTAACATTGGAAACAATCGGAATGTGAACAACTTCACTTTTCCAGCTATGTTATCAACCTGTGAAGCCTATGAAACATGTAAGCATGGTACCAACTTACGAGACTGAAAACTGAAAATTCAATTAGTGAATACAGTAATTTCTACTGGAATGTTTTTATAATAATTTTTTTTGTCAATAAATCGCAGTTCTGTTTTTAAAATCTAGGGAGAAAAGGTTGTGCGTACCGGCAGAAAAAACAAAAACAAAACAGTGTTAACGAGTGACTGTGAACATTGAAAATATGTAAGAACAATTCTGTTAACTCGGCGATTTGACCGTCTAATTATCAATTCCGATCCTTCATGTGGGGTATCATTAGAAAGCTCACTCTGTACCCGAGGCTATGATACTGCAACAGTTGCACTACGACCGTCAGGGACAAAGTTAGGAGGGATCGAAAATGTAAGAAATCCTTCATTTGCTTATCGACTTCTGAATGTATATTTCGACCCGTGATGTGTGCATTATTGAATAAAAATCTTAAGCCCACCATAACGGCACCATTGCGGTAGATTTAGGACAATTAGGGTAGAAGTTACATGGTGTACGAAATGTTGAAAATCACCTTCATTTAAAAAAAAAAATAGTTGGCTTTACGTCGCACCGACACAGGTCGGTCTTTTGACGACGATAGGACAGGAACGCGCTAGGAGTGGGAAGGAATTAAGGCACATCCCCAGCATTTTCCTGGCATGAAAATGGGAAACCACGGAAAACCATCTTCAGGGCTGCCGACAGTGGGGTTCGAACCCACTATCTCCCAAATGTAAGCTCACAGCTGCGCTCCCCTAACCACACGACCAACTCGCTCGGTTGAACATTACCAAATGGATGAAAACTTATTTTTATTTTATACTAGCATGTGTCCGCGGCTTCACTCGTGTGATGGAGTCCTACAGCTCTAAGCGACTGCCCTTGCGCCTTTTTGTTGCACATTGTGAAACTCAAACAAACGGGGAACTGCAGACGTGTAAATTGTAGCTTTATATACGAAGGGATTATTTAAATCTGAGGGACGAATACAGCTTCACCCGTGGTATATCCAGTCAGGATGGTGGCTTCAACAATATTCACCATTAGTTTCTTGACTTAGTGTTGTGTCCCGCTGCAGAGGGAAGGAGGATTCATATACCTGAGAAGGAAAATCGGTGCAACAATCGCTGCTCGAAGATGTTCGAGGCTACTCCAAGTGACTTGATTCCGAGGTGTCCAAAAGCCTTTTCGTGTAGTTGACAGCCTCATCTGTATTATATGTCGTGTCGATAAAGTTGTAAATTTGTAGAACACCGGGTAATTCTTGTAAAAGTGTATTGCTGATGATTCTGACAGCTTTATTTCTTGGAGCAAAAATTGCTCATTGACACAGCCATAAGTGATCGGTGAAATGCTGTGTTCACGTATGTTAAAAATTTCAGATCTCTGCGTCCCGCAGATTTAGCTGGACATCGCACACATTCAAACAATGCTAGATATCACGGACCGAACGAAAATAGCTTCCTATGCCACGGACTGAAAATGGCATCTTTACATATATATGTATTACTATTCCTTTCCTCTTTACAAAATTGACTTATGTCGCAACGACACAGATGGGTATTATGCCGACTATGGGATAGGAAAGGGCTAAGAGTTCGAAGGAAGCGGCCGTGGCCTTAATTAAGGCACATTTGCTGGTGCGAAAATGGTAAACCACTGAAACCCATCTTCAGGGCTGTCGACAGTGCGGTTTGAACCCACTATCTCCCGAATGCAAGCTCACAGCTGCGCGCTCTTTACCGCACGGCCAACTCCCTCGGTTTACTATTCCTTGTCTATCTTATGTGTTATACGTTTACTCTGAATAAAATATAAGATTGAATTAGATTAAAGAAAATACGGTTCACGTTTTATTGCTGGTATAGTGAAATCCTCCTATGCCGCCAGGCTGAGTAGCTCAGATAGTTAAGGCGCTGGCCTTCTAACCCCAACTTGGCAGGTTCGATCCTGGCTCAGTCCGGTGGTATTTGAAGGTGCTCAAATACGACAGCCCCGTGTCGGTATATTTACTGGCACGTAAAAGAACTCCTGCGGGACTAAATTCCGGCACCTCGGCGTCTCCGAAGACCTTAAGAAGTAGTTAGTGAGACGTAAAGCAAATAACATTATTATTATTATTATTATTATTATTATTATTATTATTATTATTATTATTATTATTATTATTATTATTATTGTCCTATTCCCTAACATGAATGAATATCGAGTAAATAAGAAATAAATAAATAAATAAATAAATTATAAAAAGGATTATACGTAATTAATGAAAACAGGTTTTTACCTGTATAAATAATGGAACAATTCGACTATGTTAAAATTTCAGATGTCTGCGTGCCGTAGATTTGGCTGGGTATCACACACATTCATACACTTCCGGATATTACGGGCTAAATGTTGCTCTTCGTGTCTGGGGCCGAAAATATCTTCCTACTCCATGGACTTAAAATGGCTCCTTGACTTGTATGTACGTTGCCTAGCGACAATGAATCAATCTTGGTGACTGCACGCTGGATTGTCATATACCAACACACGTTTTCAGAAGGTTTTTCGTTCATAACTCACCAACAAAAGCGAAAATGAAAAATCCGGCTTAGAGGTGCTTTCGGACCCCCTTCCATCTACCTATGTTCAAAATCTCAGTTCTTTGCGTGCCGTAGATTTGGCTGGGCGTCGCGCACACACTGACAGACAAACACTCATCAAATCAATCAATACTGATCTGCATTTAGGGCAGTCGCCCAGGTGGCAGATTCCCTATCTGTTGCTTTCCTAGCCTTTTCCGAAATGATTTCAAAGAAATTGGAAATTTTTATTATTATAGACTGCAATTAGACAGCCGTGTTGCTAAACGGCCTGTCAGGTATTCGCAATAAATAATCTCAGTGACATAACATCCATAACGGGTTCCCTAGTAGTACTATTCGCGAACCTTTTCTTGAGCCCTGAGCTCCCTAGTGCTAAATCGGTTATCTTCGACATCCATAATGGCAACCTTTGAAACACAAACTATGAATCGCTTATTAATCGCTGTGCGACACCTGGCGTACACTTTACGAACTAGTACTGTTGTTGTTTACTCAGCAAAGCGACACCTGGCGTACACTTTACGAACTAGTACTGTTGTTTACTCAGCATAGTCAAACTATATAATTCATGCTAGTAACAAGATTCGCATCGAGAAATACTATATAATGTTAAATAATGTATGTGTGACACAGTTGTTGACGTAAGATAATAAATGTTTAGAAAATTCATATCGATCGATCATATTATCGATTCAATTCAGATTTCATTTCCATCCAGTTGGCAGTATAACTGGAACCATCAATGTTCCCTCCTTACTCCTCACCCCGTAAAAATAGGGCTCAAGAAAAGGTTCGCGTGTAGTACTTCCCCAAAAATCAATAATAACCACCAGCACTTGAGTTCTTTTCATTTGTTTTAAGATGTACTGAAGTGCCTGAATATCCATTTTTGCACCGTACTCCGGTATATAACGAGCCAATAAATACACTGATATGGGTCTAACACGTTCAGATACTCTTTAATGCCTTCCCACTATACTGTGATTCAGTCCACCAACATATTGCGTCTCTTAAATGAGTGCAGGCTTCACCAGTTTATCGGTTTATTTATTTATTTATTTATCGACGTGACAATGGCTCACTACGATGCCATTCGACTCTTAATGTAGTAATGTAGTTACCATCATCCACTTGTAAAGGGAATTGTATTGAATTGACCGTCTAACAGGTCTTTCATTTCACCCGAGTTGAACTTGTTCTAGGCGACGTTGCCAGGAAGATCCAGCGGGATAGTCCCTCACCTGTCCCCACCCACATTTTTGTAAATACATTCATTTAACACATCAGCCGATAAAAAGTAGAGGTACGATATGCACTTGCTCGTGTTGACGTCATACTATTAATTAGTATTTAAGTCTATGTGTTCCTTCCCAGCCCCTTCTCCGCATGTCACCCTGTTGTGGTAGCGAACTCGATCATGAATAATACATGACTGTTATGTGTGAGCGGGCATTATGTGGTCTCCCTTCTACAACAGAATATCTTGAGCTCCCCCCAAGTACCGGAAGCATATCGACAAATACGTCAATAGATCCATCTTAACACGGCTTAGTCCCTCTACTCCAAGTGTTCCACAAACTCCGACGTACGAAATCGGCTATACTCGTCCAACTTCGGCTTTATTGTCGGCTACTGACTCTCGAGAGGGCAATAAAATAAACGAATAGCACATTCGGCTTCATCTGGAGAAGTAAATGACATGTCCTTAGGGAGTAATTCACATTTTAGTTATTAAAGTGGTATACATATTGTTCTGCTAAGGTTTTCATGCCGCTGGCTTAGCACAGAATCACTCTACATCAAATCTACTGGTTTTCTCCAACACATAATTATGGCATGTGCCCTTCGGAGAGGCCTGGTGGAGGTCTTTTTAGTTGATGGCGTACACATCCAGCCCCGTGCCATCGGAATTAACCAATGAAGGTTAAAATCCCAGACGCGGCTGGGAATCAAACCGGAGACTCCCTGAACCAAATGCCAGCACGCTAACCATTTAGCCATGGGGCCGAATGGTTTTCTAAAATAAAATATAATTCTAAATTTTCTAAGCACATTCTTATAAACTCATCTACATAGAATTCTTCGATGTCAAATAAACTTGCAGTCGGCAGACGAGACCATTTAATTTAAACACCGCTGTACAATATCCACAACTAAACAACACAACTTGAAAAGAGGGGATGATTATCTAGTTGTATTTCCCTTAATACAATAATTACCACCACCACTACCACCTGTCTGGCTTGGTGAGAAGCTAATAAGGACTGTATTGAATTATCACACTACCTATTCTAGTCGGAAGAGAAAAAGGAATAGGTCCATCACCTCGAATGAATACTGGACATTATAAGAAAGAAAAGGAAGGAGCTCAGAGGGCGTGAAAATAAAAGGCTCTTTTGGTCTCTCAGAACGACCATTAGGGTCGGAAGAGAACACGCTTTCGTCCAGAGGTCGGATAGGAAAGAGAAGAATGACAAGTAAGCAGAATCAGTGCCAGGCAAACCCCACCGAGCTCGATAGCTGCAGTCGCTTAAGTGCGGTCAGTATGCAGTATTCGGGAGATAGTGGATTCGAACCCCACTGTCGGCAGCCCTGAAGATGGTTTTCCGTGGTTTCCCATTTTCACACCAGGCAAATGCTGGGGCTGTACCTTAATTAAGGCCACGGCGGCTTCCTTCCCCGGAAGGCCTTTCCTATCCCATCGTCGCCATAAGACCTATCTGTGTCGATGCGACGTAAAGCAGCTTGCGAAAAAACGAAGAGGCAAATCCCATGGTCACCAACGCACTTTGTTAAGTAGAGAACCACTGGGAGTCACCCTGTTTCGTGGCCTCACCAAACTATGCCGACTAAACCGGGAACATGTCGATAGGGAGGGATATTTCATGAGTTGGGTACGAAAAAGTAATATAATTGCTGCTAAAATTACTTTTAAAAGAAAATATATTTGACCATTGCTTATAAATATAGCAGACGGCTATGATCTGGCGTACACCTTTTTTTGACAATGTAACAACAATCAAAGAGAAAAAAGGAGAATGAGAGAAAAGAAGGATAAATCTCCGTCTGGTTTCACAGACAGAGATAACACCTTATTTTCAGCTACTGCTGACCTGTGCAAACTCACTCTGCAAGCTCAGAGTTGACTCAAAGAACACAAATGAATAACATAACTTGTGATGCATGAGTACCAAACTTCTAAAATTTGGACAGGTTTGGTGACAAATGAAACTCGAATGCTGCCAACAGTCTACATTAGGTCTTTAATGATAGTAGATCTTTGGTGTGAAGTTCACCATATTTCTTGCCAGCCTGTAGTGTTATTACTGTTTCTTCTTCCCGTCCTTCTAGTGGTTTCTGCCAGCCATGGACCGCGTTATTCCAATTATTTCTTCCTTGGGATTTAACTTTTCTTCCAGTATTGCAGTATTCATTCTCGATGTTCTTGTTTCCTTTCTTCAGTCCATGTCCTGCCTGTTTTATGATAACGCTTTTCTTGGAAACACTAGTGTGTTGTGAATTTCATCTTGAAGGGGTCATGCTCACGAATACCGTCACGTGTAATCCCCACTTCTTGTAAATCTCCTTTCACCTCAGTGAACCAGGCCCACGTGGTTTTCTCTTCTAGCTAAAGATCCAGTTTGTCAATCTCGCTGGATTCATTCGTGCCACATGACCACAAAATGCAATCCTCCTCCGAATTTCGTCAATTGTTTTTATCGCGTGTGTAGAGTTTGTAGTTGTGTCGTTTGTTGTATTCGCCGCTTTGTTTCACCAGGCCTGAGATTTTACTAATAATCTTTCTTTCTATCTTTGACTTCCAGTTTCTCCATCAGACCTTTCCTATACATCGCATGGCAGTTCACAGGGTACAGCGGCTCTGGACGGATGACTGTGTGGTGGTGTCTGATCTTGGAATTTAGGGATGCTAATTTCTCGTTTTAGATGCCCTTGGATAGTTGGTATGACATTTCCATTTTCCTAATCCATGACGCGAAGGTTTCCTTCTCTGAGATGTTGGATTTTAACTCGATCTGATTGATCTTTCCTTTACCCACGTCTAGCTCTCTGAGTGCCATCCACTCTATCCACTTACCTAGGTATTTGTACTTTTCTGTCCGTTTGATTTTTCCGTGCCCCACGTCTTGGTCTTTGGGTGCCGGCTTAATTTTAATGATAAACTTTGCTTTCTCAAAGGAGATCTTGAGACGCGTCTTTGCCGCTTGTATTTGGAGTTGGTTGATCCGCTTTGCGTCTGTACCTAGATAAAACAAAACAAAACAATTGCTAGCTCATCTGCGAAGGCTAGACAGTAAAATGCCATCTTGATGTTTCTATGGCCCAATCTGACCCCGTTTCCGTTCTCTTCTTTCCTAATTCTTTTCTCCACTCATGGATGACTGTACAGAGTATGCAGTAATTGAAGAACAGAGGTGAGACTCCATCTACCTGTCTTACCCTGGTCATGATTTCAAAGGCGCCTGAAATCTCTCCCTGAATTTCACTTTGGAAGTACTTGCTTTCAATCCCACTGCTTGGTAATAACTGGTTTGAAGGTCGCGCCTTGCTGTCTTCTAGACCGGTTTTCACCCCTCTTTTCATCCCTTGCCATAACAGGGGTGTCCAGCCAATCGATTTTGCGTATTGCAAAACTTTCCTAGTGCCCTTTGTACTTATACACGTTCGCATTCTAATTTATAAGTAGGGCCCGAAATTTTAGGCAGTAGGTTAGAATTCAAAATTACTGAAGCTGTTAACGAAACGTAAATTCTAGCCTCCACAACGGTTATGCTATAAGATTTGCATACACATTAGGGGTATGGCCTAGCCTAGATCTAACCTATGTTACTCTCGCTACGTTACAGAAGAGCGGGCTGTACGACACTTCCTAATAACCAAATTATTTCGCATTCTTACCAATTATTGCCTAAAAATCCGGGATGTACCTGTAAGTGTATGCAATTCTTGGCCTTGAACATTTTTAGAAGTATACGAATCCATGCCTGAATGGTTTGTGCCTTGGTCTTAGGGCCTCAAGGCCCCGGGTTCAATTCCCAGCTGGCATCACCTGCGCTAAGAATCTCGCCCCCCCTCCACAATAATTGAAAATGGGCCCCTCGTTTCCTGATAAGGAAAGTTGCAAGTTTACTTCGTAGTACGCGGCTGTATATTATGTTATTACAATGAACAACAACGATGTAACGATAATTGTAATAATAATCATCATAATACTTACATAATTTAGTTTTCAAATCCGAAGGAATTAAAATGGTACTAACACACACACACACACACACACACACACACACACACACACACACACACACACACACACACACACACACACACACACACACACACACACACACACACACACACAATAAATGCATATTCCAATTATAGTAAACAAAACACGCTGACCGTCACAACATTAAGAAATAATCTCGTTCCTAGGACCAAATAATTTACAACGGTGGGATAGGACAGTGCTAGGTGCGGGAAGGAAGCGGCCGTGGAATTAATTAAGCTACAGCCCCAGCATTTGCTGGTGTGAAAATGGGAAACCACGGAAAATCATCTTCAAGGCTGCCGACAGTGGGATTCGAAACCACTATCTCCCGGATACAAGCTCACAGCCACGCGGCCCTTACCGCACGGTCAGCTCGCCCGGTCAACTACCGTTTCAACAATACCGCTGAAATAGGTTTTCCTTGTAGTAGGCCTAGGTAGTGCGTAAGAGGGAGTAATTTACAGTCCAGGGTAGTTTTAGAGCAGGTATGCTTCTTAAAACTTTCAATTGCATTCATCTACCTTAAAACGTTTACAGCTCTTTGCCATGCATACCTTGCTCCTTGTGACAGAGTTCTTATTGGATTCACCTGAAATATTCAGAGAATGTTTGAATATGTACAGGAATTAAAAATATTTCTGCACTGTATTATTACAATCGAAATCAGTTGTAACGACTCCGAAGGGACCGCCAACATTACAGGCAATAGTCGCACTAACCCGGTTAAATTTTTTTGTAGCTAAAAATGTAATATCTGTAAGTTTTAGGCTGCACACCTACATGGTTAATCAACCTAATATTAAATTAAAACTACAAAAACGTAACTGAAATAAGTCCTGTATTTACAGTACAGTATTTATGGAATGGGACTGAGAGGAATTTTACTGGCTTTCACTTGAAGAATAAGTCCATTGATCGGCACATTATTTATTCTTGGCTACTTAAACGATCTAAGTAAATATTCTTCACTGTCTTTCTGCTCAGATGATCTGGCCCGTTTGATTTTTTAAGTATTAGAAATGAGGCTGTATTTTTTCTCTGTCTTTCCAAATTGCAGAAATCGTTGTGTGATACACCCAACTTCCTCGCGATGTTGCGTTTGTTTCCCCATTTTCTATTTATGTGTGACCTTTCTCCAATAAACACATTTGCTTACATCCGGGAGATAGTAGGTTCGAATCCCACTATCGGCAGCCCTGAAAATGGTTTTCCGTGGTTTCCCATTTTCACACCAGGAAAATGCTGGTGCTGTACCTTAATTAAGGCCACGGCCGCTTCCTTCCAACTCATAGGCCTTTCCTATCCCATCGTCGCCATAAGACCTATCTGTGTCGGTGCGACGTAAAGCCCCTAGCAAAAAAAAAATATAAAAAAAATAAAAAATAAACACCTTTCTTTTGCGACATCTTCGCGGACTGATCTGAAGTTACATTGTTTGCAGCAATCCCCATATACGTTTAAAAAATCATTGGACGTTATAGCCGACATTTCTCCAAAATGTGATAAAAATATGTCGTTTTGTACGAGATGTAGTAAGCGACGTCGTATTAAGCGATTTTTTAAATACAGTGTTTATGTAGACTTAAGACGGGACCATTAAATTTCGCCGTTATATCCAATGTGTCGTTAAAAGCGATGTCTCAATAAACGATTTTGACCTTCATATTTTTACTCCTGAAATAGCACGAATTTAGATTTTTGCCTATTGAGTGAATAATGAATTGAAAAATTACATCTCCAATAGTTTATACCTGACAACAAAACCTGGAAATGTTCTTAAAAATATGAGTATTTTTGACAAGTCTGGCAAATTATAGCCCCTTTCCCCCCCCCCCGGCCACCAAATGAAAACCATGCCGCAAGGAGTATTTTCTATGTAACATACAAACATAAGAATTATTTGTCAGTAGCTTTGCAACCAGTTAACTAATGAACTCCTAATTTTGCGTGGGGCTATATCTTATTAATATGTGCTTTTGTTTAAAATTTGGTTTTGATAAGTTGGTAGAACTTCAATGTTTCAGTACTGACTCCTTTTAATGTACTTGCGGGATATATGGAAAGAAAGAAAAAAAGTAAGTACATACTCTAATTAATACCAGCCGTTGTGGAAGATGCATTAACTTAATTGATGTAAATAAGGAAAGTTTCCTTGCTCTTTATTCTTTTTGCCGGAGCTAATGTTAGAACGCTTCTGTGGCCAATAGTGATAGAACCTTATCCGGATCAATTGTGGGGCCTGGCGAGCCACTGGTACAAAGAGAAGACTTATATTCTACATTAGGGACATGAGCACGGCCAGATTCTCGCTAAACCGCAGTGGTCTCCACAGAGCCCATCAATCGCTTGCGTCCTGCAAGCCAGTGACACTTTCCTCCGCACATTTATTCCGGCCGAATATGTAAAACTATCTTGCTCGCTGTCGAGACGAGACAGTATGAGATATGCAATGCCGTGATTGCCTCTGACTGGGTCCCTCTAGCAGGGGTGAGGAGCGAGGCAGCTCTGATTTCTCCGAGTGACAAATCGCCCTGCATTATGGGTATCCCATAATCTGTCAAAGCGAAACCTTGTGTGCGGCGGATGTGATAGACCCCGCGCCCCGTACCCTCCCCTCAGTTCTCCTACCCCACAGCAGGACGGACAGCCGCCCCACCACATCATGATACAAGGAGCAAAATAAATGTGCACGTCTGCAGCAGCATACAAACAGATGACTTATTAGTGGTGGTGCTATTGTTACTGTTGTGGACTCTGAGGTGGGACTTATTATTGTTCCTCGCTTTCACCAAGTTTTCTTCGCGCCTGCATATCTTCAGCTTTTCTTCGTTGTTGTACAAGTCAATATTGCAGCGAAGTGCTATGTTGTGGGGTTAATCCCAGGTCACAATCTAAATTACAATCGCGATCACAAGAATTCGGGGTGGAAAAGGAAACAGGTAACGTTTAGGCGAAGATTTTGGCCAACCCTGTGGATGAAGGAGAAGTAACCAAGGCAAAGCCACATGTATTCGTCTCACTGATCTCTATACCTGGATGGCTGGTAGCTTGGGTAGCAGTAAGCCGAATAGAAGATGACTGGCGTGGTAAGATGGCAGCGAGCGCACGGTGCAGTAGACCACGAGGAGCGCGCTTGCTTTGTTTATGCTTAGTTCAGTGACGCCAGGCCTCTTGATTGTAGTTCCACGAGTGTTCTGTGCTGTGTTATTGCAAAGTAAATAGTAGTGTATTTTACGAATTTAGGTTCGTTGCCTTGTAGTATACTTGTGGATTACAAAATTCAATTTAAATATGTATGTGTTAATCTGAAATATGAATGAACAAACATTCTACGGGGTATTAACATACCGCAGTATTCAGCTTATGGATGTACAAACAGAACCGATCAGCAGAAGGAGAAATCATTTCATCGGGGAGTTTTAATAATAATGTTATTTGCTTTACGTCCCACTAACTATTTTTAAGGTCTTCGGAGACGCCGAGGTGTCGGAATTTAGTCCCGCAGGAGTTCTTTTATGTGCCAGTAAATCTACCGACACGGGGCTGTCGTATTTGAGCACCTTCAAATACCACCGGACTGAGCCAGGATCGAACCTGCCCAGTTGGGGTTAGAAGACCAGCGCCTTAACCATCTGAACCACTCAGCTCGGCTCGGGGAGTTTTATACTGTATATAAGAATCTTCCTAGGGTAGTGTTTTGAGTTTTAGGTTTATTGTATCTTATTTCGCATATTCCGGGAGCAAAATGGCAATTAATTTTTGTAGGTTTCCTTTCTCGAGACCCGAACATCTACGATCATCGATTAGGAGTATCAGGCGGGAGAATTGGGAGCCTTCTAAAACAGCTGTTCTCTGCTCGGATCACTTAGAGGAAGACTGTTTTGATAGAAATGGACAAACTGTACACCTTAGAAGTGATGTACAGCCAACTGTTTTCAATTTTACTGAACATTAACTGCAAGTAAAGATTTACTTATATATTTTTTTATTTCTCATAATTAAACTGACGGTTTCGATTAAATAATTGACGTGACCTTATAACAATCTTAGAAAATGAAGTCTGGAGGAATTCTAGACCTTATTTACATCAGTAATAATTATGGGTTTCAGACACTGGAGTGGTGGGAGAAGGGAAAGTGTGGTGGGTATTTGGGGCTATCCCATTATACTATTCGTGGTATTTGGGACTCTTTTAACTGGTGTTACATATTTCTGATGATGACTATCAATATCGCTTTGCTAGCTGAATTTAATTAAAGAGGTCTGTAATAGTAAATTAAGCTGCAGGTAATGTGATATATTGACAAGTTTTGAATATTTGCTGGTTTTATAAATGTGTACATTTGCTTCAATGATATTTTAATTTGATCATATGCGCGTTATTTCATGGAAACAGGAAACAGAAATTCATTATCAAGCACCGATTATGATATGTCGAATCTAGGCCTGTATATTGAGCTACGTTTATAGGTACATCATTTTAAGAATGCATAATTTCGTGGCATACATGTATACAATTTACAGCAATGTTTCCAGAAACTGTTTTTCACTCGTATTGTGTTACCGATCGCTAATTGCATGTATTCAGCACCTGAGTTAATATTTGTCGGCCGTTATTATACACTCATGTTTATTGCTATCCCGGAGATTTACTGACCTCGGAATGACGTATCAGTGATCCCAATGTCCTTATGCTTTGAGTGAACATGTCTCTATATTTTTAATTATTCCAATGCGCCATTAATTGCGACTTAAAATTGACTCTATTATCATTGCTTCCCCATAAGGAGAGCTCTAGGTTGGGTACGCCAACATGGCGAACCGCGCGCTCAACTTGGCGTACTTTCTCCTGCAGCGGAGACCTGCCATCAGCGATCCATGTATAGAGATCAGTGATTCGTCTTCCAGGAGGTGTGGCTTGCGACGTTGCGCACTCAGAGGTCACTCCCAACGCCATTTTTTCGGGAACTGATTAAGATGTTTCTATGCTGAAATATTCTAGCTATACTAGTTTTCCTAATCAAGGAAAACAATTAATTAACTGTAATTTGATTGCGATGAAGTGTGTACGATGTCATCCCACCCCAATATATGGCATTTAATTGTTTGATCAGCGCTGACAATAACTTCATAGGAATGGTTTTCCAAACGTCCTTGCGTCTCTAAAAATCATAATTATTTAATGCCAGGTTATTTTTACTTTGGTTTTTGAGGATAAAAATTATTATTATTATTATTATTATTATTTTTAGTAGTAGTAGTAGTAGTAGTAGTGGTAGTAGTAGCATTTAACATGGCCTATATTGACGAAAATAAGGGTCATTCTTTCTTACAATGGTTGAGCGCCATGCCATTTGATAATGAAGTCATAGTCGAGACCGCTAACATTTCAGCTAGACTTCGCACACAAGAATTACAAGGAAACCGGAGAATTTGACCCTTAATGAGCTGACATACACATTACGTCTGTTGCCTTGAAGGAGCTGTGTGGTTCCTCCCTTCATTCCCCTCTCTCTTCATTGTCGAGCCAGTGGGACGTGTGGGCTGGCGGTGAAGCAAGTACCTTCTCCTCCGCGTGTTCTTCGTTCATGCTAGATATCCTCGTATTTTGTTTACTCCACCTCCCCTCACTCTTCAGATGTGTGCATGTGTTAACGCGTCTGATAGATGTGACCAGTGAGAGAGAGTCTGTAAGCAGGTACTGGGTGGTTCTGAGGGCTGTACTGATTGCTTGCCTGAAACGAATATTTTCACACCAGGTAAATGTTGGGGCTCTACCTTAATTAAGGCCACGGTCGCTTTCTTCCCCCTCCCAGACATTTGCTATCCCATCGTCGCCGTAAGACCTATCTGTGTCGGTGTGACGTAAAGCAAATTGTAATTATAATAAATTTGTCATGCGAAAATTTGCGTGGCGTAATGTGACGTGACGCGAAAAATGTGTGACGGAAGTGGCGTCTCAAAATGTTTTATCTAGCAACAGTTACCTTGAGAGGTGCACGGGCTATAGATTTGTATAAATAGAGTGTGGCACTAATTTAAGATACATAGTGTAGTACCATGGCCATCCGACTCGTTGGCTGAATGGTCAGCGTACTGACCTTCGGTTCAGAGGGTCCCGGGTTCGATTCCCGGCTGGGTCGGGGATTTTAATCGCTTCTGATTAATTCTTCTCTCGGACTGGGTGTATGCGTCCGTCCGAACACTCTGCTCATCATATTCAGGCAACATACCTCACTACCAACCACCACAGAAACACGCAAATAGTAATTACATTCCTCCATGTAGGGTTAGCGTCAGGAAGGGCATCCGGCTGTAAAACAGGGCCAAATCTGCATGTGCGACGCAGTTCGCACCCGCGACCCCACAGGTGTGGGAAAAGCGGTAGGGGAAGAAGAAGTGTAGTACCATGGCCATCTACTAATTAGATCTACACTGCATCGAGTCGGCCGTGGTAGTACAGTGCTAACATTCAGATCAATGGCCTCCGTCTTACGGTACACACTGTAGAATTAATGTGTAAATCTACGGTCTCCCGTTTAGGCTGTCTTATAGCTGACGATCATCTGAAATTAGCAGCCGTTGATGTTTTACTTAGTAACAGTGACCTTGAGAGGTGCACGGGCTGTAAATTTGTATAAAAAAGAACCCTGTACTCATATCTGTGAAACGCTGCAAATAAATCGTTCGTTATTAATATTTGAGTTTCATTAGAAAGGCATATATTCATGATCATTAACTTTTCTCAAAGGGAAAAGTTTGTATTTACCAGGTGAGTTGGCCTTGCGGCTAGGGGCGCGCAGCTGTGAGCGTGCATCCAGGAGATAGTAGGTTCGAACCTCACTGTCGGCAGTCCTAAAGGGTTTTCCGTGGTTTCCCTTTTTCACACCAGGGTAATGCTGAGGCTGCACGTTAATTAAGTCCACGTCTGCTTCCTTTCCACTCCTAGGCCTTTCCTGTCCCATCGTCGCCATAAGACCTATTTCTGTTGGTGCGACGTAAAGCCAACTGAAAAAAGATACTTTTTTTTTATAAATAACCACTGCTGAAAGTTATTTAGATCTGGTGTGTGAGCTGTATTTCACACTCTGTCGATGCCAGAAATCGTTTATTTAATCCTAACTTACAGTACGATTATCAGAAAGAATTTAATGCCCCATTGACGAGAGAAAAGAACAGGAAACCTTACCTCACTAAAGGACCATGTTACGCATTTTCACATAAATATATCAATGATGGCGATCATAAATTCTAGCGCATTTCTCCGTTCTATGATCAAGTCCGCTGTATTTATGTGAGTTGTCATGTCATAAGAAAAGTATATCAATGTTTATAGTTTGTAATGAACCTGAAACCGTGGTGTAGGGGTAGGGGTAGCGCGCCTCTCGCCCGGAGGCCCCGGGTTCGATTTTCGGCCAGGCCAGGGATTTTTCTCTCGACCTGAGGGCTGGTTCGCGGTCCACTCAGCCTACTTGATTAGAATTGAGGAGCTATGTGACGGTGAGTTGGCGGTCCCCGTCTCGAAAGCCCAGAATAACGGCCGAGAGGATGCGTCCTGTTGACCACACGGTCCCTCGTAATCTGCAGGCCTTCGGGCTGAGCAGCGGTCGCTGGGCAGGCCAAGGCCCTTTCAAGGGCGTTAAGTGCCGTGGGGTTTGGTTTGTACGCACACACAAAGGTGAACATGATCGTGACACGAACGTGGACGCGAACAATCTAACTCACGGTTTTTAAATGCTGTTGTTGTCAAATTGAGGGAAAATTTCAACGGACGAGGAAGTCGTAGGAAAAGGCTGAGGGAAATTATGGGATGTTATACTTAACATGCACCTTCTTGTTCTCTATCGATAACCTCGTTGTTGATATGATGCACAATAAATGTAAATTTCGGTAAGCTAGTTTACAGTCCACTCTGCAGATCTTGTGGTTGTACTGTAATTTAAAACATTTGAAGGCGTCAAACTTCTTTGGTTTCTTGAAATAATACTAGACCTTTAATTGTTGTGAAGCACACAGGGTAGGGGGCCAATATTCGGTCAGCTCCTACTTCCAAACACTCGTAACGTCCATGTGGTTTACCTTTAAAAGAAGCGCCAGATGAGTTTACGAAACATTTAACTAGATGGCAGCATCCTCTTGCAGGAGTGAAGCAGTAGTGGTTGGCAGGACTCGCGCGGTTCTTGCTTCAGAATCCAGACAGTATCAAATCAAATACGGTAAGATGCGCCTGCTATAATTTTCCTTGACTGTATATTTGTTCTGATCTTTCATTTCACTTAAATTGAGAAAATGTACAACCTTATAGGACGGGAATCTATAGTATTGAAAATGAAAGGTTTAACCAGGTAATGTGTGGGTAATAATATATAGGTCACGGCACGTGTGATCATGGCGCGAAATTTGAATGATGGGCAGACTTGTTCCTATTTCCGGACGCTCGGTTGTTCTCATTTCCAGACACCAATACATACCAACGATATATTCAAAGCTGGTTAATTGTACAGGTTAAAGAGACCATCGACATACATAAAGACATAATTATTAAATATATATTTGCCCTTTTACGTTTGATAACTTCGGTTCTCAAACTATCAACTCAACTTAGAGGGGTGCCCACGATAAAGGGATCTGACTTTTTCTTCAGATATCACAACAGTAGCATTGTAGATACATTCTGAGATGATAAAATTACACAGTAAACACAATATACTATCTGCGTCAATCAATCAATCAATCAATCAATCAATCACTACTGATCTGCATTTAGGGCAGTCGCCCACGTGGCAGATTCCCTATCTGTTGTTTTCCTAGCCGTTTCTTAAATGATCGCAAAGAAATTGGAAATTTATTGAATATCTCCCTTGGTAAGTTATTGCAATCCCTAACTCCCCTTCCTATAAACGAATATTTGCTCCAATTTGTCCTCTTGAATTCCAGTTTCATCTTCATATTGTGATCTTTTCTACTTTTAAAGACACCGCTCAAACATATTCGTCTGCTGATGTCATTCCATGTCATCGCTCCACTGACAGCTCGGAACATACCACTTAGTCGAGCAGCCAGTCTCCTTTCTCCCAAGTCTTCCCAGCCCAAACTTTGGAACATTTTTGTCTGATGAGAAGTCGCGGCAGCTTGTAGGTACGGAAAGAGTAACAGATGCTTTACTCTACAAACATTAGTCGTGACAGAAAAAAGCAGATCCATGTTCATTACGCAGTACTTATAATTATAGTAAACGTGTAACTAAGACATAATATGCTACCACTTTGAAAGTTCACGACAGCACCTCAATTCGCAAGAGTCACCACGAACAGAACAGGTGTTTATTGTCAGGCCTTGAGACTTGAGATAGGCACATGCGTGGCGGCAATGCTTACCCCTCGCACCCCTTACCCAGCAACCACACGACTTCTTTCACTTGCTTCTTATTCGTATGTCAGGTGGAATGAGGAAGATAAAATTACAGGGAAAACCCACCCTTTCAAGCTATTTCTCTAAGCCCGTTGTGTATTGCGTTCATGATGACTGAACCCTTATCAGGTACCCTTATCAGGCAATTTAGCACTTTTAACAGGACAGACTTGATATGAACCTCAAGGATGACAAGCTTCGGTTATCGAGGCGTGTCCAAGATAGACGAGAAATGAGGCTTTACCTCAACCCCGTCCTGAAAAATTAAAAAATAATGACTAAACATGTTTATGTAGATTTTGTGGTATTGACTATTTCAGTGATGTTTCTAGACGAATGGGATCATGGATTTAGTGCGGTCTGTGCCAAATATGGTTTCACGAAGTATGTGTGGAAGAAAGAAGGAAGGTGTGATTTTGTGTGGCAAATGTGTTGTAAAACAATATGAAATGCAAAGAGTAATGTACCGTGCATGTGTTAAGTTGCATAATGGGAAGGAAACTGTCGTAACTGGCAAAATTATGATGTCCGGAAAATGGCACACAATGTTTCAGCAATGTCCGGATTTAAGAGCATCTGTTTCAATTATCGGCCGTTTTCAATTAATTTTTAAAATATTGTTTTTAGCATATAACACGGGGAACACGAGAGAAACCTCCCAGAAGGGTGTATTTATATGTGATTTTGTCATACATCCGGGTGACTCCTGGGAAACGGACTAGGACTATTCCTAGACGGCTGATCCTCGTACTCCAGTAGCACTATTGTAACCTCAGTATGGTTAACAAATATTTCAAAGGATCCTTGTCAGGACTAAAGCTAAAAATCCTGTCAGTAAACATAGAGGGCATGACATCGAATAAAGATGCCATATTACAGCAAATGCGCCACACTCATACATGTGACATTCTTTATGTTCAGGAAACTCATAGAATTAGTACAAAAGAACCGACCAAAAGTAGTACCAGGAATGCGACTTGTCACCGAGAGACCTCATGGGAAATACGGCAGTCCCAATTTTGCAAACCCTGAACTCAATATACTATCAACCTCCGTTTCTGAATGTGATGATATAGAACTGATATCAATGGAATTATCAAGCTGTATGATAACGTCAGTTTATAAACCACGAAATGTTCTCTTTCACTTCTTCCAGCCCGTTAATCTTCAAGGAAGTAGGATCCATTTTGTTATGGGTGACTTCAATAGCCATAGCTCCATTTGGGGAGATAGGGATGACAACGAAGATGGACTAGCTGTTAAAAATTGGGCTGAAATGAATCACTTGTCTTAATTCATGACAGCAAGCTTTCACCCTCCTTCAATTGTGGCAGATGGAGACGCGGATACAATCCTGATCCGATATTTGTTACTGATACCATATCCCATCAATGTGTGAAAGAAATCTGTGAACCTATTCCTCATACTCAGCACAGACCAATTAAGTGCCTGGTGTTCTCAGCGGTTCGACCTCAAATAATACCGTTTCGAAGAAGATACAATTTTCAAAAAGTTGACTGGGATAACTTCACCATGAGTCTAGATGAAGCGATCTTGAACATTAATCTAAGTCCAGAATCTATGATAAGTTCACTGATGCTATCAAGAAATGTTCGCGCAAGTCAATCGCACGTGGTTTCAGAACACAGTACATACAAGGTATAGATCCTTGTGCAGTCAAAGATCTGGAAAACTACATTTCGCTTTTTGAAGCGGATCCTTTTAGTGCAGAAACTATAAAGGCTGGTCATAAAGTGACAGAGACTGTTGGTAAATTGAAAAGGGGGCGTTGGATTAATTTGATGAAAAACTTGGATATGTCGCGGAGCAGCATGAAGGCCTGGAGACTACTAAAACGTTTGAACAATGACCCCCACCAAGGCATCTGTTCATTATAATGTATCCCCAAATGAAATCGCCCATCAGCTCTTGTTGAAGGGCAAAGTTAAACGAAGAGCTAGACCCCCAAAATTTCTAAGGAACATTGAAGATGAAACCTGTGAAATATCCAAACCTTTTATCTCCGGAGAGCTGGGAAACGCCATCAAGATGTGTATGAACAGAAAAGCACTTGGTATAGACGACATTATTATAGAGCAAATTAAATATTTTGGAAATGCTACCAAAGAATGGATACTCCAACTCTTCAATAACTGCTTGGAGCGCTGTCACATTCCAAAAATCTAGAGGAAGGCCAAAGTAGTTGGTATCCTTAAACCCGGCAAGGACCCTAATGCCCAAAGAACTTTCGACCGATCTCTCTTTTATGTCACCTCTACAAGATGTTTGAATGGATACTTCTTAATCGTCTTGCACCAGCTGTGGAGCCTTTTTTAATCCCAGAGCACGCTGGTTTTAGGCTAGGCATGAACTGTACTACGTACTGCACAAGTAGTAAAACTAACACAGTATATAGAAAATGTTTCTCAATCCCGAAAAAGGCAGAGGAGTAGCGTTTGTAGACCTTTCTTGTGCCTATGACACTGTACAACATCAAAACATGTTTGTACAGCCTTACAAAGGATTTCAAGCTTACCAGAATCGTTGCTGCCTTTTTATTGAATCGACGATACTTTGTTGACTTCAGGGTCAGCGAAGTCGATGGAGAACGCAAAAGAATGGTCTTCCTCAAGGAAGTGTGCTAGCTCCCTTACTTTTCAGTATATATACCAACGACCAGCCACATCCGCCTCAAACTAAAGCTTCCTATACGCTGATGATCTGGCTTTGGCTACTCAGAGTGAATGCTTTGAGAGAGTAGAAAACAATCTCACTTCGGCATTGGATATTTTGTCTCACTACTATGACACCAATAATCTCAAACCAAACCCATCAAAAACTCAAGAATGTGCTTTCCATTTGAAGAACAAACAAGCCTCAAGGAAGCTGAAAGTGAAGTGGAAAGATAAAGTTCTAGAACATAATTACACATTGAAATACATGGGTGTTACTTTGGATCGTTCTCCAACTTACAGAGAGCACTGTTCAAACATCAAGACGCAAAAGTCTCCTCTCGGAACTCCCTGCTCCGTAAAGTGACAGGTTCAAAGTGGGGTGCCCATCCTCATACTGTAAGGACAATAGTCTTAGTACTTTATTACTCAGCAGGGGAGCATGGTAGTCTCGTTTGGTATAAATCTACACGTGCCAGAAAGGACGACGTCGTCCTGATTGATACATGTAGACATATTACAGGATGTCTGAAACCAACACCAACAGACAAACTGAATTCCCTTGCAGGAATAGCCCCTCCTGAGATTAGACGCGAAGTAGCTGCAAATGTGGAGAGGTTAAGGGTTTGTAACAACTCAGCCCACCCCCAACATGGACAAAAACTACTACCAACTCGTTTGAAGTCCAGGAACAGTTTTATGCATTCCTCATTCCCCACTAGCGCAAATACAAAGACGACCAGCCATCTATTCTTAAAATTGGAGGAAAAGCTTTCTCCTGGTCATGAAGAAACCTGGACCATATAGAAGGCACTGAATAGACTAAGAGCAGGCGTTGGAAATACAAGGACAATATGAAGAAATGGGTCCTTCTGAAGGGGCATCAGACCCTATGTGAATGCGGCGTGGTACAAACGACAAGGCATCTTATTAACTGCCCTCTGTGCCCTGTTAAATGCACAGAACTTGATCTTGCACAGGCTAGTATCAGTGCTGTTATCGTGGCCAAATTATGGACCGATATTTTGCAAATAACTGTATAATTTCATGTAAATGTTGTAATTTCATGTATTTTATTTAATTTGCATTTGTAATATATATTATGCTACTGTCACGAATAAAGATATAAAATGCATATAACACGAAACTGTATATTTCTCAGTGGTATAAATATTTTTACTGCTATGTCCTATACCTATCCAAAACATATTAATCGTCCGGATATAGTGTCCTCTACCTTAAATATTATTTAGCAACAGAGAACGGATGGGTAGTCTGGTTAAACACCTGTGTCCTCAGCTGGGGTCGAATCGCAGCACAGTCCTTTGGTATTTAACCGTGCTTAAATCCGAGAGACTCGTGACAGGGAAAGAACTCATCTTCAAGGCATGATTGCAGCACTCTGGCTTCTATCAGATCAGATAGTACCTCAAAGGATGATAAACAAATGTTTAACAAAAGCAAGTCCTTTATAATGTACAGTAGATTCTGTAAACAAAAAGAATGAGCGCATGTTATTGTATAGTTCCTTCGCAGGTACACATTTTCCTCATAGACAACTGAACCTATTGATATAATGTTTGTTGTAGGTATCCAAAAAGAGGTGAATTATATTTTGATAATAATTACATTCTGATAAAATATTAAATGTGAAGAATGTAGGGTACCATGCGTACATTCTTTTTCGAGCGAATGTACTGTAACGGTTGAAATACCGTTACAAGGTGATATCTGTATTTTTATTTTTATTATTATTTCATCTGTATTATTATTATTATTATTATTATGTCCATATTATTATTTTATCTGTGAGATTGCTATTATTATATTATCATTCTTATTCAATTCGATTATGCAATGCTTGTCGCTTGCATAACAGTAGTTAACTGTATGCATATATATGTGTGTGTAGATTAACATTAAAGACATGTACAGTGAGAATTGTTATATATCAGATGTTGGATATGGCATTGCTATATTGTGCAATACTGCTGACATTTCTGTCAAGTCATCGCCACGTCATGGCTACGTCATCGTGCGTACTTAGCACTGAGCTCAGTTCCTTTGAGTTTTTTAGGGAGCCCCAGGGGATTTCACCATTACATGTAATACTTGTCGCGTGTGTGGGAGTAGGTCATGGTTATTTCTGGAGATTACGTAGGTGTGCCATCCTAACGTCTATATAAGGTGGCTGTTTCTTGTAGAGTCAGTCATTAATTAAACGGAAGCTGAACAATAGAGAAGTCAAATGGATAAGTGGACAGTCATTATTCTACTGGAAGCAGAGGCCACAGTTGCTCATTAAGGGAACGAGATGGAGAAGACTCAGTGAGGCATTAGTCTTTGGTCATTGAGAGAGTGAGGCCAAAGTTGGTCGGTCACTTAGTTGAATACCATACAGATTTACCAAGAAATCATATGATATGGAGAAGAAGCAGTCACATGGATACATCACCAAATTAGGAGTGACACATCTACAGTAAACAACCAGATCAAAGGAATACGTCGTAATTAAACTCAAAGTGTTGAAGGTACAGTCAAGTGAATCAGTGAGGGAAATATTTCATATAAATTGTTAAATGTCCGGTCAAGAAGAATTCAAATTCATGCCTAGCTTTCTTTCAATTGCAATGTCATAATTTCATATTCTCATCTGTTTTATCGCAACAAGACTCACTATTTTTTATATATTATTTAAAAAATATATTTTGTTCTATCAAACGAATTCATAGTTTTATTTCAATAACAGTAAAATATTTTAACCTCAAAATTAATGGGGAAACCGAACGCCAATCTCCTTCTCTCTGAACTTATATGGTATGTTGTCAAAAGTAAGCTTATTACCCCACACCCTAGAGATAGTCAAGATTCTCATTCTATTATTGCTGCAATGAGTGGTAGCTGGCGCCCTTCAAATAACGTATGTGTAAGTAAGCAGGTGAGAAGTAAGTGTGAGTACAAGGTGCGACGATTGTTTATTTTATTTAATAAATATTAATTTTCATAATTTCCATTTTAAATGCAGTTTTATATGTTTGTAAATTCAGTAAAGGAGTTAGGAACATCTTAAAGTACACAGAGAAGACGACTAAGGTACTATATAAATATTTTTTAAGACCAAGCAGGTAAATTGAAAAAATATAGAATGTATTATTATTATTATTATTATTATTATTATTATTATTATTATTATTATTATTATTATTATTATTAATAATAATATTATTAACAAATACATCGCAAATGGGAAATATCCCGGTGGAAGTTGTCAGTTACAGTAGTGTTATAATAAAGTACAGTTAACACAATTACTCAACAACAACAACAAACAAACAAACAATACGAGTACAACAAGCAATTCCATGGAAAGAAAATATTATAAGAAATATTACTAGTTTAACATTCTAAATCCAGCATCATCATATAAAAATTCACACACAACTTAATAATTTCCAGTACTTACACTATGCCTTACAAAACTATAGGTTGAGCTTACTACTAGCTTAACATTACAAGGTATAATGAAATAAGGTTAAAACATAATTACCCAACAACAACTACTACTACTACTACTACTACTACTACTACTACTACTACTACTACTACTACTACAAGCAATTCCATGGAAAGAAAATGTTACAAGAAATATTACTGGTTTAACTTTCTAAATCCAGCATCAACATATGCAAATTCCCACACAACTTACGTAGTTCCAGTAATTAACATTACGGCTTACAATACTATTTGTTGAGCTTACTACTAGCTTAACACTACAAGTGATAATAAAGTAAAGTTAAAACATAACTACCCAACAACAACAACTGGAGTACAACAAGCAATTCCACGGAAAACAAATATTACAAGAAATACTACTAGTTTAATGTTCTAAATCCAGCATCATCGTATAAAATTTCATACACAGCTTACGTATTTCCAGTGCTTAACACTACGGCTTGCAATACTATAGGTTGAGTTTACTACTAGCTTAACATTACAATGATAATAAAGTTAAGAACATAATTACCCTACAAGAACAACAACAGTACAACAAGCAAATCCTTGGAAAGAAAATGTTACAACAAATACTAGTAGTTTAAGTTTAAAATTCTAAATCCATCATTATAATAAACAAATTCACACAAAACCTAAGAATTCCCAGTGCTTAACCCTGCAGCTTACAATACTATAGGTTGAACTTGCTACTAGCTAAACATTACAAGTGATAATAAAGTAAAGTTAAAAACATTGGTAATTACACAATAACAACAACTACAGCAACATGATTACAGCAAGCAATTCCCTGGAAAGAGAATACCACAAGAAAAACTACTGTACTAGTTTCTCAATCTAAATCAAGCAGAAAATCCGAAATTCAGTGTCCGTAATTTACTACTTTTACTTTTCACTTTACACTAGCACTAATGGTCTTCTTCAATGACTTGATACCGGAAGAAAATCTATCAAAGATTGCTGCAGGTAATTTATTCCAATCCCTTATGGTCCCGTTCACGAAGGAAAACTTGTCCACGTCCGTATGCTGGTTTCTGGCCCTAATTGTATGCTTATGATCATTTCTCGATGAGTATGAGGGAGGTTCCAACCTATTCCTAATACTGCTCCAGGCAGCCCTTTTCATATAGCTCTTATAAAGACCACACAGGTGAACCCTAGTTCTTTTAGATTCAAGACTTTCCCAATTAATGGTATTCCTCCTATTCCCGGTTACGAAACGCATCGCTCTTCTTTGAACTTTTTCTAGGGAATGTATTAAACCGACGCTCTACGGATCCCAGCACGCAGTTCCATATTCGAGAATCGGTCTTACCAAGCATTAATAAGCTTTACTTTTGGCACTAGAATTAGCTTTCTTGAGATTCAGCATAATAAAATGTAATGATCTCCAGGATTTCTTAACTACGTTTTCCACTTGCTTTGACCATTTCAAGTCTTTTCGATTAGTAACAGCTAAGCAGTTACAACTATCAACTTCAACAACACTTTCTCCTCCAATTTCGTAATCCCTCTTTCCTGTCATCTTCTTTTTGCTGAAACACAATTTCTTGCCATTTTCCGCTGTGGATTTTCATTTGATTTTCACGCGCCCATTTTTCAATCGTATCTATATCCTGCTGAAGCAATAGTTCTTCCTCATCTCTCTTTATCTCACGGTAAATGACGCAATCATCGGCAAAGAGGCGCATTTCCGATTTCATCGAATCAGGCATATCATTCATGAAAAGTATGAAAAGAATTGGCCCAATAACGCTACCCTGAGACGTAACACTTATTGGAGAAGATAGCGTTTCTCCCACACGCACCCTCTGAGTGTTCCATTGAGGAGTTTTCGTATCCATTCCACAACTCTGATATCAATGCCTGTACGCGCTAATTTGTTAAGGAGGATGTCATGTGGCACAAGATCGAATGCGTTAGCAAAATCAATTACTGTTGTGTCAATCCTTGATTCACTGTCGAGCTTATCCGATATATCTTGACGTACGGAACAGAGCTGACTTTCGCAGGAGAAGCCTTCCCAAAACCCATGTTGCCCATTAAATATCATTCCAGAAGAGTCCCATTTTAATCTCAAATAATCTACTATTAATTGCTCGATTTGTTTGCATACGATTGACGTCAAACTCACCGGTCTGTGGTTATTCAAGTCTCTCTTGTCACCTCCTTTGTGAATAGGAACTTAGTACACAATGGCCGATTTTCAATCTTCTGGAACCTTCGTAATGTTCAGTAATATATTAAAGATTAAATATGGTAGGATCGCTTCACCTCCCGAGTTTAAGTGCTTCTCCGGAGATAGAATCTGGCCCACAAGATTTACTTCTTCTGAGTTTAGAAAGACCTTTACGCAATAATGAAGCTTTAATTTGGAAATCATTATTAGTTTTCGGGAAGTTGTCCCTGAATAACTGTGCCGCCGGATTAAAAACTTTTTTGCAGTGCTTATTTAATGCTTCCGCTTTATCTATATCTGTTGTCACCAATAAATTCCCTCCTGCACAAAGAGAAGGAACTGACTTGTTCTTTCCCTTCAATCTACGTACTGTACGGTATATATTAAAAAAAAAGGGTCCAAGGAATTTCGATTTTCATTTAGGATATTGTCGAGATATTTCTCTTCAGCCACTTTCTTTTCTGCTAGCAAAAGCTTCACCAAACTTCTATACTCCGCTTTGCACGCATCGTTATTATTTCTTCTGTTGAACACTCTCCTAGTTTTACGTTTAAGCTTCCTAATAGTCGCGGTGTAGTACGGCGGATCTGAATCATCCCTAATTATCCTTTAGGGAACGAATTTATTCAGCCCAGTATTTAAAATGGTTTTGAAGTTCTCCCAAATGTCGTCCATCCCCTTGCCCTCCTTTAGCCAATTAGTATAGGACAACCTCAAATAATTTTGAAAACCTATGCAGTCTCCCCTCGCATAGCACCAAATAGTCTTAGAAATTCGCACATGACTCTTATTACAAGTTTCCCGAGAGAGATCGAGTACCATTGCACTGCGGTCACTAATCCCCTGAATTACGTCACAAGATATAACTATGTCATCCGGTCTGACAAGAAAAACATCTAAAAGTGCTTGTTTACGTATGCTCTTTGTAACGAATTGGGAAAAGCCATTATTCCACACTAATAAGTTAACTGCTTCATGCAATAGGCCCCCCGTAGTTGACCCAGCCCAGTTTACTGGCGGTAGGTTTAGATCCCCTGCAATTGTACTTCTTTTTCCGTAGCTTATATTTGCATATGTCGATTCTGAAAGACGAGTGATCGTGTTTAAACCTGATTTCGAAGGGGCGATAAGCTCCAATAATGACTATATTTTGTTTGTTTGGTGCATTATTTACCTCCACCCCAATTATTTTGCAGTCATCGAGAACACATTTTAACGTACTGCTTAGCTCTGACCTAACACAAATGAAAATTCCCCCCTCCTTTCGACCCTCTACCCCGTCTAAACGTTAGAAATGTTGACCTGAATATTTATGAATTATATATATATTACCCGATAACCAACTTTCCGTTCCCACAATTATATCAGGGTCACTCGCATCAACTAAGTTTTCGAATTTTGCGATTTTATTACCAATACTTCCGCAGTTTACCTGCAACAGTCTAAGAAATTTACCCGATCCGGTATCATTGCCTCTCACAATATCCTGTTGGTGGCCCCGTTGTCGTTGTAGCTGCATCGAATCTGCTTCCGTCGTGGATCGTCATTCGGCTGCCCGTTCTTCGCCGTCATCCGTTTGGGTGGAAAAGGATTCGGTAGCCCTCGAAAAGAGTTCACCTACTCTCACCCACTCCTCGCTGGTCAGATGAAGTCCATCCCTGCTGAAGTCCCTGTTGTCGATTCAACTATTGCCGTCTACAAAGAGTGATCCGGAACTTTCGGCCACCCACTGAAGCTCTTCGTTCAATCGGTCGATCTTCTTCCATGATATATGTTGTCTCCTTAGTATACCACTAATTACAATATTTGTCTTCGGGAACTTTTTCTTGGATCATATATGTCCCCCATTATATATTCAGTCCGTTACCTTTTGAAATAATTGTTTCTACGTGGAGAATTACTACTTCCTCATTCCCGCCGCATTCGTCCTCTATTTTCTTGTTCAACTGTTCCGCTCGAATTCCCGGCATGCACATCACTTTCACTGACCTGTTTTCTGTCCTATATGCCGCACGAGAGAATCGCCTATCACCACACAATTTACAGGTTTTATATTCTCCACAGACAAATGAGTGCCTACATTTCTCATATACAGTACACTTCCTGTAACTTCTTTTGTAGCTCCGCAATCATGAGTTTTGCTTCATGTAATGCCCGTTGTAGTTCGTCAGTTTTTGCTTTGTCGCTAGTCACATTCCCATTCATGACACACTTGCTACATACTATCCTTTCCTTATCACTATCCAGGGCCTGTAGTTTACCACTCCAGGGCCTGTAGCTTACCAGTGGTATATTGTATGGTAGGATCGCTTCACCCCCAAGTTTAAGTGCCTCTACGGAAATAGAATAGGGAACCAATTACAAAAATTCAAAACCAACCTGCGTGCATTTTTTCAATTTGTTTTACGTCGCAGAGACACAGATTGGCCTTATGGTGACGATGAGATAGGAAAGGGCTAGGAGTAGGAAGGAAGCAATCGTCGCCTTAATAAGTACAGTCCCAGCATTTGCCTGGGTTTGAAAATGGGAAACCACGGAAAACCATCTTCAGGACTGGTAACAGTGGGGTTCGAACCCACTATCTCCCGAATGCAAGCTGATAGCTACGTGACCCAAGCAGCGCGGCTACTTGCTCGGTCTTCCATGTAATATAACAAAATGTAATTTACACAATTCCTTTTAATATTGCAATATTTCGTTTAAAAAGAGGTTCAGATTCTTGACTGTGGGGAACAAGAATCGCCGCACTGTGTTGCCTTGCTGGAGCTACAAACTTTTGATAGATGGTGTCGTATCTCCTCCGCCATATTCCCGGTGACCGGAAGCTTCTTTCCATACCTCTCTGAGCCTTGAGTGCTCTCTGCGGGCTGCACAATTTGCCAGGCAATCAGCTTCCTCACTTCGATTCCACTGACCTTTTTCTTTTACAAATCAAGTGGCGAGGGTCTCGTGATTATGTTACCATAATGTTGGTCTGACGAGCTGGGGTGGAGAGGAGGGCGAGAGAAGCCCGGCATCTGCTCGATACACGTCCGATCAAGTTCAGGAGACCGTTGGTTCGTTGTTTACTGCTTCAGTTACTGTGCGTATGTGAGAAATATTGTTCACTATTGTGGTATTTGGTTGAGATTGCTATTTGTCAGCATAGGGACGGATAAAGTGTTTTGTTGTTGATTACAGCGGATGAGGATGTGTGTGTTGTTCAGTTCTATATTTTTTGGAGTGGGGATTCACTGAGGTGTTCTGAAACCTCCAGGAAGGTACTACAACTGCATTTTCCTGGATTGATTGTACCTAAAAGTAAAATACAAATTACGCACGATATATTCCTGAAGTCACTTTGCGATACTGTGATTTGGAAATAGCCTTGGCTTGTTTCAGTATCCGGCGCACAAAGATCTGGTTAACTGATTCAATTTCTGGGATTGTAAAAAAAAAAAAAAAAAAAAAAAAAAAGCAATAAAGCCAAAATGACTAATTGAATATGCTTTTCAGAGATTTAAAAAAATATTAATGTTGTCAGAATGCAGACGTGTTGACTTAAACGATTTTGAAAAACATCCATCAAACAGACTCTCCTCGGCACGTTTGAATAGGAATGATTATAACAAGGAGTTTTCAAACAATGGATGTTTAGAACCTACTACGAGCTGGGTTGAGTGGCTTAGACAGTACAAGCACTGGCTTTCTTAGCCGAAGTTGGTGGGTTCGATGCCAGCGAAGTCCGGCGTTATTTGAAGGTGGTCAAATATGTCAGCCTCGTGTCGGCAGACTTACCGACAAGTAAAATAACTCCTGGGAGGCAAAACCGCGGCACCTCAACGTCTTCGAGAACAGTAAAAAGTAGTTAGTGAGACGTAAAACTATTATTATTATCATTATTATTACTATTATTATTCATATACTGTGGTCGCTGAAACTTATGCTGTATCATGGAACGAATGTGTCTTAGTACGGTCAGAGGTTCTCGTGGTTTTAGGAACGGTTCCTTAGAATATTATTATATATCCGAATTTTCCTTTAGTCCATATGTGTGACCTCATAGATGAGGATTATACCTGATATATTTTCATAACTCGTCTTGGCCTAGTATCATGTTTCCAACATCCTAACTAATAATAAAGACAACATATAAATGGGCATGGGAGCTTCTATTAAACTGTTCGTAGGGATATACTGGTCTTCTCTATGCCTCTAAGAATTAACCTGTACTGAGTTTTGTTGTAGTCTGAATGAAACCCCTGGTCCCTGGTCATACGTCTCTTGAGGAATCGAAGTACCGTTCTAAATTTCTCGACTTTCTGAAAAAGAACGGAATCCACATCCTTTCAGGAGAACCAATATCCTTTTATCGTCTCGGTTAGTAAGCCCCTTTTCCATAACCTCACTTTTACATAAACCCAAATGGCTAGTAGACGATAGCCGTATTATGATTATGCGATCCTTATTACAATATATCACAGTGTTCGAAAAACCACATACATATTTCTTCATAATACACTGTTCTGCCTTTCAGCGTTAATTCCTGCAAGCCTCTGCAAATTTACTAACCACTATATTTCTTATTTTTAAATCGTTAAAAACTGAGTCTAACCATCGTCATCTTAGTCTCCCTCTATCTCTCTTACCCTCCATAACAGAGTCCATTATTCTCTTAGGTAACCTATCCTCCTCCATTCGCCTCACATGACCCCACCACCGAAGCCGGCTGTTATGCGCTGTTCGGTGAAAAGTCAAAGGAACCTGATGGGAAAAGAAGGTAGGGTGATTGAAGCTCATAGTATTAATACGTCGTTCTACCCAGGACACAGATTCATGATAGGGATATTTACAACTAATGCCATGCCTAAATAAAGAAAATAATTTCTGATCTCACGAAGAATGAAAATATCGTGTGGCTGAAGGGAAGGATTTTTTTTCACAGTGGTTTAACGTCGCACTAACACAGATAACTTAGTGGCTACAATGGGGGTGAGAAAGAGTTACATCTAGGAAGGAAGAGGCCTTGGTCTTGAATAAGAAAGAACTTCGATATTTGCCCGACATGAAAAAGGGAAACAACGGTAAACCATAATCAGGGTGGGGGGTTCGAATCCACCATATACCGAACATAAGCTAACAGCTACGCGGTGCGAGTCGTACGCTCGATGCAGGATAATGTATAGGACTAAGTAATATTCCCTAGGCCCCATAGCGTATTCTGTTCTTCACAGACTATGCACAGTGCAGTCCGTAAAAACGACTTCTTTGATATTAGCTCGTCAGTTATGAACTTCGTGATAAATGTCAAGGAATGAGACAATATAAGTCATTTCCTTTCGTGTTGTACTATTTGTTCATCACCGGCTTTTAAACTAATAATAATAATAATAATAATAATAATAATAATAATAATAATAATAATAATAATAATAATAATAATAATAATAATAATTGTACCGAGCGGTACACCTCCACGCCGCTAATTCAAATATTGCGGCAATTGAAACTTCTCTACTGGAGAAACTTGGAACTTTAACTACTGAACTAATTCCACGGTTATTCAGAAGATGTCACTGAGTGTTTTTTATTTGCCTTTGTTTTTCAACGATTAAGAAGTGTGGACAATCTCTAACAGATGTCTCTACCCAAAACTATGGTAACACACTCTGGTGCAATGGAATGAACTTTCTTGAAGAAATATTGTATTCCTAAGTTTTGTTTTTAATAAATTTTGTTCTGTGGTTTGTGGGTTGGCAATACAAATCCTTTCATTCCGCCTGTTTTGAATGTAACCAATCAGGAATTTATGTAATTAATTTTTCACCAATAAGGTGTTTCTTCCTCGTCTTGTGTATTAGTTTTTGCTGTTATCCAATAAAAGTTTGTGGGCGGGTTGTTATCATTCATGAAAGGCCTCGAACTTTCCACGAGGGTATAAAAACTGCTGATTTTCTTGTCTCAGGGCTACTTCAGTAACAACTTTCTTAGTGTGTGGATATGTAGCAGGGGGCGGGACGCGCCTCTTTCTTCGGGCAACAGATCTCCAACAAGGTAATGGCCTGTTAACATCTTTATTTCTTGCTAGCTCAGCAGTTTAACTCTCGGAGAAGGTTCGAATCCTTTAATATGTAACCCATCTTTTAAAATGTAAATTCCTTTTCTGCCTATGTAAAATCTACAAATATCTTTTACTGTAAAGCGGGATAGAGAGTGCTTCACCCTCTCGAACTCCCCTTCATTTTGAAAAGGAGGTGACTACGTTTTCATAACCGTTCTTCTCTTCTCTAATGAAGTAAAGTTTTCTCATACGGGTCACCTCCCTAGCTTGGGATCAGCCCCTGTGTTTCGGCCTAGAGCCACTTAGGTTTTAAAAGTGTATTTAAGAGTGCAAGTTTACGCCTCCAATCCATTCTGTACTTTGGGCCAGTAACTTAACCTGATGTTTTGTTTTCTTCATGCGAAGGCTCGGTAGGTTGGGTATTAAATACCCCTGTTTTGTATGCCTTGATGGCAGTTTGGATAAGAGTCTGTTATTGCCTTGATAGGCTTGAAAGATCGAGAGCGGGTCAGCTCTTTATGGTGTTGTGGTAAAAGTGCCTTAGAGAGGCTTGGGGTTAATAGCTGGGAGCAAGTGCTCCTTGTACTTAGGGGTTTTCTGCCCTTTAGCAGTTGTAGTTGTGAGCTGAGAGCTCAGAAATTAAACTTAGGGCTCGAAGCCCAAATCTTGTAACGAACTGTAATTTGTTAATTTGTTGATCTGTTACTTGGTACCTGTTATACTTTTTTATTTGTTGATTTTGAAAAGAAAATATAACCTTGTTAAAGTTTTAAATTAACTTTAATTTTGTAGTTGAGACCTATTCCCGCCCGCACCTTCTTTCACCTCTAACTACCACGGATATCTCCGTAACAAGTGGTAGCAGAGCGTGGTTGAATGGGTCTCAATTTAGTCCCTTTTGATGGCTAAACATTGTTTCCGATTCGAACTCTAACAATTTTCTCAGTTGCTGGAATTTCTTTTTATTTTTCTAAAATTTTTCTGTCGACATGTCCGGCCCTCGCGACGTCCTCCATCCCGGCTATTTGCGCAAGGAGGAATTGATCTATGTATTAACAATTAGAAATGTGCAATCTGGAGGCACGGTTGCAGTAGATACTAACAAGCTTAAAGAGTCCCTTGATTTGCCTATTTCTATCCCCACTTTGGGAGAGAAAGAGATTGACTACGCCCTCTCCACGATCACTGACAATACTACTGAGCTAGCATCTGTAGTTAGTTTTTTTGAAGAAAATGATCCATCACCTAATCAACTTAAACGGGTGCAAGCTAGATTGTTTCATTTTTACAATAGGGTCACTGATCTACTGTCTCTTAAGATGAATGACATTCGAATGAAGGAAGCTGGTGTTGTTCTTGAAAACCTTTCTGATTTGTCCAATAAGGTTAGCCGATTGTTAACTGGGGCAGCCTCCCCCCCAAAACCGACCAACCCACTCTGGTAAACGTGGTCAGCGAGGAGCATTCTCCCGCGGGGGAAGAAAGTACAAAATCTGTAGAAGCCCGACAAACTTCTGTTCCAATAGAAACTGAGTCCGTTCGTCGCACATCCATTCCACCCTTTGTGTTGAATAATGCACCTTCTGAAGCTGCTTCTCCCCCACTTGGGTCCCTTCCTACCACGTCACCTGGCTTTAGCAGTTTGCCCCACCCTTTAGATATGTTGCTCAAAGGGATTTCTAAGTTTTCTGTTAACTCTACCAGTGATGTTATTTCATTCTTAAGGTTTTTTGTTGAGTTTCAGGATCATGCTCTTGTTTTTTCTCTTTCGCCGTGTCAAATTATGCAAATTATTTATCCCTATTCCGTTAGACAAGATAGTTAGGGCAATTGCTGAACAATCCTCCATAGAAGACTTCCATGCCCATCTGTTGGCAAATTTTATCCCCGCTCGAGCTAGGTCATCGCTCATTCAAAAGTACTACTACCGAGTACAACGGTTGGATGAAAACTTGGCAGACTTCATCCAAGATATTAAATTCTATACCAGGGTGTTTGCTCTTCACTTCCCTGAAGATCAGATTGTACAAGCCATTGTGGAAGGCATTTCTCCATCATACAGGTCATACTTGTGCTTTGCGTCGCGTCCGCAAACTTTTGCCGAGTTAGAGGCTATGGCTGTCTCAGCGGAAGGAGTTAGATACGCCGATACCTTGGATGTCGCTAAAGAACCCCCTCCATCCTCTAGTAATTTTCGGCCCCCACCTCGCCGAACCTTCACTGCCCGTAAATGTTATGCTTGTGGGTCGCCTGACCATCTTCGGAATAAGTGTCCATTAATTAAATCTAGTGGGACAAGGAATGGAGCAGGGTCATCCCAAGGCTGTTTTAAATGCGGCGCGTTTTCACATATTGCCAAGAACTGCCCTAATACTAACAGCACTCCCTCCTGCTCAACTTCGGGTGCAACTTCCACCAACAATCAAAAGTGACTAGTGGCTCCGGCTGAGTTGGTAGATTCACCCTTTCAAGGCTCAGCACAAGTTAAATCCGATGAAAATGCAGGAAAAAGTCAGAACTGTTCTACATTACCATTTGAATGTCCCAAAGAATGTCTTAGGATTGCGGCGGACACCCCCGCACCTGTACCATTTCTCAAAATTGAATTGAATAATGAGCCTGTAACTGCTCTTTTAGATTCAGGCAGTGTTTGTTCCATTATTTCGGCTGAATGGTATTCCAAATTGAAAACTGTTTGTAAACTTCCTGATTTTTGTTCGACTTCGGTTCGTTATGTTTCGGCAAACTCATCCCCATTAGATATTTTAGGTTTTCTGTATGCCAAAATTCGTATATCTAAATTTACTTGGAAATTTAAACTGTTTGTGGCCAAGCACATGTCTTGCCCCATTATATTGGGAGCTGATTTCATGTCTCACACCAGTCTAGTGCTCGACCTTCAGAGCAAGTCGTGCACTTTCAAATTTGATAGTAATTCCAAAATCCCTTTACTAAAATGTAGATCTGTGTCATGTTCATCTATTTCGCCTACCCAGGATGAGATGTTGTTAGATCTTAGACATCTACCTGAGGATCAGGCTGATAGTATTCGTAAGTTGTGTCAGTCGTTTCCAGAGGTGTTCTCTGATACTCTTGGTGTTACTGACCTTATCGAATACAAGATTGAGGTTACGGATTGGATTCCAGTCCGGTTTCCGCCTTATAGGCTGTCTCCACCTAAAATGAATGCTTTGAAGGAAATCATAGATCAGATGTTGAAGGATGGTATTATTCGGCTCTCTAAGTCGGCGTATTCTTCGCCTATTTTTCTAGTCCCGAAACCCCAAGGTGGCTTCAGGCCTGTCATTGATTATAGGGATCTCAATCGGAAGGTGGTGTTACAATCCGTGCCCCTTCCAGATCTTCATTCTTGTTTTTCATGGTTTAGAAAGGCTAAATTCTTCACCATCTTAGATCTTAATCAGGCTTATAATCAGATACCTTTAGCAGAGGTATCTAAACACCTGACTGCTTTCTCCACAGATTGGAATTTGTACGAGTACAACCGCGTGCCTTTCGGGCTCCCCACGGGGGCAGCCGTGCTTACGAGACTGCTAGACCGGGTCTTCTCCGACATCAAACTTGAGTATTTGTATCATTACCTGGATGATGTCGTCGTATTTTCTGAGACCTTTGAAGAACACCTTGATCATCTGAAAGAGGTCCTTAATCGTCTTCGTAAGGCAGGGTTAACAGTTAAGTTGTCCAAAGTCGCTTTTGCTAAGCCTTCTATGTCATTTCTAGGGCATATTGTGTCGCCCGATGGTGTCGCTTTAGATCATTCTAGAACCCAGGCCATCCGTGATTTCATACCTCCCAAGGACATCAAAGGGATTGCTAGGTTCATTGGTATTGTGAATTTCTTCAGGAAATTTATTCCAAATTTCGCCAATAGAGCGGCGCCCTTGAACTTACTTCGTAGGAAAGGCATCAAATTTGAGTGGGGACCTTCTCAACAAGCCGCTTTTGAAGATCTCAAATTAGCTCTGTGTAATACCCCGGTTCTTGCCATGCCTGATTTCTCTAAGAAATTCATCGTCCAAACCGACGCGTCGTCGGCGGCGGTAGCTGCAGTCCTTCTTCAAGAGACTGAACTAGGGAGGCGACCCATTGCCTATGCCTCTAGGACATTATCGGCCCAAGAATCCAAGTATTCCATCTACGAACTTGAAGGTTTAGCAGTTTTGTTTGCTCTAGAAAAGTTCCGCCTCTATCTGGAACATGTCAAGTTCGACTTGGAGACAGACAACCAAGCCTTAAGTTGGGTCTTAGGTAGGCCGCGTCGTACTGGTCGTATAGCCTGGTGGGCCATCCGAATTTCTGCCTTCCAATTTGATGGTAGGCATATAAGAGGTACTGAAAATGTTGTGGCAGAGGGACTAAGCCGTATGTTTTCTAATGCGGTGGAGACCCCTGAACAGGTTGATAGCTCTTCACATCCCGAGTCCATACTACCTGAGGTTAATGCCATTCTAACTGATGCTCCCATGCTCTTTAGGGATATTGAAAAACATCAACGTGAAGATCCGACGCTGGCTCCGATAATAGAAACTCTTTCTTCTGGGGAACACGTCGTCCCTTATGTACTGAGGAATGGTGTTTTATTTTGCCCGTCGAGGCATGATAAGATGATGAAAGTTGTGGTTCCAGCTGTTCTCGTGCCCATGATCTTCAGGTACTATCATGAGACCCCATTGGGGGGGCATTTAGGTATCTTCAAAACTAGAGAAAAGATTCGTGAAATGTTCATTTGGAAGGGTATGGACGGAGAAATCCGTGAATTGGTAAAGGCTTGTAAATATTCTTGGCTTAGTAAACCCACCATGTCCACTAAGCAAGGGATCTTGTCTTCTCATCAAGCGTCGCGCCCCATGGAACGTCTTTACATCGACTACGTAGGACCCTTCCCCCAGTCAAAGGGGAATGCCAACAAGTTCATCCTTGTGTGTGTAGATGGCTTCACAAGATTTTCTTGGTTATATCCGACTAAGCTGGCTACCGCTCAGTCCACTATTTCTTGTTTAAATTCTATTTTTGCTTCTTTTGGTCCGTGTCAATATATTGCTTCAGATAATGCTAAAGCTTTCACATCCAATCTCTTTCGTAAATTCTTTTTTGATCTGTCCATCTCTCATGTGACTACTTCTGCTTACTATCCTCAACCATCTTTAGCTGAACGGGTCGATCGTAATTTGAGGTCGGCTCTTATTGCCTATCATCATGAAGATCATTCTAGGTGGGACACGTCTCTGCATTGGTTAGCTTTTGCTTTGAATTCGGCGGTTCATGAATCTCATAAGTTTACTCCAGCTTCTTTGATGTTCAAGTTCGTACCCAACACGCCGCTCGCTAACCTTTGGTCTCTTAGTGATATTCTACCAGAGGCAATAGATACAGATAATATTAGAGATCTTTGGAAGAAGGCTAAGGCCAATCTGAAAATTTCTCATGAAAAGGTTAGGGAAAGATATGATCGTGGACGGAGGCCCACCAACTTAAAAGTAGGAGACCAAGTTATGGTCAAGAATTTTGTTCCCGCGGGCAAGCTTGCCCCCAGATTTCATGGGCCGTGTACCGTCTTGGATTTTTTAACGCCGGTGATATTGTTAGTGAGCAACCCAGCCACCGAGAGAATATTTAGGGTTCACCTGTCTCAGGTGAAACCGGTGTAAATTAATTGCTCATTGGATCTTTAACATCTAGTATGAACCCCAAAGGTTATATTTTTAGATTTTATTTTTATGGCCTTCTGCACTATGTCTGTCCGTCTACCTTGTATTATTTTGTAAAACTCTCTCCAGAGTTGCTCTGCTGTCCCATCAATATGGCCATTACCACGGTCCCGTCTCCTGCTAAACCACACCTGTGGCAAATAATAAAAGTTTCCACGCCGCTGGCCCCTCAGCCTCAACTCCAAGATAGTACCCTAAAACATTATATTGCTACAAAAATTCTGCCGCCGAGATCTTAATGTTTCAGTGCTCCCGCAGCCGTGCGGCGCCGTACCGCCACTGAGGTGGGGTACGGGCCCACTCCACTCCAGTGAGGTCAACCAGTGTACGGCGAGCCGGAGTCCTCCTTCCGGGCAAGGCTGATGTGCGGCGCACCACCTGCAAATTGCTCGAGGACTGTAAACAATCGTCGCGTCTGCGGCGTGCTTCACCACGACTACCCCTCTCATAGTAGCGGGAGAGGTGTACCTCAGGGTACTTGATGGGTCCGAGCGGTCTCCACTGGATACAAGCAACGGCGACAGTTCTCACAGTCGACATTAATCGACAGCACTACTTAAGCTACATGGACATTTCATATCAGCAATTACTACATTCTTGCTCCAATTAACATTTGGTGGACTCAAAAAATTTTTTTTCAAGAATTAAAGGGTTTTTTTTCCCTTCTGAATTCAACTACTACAACATAGAGACTTTTCATCAAAATCTACTACAAAAAGGTTTAAAACTGCACTTAATCTAGTCGCACCCACCTATATCAAACAACTTCTGAGACCTCCGACTACTGAAAAGTTATATTTTTCTCTTCTAAATTCTTCAACTCATCAGCAAAAACTTTGATTTTTTTTAAAAAAACCAAATTTTTTGTTTTCTTCTGTGTCAGCCCTTGGAAGGACTTTTTTTTGGGTGGGGGGAGGTCTGTACCGGGCGGTACACCTCCACGCCGCTAATTCAAATATTGCGCCAATTGAAACTTCTCTACTGGAGAAACTTGGAACTTTAACTACTGAACTAATTCCACGGTTATTCAGAAGATGTCACTGAGTGGTTTTTTTTGCCTTTGTTTTTCAACGATTAAGAAGTGTGGACAATCTCTAACAGATCTCTCTACTCAAAACTATGGTAACACACTCTGGTGCAATGGAATGAACTTTCTTGAAGAAATATTGTATTCCTAAGTTTTGTTTTTACTAAATTTTGTTCTGTGGTTTGTGGGTTGGCAATATAAATCCTTTCTTTCCACCTGTTTTGAATGTAACCAATCAGGAATTTATGTAATTAATTTTCCACCAATAAGGTGTTTCTTCCTCGTCTTGTGTATTAGTTTTTGCTGTTATCCAATAAAAGTTTGTGGGCGGGTTGTTATCATTCATGAAAGGCCTCGAACTTTCCACGAGGGTATAAAAACTGCTGATTTTCTTGTCTCAGGGCCACTTCAGTAACATCTTTCTTAGTGTGTGGATATGTAGCAGGGGGCGGGACGCGCCTCTTTCTTCGGGCAACAGATCTCCAACAAGGTAATGGCCTGTTAACATCTTTATTTCTTGCTAGCTCAGCAGTTTAACTCTCGGAGAAGGTTCGAATCCTTTAATATGTAACCCATCTTTTAAAATGTAAATTCCTTTTCTGCCTATGTAAAATCTACAAATATCTTTTACTGTAAAGCGGGATAGAGAGTGCTTCACCCTCTCGAACTCCCCCTCATTTTGAAAAGGAGGTGACTACGTTTTCATAACCGTTCTTCTCTTCTTTAATGTAGTAAAGTTTTCTCATATGGGTCACCTCCCTAGCTTGGGATCAACCCCTGTGTTTCGGCCTAGAGCCACTTAGGTTTTAAAAGTGTATTTAGGAGTGCAAGTTTACGCCTCCAATCCCTTCTGTACTTTGGGCCAGTAACTTAACCTGATGTTTTGTTTTCTTCATGCGAAGGCCCGGTAGGTTGGGTATTAAAAACCCCTGTTTTGTATGCCTTGATGGCAGTTTGGATAAGAGTCTGTTATTGCCTTGATAGGCTTGAAAGATCGAGAGCGGGTCAGCTCTTTATGGTGTTGTGGTAAAAGTGCCTTAGAGAGGCTTGAGGTTAATAGCTGGGAGCAAAGTGCTCCTTGTACTTAGGGGTTGTCTGCCCTTTAGCAATTGTGATTGTGAGCTGAGAGCTCAGAAATTAAACTTAGGGCTCGAAGCCCAAATCTTGTAACGAACTGTAATTTGTTAATTTGTTGATCTGCTACTTGGTACCTGTTATACTTTGTTATTTGTTGATTTTGAAAAGGAAATATAACCTTGTTAAAGTTTTAAATTAACTTTAATTTTGTAGTTGAGACTTATTCCCGCCCACACCTTCTTTCACCTCTAACTGCCACGGATATCTCCGTAATAATAATAATAATAATAATAATAATAATAATAATAATAATAATAATAATAATAATAATAATAATAATAATATATTTATTCGTATCAGAAGCATACATTTTGCATAGTATAATGGTACTTAATGACATACATATCAAATAGTGTCTGCCCAGAATTTTGCCAAATCACGGGCATTAGGTGTTGCAGCCATCAAGTCCTCTATTGTGCAACTTAAAGGACACTTACTACAGTTCATGAAATGGGCTGTGGTTTGGTCTTCACCACATTCGCATTGCCTGGATGTGCCAGGAAAGCCCCACTTTACCATATTGGTTCTTGATCTACCAACCCCAGTGCGAAGCCTGTTCAACGATTTCCACGTAGACCAATGTTCCTCGTGTCCTGGGGGGAGATGTTCAATTGGTAGCATCCAATCAGCAAGTTGAGGATTTCTAGTTCTCCATAATCTCAACCTTGTGGATTGATCAGATTCGTTTAAATCTTCGGTTGTATTCAGGAAACTCCTCCTAGACCTCAATCTTCGGTGGGCAGGTTCATATCCATTCAATGGGTGTGCACATGAGATAAGTGCTTTAGTTCTCTCATTCATGGATGCAACTTCTCTTCTTATATCTGGTGGGGCGATTCCAGCCAAACAGTAGATTCTATCTCGTGGAGTTGGTCTCAAGCAGCCAGTAATAATAATAATAATAATAATAATAATAATAATAATAATAATAATAATAATAATAATAATAATAATAATAATAATAATAATAATAATAATAATAATAATAATAATAATAATGTATAATATTCTACAGACACCTACACAGAATGGATAACAACAGGCTGACAAAGAAAATTCTAAATCTAGCTCTAACCCTGAAAATCCGCAACAATTGGTTAGCCGAAATTCATGAAGATCTACAAGAAATGGGTATTGAGGACGAAACCATTCAAGATAGAATGAAATTTAGAAGCTTAGTAAACAAACACAAATTTGCAGAGAAACCAACAAGAAAAAATACAGGCTGGACAGAAACACGCAGAAAGGAACACAGTGAAAAAATGAAGAGATATTAGGAAGAAAAGAAGAAGAAAAAACATTGTGCAAAATAAGTTCAAACGCGGTCCACAGTTGGGCACAACGAATCAAATAATAATAATAATAATAATAATAATAATAATAATAATAATAATAATAATAATAATAATAATAATAATGTTATTTGCTTTACGTCCCACTAACTACTTTTACGGTTTTCGGAGACGCCTAGGTGCCGGAATTTAGTCTCGCAGGAGTTCTTTAACGTGCCAGTAAATTTACCGACACGAATATGACGTATTTGAGCACCTTCAAATACTACCGGACTGAGTCAGGAGCTAACTTGTCAAGCTGAGGTCAGAAGTCCAGCGCCTCAACCGTCTGAGTCACTCAGCCCTGCAGGATTTTAAACGTATTCAAATAAAAAATAAATAAAATAAATACATTAGGATAAATAAATATTAGGATTGCGGGAGTTAGAAAACGAAGGGACCCTGGTTCACCGAAGTTGATAAAGACCTTCAGGGTCCACACATGAAGACATCTAGGAACGTCTTCCTCTTCTGAAGAAAGGTCGAGCATACTAGTGATTCCAAGAATAGCTGAAGTTGAAAAGAAGCAAAACGTGGACTGATGAAAGAAAGAAGGCTCACAGAAAGCGAATGCGGGAATACTAGGAAAGAATCAAAGCTCAAGGATGCAAACGGTTGAAATAACCTAGTCCACAGCCGGCCGAAACTAAGCAGAAGAAGAAATTAAATAAATAAATAAATAAATAAATAAATAAATAAATAAATAAATAAATAACAGCTCTGAGGAAGAGAAGACTAATGTTCTATGGTCACATAGTCAGGATGAACAGCCTAAGAATCACTTCAAGGATCTTCAATACTGTATCTAGAGGGAAAGCAACAAATGCCAAATGGAGGAATTTAGTTCGGAAAGACATACAATACATAAACATTGATCACATTGACATTTACAACCGAGATAAGTTCAGAAAGTTAATCAAGACATCTGACTCTCTCCAGTCACTAACAGCTGAATCACTGCGTCCAGGAGTAGGAGTGAAATGGACTCAAGTAAGAAAAGACATCCATAGCGCTAGAATGAAGGAATACTGGGCTAAGAAGAAGAAAAAAGCTCACCATTGTTAAGAACCACGTGGTCCATTGTAGGCCTAAACGAAGAAGAATAAATAAATAAATAAATAAATAAATAAATAAATAAATAAATAAATAAATAAATAAATAAATAAATAAATACCGGTTAAACAAATAACCAACCATACCGTTAAGGACACTTGGAAGTGTTTTGAGGTCAAAAATTCGATTTTTTTTTTTTGGGTGTGATATCATTCCCTGAAGTGTACTCTACATGCTGATATAATTATTTTTTACATTATAACAATTTAAAGTCCCCAAATCGGTCTTTTAAATATGGCGTCTGTATAGCCACGCCCTCCTTTCAAGCTTGCACTGATCAGCAAATGTAACTGCTGCAGCTGGAATAATTCTCTTTATTTATGAGTCTGTGGTAAATGTCAAATGATACGTCGGTATCTCTGGGCACTCAGGAGTAGTTATGAAGGCCATGAAAACAAATGAACAGCGTATTTCCCGCCTTTCATTTGTATGTTTACATGAGGTGTTTTTTTGTTAGAAAGTTGGTGAAACAAAGTATTTTTATTAGTTTTGCTCTTATATTGTGTATCTAGTTTACGAGTATGGGCAGAATTAAGAAATCTGGGAAGGGAAATTATTATTCCCGTGTTGCCACTAAAGGAAACAGAGCCAATTATAGTGAAACAATGGAATACTCTACGAATGTACCTGTTAGTGCCTCCATGAACTTTGCCCAATACGTGCTGACTCCTGGTGTGGGTACCAAAAGGCACAGGTAACAAGTGACACCTTTCACATAGGCAGTCATTACCTCAAGCAGTTCTGTCAGAAATAAAGCCTGTGTAAAGAGAACTCGGTGATTCAAAGCTGCTGGCTAAATGTTTAGGCCTACATGGTCGTACCCAGAACCCCAATGAAATCTTCAACCGTTGCATATGGGAAAGGGTACCCAAAACTGTTTTCATAGGAATAAAAACTTTAAAACTTGCAGGTTTGATGCTTTCATATGCTTTAACGATGTAAGTGTTAAAAGACTGCAAGTTATGGAGAAGCTTGGCATCAAACCAGGGAAGAACATGGAGAGTGCCCTCCAGAAGATAGACTTGCAGCAAGTCATGGGAGCTGAAAAACTTTTCAGCAGATGACCAAGGAAGCTAGTTTGAAAATGAGGGCAGACAAAAAGAGGAAAGAAGATGAGGAGGCTAGGAAAGATGATGAGTATGGTCCTGAGTATGGTATGTGCTGAATTGACATGGATTTAGTTTTTTATGTTTTTCCAAAAGTTGATATTTTCTTGATTTAGGTACACTTTTCTCAATCCCTATTACTCATACAGGTCTGATTTATTAACAGGATTGAGTACAACACAGCTGGTGAAAGATATGGTGATTATATACAGAACTGTGTCCAGAAAAAATTGGAAGTTACTCAAAATTTTGTAAAAAAATTTCATGTATGTCAATAATTTTATTTTAAAAATACAAGGAGGAAGATTGTAACTTTATATTTCACCCACTATGTCAAACAGGGTCTTAGCAATCATGTATGAAAAGTTTGCTGGAATCTGGCCACTAGTTTCTGAGAAAAGTGTACCTAATTGGTGGACAAATGCTTCCAAGTGTTTTCATAAGGAAATGTAAAAAAATCTCTCTCCTAAAAGACATTTTAAATATGTGGCATCTTACATAATCTGGTTTGGTAAGGGTCCCCAGTTTTGATTTTGAAATTTCATTGAGATATCTAGAAATGGAGAGGACTAAATGGAATTTAAATGGCAACATATTTTAATGACATTTCCATCAGCAAACACTTCCCAGTGTCCTTAAGTCCATTCAATAATGAAAGTCGACAAATGGAGGTTTGGCAGAAAAGATGACAAAACGAAGCTGACACAAGTAACTGGAAACAATGTTAGACTCAGTTACAGTTCTGTGATTATCATACACGCCTCCTAAGCTGTACCTGCGAACTCCAGTGAAAGTGAGGAAGGAAGAATGAGAAAATCTTTCAAAATTGTTTTTCATGTCTTTACACTTTTGTCTCCGACATTTTTCGATACCGCTCCTTGTAAACGTCATTCATCATAAATTTACACTACGACTTGTATACTTGTATACCTGAAACTCATACACCACATACATATCCTCCACCACAATAACACGCAATGTTCTACACACGGCAGATATCGCCCACTCCCGTCGGAAGGTCTGGCTAGGAATAGCCACACGAAATCGATTAGAAGGTATCCAAAACATTAAAAAATATTCGTAATTTGATTCATTGATAGACGTACGGCTACGTATGATGGTTCAATAATAATAATAATAATAATAATAATAATAATAATAATAATAATAATAATAATTTGTGTTCAAAGAGATGCCGGAGTTTACTCCTCCCTCCTTGGGTGGGTGCGTAGAATATATGAGCATCGTAAAACGCAACTAAAAGGGGGACTCTTTGGACTCTCAACTTGGAAGTGTGGGCATTGCTTCCAGTAATTTATGTCGGGATCCGTATTTTGTTCTTTCGTATCCAGCCTCCTTCGGTCAATTCTTGTTCTCTTCCGATGCCCACAGCATGAGGATTGCGGGAGCTTGGGAGTCTTTCATTCTCACACCCTTCGTGACCCTTCTATTTCTTCCGTCTATACCTTCATTCTTCGAAGAATCCGACCTCTACCTCTTTCACTTCTAATTGGAGTCAAGAGGGGATGGTTAACTAGTTATACTTCCCTTTAAAACAGTAATCATCAAGTGTTCTAAATTCTATGGCCATGCCTATAGAATAGACAGCCACAGACTCACCAAAAGATTGTTTAAATCAACTCAAAGGTCAAAATAAACTGGTTAGAAGAAACTAAGGCGGACCTCCAAGAAATGAATATCACGGACAAAATCATAGAAGATCGTGGGCCTTTAGTAAAACAGTAGCCAAGCACAAATTCGTGGAGAAACCTAAAAAGAAATCGGACAGGAAGTGGTCCACAGAATGCAAGATACAACACAGTGCATTGATGAAGAGATTTTGGGAGGATAAGAAGGCGAAAACCATCAGGTCAACGAACAAGTTCAAGCGCTCTCTTTATATGGGCATAACGAAATAATAATAATAATAATAATAATAATAATAATAATAATAATAATAATAATAATAATAATAATAATAATAATAATAATAATAATAATAATAATAATAATATATTCGATATTTTACAAGCATTTACCAAAGAGACGCCAGATTTTTTTCTTCCGCCCTGTGGGTTTTGTTTAGAATGCATTCACCACATCCTCTACGCCAAAAGTTTCTCCAATTTAATACCCTTAAATGCCAATCGACTCCCAAGCCTTGATCACAGCTGGTTAGATCCTGACTATGAAGAGTTTCACAGCCAATCTAAAAGTGTAGCCTACTCTAAGCTTAATGTTACATGAACGAGTATGTTTTCATTCTTGTTATTATGCGTATAGATACACTCTTAATTTCTAGGACTATTATCACGATATTACAAAGTTCCTACAATGAGTAACAACATTTTACTTTCTTCCCTTATTTCTTTTGTCTTGCTTTCCTACCTAGTCTGCTATTGATTGTCTTTCTTGAACCTTTCTTAAATTTCTATTCATTCCGGTTAACTTTCCTTTCCTGTTAGATTGTTCTCCCTATCTATAAGGCAGGTGTGAGCGAGGAGAATTGCCGCCATCAGATAGGTAGAGAAACTAGACTCAATTTGGCTCTTTTCTGTCGGGAAGTGATCAAAGGCATCAGGTAAGGTTCTCGTTGCCTGTAGAACGAGCTGGAGGAAACGCGATCAACCACCACGCGATCGGCGCAAACTTCATTTGGAGAGCAAAGTGAACGGAGGGTAAGAAAGAACATCATTGAGGGATTTAGCTGTCTGGAGAGCTGTACTTAAAGTGGCTTCCTCCATACATAAGGGTGGTGGCAAATTTATGTGTCTTTGAAAGTCAATAATAATTTATGAGAGGATGTTTTCATAGTGGAACAAAAATTAAAACAACAAATAAGCACGTATTTGAACGAATGAATGATAAATAGGTCCGCCTCTGTGGTGTAGTGGTTAGCATGATTAGCTGCCACCCCCGGAGGCCCGGGTTCGATTCCCGGCTCTGCCACGAAATTTGAAAAGTGGTACGATGGATGGAACGGGGTTCATTCAGCCTCGGGAGGTCAGCTGAGTAGAGAGGGGTTCGATTTCTACCTCAGCCATCCTCGAAGTGGTTTTCCGTGGTTTCTCACTTCTCCTCCAGGCAAATGCCGGGATGGTATCTAACTTAAGGCCACGGCCGATTCCTTCGCTCTTCCTTATCTATCCCCTCGGACTCAGCGAGGGATCCCACCTCTACCGTCTCAAGGGCAGTGTCCTGGAGCGTGAGACATTGGGTCGGGGGATACAACTGGGGAGGATGACAAGTGCCTCGCATAGGCGGCCTCACATGCTATGCTGAGCAGGGGCCTTGCGGGGGGATGGGAAGACTGGAAGGGATAGACAAGGAAGAGGGAAGGAAGCGGCCGTGGCCTTAAGTTAGGTACCATCCCGGCATTTGCCTGGAGGAGAAGTGGGAAACCAGGGAAAAACACTTCCAGGATGACTGAGGAGGGAATCGAACTCCCCTCTATCCAGTTGACCTCCCGAGGCTGAGCGGACCCCGTTCTAGCCCTCGTATCACTTTTCGAATTTCGTGGCAGAGTCGGGAATCGAACCCTAACCACTACACTATAGAGGCGGACGGACACATGGTCACTTACCGAAAATGTGTTCAAATTGTTTTGGTTCTTTATTTTTGTTAGGAAAATAGAGTGAGGGTTCCACCTCAGGGCTATGATAGTGAATGTATACAGTTTTAACGTACCGGTACCTATTGTAACTCTGTCAGTTTGCGTGATAAAATGTCTGCTGTATTATCGCTAATAACTTTTTGGCACCTTTAATGGTAGTAATGATCTAATAATTGCAGCCTATCCCTAAAATGCTGAGGTCAAATTTCACCTTTTCTTATGTCATGTTTAGATAGTTCTTGGAGCATATTTGCTTGCATATTTTGCTCTTCTGTAGGTCATAAACTTCTGTACCCTAGCTTCTTTCTGCTCTCCACTAAAGTTAGTGAAATGTCACTTAAGTTAGTTTTCCTCTGACGTCCTCATTTATCTTCAAATTTAAAAAGAATGAACTAGTAAAGTTTTTAGTGCCTAATGCTTCATCACAGTTAAACATACCTACGATTCGTTACGGATAAGAATCCGAGGTAAGCTGTTAGAAAGAGAGAGAGAGAGAGAGAGAGAGAGAGAGAGAGAGAGGATTGCTACGGACCGTGAATGTCGAGGTGGCACAATTTGCTTCATAGCATATAGTAGGGAAAGTAGCTTTCATCGTGCGATGGTGGTGTAATGGTGAGCATAGTTGCCTTCCAAGCAGTTGATCCGGGTTCGATTCCCGGCCATCGCACATAATTTTGAGTGACGTATTGTGCGTGATGTGTTCCTTAGTATGTATAAAGATTTTAATGCAGTAGTTGTTACGAAGTCAGCCTCTGTGGTGTAGTGGTTAGTGTGATTAGCTGCCACCCCCGGAGGCCCAAGTTCGATTCCCGGCTCTGCCTTAATTTGAAAAGTGGTGCGAGGGCTGTAACGGGGTCCACTCAGCCTCGGGAGGACAACTGAGTAGGGGAGGGTTCGATTCCCACCTCGGCCATCCTAGAAGTGGTTTTCCGTGGTTTCCCACTTCTCCTCCAGGCAAATGCCGGGATGGTATCTAACTTAAGGCCACGGCCGCTTCCTTCCCTCTTCCTTGTCTGTCCCTTCCAATCTTACAGTCACCCCGCATGGCCCCTGTTCTGCATAGCAAGTGAGGGCCCCGACCCAGAGTTTGAAGCTCCACGACACTGCCCCTTGAGGGTAAACAGATAATGAAGAATAATAATAATAAGAAGTTGTTTCGAAGTCCGCCTCTGTGGTGTAGTGGTTAGCTGCCACCCCCAGAGGCCCGGGTTTGATTCCAGGCTCTGCCACGAAATTTGAGGTCAACTGACAAGGGAAGGTCATGATGTCCGCATCACCGATTTTGTCCATTTTGTAGTACTAAATTACAAAAACACACTGGCAAAGTAGTAGCGCGCGCAACTCTCAAAAATTTCCGAGAAAAGCGATTTTGAAAATGTCGAGAGGTTTAACATGCCAGGTACCATCAAGCGAGAGACTGTGGCGCGGTGGTGAGTCGTTAAGGTTCTCCACTTCAGTTCTGAAGATGGCGATTTCGAGTCACGTTCGTCTCAACTCGTCTGACATTTTCTTATCCCCTTTTTCCTCGAGTTGCGAATGAGAGCAGCAGTTTGTCACTGTCTGACTGCGTTGTGTCGTGTAAAGGTTGTGTGCGATGTAACCAGACGTGCTCATCATAAGTTCGATCGGCATGGAGATCTCGCATGTTGAAATATGTTCGAACGTAAGTGTTTTTGAATGTGAAGGTACGCAAAGTGCAAACGAGTTCCCGGGAGAGCAAACAACAAATAAACAGCTGAAAAGGGCCATGGCTTACGTCGATCACCTTCTCTGCAGAAATCGCTTACTGGATCCCGGCGACTATGTAGAGGACGAATTACTGGGAAAGAAAATTTTTAAATCTGTTTTGAGAGTAATAGAAGAAAATAAAATTGTAATAGATGAAAAAGTGGGAAGTGAGGTAGGTGTGTGTGTGTGTGTGTGTGTGTGTGTGTAAAAAGCTGGTAGCAGCGTGACTCGAACTCACCTCTTCGTAATTGAACTGGAGAACCTTAACCACTCGACCACCTCGCCACAGTCTCTCGCTTGATGGTACCTGGTATGCTAAACCTCTCGTAACTTTTTTCGACATTTTCATATTCGCTTTTTTTTCGAAAATTTTTGGGAGTTGCACGCTACTACTTTACCAGTGTGTTTTTGTGATGTAGTTCTATCAACCTACAAAGTTTGAACAAAATCGGTGATGCGGACATCGTGACCTCCCCTTGTGAGTAGAGGAGGGTTCAACTCCCACCTCAGCCATCTCCGAAGTGTTTTCCGTGATTTTCCACTTCCCTTCCAGGCAAATGCCGGGATGGTACCTAATTTAAGGCCACGGTCGCTTCCTTCCCTCTCCCTTGTCTTTGCCTTCCAATCTCCCCCCCCCCCCCCCACAAGGCCCCTGTTCAGCACAGCTAGTGAGGCCACCTGGGCGATGTACTGGTCCTCTTCCCCAGTTGTATCCCCTGACCGAAAGTTTTACGCTCCAGGACACTGCCCTTGAGGCGGTAGAGGTGGGATCCCTCGCTGAGTCCGATGGAAAAGCCTACTCTGGAGGGTAAACAGATAAAGGAGAAGAAGAAGAAGAAAGTTTTTTTAAATTACGAATGCAATCTCAACATCTCTTTCTTCTGAATGAAAATTTAAGTCCGCGTCTGTGGTGTAATGGTTAGTGTGATTAGCTGTCACCGTTTCCCAGTTCTGCTATTATTAAGCCCTTTACGAAGATACTGTTAAGCAGAATTACGAACAATGTGGATATGAATAAGGAAATGGGACATGCTGATTTCGTGCTGATTTATCAGCAACTGACCTTTCCATGTTGTCAACCAAGTCATCGAGAAATGCAAGGAATTGCAACAAAGACCTAAATGTGGCATTTATCGATTAAAACAAGGTCTCCGATTCTGTTGAACTCTCATGTATGTGACATGCTTAGGCTAAGCAAGAAATTCAGAAACATTACATGAAGATCATACTACAAATGCACTGCCAAAGTAAATCAAGGATCAGGCTTGAATACATTGGAAGATCTTTCAGAAATGAGGAAGAGAGTTAGTCAGGAAGACCGTATGGTACCTAAGTTATTGACCTGTTTATTAGAGGATGTTTTCCTGGGAATGGAATGGAATGGAATGGAATGGAATGGAATGGAATGGAATGAAACAGTGAGTATGATATCAACATTGAACTGTAAGAAACTCTCATAGCTGAGGTTCGCAGATGACATTTTAGGAGTGTCTGTTCAAAAGGTGCTATTTCTACTTCAACAAAAATTAGAATTTCGTCCACTTGCATTGTAGTAGTTTATTATAGAATCCCATGAGCAATCCAGACAAAAAGTATGTAATTCCTACCCGATCATGGGTACGTCACATGCGCCTTTTATAATACTTCTTCTTCTTTGTTATCTGTTTACCCTCCAGGGTCGGTTTTTCCCTCGGACTCAGTGAGGGATCCCACCCCTACCGCCTCAAGGGCAGTGTCCTGGAGCTTCAGACTCTGGGTCGGAGGATACAACTGGGGAGGATGACCAGTACCTCGCGCAGGTGGCCTCACGTGCTATGCTGAACAGGGGCCTTGTGGGGGGATGGGAAGATTGGAAGGGATAGATAAGGAAGAGGGAAGGAAGCGGCCGTGGCCTTAAGTTAGTTACCATCGCGGCATTTGCCTGGAGGAGAAGTGGGAAACCACGGAAAACCACTTCCAGGATGGCTGAGGTGGGAATTGAACCTACCTCTACTCAGTTGACCTCCCGAGGCTGAGTGGACCCCGTTCCAGCCTTCGTACCACTTTTCAAATTTCGTGGCAGAACCGGGAATCATATCCGGGCCTCCGGGGGTGGCAGCTGATTATGCTAACCACTACACCACAGAGCCTTTTATAATACTTTTCTTGCGTTTTCCCACAACTTTCTTATGATGGAAACGCCTTTTGACAGACAGGCCTCATTTATCCTTTTCTTGCAGAGTCCCCTACAACTTCAGCAAGTTGAGCTCGTGATTAATGAAACAAAACTTAATAACGTTATTGTTATTGGCTTTACGTCCCACTAACTACTTTTACGGTTTTCGGAGACGCCGAGGTGCCGGAATTTAGTCCCGCAGGAGTTGGTTTACGTGCTAGTAAATCTACCTACACGAGGCTGACGTATTTTAGCACCTTCAAATACCACCGGACTGAGCCAGGATCGAACGTGCCAAGTTTGGCTCAGAAGGCCAGCGCCTCAACCGTCTGAGCCACTCAGCCCGGTAAACATAACTGAAACAAAAACTAAGCTCATGGAAAACATCCTTGAGGAACAATATCAATTGAGGACCTGGATACAATAAAAGCGTTAGTCTACTTAGGCTCTTATGGCATAAATGCCATATTCAAAATCCTTGAACCCTCTGTTATCCAACAAGATATATCATAGTTCTGTACGCAGCTTCTAGAGGCAATTACAGTAGAGATAATACGCGACACTCAGCGAGATATCGAGGGACAACTATTAGAGCTCTCTCTAGCGGGTAGACCTGAGAACTACTGATTCTGTCATAAGAGCACGTGTATTTGTGTGTGAAGTTTTTGGTGTTATTTATGCGTTTTCAGTGAGTTGACATAATTAAATAGTAGCGTGTGCCATTCCTTGATATCTCCTCTCAACATGAGGGGAAAGGTATGTCCTGTGTTTGGCTGCAGTAGAGAAGTAGAGAAGAATGCGCGGTCTTTCTTTCGCTACCCTCGTGACAAGAAAATGTAAGTAATATTGTGTTTGCATATATATTCATCCAGTAACAAAGAGATTTTTATAGTACTTCATAGTTTTCTGACCTGCTCGACCTATATTTTAACTGGCTTAAAATATAATACGCGTATTTTATTGTATAGTGCAACAGTTAACCTTCAATACCGATGTGTTGTTGTAGGTGTGATCTGTGGGTTTTGAAATGTCACAGAAGTGATTTGGATAAGGTGTACAAGAAAGAAGGGACGTTACGCTTATATAAGAATTATAAGATCTGTTCAGATCATTTCCAGGCAAGCGACTTTAGAAATCCTCGACTATACAGCCAAGGGTATGTTACATTTTTACTCTAATTGTACGTAAATATTCCTAAAAGCATCACTACCGACAACATTTTCATACTTTACTTTCTTTTATCCCTCTTCTCAGATTACAGCCGGGATTTTATAGATTTTCTTTCTGTTAGTAGGCTTCATGTTAAGAGGAAAATTGTCCAGCTTTTAAATGTTAATTCATTGCATCACGTGTGTAAGGAATGTGCCGATATTTTTATTAACAAGTGTCTTAATGTGATGATACGATGTTTTATAAATGAGAAAAAAGAACAATCTAACCGTAAAAGTTCAGGCAGGAATGCTAAAGCAAAAAAGTAATGCATAAATGAAAGATCAACCCATTTCACAGCAGTCCATTTCACATCTTGTTTATATGTCTAATTTCAGTCTTTAAATAATAACATTTTAAATAATTCTTCATTCATTTATCCAGAATTGCTTTAGCAACTTCGAAGTTAATACCTCAATAATACTTTCTTTCTAGACGTAATTTATTTATCCATTTTCGTATATGCATTTCCATCGATATTTGAATTTAGCGCGACTTTTCAGGTCAAGTCACTAGGAGCGCCACCGTCGAATTGTCTCCCATTTTAACAAGGCTAAATCCGTAAGTGTCGCGTATTGTCTCTACTGTATTTGCTAGAGGTAAGGAGATGATAGAAATGAACGGCGAGCGGTACGCTGTTGTTGCAAGGAGCGAGAGCGATCCTGCATCAACAGCGTAAGAGAAAATGGCGCGTGCTAGTGAGGTGATGCACGGGATACATTCAGTCTTTATTTCACATTGTAATGGATCTGTTTTTTTTTTTTTCTGTTGATGAACAGGAGCTGGATGAAAGTTTTACACCTAGGTGTAGACGGAAGGAAAGGAAGAGAAAACACCGGTAATTGGAAGAGAAATATTATAAAACGTGTTTCTAAGAGTACCTACTGCAAAAGGGTATACATTTTCAATCCAAAAATACGTGAGGCTTCATTACAAGAATGGCATTGTAACTGTGTCTCAGACATACTTTTCCAACTTTCAGCCAGTTGTGTTCATAAATAAAAAGGTTGACGTTCTGTCCGTAATGATTTACAATTAAGTAATATGCATAAGCCAGGTGTGAAAGCACAAAAGAGGGGTGATATACTATCCTTAGCTAAGGACTTAAAACCAGAAAAAACCTGATGTGTAAAAGTCTTGTGTTTGAGCCGTAAATCAGAAAGTGATTCCGATTGTAACAATGTATGAGTGAAATGAATAATTAAACTGAATGAAAATCATGTTAATTACCTAATACAATGTATCATCCAAACCTATTTTCCAATCATAGCTGATCCATATTCAGCTGGTGTAATTACTCAGAACCTGCTTTTATATAGCGTTTCGGAGTTCCATGCAATAACAGCGTACACTAAGAAAATTTAAACTCATTTTTTCTGTGTATCAATTCAAAATATTTGAGTGGAAACTTTAGAATGTCTTATCTGATTGTTAAATATTATGTTTATGTAACATATTACCTTATATTTATATTTTAGTTATTCAAATTTAAAATTTTGACTTCCTGTTTCTCAAAACAACAGTCTACTAACGCTGTTAATGCATCCAGGTCCTCAATTGTAACTGTGTAGAATATGAAGAAGGCTATGTATATGTAGGTGAGACAGTTTCATTTCTTAACAGGCAAGAGAAAGAGATCAGTAAAATGAAATGTCGTATGGCTTTTAGTGCCGGGATATCCCAGGACGGGTTCGGCTCGCCAGGTGCAGGTCTTTCTAGTTGACTCCCATAGGCGACCTTCGCGTCATGATGAGGATGAAATGATGATGAAGACAACACATACACCCAGCCCCCGTGCCATTGGAATTAACCATTTAAGGTTAAAATCCCCGACCCGGCCGGGAATCGAACCCGGGACCCTCTGAACCGAAGGCCAGTACGCTGACCGTTCAGCCAACGAGTCGGACAAAGAGATCAGTAGGAGAATAGGAAATGCGTGGCGTCAGTATTGGTTATTAACTTTTATCCTAAAGATTCATTTTTCCATTGCCATAAAAAATGGACTATTAAGCATGCGTGTATTGTCTGTTCTTGCATATACAGGGTCTCTCATAAAAACTAAGACCGAACGCACGGTGTTTGTATTCTGCGCTACGGCAGCTGCCTCAGCCGAACTTAGGTCGCGGCCGCCCTGCTTTAAGCGTGTATTCAATCTTATATGAAATCTTACCACATTCTGGCTGACGTGAGTGAGTTCTGCCACTGGAATGTTTCTGATTTCTTTCTTTCTTTCTTTCTTTCTTTCTTTCTTTCTTTCTTTCTTTCTTTCTTTCTTTCTTTCTTAATCTGTTTATCGTCCAGGGTCGGCTTTTCCCTCGGACTTAGCGAGGGATCCCACCTCTACCGCCTCAAGGGCAGTGTCCTGGAGCTTCAGACATCGGGTCGGGGGATACAACTGGGGAGAATGGCCAGTACCTCGCCCAGGCTGCCTCACCGGCTATTCTGAACAGGGGCCTTGGTGGGGGATGGGAAGACAAGGAAGGGATAGACAAGGAAGAGGGAAGGAAGCGGCCGTGGCCTTAAGTTAGGTACCATCCCGGCATTTGCCTAGAGGAGAAGTGGGAAACCTCGGAAAACCACTTCCAGGATGACTGAGGTGGGAATCGAACCCACCTCTACTCAGTTGACCTCCCGAGGCTGAATGGACCCCGTTCCAGCTCTCGTACCACTTTTCAAATTTTGTGGCAGGGCCGAGAATTGAACCCGGACCTCCGGGGGTGGCAGATAATCACACTAACCACTACACCACAGAGGCGGACGTGATTTCTTTCGTATTTTTTAAAATTTCCTCCAATGTGTAAGGATTTGTTCGATACACTTTTTCTTTCAGCTTACCCCACAACTAAACATCACTCACTGTTAGATCTGGAGAACGAGGGGGAAATAGACCAGCACTTGCGAGATTGTAAGAAGGGAATCTTCTATTGTATGAGCAGAGGCTGAATCTTGCTGAAACCACCCACGCGATTTTTTCCCCGCTAACTTATGGAAGAACGGCGTCAAAATATCATCTTGGCACCTCTCTGCATTTACTGTCGTCTCAAAAAATGTAGGCCCAATTATTCGTCTTGCACTAACAGCACACCAAACACCGATCTTCCCATCATAATGAGGGACTTCATAAACACCATTAGGATTTTCTGCATACCAAAAACGAGAGTTATGTCTGTTCCCACGACAATTAAGATGAAACCAGAACTTTTACATACGAAAATACTGTATTGCAATGATAACTGTCTCACCATGTTGTCTGTTAGGTCAACAGCCCAGAGGCTGGTTGGATCCTCAAATAGCACCACCAAAGGTTATGCGGTTATAAGGAAACCCGAAGAACCAATGGCAGCACCAAAATGAGGCGTACTAGACAAGATGAGGAGTGAGGTAGTTTGCTATTGTTTTCCTCACTGGGTCAGAAAGTACTATTGCAGCACGACTGACCCTATGAGCAGCACCTTTCATAATAATCAGATGCACTAGTCATGCTCTGAATGTCATTACTCAGCACTACCCATACCCCAGCAACTTCCATATTGTCACAGCCATGGATGTTGACTGGGACTTCAGTGGAAGCTACACTTTACTCTGGCCTGTGCCAAGAGATGGATGCAAAAGTACTGTATCCATCAAGAAATGACAGCAGGCAACTCACCATGTTAACAGCTGTGATTCAGAATGACTGACACTTGCCAGGTCGAACACGTGCAGGCTGCTTGCAAGGTCAAGAACTATGCGCGCGTCTCCCATGCTGTAGCTTACGGATCGGAGAGTAAAAACGCCGTTTCGGCAGTTTATATGAGAGCCTTTGTAGTGCTCAGATTTGATCTCTAATAAACAGATAGTTGAACACATAGTAATGGGAACGAGTCTGCTAGGAGTTCCGCTGAAGAACAGTCTGCGAAACACTGAAATCAGGCTCAAGACCGGAGTAAAGGATGTTGAAAGAGAAATCTGGAGTCATAAGTGGAGTAGGCAGTGAGAAGGGTGCCATGAAATGGACAGGGATGATAACTGTATGGTTCATCCAGAGATGGACAGCGAGGCAAGGAATGCCCTTTAACCAGATGGTGTGATGTCATGAAAAGTGTTGTAGAACCAATTTGCATGAGGACTGTAGGTGACAGAGGAGTTATGAAGAAACTGGGGAGGTTTTTGCGCCAGGAGGGGATTGAATGGCCTAGAATAAAACATAAGAGAACAGGTAGTGAACTAGTGATTGCAAAGATGTCTGCAGACCATCTGGCTGGGTAGCATTCGTTTTGCGAAGCCTAGGCTCTTAATGGGCTGTTTGTGCCGCAAGTTGTTATTGTTAACGTGGCCGAGCGATTGCCGTGCTAGCGTCTTGTGCCAACATTTGCAAGTTCAATCCCAGTGAAGGAAGATGTTTGAAAATTTGAAAATACATACCAGTTCATATCGTTCACGTTAGCATGTAAAAGTACCCTGGACCGAGCTCGATAGCTGCAGTTGCTTACTTGCGGCCAGTATCCAGTATTCGGGAGATAGTGGGTTCGAACCCCACCGTCGGCAGTCCTGAAGATGGTTTTTCGTGTTTTCCCATTTTCACACCGGGCAAATGCTGGGGATGTACCTTAATTAAGGCCACGGCCGCTTCCTTCCCACTCCTAGGCCTTTCCTATCACATCGCCGCCATAAGACCTATCTGTGTTGGTGCGACGTAAAGCAATTAGCAAAAAAGAAGAAAACCCTGATGATCACGTAGGTGCTCATTAGTTAAAACGTTCTTGCTATTCTAAAGGCACGTCTACATGTGACATTTTATCATCAGTCTCTCATGGTCATGAAAAGGTTATGTGTTGGCAGCATATGTGACGCTATGCTTGAACTGAATGAGGTTTGACGAGCGAGTAAAAGACTGCTAGGCCAGAGCTTGGTATTGATGCAAGGAAACGCTTTTATCTGAAGTCTCCTATGTGATTGAGATTTGGTACTTCAGTAGGATAGTTTTATTCCAAGTAGTGTCAGTCATTTGGAAGATACCGTCCCGTCGGATCTACTACGTGTTGCGAAGTATGTCAGCGCGTGACCTTATTTTTTGGCGGTGATTGAAAAACATAAACAGTTGCCGTGTCTATGCCAGGTTGTGAGTAGTGACTATCATAACAAATTAAAAATAAATGCCGCCTTAGACGAATTAGTTATCTTCTTCGTCCGCCTATGTGGTGTAGCGGTTAGTGTGATTAATTGCCACCCCCGGAGGCCCGGGTTCGATTCTCGGCTCTGCCACAAAATATAAAAAGTGGTACGAGGGCCACAACGGGGCCCACTCAGCCTTGGGAGGTCAAATTAGTAGAGGGGGTTTCAATTCTCAACTCAGCCATCCTCGAAATGGTTTTCCGTGGTTCCCCACTTCTCCTCCAGACAAATACCGGGATGGTACCCATCTCAAGGCCACGACCACTTCCTTCCCTCTTCCTTGTCTATCCCTTCCAATCTTCCCACCCTCGCCTACCACAGGCCTCTGTTCAGCATAGCAAGTGAGGTCGTCTGAGCGAGGTGCTGGTTCTCCACCCGGTTGTATCCCCGACCCAAAGTCTCACGCTCCAGGACACTGTCCTTGAAGCGGTAGAGGTTGTGATGTTTTGAACATCACAGCATGTACAAAGTTATCAATTTGTGTAATTAATTGGAAAGATGTACATATTTAATTCGTGGTAGGTCATTTTAAATTATTATGTTTATATATAGGGTTTTTAGTCATCCATTTCACATTATCATCTCATTTCTTTGTATCACGGCAATATCGTATTCTGAACGAACTATTTCTCGAGTAAGGTATTACAACATCACCTGTATTTATAGCTTGCAGTAAATTTCCAGTAGCCGAGGTCAGGTGACCGGACACGACATGCTAATATTAGCCCTTTACCAGGAGAAATACGTCATCAAACTTTCAATATTGCTTACCCCACTCTATATTCTTAAGGGACAGTTAAACTTGTTAACGCCTACTTTTCGAAGTTCGAAATAAGACGCTTCGATTGCCTGCGTAATTTCAACCTATGTGATTGAACGTTAAGAAACAAGATGATGGGTATACAGCGATGGATAGGAGAAGGTATAGAACATCACATCTTACTGGACCATGCGATATGGTAAATGGAGGGGGATTTTGGAGCCAATGTACATCAACGACAAGAGCTGGAGAGCATCTGTCTATTCTGGTCGAGTCTTTGCTTAACATCGGAGAAGGGCTGTACGTCTTTCTTTTACATCGGAGAACGTCTTGATATGGGAGAAGGTCTTCATTGCGTAGATCACTTCGCATCTGAGTGGAGTATTACTCAAAATTACTCTCATTGAGACCTGGTTATCTCAATGTCGAGAGATAAAGTCAACGAGAGACCGGTTTTGACTTGTCTAGAACAGGAGATTGTCACGTTTTATTTACGCTACAATTCAGTAATACGGAAGAATACAAGTGTATTCTCTCCATGAACGTAACCTAAGGTGGTTTTGATATTGAAATTAGGGCTCATTGCCACATTATGTAATGAGTATCATAGGAAGTGTTAAAGTCAGGAAAGTCTTGACGATTACATTATAAATTTGGTCATCACCAATCAAGTAACCTGGTTGTCCTAGCTCAGCTCGAATTAACAAGCGGAGAGATGTACCCACCATTCCTGCTCAAGCACCAAAAATGAAGTATAATGTTCCAATGTCCTTATGATTAGTTGAAAAAAGTCGTTGTTGCGGTAGGATGGCTGAGATCATAGGCGGTAAACTGTAAATTTACTTAGGAGAATTTTCTCCCCTGCCAGGCTTTGTAGTCAATAAAGACGTTAGACTGCAATTCTAAAGGAGTAGTCCAGTTAGTGGCCTATGCATGAATCAGAAATAGGACTGGTACCTACAACGAGAGATGACGACGCCTGTACGAGAGGTCCATCAAAATACAGCTGCTACATCGAAAGTGTCCAGATAACAGAGTCTACAAATGGTGAGCTAATGGCATAAATTACTGCAAGTCTCCGCGAAACAGTTCATTTTCCTAAAGTTTACTTCATTCAATTTTTTTCCGTAAGTTCAGATTTCGTAAATACGCCGTCACGATTTTCATCCTAATAAATAGTTATTTTGATTGGTACATTCTGACATTCTTAGTGTATACTTAATGGTTAGTGGGAGTATTTAAAGTCTCATTACGTATTATTATTGTTCCGAGGTATCTGTGGAACAGCAGAGGTGAAAGAAGGTGCGGGGGTGAACAGGTCTCAGGCTACGAAATTAAAGTTAATTTAAAATTTAACAAGGTTATATTTTCTTTGCAAAATCAAGAAATAACAAGCATGGCAGGTACAGAGTAGCAAGGCAACAAAAGTACAATTACAGTATTTACAGGATTTGGGCTTCGAGCCCCGAACTCACAATTCTTGAGCAATTAGCCCAGCTTTACCCCAAAACAAGTTTCAACAGAGAGGCAGAAAACCCCATTCATGCCCAGGAGCACTTGCTCCAAATTACACAGTAAAGCCTCCTCGAGGCACGCAGAACCAAATTTCAAAAAGAGCAAACCGCTCTCAACGTTCAAGCCTATAAAAGGCCACACCAAACTCCACCTTCAAGTTGTCCTCTAAGGACATAAACACAGGGGTAAAATACCCAACCTACTGAGGCCTATTAAGTGAGAAAAGGTTAATTACATGGCCTCTAAAATACCAATTTGAGAGGAGGCGATCTGCACTCCTAATACATTTTGTTTAAAACCTAATCTGGCTCTAGGCCGCTAATGCAAGGGCTAATCCCATACTACGGAGGTGACTTTAGAATGAAACAATTTACATTACGTTAAGGAAGAAACGGTTGAGAAAAAAATAAGTTCACCTCAATGCAATATGAGTGGGAGCTCGAGAGGGTTAAGCACTCTCTATCCCAATATGCAGCTTAAGAGAGAATAGATACTAAGAGTCTTTACATTTTAGGGAAAGGTTACATGGTGGAAAAGCATCGGACCTGCCCCGAGAGTTAAACTGCTGAGCTAGCAAGAAAAGAAGTTATTAAACGGCCATTACCTTGTTGTTGAACTGCTGCCCGAAGAAAGAGGCGCTTCCCGCCCCCTGCTATGTACTTTACACACCAAAAGGTGTTACTGGAGTGGCGCGGAGACCCGAAAATCAGCAGTTTATATACTCTCGCGGAAAGTTCGAGGCGTTTCAGGAATGAGAACACCCGCCCACAATCATTTTATTGGCTAGGGTTAAGCAACATATTCCCTTTGGGGAAGATACACCTGATTGGTCATAAATTAACTAAAGAAATTCTGGATTGGCTAAATTCAAAACAAGGGGAAAGAAAGGGTTAATATTGCCAACTTAAACCATGACTGCAAGAAATTTAACAAAGAACAAACTTATGAATTCAAATTTTCTCCAAAAAACAGTTCTTTCACTTCGCACTAAGGTGCACCAGTGTAGTTCTTCAGTAGTGTCCTCTAGAAGAGAAAGTTCACACTTCTTACTACAGGCAAAACAAAAATACATCGAAAACGACCCAGTTCAGAAACTTCAAAATTTCCAAGTAGTGACATCTTCTGAGAAACTTGAAAATTAACACCTTAGATAAAGTTCAGACTTCCTCCAGTAGGGGAGTTTCAACTGGCGCAAGGTTTGAATTAGCGACGTGGAGGTGTACCGCCCGGTACAGACCTCCCCCCCCCCCAAAAAAAGTCCCTCCAAGGGGTAACACAGAAGAACATAAACTTTTATTTCAACATAAGGTCCAAGCTATGATGTTGATATGGAAGTTAATTGCAGGAGTATTTACCAACAAATTTTCTTAAAATGATTGGATCCAGTTTCAAAATTCTTGTAGTAACTGTTGAAGTCATGTCTTTATGTTTGCAGAAGTTGAATTCAGAAGGAAACTTTTAGTTTTTTAAAGTAGAGGAAAAATTTTCTAAGTCCACCAGATATTGCAGTAAAATCCGAAAAAAAGGTAGTAATGTTGAACTGGAATGTCCATATAGCTGGATATGTACTTTTAACGTTGATAAGTTTGACGGCCAGGGAAATAAATAAATGAGCGAGCATTTATTTATATTAAAATTAAGGTGATCCGGCACGTCACATATTGTCGCACATCTGTGGGCAAGAGTGTACGTCACAAAATGCCCGAGGGAAAAGCCAAGCCTGAACCGTAAACGGATTACCCTCTTCAAGGCCTCTAATTTTTGTAAACTTTAGAGAAGATAGCTGATGGGGTACAAAGGCATTGATGCGAAGAATATCGTTTCTCTTGTGAATATTGAGATTCAGACTGTGGAGCAAAACGGAAAAATTATTCGTAAAAAGGTACGAGGTGGAGGAAAATAAGTATTTGTAAAGACTATTCCGAATGGCCGTAAGGGAATCATCCAGATTCTTGATATTTACGGACTCTGTGTATAGAAATAATTCATAATCTTCTACGATTTGCATTTCACTTTAATGTTAACTTTGGATGTCGCATTGGCTAGATATGTTGGGAAATTTCGGAGAATATGCAAAAATTAATTCTTTAAAGGATTTTGTTATAAAGGTTCCACCTATTCAATAAAAACTGACCATTTAACAGTATTAAAAAGTCATACCTAAAACTAGAACATGTTTCGGAACCAACTACTGTATGAAATTCTCAAGTTGTAATCTCCTGGAACCCATAAAAATGTTCTATTCCACAATATTTTCTTGAAATTAAAGAGGGCACCATCGAAAATTATTTCGAGATTGGATGAAGTCAACATTCCAAAGCATTTGTCTCCCGAATGCTGACCCGTATACTCTCCGAACTAATATTGTCAATCTAATCTGAAATTGAGAAGAAGATGAAATGCTACCACCACTTTCATCGACGCAACTGGAGGATCATTTTAAGTAGAACATGCAATGTTTGATGAAAATAACTGGACTGACTTGAGGAAGAGAATATTACTGGAGTACGTGATTGCAGAACAGTAAATAAGAACGACCTGTACGTTGTATGTTGGGTATTCAGCCCGAAGTCTGCTTTGATCTTCTACAGCTGTCATAGATAGCCTAGGTGTCACTGAAGAGGCATACTATGGAAATGAGCAGTGATCTAATTTCCCGTTGCTTTCCTCACCTAGCAAGAAGTTGCTATTACATATCAGTCTGCTAAAACCACTGAAATGCATGTACCAACTTACCCTATGAGCGATATTTTCGCACATTTCATAACAGGAACTGCCTGTAGAAAGAACGGTAATACTAGAATCGCTCATACCTCGGTCATTTTCAGATTGTCAAAGCCAAGGATGAGACTGAGACAGATCACTGAAAGTAACAAATTTATTCTAGCCCATACCAGAAGACATAGGGCACTGTAAATACTACATCCTGCCAGCAGAGGAATAAGTATGAACCAGGTTATAATACTGTTGATTCTGTCTGTGAGGAACATAGTTGCCTTCCAAACAGTTGATTCGGTTTCGATTCCACGCCATCACGTTGGAATTTTGTTAGTAAAAATGTTACAAGGTATATTTATTATTTTTAGTATAGAATACAGACATGAATTCCCACGAACCAGAGATCTAAATTCAGAGGTTAAAAAGGGAGTTAGTTTCTAACGGTGTCCGCCTCTGTGATATAGTGGTTAGCGTGATTCCCCCAGAGGTCCGGGTTCGATTTACGGCTCTGCCACGAAATTTGAAAAGTGGTTAAAATGTTTCAGTAGTGCTTCTTGTTACTATCTTAAAAACTGTTATGGCTGGCAGTTCATAGATTGCTTCTTATTCTTATTATTTATCTGTTTACCCTCCATGGTCGGCTTTTCCCTCGGATTCAGCAAGGGATCCTACCTCTAACGCCTCAAGGGCAGTGTCCGTGAGCGCGAGACTCTGGGTCGGGGGATACAACTGGGAAGGATGACCAGTACCTAGCCCAGACGACCTCACCTGCTATGCTGAACAGGAGCTTTGCAGGGGATGGGTAGATTGGAAGGGATAGACAAGAAAGAGGGAAGGAAGCGGCCGCGGCGTTAAGTCACGTACCATCCTGGCATTTGCATGGAGGAGAAGTGGGAAACAACGGAAAACCACTTCTAGGATGGCTGAGGTGGGAATCGAACCCACCTCTACGCACTTGACCTCCCGAGGCTAAGTTGACACGTTCCAGCCCTCGTACCACTTTTAAATTTCGTGGCAGTGCCGGGAGTCGAACCCGGGCCTCCGGGGGTGGCAGCTAATCATACTAACCACTACACCACAGAGGCGGACGTCATAACGTTATGCCACAGTTAAACAGACATACGATTTGTGGCGGATAAGAATACGCGTTAGAGAGAGGAATGACACAACATGCGATTGTCGTGCAGTCATTTGCACGATCGGTTTTATAACATTCTGTGGCGCTAGTAGCAATAGTTGAGCGATGGTGGTGTAATGGTGAGCATAGTTGCCTTCCAAGCAGTTGATCCGGGTTCGATTCCCGGCCATCGCATTTAATTTTGAGGGACGTATTCCACGTGATACATATTCCTCAAGATGCATATGATGAACTTCATTGTCCGAAGACGTTTATTCAGCAATACACTGAACTAAAAAAAAAAATCCCGATATTTCTGTCCGAAATTATCGCAAGTGTCCGCCTCTGTGGTGTAGTGATTAGCGTGATTAGCTGCCACCCCCCGGAGGCCCGGGTTCGATTCCCGGCTCTACCACGAAATTTGAAAAGTGGTACGAGGGCTGGCACGGGGTCCACTCAGCCTCGGGAGGTCAACTGAGTAGAGGTGGGTTCGATTCCCACCTCAGCCATCCTGGAAGTGGTTTTCCGTGGTTTCCCACTTCTCCTCCAGGCGAATGCCGGGATGGTACCTAACTTGAGGCCACGGCCGCTTCCTTCCCTCTTCCTTGTCTATCCCTTCCAATCTTCCCATCCCTCCACAAGGCCCCTGTTCAGCATAGCAGGTGAGGCCGCCTGGGCGAGGTACTAGTCATTCTCCCCAGTTGTATCCCAAGAGTCTGAAGCTCCAGGACACTGCCCTTGAGGCGGTAGAGGTGGGATCCCTCGCAGAGTCCGAGGGAAAAGCCGAACCTGGAGGGTAAACAGATGATGATGATGGTGATGAATTATCAAAAGTCCGCCTCAGTGGTGTAGTGGTTAGCGTGATTAGCTGCTACTCCCGGAGGTCCGGGTTCGATTCCCGGCTCTGCCACAAAATTTGAAAAGTGGTACGAGGGCTGGAACGGGGTTCACTCAGCCTCGGGAGATCAACTGAGTAGAGGTGGGTTCGATTCTCACCTGTCATCATGGAAGTGGTTTTCCGTAGTTGCACACTTCTCCTAAACGGGATGTTACCTAACTTAAGGCCACGGCCGCTTCCTTCCCTCTTCCTTGTCTATCCCTTCCAACTTCCCATCCCCCCACAAGACCCCTGTTCAACATAGCAGGTGAGGCCGCCAGGGCGAGGTACTGGTCATTCTCCCCAGTTGTATCCCTGACCCAAAGTCTGAATCTCCAGGACACTGCCATTGAGGCGGTAGAGGTGGGATCCCTCGCTGAGTCCGAGGGAAAAACCGACCCTGGAGGGTAAACAGATTACGTACGAACGAACGAATTATCAAAATGGATTTTTAAATGTGCCTTCTTATAAAGAAAATATGTTTTCCTTCTTAATCCGTTTACCTCAGGGCTATTCCTCCCTCGGACTCAGGGAGGAATCCCATCTCTACCGCTTCAAGAGCAGTTTCATAATTCGTTTGAATTATAGTTCAGCAGAACACTTCATAGTTTAGTGGTTAGTATGATTAGATGACATCACCGAAGGCCCGGGTTTGATTCCCGGCTCTGCCACGAAATTCGAAAAGTGGCACGAGGGCTGGATCTCGGTACACTCAGCCTCGGGAGCTCAACTGAATAGAGATTTGTTCGATTCCTACCTCAGACATCCTGGAAGTGGCGTTCTGTGGTTTCCCACATCTCCTACAGGCAAATGCCGGGATGGTACCTAGCTTAAGGCCACGGTCGCTTCCTTCCCGGTTCCTTGTTTATCCCTTCCAATCGTCCCATCTCCCGCAAGGCCCCTGTTCAGTATAGCAGGTGAGGCCGCCTGGGCAAGATACTGCTCATCCTCCCCAGTTGTATCCCCAGACTCAGGGTCTGAAGCTCCAGGACACTGCCCTTGAGACGGTTGAGGTGGGAGGTTGAGTCCGAGGGAAAAACCTACCCTGGAGAGTAAATAGATGAAATGAAATAGTGTATGGCTTTTAGTGTCGGGAGTGTCCGAGGACATGTTCGGCTTGCCAGGTACAGGTCTTTTGATTTGACTCCTGTAGGCGACCTGCGCGTCGTGATGAGGATGAAATGACGATGAAGACGACACATACACCCAGCCCCAGTGCCAGCGAAATTAACTAATGGTGGTTAATCGAAAACGGGACCCCGTGACAAAAGGCCAACACGCTAACCATTTAGCCATGAGGCCGGGGGTAAACAGATAAGAACAAGAAGAAGAGTTCGTTTTGACATTAAAATAATAGGAAAGTTTAGCACCTTAAAACCTTAAATATAACTTCTACTGATAGCTGCAGTCGCTTACGTGCGCCAGTATCCAGTATTCGGGAGATAGTAGGTTCGAACCCCACTGTCGGTAGCCTTGAAAATGGTATTCCGTGGTTCCCATTTTCACGCCAGGCAAATGCTGGGGCTGTACGTTAATTAAGGCCCCGGCCGCTTCCTTCCCACTCCTAGCCGTTCCCTGTCCCATCGTCCCCATAAGACCTATCTGTGTCGGTGCGACGTAAAGAAAAAAAATCGGGAATAGGGTATCTGTTAGCGTCGTCCCATGTTTAAAGGAAATATCTTATTTTCATAAGAAGAGCAATTTTAGAAATTTAGTTCCGATAATAAATTCCGGACAGAACATCCAGAACAAGAAATATTTTGATTCCTTGAAACTGCTGCATGTTGAGGAATACGTGTCACGTGCAAATCCTTCAAAATTCCATGCGACGGCCGGGAATCGAACCCGGATCAACTGCTTGGAAGGCAACTATGCTCACCATTACACCACCATCGCACAACGAACGTTTCCTACTCCACAGAATGTTATGAACCAAATCGTGCCAACTGACTGCACGTCAATCGCATGCTGTGTCATTCCTCTCACCAACTCGCATTGCTATCCGCAGCAAACAGTGTTTGTTTAACGACGGCGAAGCGTTGGAGGTTAGAGATATAACTGGTTCAGTTTCGAACCCTCGGTATTCAGTTTGAAGATACATAAAAAACAAATATATTCCTTTTCTTCTTGTACTTTATACGTTTACCCTCCAGGGTTAGTTTTTCCATCGGGCTTAGCGAGAGACATTATCTCTACCGCCTCAAGGGCAGTGTGATTGTGTCGGGGCATACAACTGAGGAGGAGGACCAGTACCTCGCCCGGGCTCCGTCATCTTCTAAGCTGAGCAGGGGCTCTCTGGGGGGGGGGAGATTAGAAGGGATAAACAAGTAAGAGGGAACGAAGCGGCCGTGGCTTTAAGGTAGGTACCAACCCGGTACTTGATTAGAGAAGTGGGAAACCACGGAAAACCACTTCGAGGACGGCTGAGGAGGGAATCGAACCTCCCTCTATTCAGTTGACTTCCCGTGGCTGAGTGGACCCCGTTCCAACCTCGTACGACTCTTCAAATTTCGTGGTAGAGTCGGAGTTCGAACCAGGACCTCTAGGGTTGGCAGCTAATCACTCTAACCACTACACCACAGAGGCGGACAGGAGGTTTTATTTCATGCAAATATGGTGTACTATTCATGTATTACTGTACCTACCGATTGATTTTCAAAAAACCGGGCGAGTGGCCGTGCGGTTAGTGGTGCGCGGCAGTGAACTGCATCCGCGAGATAGTGGGTCGAATCCCACTGTCGGTAGCCCTGCAGATGGTTTTCCGTGGATTCCCATTTTCACACTAGGCAAATGCTGGGGCTGTACCTTAATTAAGGCCACGGCCGCTTCCTTCCAACTCCTAGGTCTTTCCTAGCCTAGTAATGTTCTAAATCTAACGCTTCGCCATAGTCATAACGTTATCTTGTTCTAAATCTGTTTACCCTCCAGGGTCGGTTTTTCCCTCGGATTCAGCAAGGGCTCCTACCTCTAACGTCTCAAGGGCAGTGTCCTGGAGTTTCAGACTCTGGGTCGGGGGATACAACTGGGGGGATGACCAGTACCCCGCCCAGGCGACCTCACCTGCTCTGCTGAAAAGGTGCCTTACGGGGGATGGGAAGATTGGAAGGGATAGACAAGAAAGAGGGAAGGAAGCGTCCGTGGCCTTAAGTTAGGTACCATCCTGGCATTTTCCTGGAGGAGAAGTGGGAAACCACGGAAAACCACTTCCAGGATGGCTGAGGTGGGAATCGAACCCACTCTACACAGTTGGCGTCTCGAGGCTGAGTGAACCCTATTCCAGCCCTCAACCACTTTTCAAATTTCGTGGCAGAGCCGGAAATCGAACTCGGACCTCCGGGGTTTGCAGCTAATCACACTAACCACTACACCACAGAGGTTTACGTTCATAGATTGCAACTGGTACAAATTCGCAATTGAATGTGGTGTCCATGAAATTAACCTTTCGCTGCGGTATTTGGTGCGTGGCCCGCCTCTGTGGTGTAGTGGTTAGCGTGATTAGCTGCCACCCCCGGAGGTCCGGGTTCGATTCCCGGCTCTGCCACGAAATTTGAAAAGTGGTACGAGGGCTGGAACGGGGTCCACTCAGCCTCGGGAGGTCAACTGAGTAGAGGTGGGTTCGATTCCCACCTCAGCCATCCTGGAAGTGGTTTTCCGTGGTTTCCCACTTCTCCTCCAGCCGAATGCCGGGATGGTACCTAACTTAAGGCCACGGCCGCTTCCTTCCCTCTTCCTTGCCTATCCCATCCGATCTTCCCATCCCTCCACAAGGCCCCTGTTCAGCATAGCAGGTGAGGCCGCCTGGGCGAGGTACTGGTCATTCTCCCCAGTTGTACCCCTCGACCAAGAGTCTGAAGCTCCAGGACACTGCCCTTGAGGCGGTAGAGGTGGGATCCCTCGCTGAGTCCGAGGAAAAAACCGAACCTGGAGGGTAAACAGATGATGATGATGATGATGATGATGATGATTTGGTGCGTGGCCTTACTGTGTGCCTGTATGTTAGTGAGGCAAGATATTTTAACAAGAAGCACTACTGAAGTATTTTAACATGTTCCAACACATCCAAAGGTTTTAGAACCTTATTTAATTTTCATCCTATTTTACGTGTTGTGCACATAGTTAATTCCTTCTTCTTCTTCTATCAGTTTACTCTCCAGGATCGGTTTTTTCCTCTGTCTCAACGAGGGATCCCACCTCCACAGCCTGAAGGGCAGTGTCCTGGAGCTTCAGACTCTGGGTCAGGGATACAACTGGGGAGGATGACCAGTACCTCGCCGAGGCCGTCTCACCTGCTATGCTGAACAGGGGCCTTGCGAGAGATGGGAAGATTGGAAGGGATAGGCAGGAAGAGGGAATGAAGCGGCCGTGGCCTTAAGTTATGTACCATCCCGGCATTTGCCTGGAGGAGAAGTGGGAAACCACGGAAAACCACTTCCAGGATAGCTGAGGTGGGAATCGGACCCGCCTCTACTCAGTTGACCTCCCGAGGCTGAATGGACCACGTTACACCTCTCGTACCACTTTTCAAATTTCGTGGCTGAGCCAGGAATCGAACCCTGCCCTCCGGGGGTGGCAGCTAATCACACTAACCACTACACCACGGAGGCGGACTATAGTTAATCCCAGATCCTGTTAATACCTTTTAACGCCATTTGTGTTTTACGTGTGTTTTAGTCATTAGATGTGTTTGTACAGTTTTGTATTATGGCTGATGATGCCCAGCCAAGGCTGAAACTAGTTCCAAGATTTAAAATGCAATGTAAACATTGCATGAAGTATTGAAAAGGTGGACCATTAAAAGATACGTTTAATTATTATTGTGACGGCAATTCAGTACGGATCAAACCATAACGTTTATATCCCATGATAGCGTAGTTAAGAGCACTGCAGATTTACTATATATCTGTTTAGGTATATTAGAGGTTTGAATATACTGTATTCTGACAATTGGGTACAATTTCCCCACTGTTACTTTAAACAATAATGTTATTGGTTTTACGTCCCAAAAACTACTTTTCCGGTTTTTGGCGAGACGCGAGGTGCCAAACATTTGTCCCGCAGGAGTCCTTTTACGAGTCAGTAGTCATGCCACTATCTGCGACAGTGTGATAGTGGAGCATGGAATACCTTTGCTGATAAACCCCACACTGGGTATGACTAATCCCCGGGGCATTTTTTTTTCTATGCCCTCTACGCAAATGCTGAGTGTCACATTATTTATTATTTTTGACTCCTTTCCTAATCCAGTCCACAAAAAAATTGCAGGTGCCCTGTGGGTGAAGGGTTGAAGGCGACACATGCCTTAACATCGTGATTCGGGCATAACCATGACACAGATAGAATTAATCTGAAGATCGGCCTCATATTATAAATATATTTTTATTCATATTTATCTTCAAATTTGACCTAGTAATGTTATAAATCTAACGCTTCGCCATAGTCATAACGTTATCTCCTTCTTAAACTGTTTACCCTCCACGGTCGATTTTTCCCTCGGACTCAGCGAGGGATCTCACCTCTACCGCCTCAAGGGCAGTGTCCGTGAGCGCGATACTCTGGGTCGGGGGATACAACGGGGGAGGATGACCACTACCTCACCTGCTATGCTGAACAGGGGCCTTGCTGGGGATGGGAAGATTGGAAGAGGTCGACAAGGAAGAGGGAGGGAAGCGCCCGTGGCCTTAAACTACGTACCATCCTGGCATTTGCATGGAGGAGAAGTGGGAAACCACCGAAAACCACTTCCAGGATGGCTGAGGTGGGAATCGAACCCACTTCTACTCAGTAGACCTTCTGAGGCTGAGGGGACCCCGTTCCAGCCCTCGTTCCGCTTTTCAAATTTCGTGGCAGTGCCGGGAATCGACCCCGGGCCTCCGGGGATGGCAGCTTATCATACTAACCATTACACCACAGAGGCGGACGTCATAACGTTATGCCACAGTTAAACAGACATACGATTTGTGGCGGATAAGAATACGCGTTAGAGAGAGGAATGACACAACATGCGATTGTCGTGCAGTCAGTTGCACGATCAGCCTTATAACATCCTGTGGCGCTAACAGCATTCGTTGAGCGATGGTGGTGTAATGGTGAGCATAGTTGCCTTCCAAGCAGTTGATCCGGGTTCGTTTCCCGGCCATCGCATTTTATTTTGAGGGACGTATTGCACGTGATACATATTCCTCAACATGCATACGATGAACTTCTTTGTCCGAAGCCCTTTATTCAGCAATTGCCCTGAACTAAAAGAATTTTCCCGATATTTCTGTCCGAGATTATCGAAACGGATTTTTAAATGTGCCTTCTTATTAAAAAAATATTTCTTCCTTCTTAATCCGTTTACCTCAGGGCTATTCCTCCTTCGGACACAGCGAGGGATCCCATGTCTACCGCCTCAAGCGCAGCTTCATAATACGTATGAATTTCAGCAGAACACTTCATGGTATAGTGGTTAGTGTGATTAGCTGACATCCCCGGGTTCGATTCCCGGCTCTGCCACGAAATTTGATAAGTGGTACGAGGGCTGGAACGGCGTCCACTCAGCCCCGGGAGGTCAACTGAGTAGAGATTTGTTCGATTCCTACCTCAGCCATCCTGGAAGTGGTTTTCTGTGGTTTCTCGCTTCTCCTCCAGGCAAATGCCGGGATGGTACCTAACTTAAGGCCACGGTCGATCCCTTCCCTGTTTCTTGTTTATCCCTTCCAATCTTCCCATCTCCCGCAAGCCCTCTGTTCAGTATAGCAGGTGAGGCCGCCTGGGCGAGATACTGGGCATCCTCCCCAGTTACATCCCCAGACTCAGGGTCTGAAGCTCCAGGACACTGCCCATGAGACAGTTGAGGTGGGATCCCTCGCTGAGTCCGAGGGAAAAACCGATGAAATGAAATAGCGTATGGCTTTTAGTGTCGGGAGTATCCGAGGACATGTTCGGCTTGCTAGGTACAGGTCTTTTATGTTGACACCCGTATGCGACCTGCGCGTTATGATGAGGATGAAATAACGATGAAGACGACACATATACCCAGCCCCAGTGCCAGCGAAATTAACTAATGGTGGTTAATCGAACCCGGGACCCCGCGACCAAAGGCCAATACGCTAACCATTTACCCAAGAGGCCGAGGGTAAACAGATAAAGAAGAAGAAGAACGATTCGTTTTAACATTAAAATAATAGGAAAGTTTAGCAGCTTAAAACCTTAAATATAACTTCTACCGATAGCTGCAGTTGCTTAAGTGCGGCCAGTATCCAGTATTCGGGAGATAGTAGGTTCGAACCACATTGTCTGCAGTCCTGAAAATGGTTTTCCGTGGTTTCCCATTTTCACACCAGGCAAATTAATTAAGGCCACGCCGCTTCCTTCCCACACCTAGCCCTTCCCCGTCCCATCGTCCCCATAAGACCTATCTGTGTCAGTGCGACGTAATGAAACTAGCAAAAAAAAAAAAAAGAAGAAAAGACATAACTTCTCGGGAATAGGGTATCTGTTAACGTTGTCTCATGTTTAAAGGAAATATCTTATTGTCATAAGAAGAGCAATTTTAGAAATGTACTTCCGATTATAAATTCCGGACAGAAAAATCAGAACAAGAAATATTTTGATTCCTTGAAACTGCTGCATGTTGAGGAATACGTGTCACGTGCAAATCCTTCAAAATTCCATGCGATGGCCGGGAATCCAACCCGGATCAACTGCTTGGAAGGCAACTATGCTCACCTTTACACCACCATCACACAACGAGCGTTTCCTACTCCACAGAATGTTATGAACCAAATCGTGCCAACTGACTGCACGTCAATCGCATGCTGTGTCATTCCTCTCACCAACTCGCATTGCTATCCGCAGCAAATAGTGTTTGTTTAACGACGGCGAAGCGTTGGAGGTTAAAGATATAACTGGTTCAGTTTCGAACCCTCGGTATTCAATTTGAAGATACATAAAAAACCAATATATTCCTTTTCTTCTTGTACTTTATACGTTTACCTTCCAGGGTTAGTTTTTCCATCGGACACAGCGAGAGATATTATCTCTACCGCCTCAAGGGCAGTGTGATCGTGTCGGGGTATACAGCTGAGGAGGAGGACCAGTACCTCGCCCGGGCGCCCTCATCTGCTAAGCTGAGCAGGGGCTCTCTGGGGGGGGGGGATTAGAAGGGATAGACAAGGAAGAGGGAACGAAGCGGCCGTGTCTTTAAGGTAGGTACCAACCCGGTACTTGATTAGAGAAGTGGGAAACCACTGAAAACCACTTCGAGGACGGCTGAGGAGGGAATCGAACCCCCCTCTATTCAGTTGTCTTCCCGTGGCTGAGTGGACCCCGTTGCAACCTCGCACGACTTTTCAAATTTCGTGGTAGAGTCGGAGTTCGAACCAGGACCTCTAGGGATGGCAGCTAATCACACTAACCACTACACCACAGAGGCGGACAGGAGGTTTTATTTCATGCAAATATGGTGTACTATTCATGTATTACTGTACCTACCGATTGATTTTCAAAAAACCGGGCGAGTGGCCGTGCGGTTAGTGGTGCGCGGCAGTGAACTGCATCCGCGAGATAGTGGGTCGAATCCCACTGTCGGTAGCCCTGCAGATGGTTTTCCGTGGATTCCCATTTTCACACTAGGCAAATGCTGGGGCTGTACCTTAATTAAGGCCACGGCCGCTTCCTTCCAACTCCTAGGCCTTTCCTATCCCATCGTTGCCATAAGACCTACCTGCGTCGGTGCGACGTAAAACCACTAGCAAAGAAAAACGATTTTCAAAAACGTACAAATTTAACCCGCCTCTGTGGTGTAGTGGTTAGCGTGATTAGCTGCCACCCCCGGAGGTCCGGGTTCGATTCCCGGCTTTGCCACGAAATTTGAAAAGTGGTACGAGGGCTGTCCGCCTCTGTGGTGTAGTGGTTAGCGTGATTAGCTGCCACCCCCGGAGGCCCGGGTTCGATTCCCGGCTCTGCCACGAAATTTGAAAAGTGGTACGAGGGCTGGAACGGGGTCCACTCAGCCTCGGGAGGTCAACTGAGTAGAGGTGGGTTCGATTCCCACCTCAGCCATCCTGGAAGTGGTTTTCCGTGGTTTCCCACTTCTCCTCCAGGCGAATGCCGGGATGGTACCTAACTTAAGGCCACGGCCGCTTCCTTCCCTCTTCCTTGCCTATCCCTTCCAATCTACCCATCCCTCCACAAGGCCCCTGTTCAGCATGGCAGGTGAGGCCGCCTGGGCGAGGTACTGGTCATACTCCCCAGTTGTATCCCCCGACCAAGAGTCTGAAGCTCCAGGACACTGCCCTTGAGGCGGTAGAGGTGGGATCCCTCGCTAAGTCCGAGGGAAAAACCGAACCTGGAGGGTAAACAGATGATGATGATGATGGTACGAGGGCTGGAACTGGGTCCACTCAGCTTCAGGAGGTCAACTGAGTAGAGGTGGGTTCGATTCCCACCTCAGCCATCCTGGAAGTGGTTTTCTGTGGTTTCCCACTTCTCCTCCAGGCGAATGCCGGAATGGTACCTACCTTAAGGCCACGGCCGCTTCCTTCCCTCTTCCTTGCCTATCCCTTCCAATCTTCCCATCCCTCTACAAGGCCCCTGTTCAGCATAGCAGGTGAGGCCGCCTGGGCGAGGTACTGGTCATACTCCCCAGTTGTATTGCCCGACACAGAGTCTGAAGTTCCAGGACACTGCCCTTGAGGCGGTGGAGGTGGGATCCCTCGCTGAGTCCGAGGGGAAAAGCGACCCTGGAGGGTAAACAGATAAAGGAGAAGAAGAAGAATGAAGTCCGCCTCTCTGGTGTGGTGGTTTGTGTGATTAGCTGCCACCTCCGCAGGCCCAGTTCGATTCCCGGCTCTACCACGAAAATTTGAAAAGTGGGTACGAGGGCTGGAACGGGGTTCACTCAGCCTCGGGCGGTCAACTGAATAGAGATTTGTTCGATTCCTACCTCAGCCATCCTGGAAGTGGTTTTGTGTTGTTTCCCAGTTCTCCCCGATGCAAATGCCGGAATGGTACCTAACTTAAGGCCACGGTCGCTTCCTTCCCTGTTCCTTGTTTATCCCTTCCAGTCTTCCCATCTCCCGCAAGGACCCCTGTTCACTACCGTAGGTGAGGCCGCCTGGTCGAGATACTGGTCATCTTCCCCAGTTTTATGCCCAGACTCAGGGTCTGAAGCTCCAGGACAATGCCCTTGAGACGGTTGAGGTGGGATCCCTCGCTGAGTCCGAGGGAAAAACCGATGAAATGAAATAGCGTATGGCTTTTAGTGTCGGGAGTGTCCGAGGACATGTTCGGCTTGCTAGGTACAGGTCTTTTATGTTGACACCCGTAGGCGACCTGCGGGCGTGATGAGGATGAAATGACGATGAAGACGACACATATACCCAGCCGCAGTGCCAGCGAAATTAACTAATGGTGGGTAATCGAACCCGGGACTCCGTGACCAAAGGCCAACACGCTAACCATTTGGCCATGGGGCCGGGGGTAAACAGATAAAGAAGAAGAAGAACGCTTCGTTTTGACATTAAAATAATAGGAAAGTTTAGCACCTTAAAACCTTAAATATATGTTTTACTTTAAATGATGATAGCCTCGTGCCTGACTTAACATCTGCCGAACTCGATAGCTGCAGTCCCTTATGTGCGGCCAGTATCCAGTATTCGGGAGATAGTAGGTTCGAACCTCGCTGTCGGCAGCCCTGAAGATGGTTTTCCGTCGTTTCCCATTTTCACACCAGGCAAATGCTGGGTCTGTACCTTAATTAAGGCCACGGCCGCTTCCTTCCCACTCCTAGCCCTTCCCTGTCCCATCGTCCCCATAAGACCTATCTGTGTCGGTGCGACGTAAAGCAACTAGAAAAAAAAAGAAAGACATAACTTCTCGGGAATAGAGTATCTGTTAGCGTCGTCTCATGTTTAAAAGAAATATCTTATTTTCATAAAAAGAGCACTTTTAGAAATTTAGTTCCGATAATAAATTCTGCCAAAGCGGAGGTGGGGCGGGTTTTTCTCCGGGTACTCTGGTTTTCCCTGCAATCTTTCATTCCAGCAACATTCTCCATTGTCATTTCATGGCATCTATCACTCATTGATATAAATCACTTTGGGAGTGGCGACCCTATCGTAATAACAGCCTACATCTGATTCATTCATTACATCCCTGACCCGGTCAAAGACTGGAAACCAAGTTGTAGGTTTTCATTTTCAATAAATTCCGGATAGAAAAATCAGAACAAGGAATATTTTGATTCCTTGAAACTGCTGCATGTTGAGGAATACGTGTCACGTGCAAATCCTTCAAATTCCATGCGATGGCCGGGAATCGAATCCGGATCAAGTGCTTGGAAGGCAACTATGCTCACCATTACACCACCATCGCACAACGAGCGTTTCCTACTCCACAGAATGTTATGAACCAAATCGTGCCAACTGACTGCACGTCAATCGCATGCTGTGTCATTCCTCTCACCAACTCGCATTGCTATCCGCAGCAAATAGTGTTTGTTTAACGACAGCGAAGCGTTGGAGGTTAGAGATATAACTGGTTCAGTTTCGAACCCTCGTTATTCAATTTGAAGATACATATGAATACAAATATGTTCGTTTTCTTCTTGTACTTTATACGTTAACCCTCCAGGGTTAGTTTTTCCATCGGACACAGCGAGAGATATTATCTCTACCGCCTCATGGGCAGTGTGATTGTGTCGGGTTATAAAACTGAGGAAGAGGACCAGTACGTCACCCGGGCGCCCTCATCTTCTAAGCTGAGCAGGGGCCTTCTGGTGGGGGGGGGGGGGGGGAATTAGAAGGGACAGACAAGGAAGAGGGAACGAAGCGGCCGTGGCTTTAAGGTAGGTACCAATCCGGTACTTGATTGGAGAAGTGGGAAACTACTGAAAAATACTTCGAGGACGGCTGAGGAGGGAATCGAACGCACCTCTACTCAGTTGAACTCTGGAGACTGAGTGGACCCCATTCCAGCCCTCGTACCACTTTTCAAATTTCGTTGCAGAGCCGGGAATCAAACCCAGGCCTCCGGGGGTGGCAGCTAATCACACTAACCACTACACCACAGGGGCGGACTTATTCTTTATTTATTCCTGATAATCACAATCCTTTTCTTAATCATCGTTAACCGGTCGATTAGATGAGCAGTTTGCCTTTTTCTACCACTGCGAGCGCTAATGTGAGTCAATGCAGAGTTTCACTTATGCCCTTATAATTGCATTCGGTGTGGACTTTTTCAAAAAATAAAAAACTCTGAGGGTATTGAACCAAGCAACATTACAGAAAGAATTATGTAAATGCGTTAATTTGGCTAGGGTTTTAACAAAAAAGGGAATGAGTAGTCCGCCTCCGTGGTGTAGACATTCACAGTCTGTGGTAATTCTTTCTCTCTCTAACAGATTACCTCGGTTTCATATCCGTAATGAATCATCGATTTTTTTAACTGTGATGAAGCGTTAGAAATTTAAAACGTTAATAATTCTTCTTCCTCTCAATCTGTTTACTCCTTAATTAAGGCTACGGCTGCTTCCTTCCCACTCCTACGCCTTTCCTATCCCATCGTCGCCATAAGGCCTATCTGTCTCGGTGCGATGTAAAGATGATAATAATAATAATAATAATAATAATAATAATAATAATAATAATAATAATAATAATAATAATAATAATGTTAATAATAATGTCCGCCTCTGTGGTGTAGTGGTTAGCGTGATTAGCTGTCACCCCTGGAGGTCCGGGTTCGATTCCCGGCTCTGCCACGAAATTTGAAAAGTGGTATGAGGGCTGGAACGGGGTCCACTCAGCCTCGAGAGGTCAACTGAGTAGAGGTGGGTTCGATTCCCACCTCAGCCATCCTGGAAGTGGTTTTCTGTGGTTTCCCACTTCTCCTCCAGGCAAATGCCGGGATGGTACCTCACTTAAGGCCATGGCCGCTTCCTTCCCTCTTCCTTGCCTATCCCATCCAATCTTCCCATCCCTCCACAAGACTCCTGTTCAGCATAGCAGGTGAGGCCGCCTGGGCGAGGTACTGGTCATTCTCCCCAGTTGTACCCCCCGACCCAAAGTCTGAAACTCCGGGACACTGCCCTTGAGGCGGTAGAGGTGGGAGTCCGAGGGAAAAACCGACCCTGGAGGGTAAACAGATTAAGAAGATAATAATAATAATAATAATAATAATAATAATAATAATAATAATAATAATAATAATAATAATAATAATAATAATAATAATAATAATATCTTAATGCTTCATCACAGTTAACACATATTTGAATGTGCTATCCTCCAGAAATCGCAGGATTTTTAATGGTTTGTGAAAATTTTTCAATGCTAGGGAAAGCCATTATTATAACAACTTTTGGAATGCATAGAAAGATCACACTTTCTTCTACACAAAAATGAGTTTTAATTATCATAATAGTGCAGCAATTTTAAAATATAAATTTATGAAAATAACATGTTTTACAAACAAAAAAAATCTGACGCAGCGGTTAATATTTCGAAATTTGAATTTGTGGGCACATCTACCGAAACACACTAATGCAGATTCTAACCTAATTAGTCAATTGACACCGGTGTTCTTGTTCACAACAAGGAATTTGCATTCCCACTGTTCTTTGTTTGACGACGGTGTTGCATCGAGTTGCTGCAGGTACACGGGAAACACCCACATTTTTAGGAAGCGGTATAAAATAGTATTACAGAACCCACTTCAAGGAAGCGATGTAAAACTACGTTACACTTCACACCAATTTGAAATGAGCTCATTTTCTACATTTACTAACCTGAAGCGCCAGAATCATCATGTTTACTTAGTGTGTACCGGTAATTGTTATCCTCATCCTCATTTTCAGAAATCGTGTCTTCTATAAGAACATCCATTATGGATTCGTTGTCGAAATTTCGTACACTTGAAGAATTAGACATGCTAAATATTCACAAGAATTACGCAAACAAGCCTGCCTCTCGAACACACACTCTTCCTGACCGCATGTACCGTACGTACTTTCCCGCCCATTTCACAGCTGAGAGTCAACGATGACGCAGCCTTAGGTTATGTAGGAACGTGGCTGGCTTATGAATGCCTTGAAAGAAGAGCTCTCGACTTATGTTCATAACTAGTATATCTTATGCTTATAGAAGTATTCGACAGTATCTTATTGAAGTCACAGCTCGCTGAAACGGCAAATGCAATTTTTTAGCTACGGTGAAATCGTGCCCGTAGATTCTCCGAGCTCCGTCAGCAGCAATGAATTAGCGCGCCCGTAGTTTCTACGAGCGGCGTCTCCAATGTGTTAAACAAACCTCTGATTCGTTACGGATAAGAATCCGAAGAAGTCTCTTTAGAGAGTGAGAGAATTACCACAGACCGTGAATGCCGAGCAGTCAGTTGTAACAACAGAGGACGAGCTGCTCATCGTGCGATGGTGGTGTAATGGTGAGCATAGTTGCCTTCCAAGCAGTTGATCCGGGTTCGATTCCCGGCCATCGCACTTCCTTTTTAGATTGCGTAATGTGTTCTTCAGTATGCATAAAGATTTAATGCAGCAGTTATCACACGAAATCACACCAATTATTTTATTTAAAAAATTAATTTAAGAACCTTCATTTCGAGGCAGCAGTGTTAAATTTGTACGTTCTTAAAAATTAGTCGGTATGTTTATTTTATTCATTCTTCTTTCTTTTTGTTTCTTAATCTGTTCACCCTCCAGGGTTGGCTTTTCCTCGGACTCAGCGACGAATCCCACCTCTACCGCCTCAAGGGCAGTGTCCTGGAGCGTGAGACATTGAGTCGGAGGGTTTACGACTGGGGTTGAGGACCGGTACCTCGTCCAGGCGGCCTCTCCTGCTATGCTGAACAGGGGCCTTGTTGGGGATGGGAAGATTGAAAGGGATAGACAGTGAAGAAGGAAGGAAGCGGCCGTGGCCTGGAGGAGAAGTTGGAAGTTGGAAACCTCGGGAAACTACTTCTCTCCCGTCTGAATCTACAAGGATTTTTACTGTCACGTGGGAAGGACAAGGATGACCAATAGTGGGATTGAAACGTATCTTCTGAGTGCTTAGATAGTAGTCACCGCTTATCGATTTGTCCTTTGTAGAATACATGTTCGTTCGTTCGTAATCTGTTTATCCTCCAGGGTCGGCTTTTCCCTCGGACTCAGCGAGGGATCCAACTTCTACCGCCTCAAGTTCATTGTCCTGGAGATTCAGACTTTGGGTCAGGAATACAACTGGGGAGAATGACCAGTACCTCGCCCAGGCGGCCTCGCCTGCTATGCTGAACAGGGGTCTTGACCTCCCGAGGCTGAGTGGACCCCGTTCCAGCCCTCGTACCACTTTTCAAATTTCGTGGCAGAGCCGGGAATCGACCCCGGACCTCCGGGGGTGGTAGCTAATCACGCTAACCACTACACCACAGAGGCGGACAGAATACATATTACAGTAGGCTAAATGAGAAAGCAACTAGGAAATAATTTTAGTGATATGTATTTTATTTCTGTATAGTGTTAAAGGAGCACTGATCATGGAACATGCGCTGTCCATAGAATCAGGCATGCAGCCGCTTTATTGTTTCACTGAATTCCTGACGTCTTTTGACCGTTATGCCAAACCTGAAAGATTAACGTAATAATATTGCACATTTTCTAATGTGGATGTACGCCTCTGTGGTGTTGAAATGCAGTGGTTAATGTGATTAACTTCCATACCCGGAGGTCCGGCTTCGATTTCCGGCCCTGACACGGAAGTAGAAAATTGGAACGACAACTGAAACTGGGTCCAATCGTTATTGGCAGGTCAACTGAGATGAGTGGGTTGGATTCCCACCTCAGCCATCCTCGAAGTTGTTTCCCCACTTCTTCTCCAGAAAAATGGTGGGATAGTACCAACTTAAGGCCACGGCCGTATTCTTCGGTCCCCTTCAAAACATCCCGTTTCCCATAAAGCTCAAGTTCACCATAGGAGGTGACGCCGCTTGGACGAGGTACTCGTCCTCTTCTCTATTTGAATCCCCGACCAAATGTCTCACCCTCCAGGACACTGCTCTTGAGTCGGTAGATGTGGGGTCCCTTGCTGAATCCGGGAGAGTAAGCAGATTAAAAAGAAATCAGAACGCTTCGTTTTAATACTAAAATAATAGGAAATTTGACCCATAATTGGCTTTGTATTAAGTGACCTAAGTCCGCCTCTGTGGTGTAGTGGTTAGTGTGATTACCTGCCATCTCCGGAGGCCCTGATTTGATTTCCGGCTCTGGCTCAAAAGTTTGAAAAGTGGTACTAATGCTGGAACGGGGTCCACTCAGCCTCGGACGTCAACTGAGTAGAGGGGGGGGGGGAGTTCGATTCCCACCTCAGTGGAAGTGTTTTTCCGTGGTTTCCCACTTCTCCTCCAGGCAAAATGCCGGAATGGTATCTGACTTAAGGCCACAGCCGCTTCCTTCCCTCTCCTTGCCTATCCCTTCCAATACTGCTATCCCCTCGCAAGGCCCCTGTTCAGCATAGCGGTATGGCGGCCTGAGCAAGGTACTGGCCATCCTCCCCAGTTTTATCTGCCGACTCAGAGTCTGAAGCTTCAGGACACTGCTCTTGAGGCGGTAGAGGTGGGATACTTCGCTGAGTCCGAGGGAAAAACCGACCCTGGAGGGTAAACAGATAAAGAAGAAGAAGATGTGTACGTTATAGCCCAATATTATCTATATACCTTGTACAGTGAGATGGAATCTGAACTCTAATGACGTTCTTAATGTCGAATGCTTCACCACAGATAAAGGAACGGACAAGTATGCGTCCTAATCTCTAAAAGAGATCATTAACACAACACGCGATTGTCGTGGCGTCAGTTGGCACGACTTTCTTCATAACATCTTGTGGAAACGCGAGAAAGCAAGGGCGATGGTGGTGTAATGGTGAGCATAGTTGCCTTCCAAGCAGTTGATCCGGGTTCGATTCCCGGCCATCGCAGGTAATTTTTAGATATGTATTGTGTGTAATATAATGAGAGCGGTGCGCGTATTATGATCCTCAATATGCAAAGCTCTTCATTCAGCAGTTAAAACGAATACAATAACCTGCTCCCACAATCATCTTGACACGAAATATATATTTTTATAAAATGAAAATACTTCTGCCGCTTCTGTGGTGTAGTGGTTAGTGTGATTAGCTGCCACCCCCGGAGGCCCAGGTTCGATTCCCGGCTCTGCCACCAAATTTGAAAAGTGGTAGGGGGGGGATTTCGATTCCCTCTTCAGCCATCCTAGAAGTGGCTTCCCGTGGTTTTCCTTCTACCATCAAGGTAATTTGCCCCAGACTAGTCAGCCGATCTCAGGCGTGCTCAGTCCAAACAATGATAATATCATCATCATCATCTGTTTACCCTCCAGGTTCGGTTTTTCCCTCGGACTTAGCGAGGGATCCCACCTCTACCGCCTCAAGGGCAGTGTCCTGGAGTTTCAGACTCTTGGTCGGTGGATACAACTGGGGAGTATGACCAGTACCTCGCCCAGGCGGCCTCACCTGCTATGCTGAACAGGGGCCTTGTGGAGGGATGGGAAGATTGGAAGGGATAGGCAAGGAAGAGGGAAGGAAGCGGCCGTGGCCTTAAGTTAGGTACCATCCCGGCATTCGCCTGGAGGAGAAGTGGGAAACCACGGAAAACCACTTCCAGGATGGCTGAGGTGGGAATCGAACCCACCTCTACTCAGTTGACCTCCCGAGGCTGAGTGGACCCCGTTCCAGCCCTCATACCACTTTTCAAATTTCGTGGCAGAGCCGGGAATCGAACCCGGACCTCCGGGGGTGGCAGCTAATCACGCTAACCACTACACCACAGAGGCAGACAACAATGATAATATAATGCCCTAAAATACATACACCCTGGATCTTGATGGGGAACATATAACTAAATATGGGCACGGTGTGGTCAATAAAAACTACAAATAAAGCAAGGTGAAGCATGACGTCAGTTTTTGTGGAAAATCTGTTTATTATAATAAACAAGATAATTATTTAAAAAATAGCAAAGTATCAAATGATCCAGATTTTACATGACTCGGATTTTTTTTAGCTTGATGAAGTCCATCTTGAGAATCAGACTATATTACAAATTTACAATGTATGCCGACACACATACTTGACATATCAAATCAAATCTCGAGGTTTCATTCATTTTAACACATTGGCTTGCGTGCTCGCACCACGCTCCAGGCTTACTTTTTGTTAACACTTTTAACTGTAGATGAGTACGTTCCCCATTTATGCACACTTGATATTGCAGTGGGGTCCCTAACTTTAAGAAAAGACGTTATCTAATGCGCAAAGGTGGCGGGGGGACAAAACTAACCTCATCATCATCATCATCATAAGTCGTGTAACTCACTGCTGAGCGTCGTGACCCCATTTGACTTCACACAATATTCTGGATTAAGCGGCGCCAACTTTGACCATGTTCAGCTTCTCTTAAAGCGTGCTCCACCTACTCGATGTCCTTCCTCGTGGTCTTCTGCCGAAAACTTTGCCTTCCATGATACATTTCTCCAGATTTTCACTATCACGTCTTACAATATGTCCGAAGAATTGGACGATTCTCTTTATGACGCGAGAGGAGAGACGTTCGGAGATATTCAGTTCTTGAATAATAGATGCATTAGTTCTTCTTTCCGTCCAAGGTACACGGAGCATCCTTCTCCAACACCACATCTGAAAGGCTTCGATACGGTAGTTATCTCTTGCCTTGAGGGTCCAGGTCTCGGAACCATAAAGGAAGACAGAGAACACAAGAGAATCAACTAGTCTAATCTTTGTACTGTTTGTAATTGCTCTGCTCTGCCATATTTCTGTGAGTTTGCTCATGGCAACGCGCCGTAAGGCGATACGTCTCCTAATCTGTTTGTCAGAACTTCCAGTATCACAGATGGTCGACCCAAGGTACAATATAAAACACGCTGAGTGGTAAATCATCCTACGTACAAAATATGTACACCACGAGTCATGAGCAATCACATGAGCACAACAAACAATGTGGATTGGAATCACACAAAAATCGAAATCAAATAAATAGCAAAGTATATAAATTCAAAGAAACAAAAACATGATATCATATTTTCCAGGGCTCACCAAGAAAAGTATGCGGCATTCACGCAACTCGCATCCACTAAAAGCCTCGATGGGAATAAAAGGAAACATAATTACACTTTAAGCAACACTTCCTATTCAACGCAGGTTCCTGAAAAAGTAATTACATGACACAAATCAATAAACCGGTGGACTTTACCATATCACGCACAAGTCAACGGATTCCTGAAATTAAATTACGTGACACAAATTCCTCAGCGCGGTTATATCATAAAAGAAGGTCCGAAACAAACGTCGCGATAAACTCTCGTCAACTGCAACAACTGTAGAGACATGGACAGAAACAATAAAATCGCTCAAAATCGCTCAAATAAAACTCTCCTCGGTAGACAACATATCACCCTCGCCAACACACGGCGGAATGGCTCAAAGTAGAGATCCACGTCTCCCAAAAATAAAGCAGCAAATACCGAAACCACAGGGTCCAACCCTTTACACACGCTGCTCAACAGTCTACACGAGGCAAGTCACACAAACAAGAAAATGCAGGCCTTTCAGATGAGGAACGCGTCCTCTTACTCAAAATCACACTAAATAACATCTCATGTCCTAAAGTTGCATAAAACCCGAAGAAATATGAAGAACGTCGTCTAAAACATTCGCTCGCATGGAAAGAAACAAGACCGCCCTGGTCACAAATCAAAGCACTCGCGCTCAAAGTAAACATGAATAATAAAGTGGCCAACTTTGTAATAAATATGATAAACTGAAACTAAGAAATTGCCACATTGACAATCGATCATGTCTGAACATCGGAAAGTTACTGAATTATCTCAGTTCTACATCGCGAGAAAATCGTATTGATAAAAATAATAAATTTAAATTAATAATAATAAATTTTACAGAAATGTTATTCTAATATTCGGAACTCGAAATACGAGACATCGTTCGTGGAACTCGTGAATCAGTTACTAATTTACAACCTAGATATAAAAAATAGTCGTGATGATGATGCTAACAACTTCGTGAATCTACACTCCACCGTCATTCACACAGCATGCAATAAATCCCAGAAAAGTTGACGGCATGTTTCGGTACACTTGAGCTCCAATTAATAATACTTTAATCTAGTCCATCCTGACTTTAATTTGAATCCTTATTTGCATTTACAATTAAGCCCCGAGACGTACACTGCGTCTCAAACATCAAAGCAAAACAAATCAAAAACTATATAAGGCTAAAATAAAAGACTACTCGTAAAAGAAATGACGCTAACCACTCAGCTAAATAAATCAGAATAAAATGTAAGGAAGCAAGCTGCGATCTCATGCAAACGGTCCACATTTACGTTACAATTACATTAACAAGCTTCCTATCATTTACTTTAAATAAGACGTAGTCCTTCCAAACAAAGCTACATCTACAGAAATTAAATATCAAACTAACCTATCCCCTTTTGCAACATTAAACATGTTCACACTCACATAATTACATTAAAAACTCTGTACTCATCTGTGTCGTTGACTTATGGCCGCCCGTCTTCAGGAGACAGCCGACCCCATCTTGTTTTTAGCCAGGCACATCGATGATGATGTTGTCTTCAGAAAAGACTAGGATCAGTCCTTTTATCTCCATCTAGGAGTAGAAAGGTGATGTCGTATTTTCCGTTGCTGCTTCTGCTTCCGGATGTCGTCTAAAACATCCCCTCGTTCACGATGTAGAAACTAGGTCAACCTGCCGGTTACTATACTGAGAGTCAACTCAAGACCTTAGCGGTTCCTTTGATGTTAGTCAGACTTCTGGTCGGTGAAAAGGCTTCCGCTGCGCCAAATAGTTCCCTAGGTTTGTTACTTGTTCCTGAAGTCAGGAGCTTTCTTCAGTTTGGTTAGATATTCTGGTGAACTGACTTGATGAATTAAAATTTTTGCCCTGTATAAATATGGAAAATATATCACAGGTTGTATATTATTCGGGTTCGTTACCAACTCTTATATTTCATATGTAGATGGCTATGAATAGTTATTGTTCTCAGTGGTGTATGTAGCAAAATAATAATTATTTAATATGATATTGATATCTTATTGCACTGTGTACTTAGTAAGTATGTTCGAGTTCATTCCACTGCTGATTTCGTATAATATGTGCGACGTTGAAGATGGATCCAAGAAAACTGTTGGCAATACTGGCTGCAACAGCATGTTCAGTATTCATAATGGCTGCCAGCTGTGAGCAAGACGTGTGCGCTGCTGTGACGCTTGAGTCCCCTGTGAAATACTTTAAAGCTAACAAAAGTGGAGAAAGATAAAGTAGAAAATCTAAACCAAATTGTTTTAAGCGTTTACAGTAGCCTACGAGGTTAGAATCCACTGTGGACTGTGAAAGACGTGAAAAAGACCGCGCAGCTTATCGGCATATCTATGTACAGTGTTTACGTCGCTCGCTTGGAATTTGAACTCCACGGAAAATCCAAGTCTCCAGCGAAAGATCGATGTGACAGCTCAGCATTCGCCGTAGATAAAACAGGAAAGGCCTTAACACGGTATGGGAATAGGATCCTTGGCTTATTCGATGATGATAATACTAATAATAATTGTAATAACAATAATTGTAATAATAATAATAATAATAATAATAATAATAATAATAATAATAATAATAATAATAATAATAATGTGCACTTTACTTTATATTCGTAACCGCCCTCTTTCTGCTGAAATGTCATGAGAGGATCATGAGTTCGTTTTTACCTTCCGAATGACGAGACTACAATATTTATAACATTCCTGGAAGCATTGTATTTTGCAATCCCACTCACGGGTGGGTTTTTCATCTGTGAGAAACTGCCACTGACAGTCGTTGCACGAGAGTGGAATCGTATACTTATGTTGTAAGTCTCCATGTGCCTCACACAAATCGCATTATGACCGGGCGAGTTGGCCGTGGCGCGTATAGGCGCGCGACTGTGAGCTTGCATCCGGGAGATAGTAGGTTCGAATCCCACTATCGGCAGCCCTGAAGATGGTTTTCCGTGGTTTCCCATTTTCACACCAGGCAAATGCTGGGGCTGTACCTTAATTAAGGCCACGTCCGCTTCCTTCCAACTCCCAGGCCTTTCCTATCCCATCGTCGCCATAAGACCTATCTGTGTCGGTGTGACGTAAAGCCCCTAGCAAAAAAAATCGCATTATGAAATAAAAATAAACCTTGCTTCTCTTGCCTCGGTATTCGTCAGTAATCTGTAGGTTTTACATGGTCAATAAAGGAATAAATAGGTATGGTACGTAATCAAAGTACAGTACAGCTATGTGAAAGGAACTGATTTCGTCTGATGCTTCACTATTTCAGAATGAAGTACTGTACTTGTCAGATGGACGCACGGCGTTAATGATAAGCTGGTTGTGGCGGAGATGGAGAACGCGACGAGACGGGAAGGGAGAACAGGGGACGTGCCTACATGCGGAAGGATACTTTTCCTAAGCTCTTGACGTGAATTTCAGTATAGAATACTACAGCGGGCGCAATTTCCACTGACCGTGAAACCAGTTCCCATTCATCGCGGAACCGCTTCTCTTATCTACTCCCGTAACTAGGTTAAATATTTCCCATTTATAAAAGGCTGGACTGGAAATTGTAAAGTTCATGCCCTCGGAAAACGATTTACACAGGCAGGCTACTATGCATTTTGAACTGATTAAATGGAACTTTTCTCTCCCTTTGGTAATCGTAAGTTAAATGCCGTTCTCCCAGTATTAGAAAACTCGAATAGATTAAATGCAGACTGAGCGTCTTCCAACAACATTTTACAAGTCCGCACACGATCACTCGCGTAAACAAAAACTTCTACTTACGATGTTACCTGCACAGAATCTCGCCGAATAATAGGGTAACTAACTGACGCGGTCATCGTTTTTATTGTCCGACTCGTTGGCTGAATGGTCAGCGTACTGGCCTTCGGTTCAGAGGGTCCCGGGTTCGATTCCCGGCCGGATCGGGGATTTTAACCTTAATTGGCTAATTCCAATGGCCCGGGGGCTGGGTGTTTGTGATGTCCCCAACATCCCTGCAACTCACACACCACACATAACACTATCCTCCACCACACTAACACGCAGTTACCTATACATGGCAGATGCCGCCCACCCTCATCGGAGAGTCTGCCTTACAAGGGCTGCAATCGGCTAGTAATAGCCACACGAAATTATTATTATTATCGTTTTTATTAACTCGTCCTCGAAGACGCCGTCGTATCCTCGATTGGGGCCATCCCTTCCCTAGACCAATGCCTAGCCCTATCGACGGTGCCTCTATTGTTTCATTGGCTCAACACATCGCGTACTTGACGCTTACTTCAAACATCTCTTATAGGCGACCCTAGCCTCTCCGCGGGCATCCGAAATGTTGTCCGTTGGAATTCTATTGTTTCCCTCTACTGTTTTGTCCGCGTCATGTCGAAATTCCACCTTCCAAACTTAGCTGGCGAGCAAACAAACCAGAGCTCCAAGCTCCCTGCAGAAATTGCGACATGTGCTGGTGAATATAATGTTTCCTGCCAGTTACTAGTATTTAATAAAATTAAATATTCTCTGTATATTTGAATAAATGACTGATTAATTAAATGAGCACTTCAATAAGGGCTCAGTATCTAACTTAAGGCCACGGCCGCTTCCTTCCCTCTCCCTTGTCTATCTCTTCCAATCTTCCCATCCCTCCGCAAGGCCCCTCCTCAGCATAGCAGGCAAGGCCACCAGGGTGAGGTACTGGTCATCCTCTCCAGTTGTATCCCCTGACCCAATGTCTCACGCTCCAGGACACTGCCCTTGAAACGGTAGAGGTGGGATCCCTCGCTGAGTCCGAGGGAAAAATCAACCCTGGAGGGTAAACAGATTAAGAAAGAAAGAAAGTACTTCTTTGTTAAACGTGCATAATCTCTACGAAATACTCACTTCCCAAAAATTTTCTGTGGCACTACACAGTCATCATTTAACGTAAAATACATAGGAGGTTTGAAGTAATAATAATAATAATAATAATAATAATAATAATAATAATAATAATAATAATAATAATCGTTGTTAAAACATTTCAGCTCTTAAGTCATTAGGCATTTTTAATCGTGAAGCTACCAGCGTTTCGCCCCAGTGTAGCAGTGGGCTCATCAGTTGGAATGCTACACATTTTCAAGACGCTGGCGCTATTGCGCCGTTGAGACACCACTGCAAGCCTCCTATGTAGGACAGTGCAGTGACAGTGCACTAGGGGAATGTCTATTGACACTGAGCTGACGTACCTGAGCAGCTTCAAATACCACTGGACTGAGCGAAGTTCGATCCTGCAAACTTCGGCTCAGAAAACCTCGCCTTAACCGTCTGAGCCACTCGGCGCAGCGGATATTACACTATTTCACTACTGAGATGGAGCGTTCCTTTGAAATAAAAACCGTAACGTATTTCTATTCCCGCTCTGCCACGAAATTTAAAAAGTGGTACCAGGGCTGGAACGAGGTCCACTTAGCCTCGTTAGGTCAACTGAGTAGAGAGGTTTCCGATTCCCACCTCAGCCATCCTGGAAGTGGTTTTCCGTGGTTTCCCACTTCTCATTATTATTATTATTATTATTATTATTATTATTATTATTATTATTGTTACGGGGTTACCCGTGGAGCAGAAAGAGGTTAAAGAAGGTGCCGGGGTGAATGGGTCTATCTGCAATTCCAAAATCAACTTAAAACTTGAACTGAAGGTTATATTTTTTCAAAAACACAACTTCTCAACAAAATTGTTTTTTTTTTTGCTATTTTCTTTACGCCGCACCGACACAGATATATCTTGCGGCGACGATGGGATAGGAAAGGCCTAGGAATTGGAAGGAAGCGGCCGTGGTCTTAATTAAGGTACAGCCCCGGCATTTGCCTGGTGTGAAAATGGGAAACCTCGGAAAACCATCTTCAGGGCTGCCGACAGTGGGGCTCGAACCCATTATCTCCCGATTACTGGATACTGACGTCTCAACAAATAACAACATGTCAGATACAAAAGCAATCTTGAAACAAGACAAAGAAAATCCAAGATTAGTGATTTTTACAAATTCTGAGCTTCAAGCTCCTAGTTTTACAATTTTAGAGATCCAGTTTACAACACATTAATAAGGAATCCTTTAGTCAAGGGCAGAAATCCCCTAATCCAAGAGCACTTGCTACCAAAACAATACAATGTCTAGCCTTCCAGAGGCACTCGTAACTATTACAAAACTTTGAAAGTGCTTCCAGAATCTCAGTTTCTTACGGCCCACTCAAGGCAACGTCAAAAGTTTACACTCTCTGGCCTTCGATGGCCCAACTACAAATTGAAACAGGGGTATCTAGTATCCATCCTATAGGGCCTTCATTGGAAAAAGAACAGGTTAGATAAATGGCCCAAACACCAAATGAATGGAGGCGTACACTGCGCTCTAAGATAATGAAAACTTGAAAACCTACAGGGCTCTAGGCCGATGAAACAGGGGCTATTCCAAAACTACTGAGGTGTCTCGTATGGAAATCACTTTAACACATTACAGGAGAACACAGTTGCAAAAACGTAGTCACCTCAAATCAAGATGAAGGGGAGCTCGAGAGGATAACTCACTCTCTATCCCCGATTTACAGTTAAAGATTATTTTTACATTAGCCGAAAGAAAAATTACATTTTAGAAAGGTACTGTTACATAACTAAAGATTTGGACCTTTCCCTCGAATAAAGCTGCGGAGATAGCAAGAATGAAGTTATGTGGCCATTACCTTATAGATGTTCTGCTGCCAACGAAAGAGGCCTCCCGCCTCCTGCTTAAACACGCACACTCAGAAAGACGACGATCAATTGGCAAGGAAACGTGAAAAGCCGCAGTTTATATACCCTCAGGGAAGGTTCAAGATCATTCAAGACTAATCAGGACACACCCTCTTAATTTTTATTTGCAGATTCAAAATGAACAAGAAATGCGGGATTGGTTGAAAATTAATTTAAAAAATTCGTGATTGTCCAGATTCAAAACTGGCTGAAAGAAAAGGAAGTATTGCCAACCCAAAAATAAAAGAACATAGATCAGTTATGGGAAACCTAGAAATACAAAACTTCTTTAATTTATAAGTTCTTTCATCTTGCACCAGAGTGCATGACCATAGTTTTTAGTAGTGTCAACTGTAGAAAAATGTTCAAATTTCTTGATGTATAGCAAACAAAACAAGGAGAAATTCAGTCAGTTTAGGAAACTTCACAATAACAAAATTACTTAATATTTTTCAGAGGCGACATCTTCTGATTAAAGTTCCAACTTGTTGTGTTATCAGTTTCACTGTTTGACCAATAGAGGAGTTCATTTAGGCGCAAATTTTGAATGCGCGTCGTTGCGGTGTACGTCCCGGTACAATTATTATTATTATTATTACTAGCGAATGTACCCGTGCTTCGCTACGGTATTCTACATTGTATTCGAATATCGAAGTAAATAGTGTACATGCAGTAAATAAGATAGTTTTAAAATTGCATGTCTCTTAGCGTTATCCGAGAAAGAGCATGGGGAGGTCCCCGTACGTTTCCAATGTAAAGTGTTTGTTACGGATTTGTGATATAACGGCAGGCTCACTTGCCTACTGGCATTCACAATCAGGTTGGGAAGTTTACATTATAATTGCAGGCCCCATTGCCTACTATGCGGACAGAATCGATTTGGGGAGTTTTCGTTAAAATGGCAGCTCCCCTTTCCTACCTCCAGACAGATTACAGTTTTTATTATAATGGCAGGCAATTACCCTACTATCACTCGAAATTGAGTTGTGCAGTTATCATTATAATGACAGGCCCCTTTTCCTACTGCCAGCCAGCGTACTGCCAGTCACACCAAGTTGGTGAGTTTCCATCAAAATAGCAGGCCACTATGCCTAATGCCAGTCACATTTTAGATGAGTACATTTCTTTATAATGGCGGGCACCCTTGCCTACTGCCAAACACAATCGGGTAGGGGAGTTTTAAACAAAACTGCATGCTCACTTACCTTCTGCAAGTCAAATCGAGAAGGGAACTATTCATTACAATTGTAGGCCTTCCTTACTAATGACAGTTACACAGGAGTTGGAGAAGGAACCCTTTCCTACTGCCAGTCAAAGTCGGTCTGGGGAGTACTGATTACAATAGCAGACCGACCCTTTCTCGATCGCTAAATCGACATCAGTGAATATATATAGATCGACATACGAAAGTATATGCGTGTTTACAATATTGAAGACCTTCATTTACAGATTAACTGCTACTAAACGTACGTCATATCGACAAAGGATTATACCATAAGACACGCCGGATTTAGTGGCCTAAATGGCTGGTCCAATGATATGTCATCTATTCTTGGGTCAGATTTAGAAACGTGGAACAGGGTAAAGGTTTTGTAAGATCATCTCACATTACATTACTTTTCGGATAATAATGTGACAGCTACATACGTAGCATTTGGCTCACATATGGCTACTGAGTGGGCCAATTTTCGTGAAGAGTTTGATGATTCTGTATTTCATATAAGTAATTGAAAGTATGAATAATGCATGTGAAAATTCCAAATTGACTTAACATCGATTAATAGAGAAAAATCAAACGTAAAAGGGATACAGATACGGCATAAAGTCATAAGACCAAGGTTGTAGATCATTCCAAATTGAACGGAGATTGTGCAATCCGTTACGTGATAGGAATTTCCGAAGGTCTGCACCATCATTAAAATTGCCTGCATATTTCGATATTCTTCGGGGATAAAAAATGAAAAATTTAATGATATAGGATTTTTCATTCGTTACAGGCTAAAACGTATAATTTTGTCAAATTTCAATTATCTTCTTATTCTTCTGGCAGATTATGCCACAATGTGGATTTTGGGCGAGGCGGGTAAAAATTAGGACTTTCAGGAAATCAAAAATTATGGAGATTGTTATTATTACCCCTTAAACGGAAAGCTGTACGAAAATTTCGCCAAAATAGTCAGTGTAGAGGTACACAGTCGTTACGATTTGATTTATATAGATAAGGAATCTGCTCCATGTAAAACACCTTTTGGGCTATGTCCGCTGGACTTAACCTGCAAAAGTGACCATTCATGATATCTCCCTTATTAATCCTCCTGACGAAAAAATGCACATGAAAAAAAAGGTTTAGAGGTGGAATTCCATCAGGTTTGGTCGATTTCCAGTCAGGTTGGTCTTGTTCTGTATATATTGTGGAAGAGTAAAATCACCATTTCGGTTCCTTATAAACCGCCAGTCCATTCCGGAACATGAAATGTTATTTACGTTTAAAACCTACCTTTGGATAGGTGGATGCTAAATATAAATTTTGTTTCGAATGTCTTCAGTAGTTTTCAAGTTGTAAGGAATACGCTTTACACGCACCCGCTCGTGAGTTAAGTCCGATGGGACTTGTACAGAAAAACGGTCCTTTAATGATATCTACCTTATTGATCCTCGTATCGAAATGATGCACATGAGAAAAAAAGGTTTAGACATTAATTTCTACCAAGGTAGGTAGACTTCCATAAAGTTTTGTTGTGTATATTTTTTGGAAGTGCAAAATCACTGTTTCGGTTTCGTATAAACCTCCAGTTAGTTCAGGGATTTAGAAACAATATTTGCCCTGAAACCTATCAAGGACAGGTGTATTCTAAATACGAATCTTGGTGGAAATGCATCCAGTAGTTTCTAGCATTCACGTACATACGGCGTAATTAAGGAAGAAAATAATACAGTTAAGAATGTTGAAACTAATAGAAAATGGATTATAACTGAGGACAGCCGGATAACGACAAATAAATAAATGCCGTGAGTTATGGATATAATAAAGCGCTAACAGAGGAGAAATTTAGGTTCAGTGATTCTTAGGTAAACAAATATGAAGATGACTAATGGTGTTATTACTTAATCTATTCGAGGGCGGTTATAACCTCCAACGATATTCCGCCAATATCCCGCAGATGAGCCGATTGATGCCTCTCTTGCCATCTACCCAAGGAACAACCACGAATTTAAAAGCATGATGAGGAAAATGGCAATACGTTACTTCCCTACTGGCATGCAGTCAGAGACGTTGCCATGGTAACCTGTAGGTTCGTTGTCGGTCTGTCGGTCACTAAATGCAGAGCATGATACCAGCAGAAAATTGTAAATTTCTCCGTCATGTGAAGAGTAAGGTAAATTATGAACATGACGAAAGTTGTTTATAATGAAGAGACGTTTCACGTACGGTAAACGAAGTTTACAGAAAATCAATAGTATAAGAGAAAATAGAGGAAAACCACTGTGGTTTTCCTATAAACACCCCGTCTATTCAAAGATTTTAAAATTATATGCATATCGGAACCTTTCCTGGGATGAGTATACTCTAAATATGAAGTTTGGCTGAGATCTATCCAGCCGTTTCGACGTGATGGTGGGAAAACCACTCTGGTTTTCCTATAAACCCCCCGTCTATTCAAGGATTTTAAAATGATATGCATATCTAAACCTTCCCCGGGATTAGTATACTCTAAATACAATGTTTGGTTGAGATCCATCCAGCCGTTTCGACGTGATGGTGGAAAAACCATTCTGATTTTCCTATAAACCCCCCATATATTCAAATATTTTAAAGTGATATGCATATGGAAAACTTCCCCGCGATGAGTATCCTCTAAATATGAAGTTTGGTTGAGATCTATCCAGCCGTTTCGACGTGATGGTGGAAAAACCATTCTGGTTTTCCTATAAACCCCCTGTCTATTCAAGGATTTTAAAATGATATGCATATCAAAACCTTCTCCGGGATGAGTATACCCTAAATATGAAGTTTGGTTGAGATCTATCCAGCCGTTTCGACGTGATGGTGGAACAGACAAACAGACAGACAAACAGAAACAATTTTATTTATATAGATTTTTACACTCGTTCTTCACCCCCTTTCCATCCCCGCCCAAAGGAGTCCTACGAGTGCCTTACACAACAGTATATTTTTTTCCCAGATATTAAGTCTTATTTGTACCTATTTTGGTTGACAGCTATGCCCAAACGTACATGCATAATCTCACTGCTCTAGAATCCTGGAGCTGACGTTGCCATGGTTACGGCAGTTCATTTCTTTATCCGATTCCTAGAGCAGGGGTAGTGTGGTGCCAATATCTCCGTAACGGTTGGTTTTAGGGCCTTAAAACATGGTTTTCGGGCCCGTAGGGCTTACCGAGTTTTGTTCTTTGCGTCAAGAGGATTAAATTGAGCTTTGTCTCGTCCTTATACGACAAATTCGATATTTTGCCTATAATAGTATAAGAGAAAATGGAGGAAAACCGTTTTTCCTATAAAACCCCCGTCTTTTCAAAGATTTTAAAATGATATGCATATCGAAACCTTCCCCGGGGTCAGTATACTCTAAATATGAAGTTTGGTTGAGATCTATCCAGCCGTTTCGACGTGATGGTGGAACAGACAAACAGACAGACAAACAGACAAACAGAAACAATTTTATTTATATAGAAGACTAGCAAATGTACCCGTGCTTCGCTACGGTATTCTGCATTGTATACGAATATTGAAGTAAATACTGTACATGCAGTAAATAAGATTGTTTTAAAATAGCATGTCTCTTAGCGTTATCCGAGAAACAATATGCAGAGGTCCCCATACGTTGTTTCCAGTGTAAAGTGCTTGTTACGGATTTGTGATGATAACGACAGGCTCACTTCCCTACTGCGATTCACAATCGAGTTGGGAAGTTTACATTATAATTGCAGGCCCCATTGCCTACTGCGCGGTCACAATCTATTTGGGGAGTTTCCGTTACAATTGCAGGCCCCCTTTCCTACCTCCAGACATATTACAAATTGAAGAGTTTTTATTATAATGGCAGGAAACTTCCCTACAACCAGTCAAAATTGAGTTGTGCAGTTATCATTATAATGATAGGCCCCTTTTCCAACTGCCAGCCAGCTTCCTGCCAGTCACACCAAGTTGATGAGTTTCCATCAAAATAGCAGGCCAGTATGCCTAATGCCAGTCACATTTTAGATGGGTACATCTGTTTATAACTGCGGGAACGCTTGCCTACAGCCAAAGACTGTATGCTGCATGCTCCCTTGCCTTCTGAAAGTCAAATCGAGAAGTGAATTATTCATTACAATGGTAGGCCTGCCTCATTAATGCCAGTTACACAGGAATTGGAGAAGGACTCCATTCCTACTGCCAGTCATAGTCGGTGTGCGGAGTACTGATTACAATAGCAGACACACCCTTTCTCGATCGCTACAAAATCGACATCAGTGAATATATATAGTTCGACATACGAAAGTATGTGCTTGTTTACAATATTGCAGACCTTCATTTACAGATTAACTGCTTCTAAACGGTACATCATATCGAGAAAAGATTGTACCATAAGACGCCGGATTTAGCGGCCTAAATTGCTGGTCATATGATATCTCATCTATTCATGGGTCAGATTGAGTTAGAAACTTGGGTAAAATTTGTGTAAGATTATCTCACATTGCATTGCTTTTCGGATAATTAAGTGACAGCTACATACATAGCATTTGGCTCACATATGGCTACTGGGTGGACCAATTTTCGTGTAGAGTATGATGATTCTGTCTTTCCTCTAAGTGATGGAAGGTATGAATTATGTATGTGAAAAGTACTACTTTACTTAAGATCGAGAAATAGAGAAAAGTCAAACGTAAAATGGATATAAATACGACAAAAAGTCGTACGACCAAGGTTGTAGATCACTCCAAATTGAACGGGGATTGTGCCATCCGTTATGTGATGATACTTCCCGAAGGTCTGCACCATCATTAAAATTGCCTCCATATTTCGATATTCTTCGGGATAGAAAGGGAAAAATTTAAAGCTCTTGGAAGTTTTCCGCCCGTTACAGGCTAAGTCGTAAAATTTTGCCAAATTTCAGTTTTCTTTCTCGACTGGCAGATTATGCCGCAATCTGGGTTTTCAGTGAGAAGTGTAAAAAGTAGAACTTTCAAGATACTAAACCAAAAAATATGCAGATGATCATTATTACCCCTTAAGCGTGTAGCTGTACGAAAATTTCGACAAAATAGTCTATGTACAGGCACACAGTAGTTACGATTTTATTTACATAGATAAATAAGGAACCTGCTCCACGTACAACACCTTTTGGGCTATATCCGCTGGACTTAACCGGAAAAACGGACCGTTTATGATATCTCCCTTATTAATCCTCCTGTCGAAAAAATGCACATGAAAAAAAGTTTTAGAGATGGAATTCCATCATGTTTGGTCGATTTCCAGTCAGGTTGGTCTTGTACTGTATATATTCTGGAAGAGTAAAATCACCATTTCGGTTCCCTATAAACCGCCAGTCCATTCCGGGAACATGAAATGTTATTGACGATTAACACCTACCGTTGGACAGGTGGATGTTAATATAAAGTTTGACTCAAATATCTTCAGTAGTTTTCAAGTTGTAAAACATACGCTTTACACGCACCCGCTCTTGAGTTAAGTCAGGTGGGACTTGTACCGGAAAACGGTCCGTTAATGATATCTCCCTTATTAATCCTCGTATTGAAATGATGCACATGAGGAAAAAGGCCTAGAAATGAATTTCCATTACGGCAGCTAAATTTACATTAAGTTTGGTTGCAAAATGACGGTTTCGGTTTCGTATAATCCCCCAGTCAATTCAGGGATTCAGAAACAATACTTGCCCTAAAACCTACCAAAGGACAGATGGATTCTAAATATCAAGTTTGGTGGAAATATATCCAGTAGTTTCCAAGTTTTAGACAAACAGACAAACAAACAAACAGACAGACACCAAAACAGAATATATGCAGATGGTCATTATTACACCTGAAACGGATAACTGTACGGAAATTTCGCCAAAATTGTCAATGTACAGACATACTCTAGAAGTGTAGACCTTTATTTCGATAGTTACTGCTTTGCAACTGTACGACGTATCTACAAACGGACTTCACCATCAGACGCCCCTTTCAGTGCTCTACATGGTTGGTCCTATGACATCTTCTCGTATCTCCTTTATTTATGGGTTAGATTGAGTTAGAGTCATTGAATGGGGTGAAATCTTGTACAGTTTTTGAATGCTACTTTATATTTTTGATTCTCATGTGACAGCTAGAATCATAAAATTTGGCTATAACATTGCCAATGGTCATGTCAATGTGCGTGCCGAATGTCATGATTCTACCTTTCCTATAAGTGTGCCAAATGATAACATATACGTGTAAAAGTACAAAATCAACTTGTGTTTAATGTATTAGGGATAGAAATACGATGAAAAGTCACAGGACAAAAGTTGTAGATCTCTCCAAAATGAAACGCAATTTGCTTTGTGACTTTTGATACGACTTACTGATTAGCCACCAATTACCCCGAAACGAAGGTCTGCACCGCCGTTAAAATTGCATCCATATTTCGGAATTTTCCTGGGCCAGAAGTTATACATTTGCATAGCTTAGAATATTTCCTCAAAGGAAAGAGTGTACAGCATTCGGGATTAGCACTCGCATACATACGTGGTAATTAAGGAAGAAAGTAATACAGTTTAGTAAGTTGAAATTAATAGAAAATAGATTATAACAGAGGACATCCGGATGACGACAAATATATAAATACCAAGTGAATGTATTGGAAAATCAAATGCTCCTCAATAAATTATGCCGGAGTGAGTTATGTATATAAGAAAGCGGTAATCGGAGAGAAATTTAGGCGCAGGGATTCTTAGGTAATCAGATAAGGAGATGAATATTTGTGTTATTACTTATGCTATTCGAGGACGGTTATAACCTCCAATGATATTCCGCCAATATCCCGCAGAATGGCCGATTGACGACTCTCTTGCTTTCTACCCAAGGAACAACCACGAATTTAAAGGAATGATGAGGAAAATGACAATACGTTACTTCCCTGCTGGCAAGCAGTCAGAGACGTTGCCATGGTAACCCATATATTCGTTATCGCTCTGTCGGTCCCTCAATGCCGAGCATGGTATCGGCAGAAAATAGTAAATTTCTCCGTCATTTGAAGAGTAAGGTAAATTATGAACACAACGAAAGTTGTTTGTGATGAAGAGACCTTTCACATACGGTCCACAGAGTTTGCAGAAAATCAATAGTATAAGAGAAAATGGAGGAAGACCGTTGTGGTTTTCCTATAGACCCCCGTCTTTTCAAAGATTTTAAAATGATATGCATATCGAAACCTTCCCCGGGGTGAGTATACTCTAAATATGAAGTTTGGTTGAGATCTATCCAGCCCTTTCGACGTGATGGTGGAACAAACAAACATTTTTATTCTTTTTATTTTGCTAGTTGCTTTACGTCGCACCGACACAGATAGGTCTTATGGCGACGATGGGACAGGGAAGGGATAGGAGTTGGAAGGAATCGGCCGTGGCCTTAATTAAGGTACAGCCCCAGCATTTGCCTGGTGTGAAAATGGGAAACCACGGAAAACCATTTTCAGAGCTGCCGACAGTGGGGTTCGAACCTACTATCTCCCGAATACTGGATATTGGCCGCTCTTAAGCCAAACAAACAAACAAACAAACAAACAAACAAACAAACAAACAAACAAACAAACAAACAAACAAACAAACAAACAAACAGACAAACAGTAACGAACAACTTTATTTATAAGATTATTTTTATACCACTCCCCTCGCCCCCTGCCAAAAGGGTGCTAGGGGTGTCTTACCCTCACGCCGTTTGTCTCCTGATACTAATTGATAAGTGTACCACGTTTGGTGAAATTGCTCCAGTGGTTTAGGAGGAGATGTGTCATATACACACCCACACCCACACACCCACGCACACACATACATCAATTTTTATATATAGTAAGAAGAAGAAGATAATATTTTTATATGTAGTTTTTCGATTAATTTTATATCTCACCCCCTTCGCTCCCCACTTGGATTTGCAAAAAATCCGGAGTAATACTATTCATCTCAGAGACCCTGAAATCTATGGATTCGAAACTGTTTTTAATTATTTCTATATCTCACCCCACCCTCCCACCCTTTGCTCCCAACCTAAAAGGGGGCTGGATTTTAAAAAAATTCTAGAGTATCACTTTTCAACTCAGCGACCCCGAAAACTATGAATTCGACACTATTCTCGGTTATTATTGTAACTACCACCCCCCTGACCCTCTCCCTTAAGGGCGCTAGGGATGGCTTACCCCCCACAGTGATCGTCTCCCGATAGTAAGTGATTCGTGTACCAAGTTTGGTTGAAATTGCTCCAATGGTTTAGTTGGAGATGTGTCATTTACACACACACTTCCATTTCTATATATAGTAAGATTTTTACACTCGTTCTTCACCCCCTTTCCATCCCCGCCCAAAGGAGTCCTATGAGTGCCTTACACAACAGTATATTTTTTTCCCAGATATTAAGTCTTATTTGTACCTATTTTGGTTGACAGCTATGCCCAAACGTACATGCATAATCTCACTGCTCTAGAATCCTGGAGCTGACGTTGCCATGGTTACGGCAGTTCATTTCTTTATCCGATTCCTAGAGCAGGGGTAGTGTGGTGCCAATATCTCCGTAACGGTTGGTTTTAGGGCCTTAAAACATGGTTTTCGGGCCCGTAGGGCTTACCGAGTTTTGTTCTTTGCGTCAAGAGGATTAAATTGAGCTTTGTCTCGTCCTTATACGACAAATTCGATATTTTGCCTATAATAGTATAAGAGAAAATGGAGGAAAACCGTTTTTCCTATAAAACCCCCGTCTTTTCAAAGATTTTAAAATGATATGCATATCGAAACCTTCCCCGGGGTCAGTATACTCTAAATATGAAGTTTGGTTGAGATCTATCCAGCCGTTTCGACGTGATGGTGGAACAGACAAACAGACAGACAAACAGACAAACAGAAAGAATTTTATTTATATAGATTATTATTATTATTATTATTATTATTATTATTATTATTATTATTATTATTATTATTATTATTATTATTATTATTATTCGTTGTATGTTAATTTCTTCGTAGGTACTACTCGTATATTATTGTACTTAGGAAGCAAAAAGTTAATTTATATTGTATATTATAATACATATTTCATGTAAAGTAGTATAGTAATTTGTTTCAGTCTCTTTTTTCATTTATTCAATATTTTAATCTATCTATCTATCTATCTATCTTAATCTGTATAACCTCCAGGGTTGGTTTTTACCTCGGACTCAGTGAGGGATCACTCCTCTACCGCCTCAAGGGCAGTGTCCTGGAGCTTCAGAATTTGGGTCGGGGGATACAACTGGGGAGGATGACCAGTACCTCGCCCAGGCGCCCTCACCTGCTATGCTGAGCAGGGGCCTTGTGGAGGGATAGGAAGAATGGATTGGACAGGCATGGAAGAGGGAAGGAAGCGTCCGTGCTCTTAAGTGAGGTACCATCCCGGCACTTGCCTGGAGGAGAAGTGGGAAACCATGGAAAACCACTTCCAGGATGGCTGAGGTGGGAATCGAACCCCCCTACACTCAGTTGACCTCCTGAGGCTGAGTGGACCCCGTTCCAGCCTTCGTACCACTTTTCAAATTTCGTGGCAGAGCCGGGAATCGAACCCGGACCTCCGGGGGTGGCAGCTAATCACTCTAACCCCTACACCCCGGAGGCGGACCAGTATTTTAATACTTTATTTTATGTATTACAGTGGTTAAGTGTAAGACAGGGGCACGTGTATCTAACTTTGCCACTTAAAATGAACCATATCTATCTATCTATCTATCTATCTATCTATCTATCTATCTATCTATCTATCTATCTATCTATCTATCTATCTATCTATCTATCTATCTATCCACCAGGCAAATGCCGGGATGGTACCTAACTTAAGGCCACGGCCGCTTCCTTCCCTCTTCCTTCCAATCTTCCCATCCCCAATAAGGCCCCTGTTCAGTGTAGGAGGTGAGGTCGCTTGGGCAAGGTACTTGGCCCTCCTCCCCAGTTGTATCCTCCGAACCAAAGTCTGACGTTCCAGGGCACTGCCCTTGAGACGGTTGAGGTGCGATCCCTCCTTAGTCCGAGGGAAAAACCAACCCTGGAGGGTGAACGGTTTAAGAAGAAGAAAGAAAGAAAGAAAGAAAGAAAGAAAGAAAGAAAGAAAGAAAGAACATATTTCAAATATCATATTGCATTATGGATGGGTGAGGCTGTACGCATAAACAGTCTTCGATGGTAGGATGCGTACCCGAATAGCTTCCATATTCATGGATTTTGGGCCCTAGATCATTGTTTAAGAATTCGAATTATCCACATTCTCTGGAACGCAACTTTAAAACATTTCAGTCTGTCTAACACTAGATATAACATCGATAACACTACAACATACCTGTATATAAACCACAATTTTAAACAATATGAATGTGAAATGTTTGTAATGTTACAACATTCTCAATTTGTTTTACGTTGCACCAACATAGATAAGTCTTAAGGCGACGATGGAAGAGGAGGGGGCTAAGGTGGGAAGGACGCGACCGTGGCCTTAATTAAGGTACAGGCCCCCATTTGTCTGGTGTAAAATTGGAAATCCATGCAGAACCATATTCAAGGCTGCCGACGGGAGGGCTCGAACCCACTAATTTTCGGATGCAAGCTCCCAGCTGCGTGCCCCTAATCTCACGGCCAACTCATCCGGTCAGTTTGTCTGTGGTTTTCTTTTACAGGTATGTTGTAGGTGGTCCACCTCTCTGGTGTAGTGGTTAGGGTGATTAGCTGCCAACCCCCCCCCCCCGCCACAACTGACGTCCGTGTTCGATTTTCGGAACGGGGACTACTTAGTATCGGGAGATCAGCTGAGTAGATGGGGGTTTCGATTCCCACCTCAGCGATCCTAGAAGCGGTTTTCCGTGGTTTCCCTCATCTCCTCCAGGCAAATGCCGGGATCGTACCAGTCTTAAGACAACAGCCGCTTCCTTCCCTCTTCCCTGTCTATCCTTTCCAATCTTCCCATCCCCCCACAACGCGCCCTGTTCAGCACAACAGTTGAGGCTGCCTGGGCGAGGCACTCTTCCGCCTTCGTATCACCTGTCGTAAAGTCTTACGCTCCAGGACACTGCCCTTGGGGCGGTAGAGGTGGGATTCTTCGCTGAGTCCGAGGGAAAAACCAACCCTGGAGGGTAAACGAATTAAGAAAGAAAGAGAGAAAGAAAGAAAGAAAGAAAAATGTAGAAAGATGTTATTGATGATATTTAGTGCTCGACAGATCGAAAAGCTTTACATTTACATTAACTAAGTCGACAATGAAACATAATTTTTAAGAAACTTCTCTGTAAAGGTTGTTCTGTTGTAACAAATATACAGTAAGAATAACAATTAATTTGAGTTGTAAACAAATTGCGATGGCCGGGAAGGCAATTATGCATACCATTTCACCACCCACGCTGCCGTACCATTGTCTATCAAGCAGCGTGTTTGTACGGACCCTCTTTCCTATTGTCTTCTCACTGCACGCGTCAGTAACAGTCCAGCTTGAAACAAGAATGTGTTTGCTTTACTGTACTGACTTGTGACATCGTACTCGACAGCTACATGTAATAAGCGCCAGTCACTGAGTAACTGAGTATGTTTTACGTAAAAAAGCGACCATGAATGAAATTTTTCTCCATGTACTTCAAGAGCGTTCAGAAGTTGATAACTTTTTTCACGGCTCTATCTGCCTGATTCAGATAGTAAGATTCAACTGTGTGATTCTAGAGAAAGAAAACAGCTCATGTTGTTAATTACCGAGCCTCTGCGCCTTGTAAATGTTTGCAAGTAATCTATTTTTTCTCAAAAATTATGTTCATTTCTGTTATTGACGATAATCTGTGGTTCCCTTGTGGATAAGGTAGAATACATAGAGTATCCCCTACTTGTCGTAAGAGGCTAGCGTGGGTTAATGATTACGGGGTTCCTGGCTGAAATGGCATTGCTTCCACTTACTTTTGCCACCTCCTTAAAGTTCAACTTTCCTATCCGACCCCTTCGATCAACAGCTATTCATATCCGACCCTGAAGGTATTATGTTTGAGAGACGTCAGGATTATTTCATCTTCACGTCCTTCGTGGCTCCTCCCTGTCTTTTGCACGTAGCTTCTTTCTTCGATGGGTCGGACCCATCATTTTTCTTTCTTGATCGATTTTAAGAGGGGGTGGTTGCTCAGTTGACCTTCTCCTTAAAACAACAATCACCGCAAACAACACCAAATCCGAAAAAAACTCCAGATATTTTTGGATCTTTTCAAAATTTAGTCAGTTTACCGTCCAGGCTTTGTTATTCCCCCGGACTCAGCGAGAGATCCCAAATCTATCGCCTCAAGTGCAGTGTCCTGGAGCGTGAGACTTTGGATCGGGGAGGATGACCAGTACCTCGCCCAGGTGACCTCACCTGCAATGCTGAACAGGGGCCTTGTAGAGGGATGAGAAGTTTGGAAAGGATGGACAAGGAACAAGGCAGGAAGCGGCCGTGGCGTTATTTAAGGTACAACCCCAATATATCCCTAGTGTGAAAACAAGAATCGACGGACAACCATCTTCAGAAATGCCGACGGTGGAATTCGAGCTCACTATCTCCCAAATCCATGCTCGCAGACGTGCAAGCATGAATACACATGCATTTCGCTCGGGTTAACCGGTATAGAGAGTGAAAAGAAGAAAATACTCGTTTCATTACATTAGCAACATCATCACGTCGCGAATTAATCGACTTTGAACGTCGGATGATCATCAGCGGACGGCGCATGGGTCGTAGCATTGCGAAGATTACACGCGAATTCGGGTTTTCGAGGTCAACAGTGTAGAGGGCGGATCTTCAATATCGCAGAGATAATGCTACCACGCGCGTAAATCGCCGCACGGGAAGGCCACAGGTGTTTAACGAACAGACATCACGTTACCTCTGCAGAACCATACTGGCCGCTCGACGGGCTACTGAGAGTCAGATCACCGCCCAGTTGAATGTTGGTAGTCAGAAACCCTTTTCCACCAGGACTGTAAGGAGGCAACTGCACCGCACAGGCTTCACCAGCCGACGACCACCTCGTGTCCCTTTGCAGACAGCACGACACAGAGTTCAACGACGTACATGGGCCCGCGAACACCGGCAAAGGGCCGTGGAACAGTGGCGGCGCCCGTCGTGTTGTATGGTCCGATGAATCCCGCTTCCAGCTGTATCGAGCTGATGGGCGCGCGAGAGTGTGGCGTATGCCCCAGGAAGCTATGAATCCTGCGTGTCAACAAGGTTGTGTCCAGGCGGGAGGTGGCTCATTTCTGGTCTGGGCGGCGTTCTCGTGATCACAATTAAGTCCCATTGTCCGGCTACAGGAAGTGCTGACAGGTGCACGTTATGTGCACGTTTCAGACCATCTGCATCCATTTCTGGCCCTAGAGTACCCTGATGGAGATGCCATGTTTCAACAGGACAATGCGCCATGTCACCGCTCTGTGGTTGTGCGCAGGTGGAGGAGGGGAAGTAGAAGAAGAAGATAAAGTGAGATGAAATCTGAACTCTAATCTTCCTAATATCTAACGCTTCACTAAAGTTGAGGACACAGAGAAGAATCCGTGATAATCTCTATAAGTGATAATTAACATAACACGCGATTGTCGTGGTCAGATGGCACCACCTGCTTCATAGCATCTTCTAGAAACAGGATCATGCCATTACGATGATGGTGGTCAGTATTGTTGACATCCAAGCTGTTCATCCGGGTTCGGTTTCCGTGATAGTGTGATAGATGTATTGTGTGTGATCCTCGTTGAGGAACTTATAAATATTGAAAAAGCTGATTCTAAGACTTGTATAACAAACATTTACGTGTGTGCATGAAGCCAGAATAGCGATTTATCCAAGTGAACTCGACTTAAACTTTAACATTAAGATGTGAATAACTATATTAAGAGACTTTACGTTTCGTACAACACGTGTTTTACAATTAACTTAGAGATTATATCAAATGCGATAGTTGAAAGCGATATGTTTGTTCTGCGAATAGACTTTTCGCATAGAGTACAGTAGTTAGAAATGTTAGTGATTTTTCCAAATGATTTACACAACATAAATATAAACAAGGGCACTCGTAGACATTCGCGTAAAACACAAGTGAAATTTCCAAGTGAACTGTGCTTTTAGTAGGTCGCTACAATCATTCCGTTTCTTTAGAATTATAAAAAATGCTAAGAGTGCAGTTATTCCATCAGACGTTCTATTTCTCGACGTGAATAGGAATAGACTGGGTTGTGATGAGTTCCAATGATGAACAGTGCAAATTTTAATTTGACAGAAAGACTCTGCGTAAGTGTTAGAAGTCAAACATTTTTTTTCCTGTGGAAATCTAACACAAATTACCCAAGTGCAGCTACCTCGTATTTTTCAAATTTTGCGTTTGGGATTCTAAATCAAAATCGATACAACGATTATAATTCTCAAAGTGCTGTGGTTTATGTGAATCATTCCGGTATTCGGGAGACAGATAAATGTGGACACTCGCGTAATAAGTGAGTGGTTACCCCGCGCCAGGACCTACAAGAATCAACGAGCACCAATTGCTGCTTATAAGGGATCGTGGTCCCATGGTTTGGGTCGCTATCCATCCCCAGGTCTACGCCCAGTGTGCCCTGCAATAAGATATAATTACTCTACGAAATATCTAGTCGTGCCTTATTATCAAATAATTTTCTGGTACAATGTAAACATACTACTTTACAAAGTGTCATCTCTCCATATAGGGTTGACGTAAGGACGGACATCCAGCCGTAAAAAAAGGGCCAAATCCGCATGTGCAACACAATCTGCACCCGTGACTCCACAGATTTGGGGAAAAGTGGTAGAAGAAGACGAAGGAAAAGGAGGAGGAGGAGAAAATAAAATGAGATGAAATCTGAACTCTAATGATGTTCTTAATATTTAACGCTTCACTAAAGTTAAGGAGACGGAGAAGAATCCGTGATAATCTCTAAAAGGGATAATTAACATTTTCATGGTCGGTTGGCACGATCTGCTTCATAGCATCTTGTAGAAACGGGATCATGCAAGTGCGATGGTGGTGTAATGGTCAGCATAGTTGACTTCCAAGCTGTCGATTCCCGGCCATCGCAGGTAAATTTTAGAGATGTATTGTGTGTGATAGTTGTGATCGGTGTGCGTGTAATGATCATCAATATCCAAAGCTATTTATTCAGCAGTTAAAATTAATACAATTTCCTTCTCCAGAAAAATCAAAATTCACACGAAAATTACGTTTTTACAAAATGAAAGTATGGAAGTGATAAACTTTCAATAATATTAAAATAATGCCATTGTTTTTACGTACCAGTATCTTTTTTTGCTAGTTGCTTTACGTCGCACCGACATGGATAGGTCTTATGGCGACGATTGGACAGGAAATAGCTAGGAGTGGGAAGGAAGCGGCCGTGGCCTTAATTAAGGTACAGCCCCTGCATTTGCTTGGTGTGAAAATGGGAAACCACAGAAAATCATTTTCAGGGCTGCCGGTAGTGGGGTTCGAACCTACTATCTCCCGAATACTGGATACTGGCCGCACTTAAAGCGACTGCAGCTATCGCGCTCGGTGTACAACTATCTACCTTTTGGTTTTCGGAGACGCCGTCCTGTCTCGATGGGGCTCGTTTTTGTGCCACTTTATCTACCGACACGGGACTGACGTACATGAGCACTTTCAAATACAGCCAGACTTAGCCAAACACTAACCTGCCGACTTACCTTATCCGTCTGAACCACTCAGCACGGCTGACAAACATTTGTATTACAGTATTTCAGTACTGAGCTGGAGCACCCTTTTGAAATAAAACCCATTACATGTTTCAAAGTCCGCCTCTATGGTGTCGTGGTTAGTGTGATTAGCTGCCACCCCCAGAGGCCCGGATTCGATTCCCGGCTCTGCCACGAAATTTGAAAAGTGGTACGAGGGCTGGAACGGGGTCCACTCAGCCTCGAGAGGTCAACTGAGTAGAGGTGGGTCGATTCCCACCTCAGCCATCCTGGAAGTGTTTTTCCGTGGTTTCCAACTTCTCCTCCAGGCAAATGCCGGGATGGTACCTAACTTACGGCCACGGCCGCTTTCTTCTCTCTTTCTTGTCTATCCCTTCCAATATTCCCATCCCCCGCAAAGCCCCTGTTCAGCATAGCAGGTGAGGCCACCTGGACGAGGTACTAGTCATCCTCCCCAGCTGTATCCCCCGACCCAAAGTCTGAAGCTCCAGGACACCGCCCTTGAGGCGGTAGAGGTAGGATCCCTCGCTGAGTCCGAGGGACAAACCGACCCTGGAGGGTAAACAGATAAAGAAGAAGAAGATGTATATAGTGTGAAAGGTGTTATATTTATTGCTCGAAAGGTCAAAAAGCTTTAAAAGTTGAATTAACTGAGTCTACACATAACAAAATTTTCTGTAAATGTTGTTTTGTTATAACGAAAATAAGGCAAGAGTAACAATATTAATTCGAGAGTAAATAATGTGCGCTGGCTGGGAATCGAACCCGGACCAACAGCTTGGAAGGCAACTACGCTCACCGTTACACCACAATCGGCGCCGTAGTGCTGCTCCTCCAGCAGTGCATTTGTAAAGACTCTCTACGTAGACGTCACTTCCCCTATTGTCTTCTCACTGCAGGCGTCAGCAGTGCGTTCTTCTGTCGGCTAGTTATCGTAATTCTAGTCCAGTTAGAAATAATGATGATTTTGCTTTACTGTATTGACTTGTGCAACATGTAGTAAGCGCGTGTCATTGGATTAATTCTTTCTTTCTTTCATAATCTGTTTACCCTCCAGAGTTGGGTTTTCCCTCGGACTTAGAGAGGGATCCCTGAGCGTGAGACTTTAGGACAATGGATACAACTTGGGAGAAGGACCAGTACCTCGCCCGGGCGGCCTCACCTACTACGCTGATCAGGGGCCTTGTGGGGAAACGGGAAGATTGGAAGGGATAGACAATGAAGGGGGAAGGAAGCGGCCGTTAGTTAGGTACCATCCCGGCATTTGCCTGGAGGAGAAGTTGAAAACCACGGAAAACCACATCAAGGATGGCTGAGGTCGGAATCAAACCCACCCCTCCCACCTCTACTCAGTTGACCTCCCGATGCTGAGTGGACCCCGTTCCAGCCCTCGTACCACTCTTCAAATTTCGTGGCAGAGGCGGGAATCGAACCCGGGCCTCCGGGTGGTGCAGGTAACCATGCTAGCCACTACTCCACAGAAGCGGACCATTTGGATAATTATGTATGCGTTGCGTAAAAAGAAGGACAATTATTCTCCATGTACTTCAAGACCATTCAGAAGTTGAAAACTGTTTTCATGGGTCTCTGCCTGCTTCAGATATTAAGATATTCACAATTCTGGGGTTCCAGAGAAGGAGAACCGCTCATGCCGTTAACTGATATGCCTCTGCGTCTTGTAAATGTTTGTAAATAATCCTTTTTTTTTTTTTTTTTTTTTTGTCAAGTAATGTTCATTTCGGTTACTGACGATAATCTGTGGTCCTCCTGTGGATGAAGCGGTACCTGTCTGTCGTAAGAGGCGTAGCGTCTGTTAGTGACTACGGGGTCAACTTACGTTTGCCACCTCCGCAAGTTCAACTTTCTTAACCGATCACCTTTGATCAATACTTATTCTTATCCGATCCAGACAGTTTTATGTTGGCTAGATCTCTGGATAATTTTATCTTCTCGTCCTTCGCGGCCTGTCCGTTTCTTTGGCAGATAGCTTCTTTCCTCGATGGCTCGAAATTCTTCCTTTTTCCTTCTTGATCAGTATTAAGAGGAGATGGTTGCCTAGTTTACCTTCCCCTGAAAACAACAATCACTGCTACCGACACCAAATCCCAAAACACTCCAGATATTTTCCAATTTTAAAAAATTTATTCAGTTTACCGTCGAGGCTTGGTTCTCCCCTGCACTCAGCGAGGGATTCTATCTCTGTCGCCTCAAGGGCAGTGCCCTGGAGCGTGAGACTTTAGGTCGGGGATGCCATTCGGGTGGAGAACCGGTAACTCGCCCTGGCGGCCTCACCTGCTATGCAGAACAAGTGCCTTGTGGGGGATGGGCAGATTGGAAGGGCTAGGCAAGGAAGGAAGGAAGGAAAGGAGGAAGGAAGGAAGGAAGGAAGGAAGGAAGGAAGGAAGGAAGGAAGGAAGGAAGGAAGGATCCGGCCATGGCCTTAAGTTAGGTACCATTCCGGCATTTGCCTGGAGGAGAAGTGGGAAACCACAGAAAACCACTTTGAGGATGGCGGACTGGGGGAATCGACCCTGCTCATCCCCCCACCCTATTCAGTTGACCTCTCGAAGCTGCCTTAATTCCGTTCCAGTCCTCGTATCACATTTCAAATTTTGTGGCAGAGCCGGGAATCAAACCCGCGCCCCCAGGGGTGGCAGCTAATCACACTAACCACTACACCAGAGAGGCGGACATCATTAACACTGCGGAACTATTTTCGACCTTGTAGAGCCGAGTGGCATAGGGACTGTCTTCGCATCAAAGTGGCCTCAGATTGCATCCCGGACGATGTGTGTGGAATTATTAAAATTATTGAAATTATTGGGATGGATTTCACCTAAAACTGGAGGTCCTGTGGCTATGGTCACGATCTCAGCAGTGTCGCAAAACTACAAGCTTCTTTGTTTTGCTTCATTGAATGTCAGGTTAATTCATCCACTTGTACATCACGTGTATCTATTCTGGATGAATGATGTCTGTTCTTCTACAAAATTATCGAATAAATCATTGAACATTATTGAACAATATTCCCTTTGAACGAATGAAATTATGCATGTTTCTGTCCCTTCAATACCACATCACGCCAGGTTTTGTTTCATGCATATAGGGTGTACTATTTATGTATAACATACCGACTTCCAGAGGTCCGGATGCGATTCCCGTCCCTGCCACGAGTCAGCCTCGGGAGATCAACTGAGTAGAGGGGTTTCCTAATTCAACCCTTCAAAACTTTCTATAAAAGAAGGACACAACATACTATGTACCATTTACACCGCTACATAAACTTCGGTCCGCCTCTGTGGAGTAGTGGTTAGCGTGATTAGCTGCCACCCCCGGAGGCCCGGATTCGATTCCCGGCTCTGCCACGAAATTTGAAAAGTGGTACGAGGGCTGGAACGGGGTCCACTCAGCCTCGGGAGGTCAACTGAGTAGAGGTGGGTTCGATTCCCACCTCAGCCATCCTGGAAGTGGTTTTCCGTGGTTTCCCACTTCTCCTCCAGGCGAATGCCGGGATGGTACCTAACTTAAGGCCACGGCCGCTTCCTTCCCTCTTCCTTGCCTATCCCTTCCAACCTTCCCATCCCTCCACAAGGCCCCTGTTCAGCATAGCAGGTGAGGCCGCCTGGGCTAGGTACTGGTCATACTCCCCAATTGTATCCCCCGACCAAGAGTCTGAAGCTCCAGGACACTGCCCTTGAGGCGGTAGAGGTGGGATCCCTCGCTCAGTCCGAGGGAAAAACCGAACCTGGAGGGTAAACAGATGATGATGACATAAACTTCGTGTCTGCCTGTCTCTCACTGGAAAGAGTCATTTAGTAAATTATATACCATACATTCCAAGATTATGTACCCCTGTGAGCACGCGTAGAGAATTTTGTACAAGAAAAAGATAATATTTTTATAAACATATGGGGAATTATAAAGGTAATAAGATGACAAAATGTTTAGTGAATAAAAATATTACGTGCGATGGCCGGGAATCGAACCCGGATCAACTGCTTGGAATGCAACTATGCTCACCATTACATCACCATCGCACTGAAGACTGCGCTTTATGTTTGTTCTTATAGTACCAGATCGTGCCTGTCTACTACCTGGCTGACTTTCTTCTATTGCTTTCGCGTGACCAGTGCGCTCGTTCTCTTGGCGGTAGTTGACAGAAAACCATTACGATCGCCTTATTATGACATTTTTTCTTTTCCTTCTTCTTCTTCTTAATCTGTTTACCCTCCAGGGTTGGCTTTTCCCTCGGACTCAGCGAGGGATCCCACCTCTACCGCCTCAAGGGCAGTGTCCTGGAGCTTCAGACTCTGGGTCGGGGGGTAAAACTGGGGATGATGACCAGTACCTCGTCCAGGCGGCCTCATCTGCTATGCTGAACAGGGGCCTTGAGGGGGGATGAGAAGTTTGGAAGGGATAGACAAGGAAGAGGGAAGGAAGCGGCTGTGGCCTTAACTTAGGTACCATCCCAGCATTTGCCTGGAGGAGAAGTGGGAAACCACGGAAAAACACTTCCAGGATAGCTGAGGTGGGAATCGAACCCACCTCTACTCAGTTGACCTCACGAGGCTGAGTGGACCCCGTTCCAGCCCTCATACCACTTTTCAAATTTCGTGACAGAGCCGGGAATCGAACCCGGGCCTCCGAGGGTGGCAGGTAATCACACTAACCACAACACCACAGAGGCGGATGAAATTTTTAATGAAATCAAGAATTTTTTTTAGTTGATACATGGGTAACTAGGTGTCATTAGTAGACCTGGGATAATTTGGTGCTAAAAATGTTATTGTAAGTGCCTAATATAGGCTCTCAATTAAGGAGAAAATAGCCTCTAAATATGTATTTTAAGTCCGCCTCTGTGGTGTAGTGGTTAGCGTGATTAGCTGCCACCCCCGGAGGCCCGGGTTCGATTCCCGGCTCTGCCACGAAATTTGAAAAGTGGTATGAGGGCGGGAACGGGGTCCACTCAGCCTCGGGAGGTCAACTGAGTAGAGGTGGGTTCGATTCCCACCTCAGCCATCCTGGAAGTGGTTTTCCATGGTTTCCCACTTCTCCTCCAGGCGAATGCCGGGATTGTACCTAACTTAAGGCCACGGCCGCTTCCTTCCCTCTTCCTTGCCTATCCCTTCCAATCTTCCCATCCCTCCACAAGGCCCCTGTTCAGCATAGCAGGTGAGGCCGCCTGGGCGAGGTACTGGTCATACTCCCCAGTTGTATCCCCCGACCAAGAGTCTGAAGCTCCAGGACACTGCCCTTGAGGCGGTAGAGGTGGGATCCCTCGCTATGTTCGAGGGAAAAACCGAACCTGGAGGGTAAACAGATGATGATGATGATGATGATGAATATGTATTTTAAGCAGATTCAATTTTCTTTCTTTCTTTCTTTCTTTCTTTCTTTCTTAATCCGTTTATCCTACAGGGTTGGTTTTTCCCTCAGACTCAGGGATCCCATCTCTACCGCCTCAAGGGCAGTCTCCATGGCTAAATGGTTAGCGTTCTGGCCTTTGGTCATAGGGGTCCCGGGTTCGATTCCCGGCTGGATCGGGAATTTTAACCATCATTGCTTAATTCATCATTTCATCCTCATCACGACACACAGGTCACCTACGGATGTCAGATGAAAAGACCTGCACCTGGCGAGCCGAACCCGTCCTGGGATCTCCCGGCTCTAAAAGCCATACGCAATTTCACTTTTTTCAAGGGCAGTGTCCTGGAGCACGAGACATTGATTGGGTCGGGGGATTCAGCTGAGGAGAAGGTCCAGTACTTCCTCCAGGTGGTCTCACCTGCTGTGCTGAACAGGATCCTTGTTGGTGGGGGTGGGGGTGGGGATCAGGAGATCGGAAGTGATAGACAAGGAAGAGGGAAGGAAGCGGTCGTGGTCTTTAGGTACCATCCTTGCTTTTGGCTAGAGGATACGTGGGAAACCACGGAAAACTACTTTGAGGATGGCTGAGGTGGGAATCGAAATCCCTCTACTCAGTTGACCTCTCGAGGGTGAATGGAACCCGTTCCAACCCTCGTAACACTTTTTCAAATTTCGTGGTAGAGACGGGAATTGAACCCGGTCCTCCAGAGGTGGCAGCTAATCACACTTTTCACAGAGGCGCTGGGTATTATGCATATATTAATTAAATTACAATTTTTACTTGACAATAACACATTAGGGGGAAATATAAAACATATTTCACTCACATCTTTGCTATGAACGTTACAGAATATAAATTTACAATCTGATGTCAAATGGGGAAACTCCTGTAACCATTGTTAGGTACAGACGACTTGGAAGCCAACCCTTTCGGCGTAATGCACACACTGAACAAACGGACTCACTGCCATGTTTGCAGAGAATTACATTAAGACTTTTGTTTCCAGTAGGTCAATAGGCACTGTCACCTGTCTCGCGACACTCCGACTACAAGCGTGTTTACTGCGGAAGGTTCTTTTTTTAACCATTAGCTTTAGGCCGCACCGAGACAGGTAGGTCTTATGACGACGATGGGATAGGAAAGGCTAGGAGTGGGAAGGAAGCGGCAGTGACCTTAATTAGGGTACGGTCCCAGCATTTGCCTCGTGTGGAAATGGGAAACCACGGAAAACCATCTTCAGGGCTGAATATATTGGGGTTCGAACCCATTATCTCCTGAATGCAAGTTCATAGGTGCGTGACCCTTACCGCACGGCCAACTATCTCGGTCATTAATTTGTATTTAATCTGTAAATGAAGATAATGGTTCTCAGGAAAGCGAAATATTCGTTCCAGGTAGGAAATATTTCTCCCAAGGCCATGACATGGATTAGAAGAAGAAGAAGAAGAAGAAGAAGAAGAAGAAGGCTGATTTTTAGCCTTTTCTTTTTCTTTCTACTTGATTGTAGAATTAGGAGTGCGTTCATTCACGTATCAGTTCACAGACAGTTTTCTTTGCTACTGGAAGCTGATTTGTATATCCCCCGAGGGAACTTATCTTGGATAAGTGAAAGAGTATGTTAGTGGATCGAACAGTCATTTTTGAAAGGTACTGGCCATGATTTGTTAGTATAAACATTAATATCACAATTTATCAAGAATCACAGTCTAGTGTAGTAATTTTAAATGCAGATTGACTTATTTTCTTTTTCAGGTGTAATACTGTTACCATATGTTTTCTTTCAGGTAGTTTATAAATTTATTACTCAAAACTAGAAACGCGACGGGGAAGTCACCAAACGTATGTTCTTATGTAAAAACTGGGTTAGGGAATTTTCATTGTAATGGCAGACGCCCTTGCCTAACATCAGTCACAATCAAGTTGGGGAGTTTTCATTATAGTGGCAGACACTCACTCTCCATCTGCTTTTTTAAATCCTCAGAAAGACAATCTTAGTGTTTTCCCAACTGAAATCAACATAGGTCATTATAATGACACCAGTAGGAAAGTCGCGTCTAAAAGCAATTGATATCATATGGAAAACTCGATCAAATGAAAAACCACACATTTCCACACTTTTAACGAACAGGACTACGCTGCCGATCTAACAGTCCAAAGTTCTAGAGCTGGAGGCTGATATTGTAATTCTAGACCAAGTCATAAGTGAGCCTCTGTCATCATTCCGTTAAGTGTGCACGCTGATCATTCCAATCAGCGCGTCGAATAGCTGGAATACTATGATGAACCAGAAGAATGGCATGCTAAAGTTTTCTAACTCCCCAGCTATTTCTCTCAAATATTCAGGCAGGCTGTTATACTCGGTACGCAGCAGTAACCCATCAATCGGAGACGGGTTGCAGCATAAGAGATAAAGAACATCACAACAAACAATGGTCAATGTAATGTTATTGTTGATCAATTTTATGAGCTTCCGATATTGTAGGGCGTTCACATTTAGTTTCCTTCCGACTCTGAAATACCACTCTTATCATAGCGGTACGGTAGAACTGAATAAAAGATAAATGGTCGGAAATGGTATTGTCTATAACTTTTGTCGTGTAGTACTTTTCGATAGGACCAATAACATAGGAATTTTTAAAAAATTTAGGCGCCTTCCCCTAAACTACCATTTCAACCAGAGTGAATAAAATTGTTTATAGCTTAGACTGCAGCTTCTTATTCTCCGACTCTATATACCGTACCGATTTTCATTAAATTCTGTTTACCCATTTTCTCGTGGCTCGGCGTTGATATGGACTTAGCAACAATAAAAATACAAATTCATGAATATCTGTGTTATCATAGCCGGTACGGTAAAATGTATAAGATATAAATGATCGGAAATGTAGTTAAATATATCTTTAGTTCCGTAATATTTGTCGATAGGACCACTAATAACATAACTAATTGAGGAATACATTTTAGGCCTTCCCCTAAACTACCATTTCACTCAACGTGAAAAATGATTTATAGCCTAGACAGACAGACAGACAGACATTACGAAAAAGTAAAACGTGTATTTCCTTTTTACTGTGGACATGACCGATTCAGAAACACCATTCTTTTTAAATTCTGAGCAATGTACAGACAAAACTTATTATATATATATTGCACCCATAAGCGAATTTGGCCTAATTTAATTCACAATTAAATTGAATATTTCACATATGAGATACCACAGTGAGGCTGTGAAACTAGCAGTCACAAAGGAACTTTCTGGCGCCAGTCAGACGGCGAGAGAATCCATGAAACTCTTCTCTAGGCACGACCAAATTGTAAACCATCCTTCCAATAAATTTTATGACACCGCCTGGGAGTGGCGACTTGCGGTTCGCTCTCACGAGAAAAGCACGCGTTGAAGCCTGACCTACTTGGCCAGGACAATAGAGGACAACGACTATAACCGCCAATTCTTGGGAGGAAGCGGATGCACCCACGTTTGGAAGGGCGCGAAAGTCTCAGCCAATCAGAAATTCTAAATTTGAATGAGCTGTCATACCGGGAAATCTACAGTCAGTATCTCGCGATCTGAAGCCCGATGTGGTAGTGAAAAACAGTGTCCTGACTTCTTTATAATATTTGGTGAATTATCAGTACCAATCTGTGGTTAATTAGTGCCTAATTATTAAAATTCAACTTCACACGGAGGAGTAATAGGATCTAGAAGAAGGAGCTGTCATGGCAGGATGAGGCCATCCACCGGAAGAAAATAACACCAGTGACGCGCACCGTCGTGTGGATTATCCTATGATCATTTCCCGCGGCGCAATATCACATGTGAGTCGGACAAAATTTAGGAAGTTTTGCATATAAATTTTGAAAACCATAACCTACGGATGTACGAGAAAGCGCTCCCGAGGACTAGATTATTACGCCACATCCCTTCCACCGAACTATTTTCAGGTGGTGGGAGGAATTTCTACAAAACCCAGCGACCACAGGGTCGAGCTCTCAGTCGTTCTGAACTCTCAGTCGTTCAGTATTCTCAGTGTTTTGAATTCTCGGTCGTTCTGAATTCTCAGTCGTTCAGTATTCTCAGTGAATTTACGTTCGACAGAGTGACAGAGAGTATCAGCAAATGCATTTAGTCAGCTTTATTTTGGCTGGTAAGAAAGCGATTAGACACTTGTAGGCATTTTTAGAAAGCCTTGTATTATTTACTTGGGAGAATAGCATTTCAGAAAATGAACATTTTCACAGACTTTTACTGTAAATTCAGGGAGAGTAGGCAAGAATTACACTTTCAACTCAAATGAACTCACATTACTAGTCGAGGGAAACAAGTCCATGTTTTTCAGCATATTTACATAAAAAACATTTCTAACCAGCAGGGAGTGTTACATGTGAGATCAGTATAAAATTTTCTCCACAACATAAACTGTATTTTAGCTTGTTTCTACCATTCTACAAACTGTTTGGCAAGCGAGATGTTTACGGGGAGAAACCAGTAAAGACAGACAGGAAGGTGATTGACTTTCTTCAATGGAGACCGCAATAGTCAACCTTGAGGAGACAGTTATGTCCCAGTAGGGTGAATGTACTGTAAGCTGTAGTGTAAACAGAGCTGAGGGATCGGCGAGCAGGCCAGCAGGTGTTTTGCAGTTAGATAGCGAGGCGACCATCCTTCTACACAACAGGCAGGAGTCTGCAGTGGCATTTTCTAACTTTCACTGGAGTGAGAGAAATACGAGTGTTTATGCTAATATAAACGTGTGTCACGGCATGGCAAGAATGTGTCAAATTTGCGTGTGTAAAAATCTGGAATACCACATCAGCTTGAAGATGGAATTCTAATTTCCACCATGACCGGGGCCGGTGGGTGAACCGACCTGCCTCCACCATCACAGGTTTGAGCATCATTATAATGTAAATAAATATGTAGGACCGTGGCAAAATCGATGATCAATGTAGTTTAGAGTACTAGGTAGGGTTGTAAATAATTCACAGTTTTATAATACTGCTAATAATAATAATAATAATAATAATAATAATATAATAATAATAGTAATAATAATAATAATAATAATAATGTTTATGTTGCACTTTCAGATAGGCTTATTTTGTGCACTTTGTTTAAGTAGATGTTTGTTTGCGTGTATTTATGGTTGATTTTGTAGTATGTCACTTTGACAGTTAGGCAGCTTTGATATTGGATCTACGAGTGTAATGTCAGTTTATTATTATTATTCATCATGATTTTAGATCGTTGGTTTTGAGTCGATTTTGTTGGAGTTTTGTTCTTGTGGACGCCGTCGCGATGATTTCAATGTTTATTTCGGTAGTTTGCGCTTTCAGCTTGTTTTATGTTGCGGAATCATCCTTCTGATGTCCGGTTTTGATTGTACTTATCCCGCGTATTTTGCGACGATTTTTGGTAGACGCGAATATTTATTTCTGTGTAGTTGCGGTTGCGCATGTTTCAACATTTGTGTTTTGAGAGGCAATCTCGTCATTCTTTGTTTTGATAGAAACGGTGAGCGCCATTGATGAGTCAGCTCTGTGATTTTTGTGATGTGTTAACAGTGAATGATCGAGAGATCGAGCTAGATGATTAATATCCCTGACGAGCTACGTTGATGATGGAAATATGATATTGGGACCATGTCTTGATTTGTCGTAAGAAGCCGTAATGTGCACGACAGATATTTGTGCCCGCCGGATACGAGCGAGGCTGTGTTGTGAGAATAATGAATAATAATGACGTCGCGAATTAATGAATAAAAAGAATTGTGAAATAAAGAGTTTAACCACGTGTGTTAAATGTGTTACGACATGGGTTACGATACTACAGGCAGGAGCCTGTATTTGTTTAAATAATTCCAGGGAAAGTAGATGCTCGATATAAATGCTAGCCAGTATACAATGTGAACAGAGCGACGAGTCAATGTGTTTTGAATATTTATGTAGAGTCACGGATGACGTGAAGTAACAGTAATTTGTCCATCAAGGTTAAATAATATCATGTCCAGACATTTATCGTCTGAAGTTTGAGATTGCCGTCAAATTCGCAATATTTCATTTTGATACTCGCAGCGGGGTATGTTTTTCTGGTGACTCCGAGTTTGTTTTGCGCTTTCTATCCTTTTAATTTCCAGTAGGCCGCGATGGTGGGATCCAGTTTGCTTATTTGTTTTCTTTTCTGTTTGTACTTTTACTGTTTATTTGTAGGACGCAAGCGTATGTGAATTATTTATATTTGATGTGATGTAAATAGATAAGTGTAGCTAGGCTAGTTTTTTTTGATCTCTGTATTTTTTTTGTCGGAGCAGTGTTTCTCCGTTAATTAATGTAATGATGTAAATACCATTTCAGATGTTAGGTTTATTGGATCATCGATTATGTCACAGTCGAAATGGTAGTGGTATGCTCATACCAGGCATCTAAGTAATTACCAAACTTTCTTTTAAAATCCACTACATTTTTATTTTGAAATGAAGCGATCTTTAAATAAACCAATTGTATAAAACTGCCGCAATAAATGGTAAATAAGATGGCATCTGCCTCCATCTAGTGGTGATACCACGAATATGAATTAATAATGAAACGCAGTCAGCGGCAAAATTCTATAGAAATTTTAATGTACAAGGATCGCTATCATTTGATAATGTTAACATCAGGCATTTGGCCTAAATTTCTGTTTATTTTCAGAAGTCCAGTCTATCACAGACATGCAAATGAAGTTTAAAATTTAGATGAGTGGTTGGATACACTCAGAGTGATGTTTCGATAATTAATTTGGTTTAATCATGAAGTTTTGTATAAGACAATGGTTATGTCGGAAATGAAGTGTGATGTTCATGGTTGTTCTGTTTTCTTCGAATTTATTCCTTAAGTAATACACTTGCTTAGTGCAGTCCATGATTATTTAAATTTGGGTATTTTACCAAATGAGCAACAGGTGCTAAACATTTTATAACTCCTATAAGTCAGTGGTTTGATGGCATAACAGAATTTAATTTTACTTTATTGTGAGTCAACTATTTTAAATTTATTTGGGAGATATCTTTCTCCGTAATGTAATTCTGCATTTCAAGAAGGTGGTCTTTCTGACCAGAGTTTTAATCTGAGTCATTATATTTAACTTGAAGACAGTGTCAACAGAGTCTGGTATATTTTAATTAAGGTGTTTTGACCTTCAGTCAGTTTACTTAGGCAGTTTATGTTTGTTTGCAAGGCAGATCCTTACTCTTTAATATTTTATTAGTCACTGTTATTTCATTTGTTTACATTTTTTTCACTAGTTCAATTTACGTTCAATTTTCGCACTTTGCTTTTATTTAATAAATCAGTCTTTTATTTAATTTTTAATTCAGTCTTGGGTACCGTCATTTTAGTTAGTTTACCCCTTCTTTTCATTCCCTCACTCCTTTATCAGCGGGTGGCCTCTCCGGGGATAACGGACGGGCACGACTGAGAAAGAAGAGTCTACATGTAGTGGTGAGTATGATTTTACATGTCATTTATTACAGGAGCAGCCGGCGCAAGAAGAAAGAAGAGATCACCGCAGTTGTTGCCTTTAAAAGGGCACAGGGGCCGGAGTGAGGAGTGGAAAGCGTGTCGCCCAACTTTAGGGGCTAGATTTGCTTATCCCCGGGACTTTGCACTTTACATTTAATTTATTTTGTACCCAGACTAACAGCCATGAACATAGGTTTACTGAATATTGATAAATATGAATGCTGTGATAGTACTGTTTGACAAGTAGTGGTATTAATTATAAATGGTATGTTTTGTATAATTTTATCCAAGTTTAGGATAAAATTGTTTTGTATTGGTAATTACTGTGTCTTGCATGTGTTGGAGGTATTGTTGGGGAGCCTGATGGTCTCAGTCGTATTCTCTCAGCATATAGAAATGTCGATTAGCCAGGAGCAGTGGGACATGTTAATCAAAACCATTAGTGATTTAAGCATAGCGACTAATGAACTTAAAACCAGTCAAGATGAGTTGAAATCGAGTCAGGCCGAACTGTCGAATAAGATAGAAAGTAGCCAAACAGAATTAGCTATGGAACTTAAAACAAGTCAGGACGAATTAAAATCCAGTCAGGCTGAACTTGTAAACAAAGTAGAAAGTAGCCAGGCCGAATTAGCTAACGAATTAAAAACCACACAAGGCGAATTAAAATCCAGCCAGGTAGAGTTAGCTAACGAGTTAAAAACCACACAAGGTGAATTAAAATCCAGCCAGATAGAGTTAGCCAATGAGTTAAAAGCCACACAAAGTGAATTGAAATCTAGTCAAGCTGAACTTGCAAATAAGATTGAAAGTAGCCAAGCCGAACTCGCGAATAAAGTAGAGGCAGTACACGGACAGGTCTTGGAAGAATTCAAGCAGTGCGAGATAAAGCTCGAGGAGAAATTTATAAAGAGCCAGGTTGAATTGAAGAAAGAGTTACGGGAAAACCAGGATAAACTCATGCAGGCGTGTAATGCAAACACTATGAGGAAACTATGAGGGAAACCAGGGTAATGGTGCAAGATCAAGGCAAGGATTTAGCTCGAGGTATCATACTCTTGGAAGAGCGTATAGATAAAATTGAGGATGAGACTAGGAAAGAAATGAATAAAGTAGGCGTACAGATTGGAGAGACTCAGGAGAAAACGAGCCACGAAATCATGACCTTAAAGTCGGAGACCCAGGATATTACAAAGAGGTTAACCGAACTGTCAGAAAAGATAGCGGAAACTGAGGGTGCGATTACACTCAGTGAGCAGTCAGTAAGACAGGAAGTTAACGAGGTCATAGAGGGAAAAATCCAGGCAATTAAGACCCAGGGTGAAAACCTCTCGACCTTGGTCAAGATGCTAGTAGACAAACAAGCTGAGTCCCAGGTAGCCAGAGAAAGTAAGATACAGCCGCAGTATGAGCCGACACAGACCGAGCCGATAACACAAATATTTAACATGGAAAGGACAATGCCGGAAAGTACGCAAAGAACTGAAGCTTCCACGCAGATCATAAACATCGTGCGTACGAGTGACGATCAACCCAAGAAATTTAGTGGAACGTCACAAATAACCCCAAAAGTATATCTTAGGGAATTGAAACAATATTTCCAAGATATTAAAGCTCCAGAAGACAAGAAACTACGCATAGTAGAAAAATATCTGGAAGGACAGGCGAAGACCTGGTACTACGGTTTCGTAGATACTTTTAAGACGTTCGCAGATTTCGAGAAGGCTTTCCTCGAAAGGTACTGGTCCTTATCCACACAACAAGCACTCAGGATGGACTTGTACACTCGCAAGTACATGTCGACACAGCCCACACGATACTTAGACTTCTTCTTAACACAGCTCGTCAAACTTAGGCAATTAGATTCTCCGGTGTCTGACGCAGAAATCGTGCAGACAATAATAAAGCAATTTCCGTCGGACGTGCAGAGAATGCTCATTACAGCGAGGGTAGATGATCCAGCTCAAGTTGAGGCTATTCTAAGGGAGCTAGACGCTACATCCACTAACAATGTACCGCAGAGAGTGACCAGACAGACGCAGGAACATAGGGCTTACCTAGCTAATGCCACCAGTGAAAATGCACGAGGCAATGCGCAGGTAAACGGCCCGAATTCAGGCGCTGTATCGCGGCGAGATACGAACACGAGACGCCAGGAGGAAGAAATCCAACGTCCGTGGTTTAGAAAACCTAACTATCCAGACAGGCGACCGCGCTACCAGGACAGGCAGCCATACCAAAGGAGGTACCTCTCACGTGACAGAAGGCGATGGGAAGATCGAGGAAGAGACAGGCCTTACTATCACGACCCTGAAAGGAGATGGAACGAGAGAAGGAATTACCAGCGAGATAGGAACTCGGACCCGAGGTATCAAGAGGGGCGCCGATACATCAATGACCTGAGTAACAAACAGCAGCGCGATCCGTGGAAACAGGCAATCGAATCCCAAGACATGAACCCGGATATCACAGGAGCCGAAAGCCTCGAGTTCCAGCAAACAAGAAGAAGAGGAAGCGAGGACCGCAGACCGCTCAATCCGAATGCACCGACGTACGAGGGGACCGGTGCTAGGAAAAAAAAAACTTCAATTTCGAATTAGTAGCTCCATTAGACACTGACTCAGCCACACATTCAACCATTGAAAATGAAGAGTGGGAGGTAGCAAAAGTAGATTCGTGGATAGCGCAGCCTGAGGACTTATTAAATGATGAATTCAAGCAGGAGAGCCCACAAATTTTACCTCTACCTGTGATTAAAATCAAAATTTACGGAACAAGTATTTTAGGACTATTAGATACTGGTGCGAGTATCAGCATTATTTCGAGGACTCTGTTTAATGATTTGAAAGAGAGAATGAGCCTACCTGAGATTCCAGTCTCGACAGTAAAAATAAAAGGGATTGTGCCAGACAAGGTGACTACCTGTAAGTCCCAGACATACCTGGAGATGACAATAGGGAGCTCAACCTACAGTCATACATTCATCATAATGGCCAGAGTTAACTACAACGTAATTCTTGGAGCTGATTTTCTAAGGGAAACACATGCCGTCATTGACCTTGCAGGGGGCGTTGTGAGATTCCGAAGGAATGGAGGTCACGACAAGGTGGCAATAAATCCGGAAACTGATGAGGACGAAGCAGATAACAGTACTGACGGAGAGTTCCATGATATCGTAGGAGCCGAGCATGCGGATGAACAGTTAAATATTTTGGACCATGAGGGGATTTTTACAGACATTTTTATGGTTGATACTGCAGAAGATATTGAAAATTTAATCAATGACAAGGTTGCAGAGTTTAAAGGGACGAAAGAACAGAAAGATCAATTAAGAGCCTTCTTAATTGAACATCAGGCCGTATTCGATTCCAAAGTAGGCCTCATCCCTAATTTTACATACGCTTTCAATGTTTTGGACTGGGAACCATACAAACGTAAGCCGTATCCAGTGCCAGAAAAATACCATGAGGAGGTCAAACAAATTATCAAACAAATGGAAGAAAACGGGATAATTTCGAAGCGACCTACTCCGTACGTGAACAGCCTTGTCATAGTAAAGAAAGCCGACAATTCCCTGAGGCTGTGCCTCGACGCTCGTCAATTAAACTCCAAATTAATCCCGGAGAATGATCAAGCCATGCCTATTAAGGACGCAATTCGTCGATTTAGAGACATGGAAGTTTTCACAGGTGTAGACCTGACCAGTTCTTTTCACCATATCCTTCTGCATGATAAGTCGAAGTTACTAACAGGGTTTATGTTTGATCAACAGACCTATGTCTTTGAAAGACTCCCGTTCGGAACCCGCAATTCTTCTAGCGCTCTCATACGGGCACTTGACAGGAACCTAACAGACGAAGTCAAAGCAGTTACTACTTTGTACATCGATGACATGATAATCGCAACTAAAACCTTTGAAGAAAACCTCCAAAATTTAGGCAAACTGTTTAAAAACCTTATAGAAACCGGATTCAAGGTGAATATCAAGAAATCACACTTCTGTCAGCCGGAAATCCTATTCCTAGGACACGTGATAGACGGCAAGGGAATCCGACCAAATCCGGTAAAGTTAGAAGCGAAAAGTAACTTCCCTAGACCTACCAAGGTGAAACATGTTCGCCAGTTCCTTGGTATGTGTCAATTCTTTAGAGAACACTGTAAAAATTTCACCGAAGTCGTAGCACCACTACAAGACCTGCTCTGTAAGAATAACAGATGGAAATGGACACAGGAAGCAGAGACAGCGTTCTCAAATACTAAAGAACTGTTAGCCAGGAGCATACAATTAGCGTATCCTGATTTTAACAGACCATTTATCCTTCAGACAGACGCATCTAAAGTAGGCATAGGTGCAGTCTTATTCCAGGAACAGGACAATGAATGTAAAACCAAGGACTATTTAGGCTTTTACAGCAGAAAACTGAGGTCACACGAACGGAACTACACAACTACAGAGCTGGAAATGCTAGCCATAGTCCAAGCCCTACAGCACTGGCGGAAAGTTATTTATGGATTTCCAATCGTCATAAGAACTGACCACAAAGCTTTAACGTTCATGTTAAAATCAGCTGTTTCATCTGACAGAATTACTAGATGGTCACTGTTCGTGCAGCAATTTAATTTCACCATTGAACACTGTACCGGCAAGGCAAACATCTTAGCAGACGCCTTAAGCAGGAACCCAAATAAACGTGAAGAGCAGGTAAATTATGTGGACTTAACACAGGAAGACCGAAATGTACTACTCCGACTGAGCCAGTTACCAACCTTTCAACAGGCTGATCCAACCTTACAGCCGATTATCCAGTATTTCCAGGGAACAATTCAACAAGGGGACCCTCGTTATGACGAAATTCACAAGGCCGCACAAGAATACAGATGGTTAAATAATCAATTGTTAAAATACGCAGATAAGGATCATACTAAATTAAAGATTGTCGTCCCGAAAGAATTACAGGAAGAGCTAATATGGCATGTACACCGTGTTATTGGGCACGGAGGTATTGACAAGACCGTGGCCACAATTCAGGAAACTTTCATCTGGAAAGACCTAAGGAAAACTGTCAGGGATGCAATAGTTACATGCGACACTTGCCAGCGTGTCAAGGCGAACTCCTACCTTTTAAAACAGAAGCCAATTCCCATTCTACCGTCAAAGCCCCGTGAGTTATTCGCGATGGATATTTATGGAAAAATCCCGAAATCACGGAGAGGCAATCAGTTCATATTAGTCACCATGGATGTATTTTCCAAATTTACAAACCTTTGTCCAATGCAAAAGGCCAATACTAGGTCAGTTTTAAGATGCATTAATAGGGAAATAATTCCGGCCATGGGAAAACCGGAGAAATTATTAACAGATCACGGAACCCAGTTCACCTCCGCAGAGTTCAAAACAGGTTTAAGGCAATTAGGAATACAGCATGTTCTGAGTTCAACACGTCACCCAGAGTCGAACCCGGCAGAAAGAGTAATGAAAGTCATCGCAAAATTCTGCAGAATCTATATCCCAGAACAACATTGGCGATGGGTCGATATTCTCCCATTGATCACTGACTGCATAAACAATACTGTCCATGAAGCAACAGCGAAAATCCCAGCCACAGTGCATAATGGCTTACAACCGGCCAGGCCGTGGTGTCCAGTCGTCAATTGTCCGCCTGAACCCCTATTAGCTCCGGAACTATGTACACAACAGGTACGGGAGCACTTAAGAGAGCAAGCTGACCGCAGGCTGAGAAGAGTCCGAAGGAAAAAATATCACAAGCCCTTAAGGGTAGGTGACATGGTATTGATCCGTAGACCAGCCATCTCCGATCCTGAAAGGAAGTATTACGCAAAATTCGCACCATTGTACATCGGTCCTTACAGCATTGTCCAAGATATGCAAAACAATGCATATAAAATTAGAAGTTTAGATGGAGAAAATGAAATGATTATGAATGCAGCCAATCTTAGAACGTACAGAATAGCACCAGGCGCAGCTCAAGTGAATCTCGTGGAAAAACCAAGGAGCTCAAACGCAGAAGAAGACGCAAGTTCCGGCACGGAAGAAGAAGATGATGATGATGACCCGTGTACCGAAGCAGAAGAAGAAGATGACCAGGAGACCCTATCAACGAACCCAGGAGACGACCGTTATTTCGAGATTGAGACAGGTCAACAGACAGAAGAGGATTGTCCGGAATGCGAACAGAACTCAGCCGAGATACTAGCAGTCATGAAACAGATTGCAGATGACCTCGAGAAAGAGAACAAACTTTTAGAGAGAGAAATCAGAGAGAAACTCAGACATAAGCAGAGGTATACTTCATAGTCAGGAGTATACATTCGCTTATGGCTGCAAGTATGTCTAGAATGTCATTGGTTGAATTGAGAAATCTTCCACTATCGCGTAAGATTTCTAACGGCGTAAGGGGGCATTGCACCCATAAGCGAATTTGGCCTAATTTAATTCACAATTAAATTGAATATTTCACATATGAGATACCACAGTGAGGCTGTGAAACTAGCAGTCACAAAGGAACTTTCTGGCGCCAGTCAGACGGCGAGAGAATCCATGAAACTCTTCTCTAGGCACGACCAAATTGTAAACCATCCTTCCAATAAATTTTATGACACCGCCTGGGAGTGGCGACTTGCGGTTCGCTCTCACGAGAAAAGCACGCGTTGAAGCCTGACCTACTTGGCCAGGACAATAGAGGACAACGACTATAACCGCCAATTCTTGGGAGGAAGCGGATGCACCCACGTTTGGAAGGGCGCGAAAGTCTCAGCCAATCAGAAATTCTAAATTTGAATGAGCTGTCATACCGGGAAATCTACAGTCAGTATCTCGCGATCTGAAGCCCGATGTGGTAGTGAAAAACAGTGTCCTGACTTCTTTATAATATTTGGTGAATTATCAGTACCAATCTGTGGTTAATTAGTGCCTAATTATTAAAATTCAACTTCACACGGAGGAGTAATAGGATCTAGAAGAAGGAGCTGTCATGGCAGGATGAGGCCATCCACCGGAAGAAAATAACACCAGTGACGCGCACCGTCGTGTGGATTATCCTATGATCATTTCCCGCGGCGCAATATCACATGTGAGTCGGACAAAATTTAGGAAGTTTTGCATATAAATTTTGAAAACCATAACCTACGGATGTACGAGAAAGCGCTCCCGAGGACTAGATTATTACGCCACATCCCTTCCACCGAACTATTTTCAGGTGGTGGGAGGAATTTCTACAAAACCCAGCGACCACAGGGTCGAGCTCTCAGTCGTTCTGAACTCTCAGTCGTTCAGTATTCTCAGTGTTTTGAATTCTCGGTCGTTCTGAATTCTCAGTCGTTCAGTATTCTCAGTGAATTTACGTTCGACAGAGTGACAGAGAGTATCAGCAAATGCATTTAGTCAGCTTTATTTTGGCTGGTAAGAAAGCGATTAGACACTTGTAGGCATTTTTAGAAAGCCTTGTATTATTTACTTGGGAGAATAGCATTTCAGAAAATGAACATTTTCACAGACTTTTACTGTAAATTCAGGGAGAGTAGGCAAGAATTACACTTTCAACTCAAATGAACTCACATTACTAGTCGAGGGAAACAAGTCCATGTTTTTCAGCATATTTACATAAAAAACATTTCTAACCAGCAGGGAGTGTTACATGTGAGATCAGTATAAAATTTTCTCCACAACATAAACTGTATTTTAGCTTGTTTCTACCATTCTACAAACTGTTTGGCAAGCGAGATGTTTACGGGGAGAAACCAGTAAAGACAGACAGGAAGGTGATTGACTTTCTTCAATGGAGACCGCAATAGTCAACCTTGAGGAGACAGTTATGTCCCAGTAGGGTGAATGTACTGTAAGCTGTAGTGTAAACAGAGCTGAGGGATCGGCGAGCAGGCCAGCAGGTGTTTTGCAGTTAGATAGCGAGGCGACCATCCTTCTACACAACAGGCAGGAGTCTGCAGTGGCATTTTCTAACTTTCACTGGAGTGAGAGAAATACGAGTGTTTATGCTAATATAAACGTGTGTCACGGCATGGCAAGAATGTGTCAAATTTGCGTGTGTAAAAATCTGGAATACCACATCAGCTTGAAGATGGAATTCTAATTTCCACCATGACCGGGGCCGGTGGGTGAACCGACCTGCCTCCACCATCACAGGTTTGAGCATCATTATAATGTAAATAAATATGTAGGACCGTGGCAAAATCGATGATCAATGTAGTTTAGAGTACTAGGTAGGGTTGTAAATAATTCACAGTTTTATAATACTGCTAATAATAATAATAATAATAATAATAATAATATAATAATAATAGTAATAATAATAATAATAATAATAATGTTTATGTTGCACTTTCAGATAGGCTTATTTTGTGCACTTTGTTTAAGTAGATGTTTGTTTGCGTGTATTTATGGTTGATTTTGTAGTATGTCACTTTGACAGTTAGGCAGCTTTGATATTGGATCTACGAGTGTAATGTCAGTTTATTATTATTATTCATCATGATTTTAGATCGTTGGTTTTGAGTCGATTTTGTTGGAGTTTTGTTCTTGTGGACGCCGTCGCGATGATTTCAATGTTTATTTCGGTAGTTTGCGCTTTCAGCTTGTTTTATGTTGCGGAATCATCCTTCTGATGTCCGGTTTTGATTGTACTTATCCCGCGTATTTTGCGACGATTTTTGGTAGACGCGAATATTTATTTCTGTGTAGTTGCGGTTGCGCATGTTTCAACATTTGTGTTTTGAGAGGCAATCTCGTCATTCTTTGTTTTGATAGAAACGGTGAGCGCCATTGATGAGTCAGCTCTGTGATTTTTGTGATGTGTTAACAGTGAATGATCGAGAGATCGAGCTAGATGATTAATATCCCTGACGAGCTACGTTGATGATGGAAATATGATATTGGGACCATGTCTTGATTTGTCGTAAGAAGCCGTAATGTGCACGACAGATATTTGTGCCCGCCGGATACGAGCGAGGCTGTGTTGTGAGAATAATGAATAATAATGACGTCGCGAATTAATGAATAAAAAGAATTGTGAAATAAAGAGTTTAACCACGTGTGTTAAATGTGTTACGACATGGGTTACGATACTACAGGCAGGAGCCTGTATTTGTTTAAATAATTCCAGGGAAAGTAGATGCTCGATATAAATGCTAGCCAGTATACAATGTGAACAGAGCGACGAGTCAATGTGTTTTGAATATTTATGTAGAGTCACGGATGACGTGAAGTAACAGTAATTTGTCCATCAAGGTTAAATAATATCATGTCCAGACATTTATCGTCTGAAGTTTGAGATTGCCGTCAAATTCGCAATATTTCATTTTGATACTCGCAGCGGGGTATGTTTTTCTGGTGACTCCGAGTTTGTTTTGCGCTTTCTATCCTTTTAATTTCCAGTAGGCCGCGATGGTGGGATCCAGTTTGCTTATTTGTTTTCTTTTCTGTTTGTACTTTTACTGTTTATTTGTAGGACGCAAGCGTATGTGAATTATTTATATTTGATGTGATGTAAATAGATAAGTGTAGCTAGGCTAGTTTTTTTTGATCTCTGTATTTTTTTTGTCGGAGCAGTGTTTCTCCGTTAATTAATGTAATGATGTAAATACCATTTCAGATGTTAGGTTTATTGGATCATCGATTATGTCACAGTCGAAATGGTAGTGGTATGCTCATACCAGGCATCTAAGTAATTACCAAATTTTCTTTTAAAATCCACTACATTTTTATTTTGAAATGAAGCGATCTTTAAATAAACCAATTGTATAAAACTGCCGCAATAAATGGTAAATAAGATGGCATCTGCCTCCATCTAGTGGTGATACCACGAATATGAATTAATAATGAAACGCAGTCAGCGGCAAAATTCTATAGAAATTTTAATGTACAAGGATCGCTATCATTTGATAATGTTAACATCAGGCATTTGGCCTAAATTTCTGTTTATTTTCAGAAGTCCAGTCTATCACAGACATGCAAATGAAGTTTAAAATTTAGATGAGTGGTTGGATACACTCAGAGTGATGTTTCGATAATTAATTTGGTTTAATCATGAAGTTTTGTATAAGACAATGGTTATGTCGGAAATGAAGTGTGATGTTCATGGTTGTTCTGTTTTCTTCGAATTTATTCCTTAAGTAATACACTTGCTTAGTGCAGTCCATGATTATTTAAATTTGGGTATTTTACCAAATGAGCAACAGGTGCTAAACATTTTATAACTCCTATAAGTCAGTGGTTTGATGGCATAACAGAATTTAATTTTACTTTATTGTGAGTCAACTATTTTAAATTTATTTGGGAGATATCTTTCTCCGTAATGTAATTCTGCATTTCAAGAAGGTGGTCTTTCTGACCAGAGTTTTAATCTGAGTCATTTTATTTAACTTGAAGACAGTGTCAACAGAGTCTGGTATATTTTAATTAAGATGTTTTGACCTTCAGTCAGTTTACTTAGGCAGTTTATGTTTGTTTGCAAGGCAGATCCTTACTCTTTAATATTTTATTAGTCACTGTTATTTCATTTGTTTACATTTTTTTCACTAGTTCAATTTACGTTCAATTTTCGCACTTTGCTTTTATTTAATAAATCAGTCTTTTATTTAATTTTTAATTCAGTCTTGGGTACCGTCATTTTAGTTAGTTTACCCCTTCTTTTCATTCCCTCACTCCTTTATCAGCGGGTGGCCTCTCCGGGGATAACGGACGGGCACGACTGAGAAAGAAGAGTCTACATGTAGTGGTGAGTATGATTTTACATGTCATTTATTACAGGAGCAGCCGGCGTACAGAAGAAAGAAGAGATCACCGCAGTTGTTGCCTTTAAAAGGGCACAGGGGCCGGAGTGAGGAGTGGAAAGCGTGTCGCCCAACTTTAGGGGCTAGATTTGCTTATCCCCGGGACTTTGCACTTTACATTTAATTTATTTTGTACCCAGACTAACAGCCATGAACATAGGTTTACTGAATATTGATAAATATGAATGCTGTGATAGTACTGTTTGACAAGTAGTGGTATTAATTATAAATGGTATGTTTTGTATAATTTTATCCAAGTTTAGGATAAAATTGTTTTGTATTGGTAATTACTGTGTCTTGCATGTGTTGGAGGTATTGTTGGCGAGCCTGATGGTCTCAGTCGTATTCTCTCAGCATATAGAAATGTCGATTAGCCAGGAGCAGTGGGACATGTTAATCAAAACCATTAGTGATTTAAGCATAGCGACTAATGAACTTAAAACCAGTCAAGATGAGTTGAAATCGAGTCAGGCCGAACTGTCGAATAAGATAGAAAGTAGCCAAACAGAATTAGCTATGGAACTTAAAACAAGTCAGGACGAATTAAAATCCAGTCAGGCTGAACTTGTAAACAAAGTAGAAAGTAGCCAGGCCGAATTAGCTAACGAATTAAAAACCACACAAGGCGAATTAAAATCCAGCCAGGTAGAGTTAGCTAACGAGTTAAAAACCACACAAGGTGAATTAAAATCCAGCCAGATAGAGTTAGCCAATGAGTTAAAAGCCACACAAAGTGAATTGAAATCTAGTCAAGCTGAACTTGCAAATAAGATTGAAAGTAGCCAAGCCGAACTCGCGAATAAAGTAGAGGCAGTACACGGACAGGTCTTGGAAGAATTCAAGCAGTGCGAGATAAAGCTCGAGGAGAAATTTATAAAGAGCCAGGTTGAATTGAAGAAAGAGTTACGGGAAAACCAGGATAAACTCATGCAGGCGTGTAATGCAAACAGGCAGGAGACGATGGAAGAAATAAAGAAGTTAGCCGATGCACAAGCACAAATACAAGAGCAGTTAGACAGCCATAGCGCGACTGTTGAGGAAACTATGAGGGAAACCAGGGTAATGGTGCAAGATCAAGGCAAGGATTTAGCTCGAGGTATCATACTCTTGGAAGAGCGTATAGATAAAATTGAGGATGAGACTAGGAAAGAAATGAATAAAGTAGGCGTACAGATTGGAGAGACTCAGGAGAAAACGAGCCACGAAATCATGACCTTAAAGTCGGAGACCCAGGATATTACAAAGAGGTTAACCGAACTGTCAGAAAAGATAGCGGAAACTGAGGGTGCGATTACACTCAGTGAGCAGTCAGTAAGACAGGAAGTTAACGAGGTCATAGAGGGAAAAATCCAGGCAATTAAGACCCAGGGTGAAAACCTCTCGACCTTGGTCAAGATGCTAGTAGACAAACAAGCTGAGTCCCAGGTAGCCAGAGAAAGTAGGATACAGCCGCAGTATGAGCCGACACAGACCGAGCCGATAACACAAATATTTAACATGGAAAGGACAATGCCGGAAAGTACGCAAAGAACTGAAGCTTCCACGCAGATCATAAACATCGTGCGTACGAGTGACGATCAACCCAAGAAATTTAGTGGAACGTCACAAATAACCCCAAAAGTATATCTTAGGGAATTGAAACAATATTTCCAAGATATTAAAGCTCCAGAAGACAAGAAACTACGCATAGTAGAAAAATATCTGGAAGGACAGGCGAAGACCTGGTACTACGGTTTCGTAGATACTTTTAAGACGTTCGCAGATTTCGAGAAGGCTTTCCTCGAAAGGTACTGGTCCTTATCCACACAACAAGCACTCAGGATGGACTTGTACACTCGCAAGTACATGTCGACACAGCCCACACGATACTTAGACTTCTTCTTAACACAGCTCGTCAAACTTAGGCAATTAGATTCTCCGGTGTCTGACGCAGAAATCGTGCAGACAATAATAAAGCAATTTCCGTCGGACGTGCAGAGAATGCTCATTACAGCGAGGGTAGATGATCCAGCTCAAGTTGAGGCTATTCTAAGGGAGCTAGACGCTACATCCACTAACAATGTACCGCAGAGAGTGACCAGACAGACGCAGGAACATAGGGCTTACCTAGCTAATGCCACCAGTGAAAATGCACGAGGCAATGCGCAGGTAAACGGCCCGAATTCAGGCGCTGTATCGCGGCGAGATACGAACACGAGACGCCAGGAGGAAGAAATCCAACGTCCGTGGTTTAGAAAACCTAACTATCCAGACAGGCGACCGCGCTACCAGGACAGGCAGCCATACCAAAGGAGGTACCTCTCACGTGACAGAAGGCGATGGGAAGATCGAGGAAGAGACAGGCCTTACTATCACGACCCTGAAAGGAGATGGAACGAGAGAAGGAATTACCAGCGAGATAGGAACTCGGACCCGAGGTATCAAGAGGGGCGCCGATACATCAATGACCTGAGTAACAAACAGCAGCGCGATCCGTGGAAACAGGCAATCGAATCCCAAGACATGAACCCGGATATCACAGGAGCCGAAAGCCTCGAGTTCCAGCAAACAAGAAGAAGAGGAAGCGAGGACCGCAGACCGCTCAATCCGAATGCACCGACGTACGAGGGGACCGGTGCTAGGAAAAAAAAAACTTCAATTTCGAATTAGTAGCTCCATTAGACACTGACTCAGCCACACATTCAACCATTGAAAATGAAGAGTGGGAGGTAGCAAAAGTAGATTCGTGGATAGCGCAGCCTGAGGACTTATTAAATGATGAATTCAAGCAGGAGAGCCCACAAATTTTACCTCTACCTGTGATTAAAATCAAAATTTACGGAACAAGTATTTTAGGACTATTAGATACTGGTGCGAGTATCAGCATTATTTCGAGGACTCTGTTTAATGATTTGAAAGAGAGAATGAGCCTACCTGAGATTCCAGTCTCGACAGTAAAAATAAAAGGGATTGTGCCAGACAAGGTGACTACCTGTAAGTCCCAGACATACCTGGAGATGACAATAGGGAGCTCAACCTACAGTCATACATTCATCATAATGGCCAGAGTTAACTACAACGTAATTCTTGGAGCTGATTTTCTAAGGGAAACACATGCCGTCATTGACCTTGCAGGGGGCGTTGTGAGATTCCGAAGGAATGGAGGTCACGACAAGGTGGCAATAAATCCGGAAACTGATGAGGACGAAGCAGATAACAGTACTGACGGAGAGTTCCATGATATCGTAGGAGCCGAGCATGCGGATGAACAGTTAAATATTTTGGACCATGAGGGGATTTTTACAGACATTTTTATGGTTGATACTGCAGAAGATATTGAAAATTTAATCAATGACAAGGTTGCAGAGTTTAAAGGGACGAAAGAACAGAAAGATCAATTAAGAGCCTTCTTAATTGAACATCAGGCCGTATTCGATTCCAAAGTAGGCCTCATCCCTAATTTTACATACGCTTTCAATGTTTTGGACTGGGAACCATACAAACGTAAGCCGTATCCAGTGCCAGAAAAATACCATGAGGAGGTCAAACAAATTATCAAACAAATGGAAGAAAACGGGATAATTTCGAAGCGACCTACTCCGTACGTGAACAGCCTTGTCATAGTAAAGAAAGCCGACAATTCCCTGAGGCTGTGCCTCGACGCTCGTCAATTAAACTCCAAATTAATCCCGGAGAATGATCAAGCCATGCCTATTAAGGACGCAATTCGTCGATTTAGAGACATGGAAGTTTTCACAGGTGTAGACCTGACCAGTTCTTTTCACCATATCCTTCTGCATGATAAGTCGAAGTTACTAACAGGGTTTATGTTTGATCAACAGACCTATGTCTTTGAAAGACTCCCGTTCGGAACCCGCAATTCTTCTAGCGCTCTCATACGGGCACTTGACAGGAACCTAACAGACGAAGTCAAAGCAGTTACTACTTTGTACATCGATGACATGATAATCGCAACTAAAACCTTTGAAGAAAACCTCCAAAATTTAGGCAAACTGTTTAAAAACCTTATAGAAACCGGATTCAAGGTGAATATCAAGAAATCACACTTCTGTCAGCCGGAAATCCTATTCCTAGGACACGTGATAGACGGCAAGGGAATCCGACCAAATCCGGTAAAGTTAGAAGCGAAAAGTAACTTCCCTAGACCTACCAAGGTGAAACATGTTCGCCAGTTCCTTGGTATGTGTCAATTCTTTAGAGAACACTGTAAAAATTTCACCGAAGTCGTAGCACCACTACAAGACCTGCTCTGTAAGAATAACAGATGGAAATGGACACAGGAAGCAGAGACAGCGTTCTCAAATACTAAAGAACTGTTAGCCAGGAGCATACAATTAGCGTATCCTGATTTTAACAGACCATTTATCCTTCAGACAGACGCATCTAAAGTAGGCATAGGTGCAGTCTTATTCCAGGAACAGGACAATGAATGTAAAACCAAGGACTATTTAGGCTTTTACAGCAGAAAACTGAGGTCACACGAACGGAACTACACAACTACAGAGCTGGAAATGCTAGCCATAGTCCAAGCCCTACAGCACTGGCGGAAAGTTATTTATGGATTTCCAATCGTCATAAGAACTGACCACAAAGCTTTAACGTTCATGTTAAAATCAGCTGTTTCATCTGACAGAATTACTAGATGGTCACTGTTCGTGCAGCAATTTAATTTCACCATTGAACACTGTACCGGCAAGGCAAACATCTTAGCAGACGCCTTAAGCAGGAACCCAAATAAACGTGAAGAGCAGGTAAATTATGTGGACTTAACACAGGAAGACCGAAATGTACTACTCCGACTGAGCCAGTTACCAACCTTTCAACAGGCTGATCCAACCTTACAGCCGATTATCCAGTATTTCCAGGGAACAATTCAACAAGGGGACCCTCGTTATGACGAAATTCACAAGGCCGCACAAGAATACAGATGGTTAAATAATCAATTGTTAAAATACGCAGATAAGGATCATACTAAATTAAAGATTGTCGTCCCGAAAGAATTACAGGAAGAGCTAATATGGCATGTACACCGTGTTATTGGGCACGGAGGTATTGACAAGACCGTGGCCACAATTCAGGAAACTTTCATCTGGAAAGACCTAAGGAAAACTGTCAGGGATGCAATAGTTACATGCGACACTTGCCAGCGTGTCAAGGCGAACTCCTACCTTTTAAAACAGAAGCCAATTCCCATTCTACCGTCAAAGCCCCGTGAGTTATTCGCGATGGATATTTATGGAAAAATCCCGAAATCACGGAGAGGCAATCAGTTCATATTAGTCACCATGGATGTATTTTCCAAATTTACAAACCTTTGTCCAATGCAAAAGGCCAATACTAGGTCAGTTTTAAGATGCATTAATAGGGAAATAATTCCGGCCATGGGAAAACCGGAGAAATTATTAACAGATCACGGAACCCAGTTCACCTCCGCAGAGTTCAAAACAGGTTTAAGGCAATTAGGAATACAGCATGTTCTGAGTTCAACACGTCACCCAGAGTCGAACCCGGCAGAAAGAGTAATGAAAGTCATCGCAAAATTCTGCAGAATCTATATCCCAGAACAACATTGGCGATGGGTCGATATTCTCCCATTGATCACTGACTGCATAAACAATACTGTCCATGAAGCAACAGCGAAAATCCCAGCCACAGTGCATAATGGCTTACAACCGGCCAGGCCGTGGTGTCCAGTCGTCAATTGTCCGCCTGAACCCCTATTAGCTCCGGAACTATGTACACAACAGGTACGGGAGCACTTAAGAGAGCAAGCTGACCGCAGGCTGAGAAGAGTCCGAAGGAAAAAATATCACAAGCCCTTAAGGGTAGGTGACATGGTATTGATCCGTAGACCAGCCATCTCCGATCCTGAAAGGAAGTATTACGCAAAATTCGCACCATTGTACATCGGTCCTTACAGCATTGTCCAAGATATGCAAAACAATGCATATAAAATTAGAAGTTTAGATGGAGAAAATGAAATGATTATGAATGCAGCCAATCTTAGAACGTACAGAATAGCACCAGGCGCAGCTCAAGTGAATCTCGTGGAAAAACCAAGGAGCTCAAACGCAGAAGAAGACGCAAGTTCCGGCACGGAAGAAGAAGATGATGATGATGACCCGTGTACCGAAGCAGAAGAAGAAGATGACCAGGAGACCCTATCAACGAACCCAGGAGACGACCGTTATTTCGAGATTGAGACAGGTCAACAGACAGAAGAGGATTGTCCGGAATGCGAACAGAACTCAGCCGAGATACTAGCAGTCATGAAACAGATTGCAGATGACCTCGAGAAAGAGAACAAACTTTTAGAGAGAGAAATCAGAGAGAAACTCAGACATAAGCAGAGGTATACTTCATAGTCAGGAGTATACATTCGCTTATGGCTGCAAGTATGTCTAGAATGTCATTGGTTGAATTGAGAAATCTTCCACTATCGCGTAAGATTTCTAACGGCGTAAGGGGGCATTGCACCCATAAGCAAATTTGGCCTAATTTAATTCACAATTAAATTGAATATTTCACATATGAGATACCACAGTGAGGCTCTGAAACTAGCAGTCACAAAGGAACTTTCTGGCGCCAGTCAGACGGCGAGAGAATCCATGAAACTCTTCTCTAGGCACGACCAAATTGTAAACCATCCTTCCAATAAATTTTATGACACCGCCTGGGAGTGGCGACTTGCGGTTCGCTCTCACGAGAAAAGCACGCGTTGAAGCCTGACCTACTTGGCCAGGACAATAGAGGACAGCGACTATAACCGCCAATTCTTGGGAGGAAGCGGATGCACCCACGTTTGGAAGGGCGCGAAAGTCTCAGCCAATCAGAAATTCTAAATTTGAATGAGCTGTCATACCGGGAAATCTACAGTCAGTATCTCGCGATCTGAAGCCCGATGTGGTAGTGAAAAACAGTGTCCTGACTTCTTTATAATATTTGGTGAATTATCAGTACCAATCTGTGGTTAATTAGTGCCTAATTATTAAAATTCAACTTCACACGGAGGAGTAATAGGATCTAAAAGAAGGAGCTGTCATGGCAGGATGAGGCCATCCACCGGAAGAAAATAACACCAGTGACGCGCACCGTCGTGTGGATTATCCTATGATCATTTCCCGCGGCGCAATATCACATGTGAGTCGGACAAAATTTAGGAAGTTTTGCATATAAATTTTGAAAACCATAACCTACGGATGTACGAGAAAGCGCTCCCGAGGACTAGATTATTACGCCACATCCCTTCCACCGAACTATTTTCAGGTGGTGGGAGGAATTTCTACAAAACCCAGCGACCACAGGGTCGAGCTCTCAGTCGTTCTGAACTCTCAGTCGTTCAGTATTCTCAGTGTTTTGAATTCTCGGTCGTTCTGAATTCTCAGTCGTTCAGTATTCTCAGTGAATTTACGTTCGACAGAGTGACAGAGAGTATCAGCAAATGCATTTAGTCAGCTTTATTTTGGCTGGTAAGAAAGCGATTAGACACTTGTAGGCATTTTTAGAAAGCCTTGTATTATTTACTTGGGAGAATAGCATTTCAGAAAATGAACATTTTCACAGACTTTTACTGTAAATTCAGGGAGAGTAGGCAAGAATTACACTTTCAACTCAAATGAACTCACATTACTAGTCGAGGGAAACAAGTCCATGTTTTTCAGCATATTTACATAAAAAACATTTCTAACCAGCAGGGAGTGTTACATGTGAGATCAGTATAAAATTTTCTCCACAACATAAACTGTATTTTAGCTTGTTTCTACCATTCTACAAACTGTTTGGCAAGCGAGATGTTTACGGGGAGAAACCAGTAAAGACAGACAGGAAGGTGATTGACTTTCTTCAATGGAGACCGCAATAGTCAACCTTGAGGAGACAGTTATGTCCCAGTAGGGTGAATGTACTGTAAGCTGTAGTGTAAACAGAGCTGAGGGATCGGCGAGCAGGCCAGCAGGTGTTTTGCAGTTAGATAGCGAGGCGACCATCCTTCTACACAACAGGCAGGAGTCTGCAGTGGCATTTTCTAACTTTCACTGGAGTGAGAGAAATACGAGTGTTTATGCTAATATAAACGTGTGTCACGGCATGGCAAGAATGTGTCAAATTTGCGTGTGTAAAAATCTGGAATACCACATCAGCTTGAAGATGGAATTCTAATTTCCACCATGACCGGGGCCGGTGGGTGAACCGACCTGCCTCCACCATCACAGGTTTGAGCATCATTATAATGTAAATAAATATGTAGGACCGTGGCAAAATCGATGATCAATGTAGTTTAGAGTACTAGGTAGGGTTGTAAATAATTCACAGTTTTATAATACTGCTAATAATAATAATAATAATAATAATAATAATATAATAATAATAGTAATAATAATAATAATAATAATAATGTTTATGTTGCACTTTCAGATAGGCTTATTTTGTGCACTTTGTTTAAGTAGATGTTTGTTTGCGTGTATTTATGGTTGATTTTGTAGTATGTCACTTTGACAGTTAGGCAGCTTTGATATTGGATCTACGAGTGTAATGTCAGTTTATTATTATTATTCATCATGATTTTAGATCGTTGGTTTTGAGTCGATTTTGTTGGAGTTTTGTTCTTGTGGACGCCGTCGCGATGATTTCAATGTTTATTTCGGTAGTTTGCGCTTTCAGCTTGTTTTATGTTGCGGAATCATCCTTCTGATGTCCGGTTTTGATTGTACTTATCCCGCGTATTTTGCGACGATTTTTGGTAGACGCGAATATTTATTTCTGTGTAGTTGCGGTTGCGCATGTTTCAACATTTGTGTTTTGAGAGGCAATCTCGTCATTCTTTGTTTTGATAGAAACGGTGAGCGCCATTGATGAGTCAGCTCTGTGATTTTTGTGATGTGTTAACAGTGAATGATCGAGAGATCGAGCTAGATGATTAATATCCCTGACGAGCTACGTTGATGATGGAAATATGATATTGGGACCATGTCTTGATTTGTCGTAAGAAGCCGTAATGTGCACGACAGATATTTGTGCCCGCCGGATACGAGCGAGGCTGTGTTGTGAGAATAATGAATAATAATGACGTCGCGAATTAATGAATAAAAAGAATTGTGAAATAAAGAGTTTAACCACGTGTGTTAAATGTGTTACGACATGGGTTACGATACTACAGGCAGGAGCCTGTATTTGTTTAAATAATTCCAGGGAAAGTAGATGCTCGATATAAATGCTAGCCAGTATACAATGTGAACAGAGCGACGAGTCAATGTGTTTTGAATATTTATGTAGAGTCACGGATGACGTGAAGTAACAGTAATTTGTCCATCAAGGTTAAATAATATCATGTCCAGACATTTATCGTCTGAAGTTTGAGATTGCCGTCAAATTCGCAATATTTCATTTTGATACTCGCAGCGGGGTATGTTTTTCTGGTGACTCCGAGTTTGTTTTGCGCTTTCTATCCTTTTAATTTCCAGTAGGCCGCGATGGTGGGATCCAGTTTGCTTATTTGTTTTCTTTTCTGTTTGTACTTTTACTGTTTATTTGTAGGACGCAAGCGTATGTGAATTATTTATATTTGATGTGATGTAAATAGATAAGTGTAGCTAGGCTAGTTTTTTTTTGATCTCTGTATTTTTTTGTCGGAGCAGTGTTTCTCCGTTAATTAATGTAATGATGTAAATACCATTTCAGATGTTAGGTTTATTGGATCATCGATTATGTCACAGTCGAAATGGTAGTGGTATGCTCATACCAGGCATCTAAGTAATTACCAAACTTTCTTTTAAAATCCACTACATTTTTATTTTGAAATGAAGCGATCTTTAAATAAACCAATTGTATAAAACTGCCGCAATAAATGGTAAATAAGATGGCATCTGCCTCCATCTAGTGGTGATACCACGAATATGAATTAATAATGAAACGCAGTCAGCGGCAAAATTCTATAGAAATTTTAATGTACAAGGATCGCTATCATTTGATAATGTTAACATCAGGCATTTGGCCTAAATTTCTGTTTATTTTCAGAAGTCCAGTCTATCACAGACATGCAAATGAAGTTTAAAATTTAGATGAGTGGTTGGATACACTCAGAGTGATGTTTCGATAATTAATTTGGTTTAATCATGAAGTTTTGTATAAGACAATGGTTATGTCGGAAATGAAGTGTGATGTTCATGGTTGTTCTGTTTTCTTCGAATTTATTCCTTAAGTAATACACTTGCTTAGTGCAGTCCATGATTATTTAAATTTGGGTATTTTACCAAATGAGCAACAGGTGTTAAACATTTTATAACTCCTATAAGTCAGTGGTTTGATGGCATAACAGAATTTAATTTTACTTTATTGTGAGTCAACTATTTTAAATTTATTTGGGAGATATCTTTCTCCGTAATGTAATTCTGCATTTCAAGAAGGTGGTCTTTCTGACCAGAGTTTTAATCTGAGTCATTTTATTTAACTTGAAGACAGTGTCAACAGAGTCTGGTATATTTTAATTAAGGTGTTTTGACCTTCAGTCAGTTTACTTAGGCAGTTTATGTTTGTTTGCAAGGCAGATCCTTACTCTTTAATATTTTATTAGTCACTGTTATTTCATTTGTTTACATTTTTTTCACTAGTTCAATTTACGTTCAATTTTCGCACTTTGCTTTTATTTAATAAATCAGTCTTTTATTTAATTTTTAATTCAGTCTTGGGTACCGTCATTTTAGTTAGTTTACCCCTTCTTTTCATTCCCTCACTCCTTTATCAGCGGGTGGCCTCTCCGGGGATAACGGACGGGCACGACTGAGAAAGAAGAGTCTACATGTAGTGGTGAGTATGATTTTACATGTCATTTATTACAGGAGCAGCCGGCGCACAGAAGAAAGAAGAGATCACCGCAGTTGTTGCCTTTAAAAGGGCACAATATATATATATATATATATATATATATATATAGATTAGTTTCCGCAGACTGAAGAACCTAACAGTTACAAATTAACTGAGTCGAAACTTGGAAGAGAAGGCGTTACCTTCTAGGTGGCCGGCCCGTCCTCTTTGGGGAGGGGAATGAAAACTTTCCCCAGGTCCTAGGTTGAAATTGATAAGAAATGGCTTCAGATATTACAAAATATTTTCTAAACCGTTTAACTGAATATAGGTGGTCTCAGATCCCCCTTTCCTTTTAGAAGTGACGACACACGAAGAGGCGATTTCAGTCGAAAAATACTTTCCTGTTGATTTACTGTATGATATTTTGACACGCATCTAAGTTTAAATGCGCATGGATTTAAAAAAATTCAATGTCTAGGATTCCTAATGTGCCGATTAGCTGACACAAATTAGTTGCTACATCTATATTTTAAAAGATTTTCCTAAAAATTTGGCAAATCTGTCCGTCCGTTCTACTGGACCGATTTGCTTCATGTTTTGTATTATTCTCTGCAGAACTACCTGCCGGTATATCACAATACGTTCTAAGTTCAGTGATCAAAAAATCAAATCATTAAACGATCAGTCCAATAATTACAGGCGAAGGCACACACTAACCTGCAATACATTCTGTACTTAGCAGGTTGCTAAGCGACTGACACTTTTTCATTTTATTAATATTCATATAATTGTGTGATTTTCATTCTTAGTAATGCCATCGAATGCAGCCATATTTGATTACTACCTGTCAAACCAGAGAGTATACCCTTCCTCTGACCGGGCGAGTTGGCCATGTGGTTGGGGGCGCGCAGCTGTGAGCTTGCATCCGGGAGATAGTGGGTTCGAACCCCACTGTCGGCAGCCCTGAAGATGGTTTTCCGTGGTTTCCCATTTTTAACACCTGGTAAATGCTGGGGCTGTACCTTAATTAATGCTACGGCCGCTTCCTTCGCACTCCTAGTCCTTTCCGATCCCATCGTCGCCATAAGACCTATCTGTGTCTGTGCAACGTAAAGCCAGTTGTAATAAAATACACTTCTTCTGATCACGGAAGAATACTGTTCCCTGCTATATACTCTTTGAGGCAATGCATATTATAAAAGATCTGTGCCTTGCAAAAAACAATACTTCGAGAATAACCCATGAGCTCACAAGACATATAGAAGAACTGCGTTTATAAATACCATTCCTCAGCGTTCCTAATAACTTCTTCGCTAGTGGCTTTACGTCGCACCGACAGAGGTCTTATGGTGACGGTGGGATAGGAAAGGCCTAGGAGCTGGAAGGAAGCGGCCGTGGCCTTAATTAAGGTACAGCCCCAACATTTTCCTGGTGTGAAAATGGAAAACCACGGAAAACCATTTTCAGGGCTGCCGACAGTTGGATTCGAACCCACTATCTCCCGGATGCAAGCTCACAGCGGCGCCCCCCTAATAACTTATATGTTACTGAAAGAAATAGTCTACGTAGATACAGACCCCATCATGACATACGCCTTAGACATTATCTGAGAACACCTATCGAAGGATAATCTAGCTACATTAGAAATTGTGGAGGCCATGCATCTTATACAAGATCTGTGGCTGGTAAAAAACGCTTTTCGAGACTAACCTATGAGCTCACAAGACAACCTTTCTATACAGAAGAATTGCTATTAAAAATGCCATTGCCTTGTACGATACAATACCAAGCTTTACAACAAGAACTGCCGGATAAAAAGCGAATGTACGGTTAGATTTTTACCAAACAGACGCATGATGACATAATGGATGAATTCTGACTACGAATTGCAGCATACCATAGCACTCTTCTTATTAAATGTTCGTAAAACCACTGAAAAGCGCAGGCAAAACAATATGAGTACGGCAGGCCTATCAAGACGAGTTATCTGACCTATTTATAACGAATGCTGCTGACAACAAGGGTCCTCTAGTATTTATTTCTTTATGATTCTAAAATTAGTAAGTTTCCATTAATTCTGAAATGTTATTCAGATATTTTGTTGTTCTCTTGTTTTCAGAATTGATCCTTCACTGTCGTCTCTCGTAAAATGCAGTTATTGTAGCTATCCCAGCCCATAACTCTCCTTCTAGAACAGTGTTATATCTCGTAACCGCCAGGAACATGATGCAAGGATAGCAGCTGCCATGTATCATTGCTTTCCCCGCCGTTGAGTGATATTTATTTAAATTCTGTTCTCGCTGAAGTTGTGGTGGTACATGGCTTTGCACGATCATTAATCCTGTCTTTCAGTCGGCCCCGCTGGCTATACGTTATACTGAGGAAAGATATCGGTTTAGAATTCATCCTAAAACAAAAAGTATTGGATGCTGGAATCCAATTGATAAGTTATTCTGAGTGTCAGATAGGCGATAGTGACAGGAGCCATAATTCTAGTGAGGCAACACGCCGCCGCGAGGCGCTGGTTGCCCCGCGTGTCGTTCGTCTACTGTTTATGTCACTCGAGATATTCCACACCATTGGGCACAGCCGCAGCGGTACATGCAGGAGGCCATAGAAGTGGAGGCTGTGAAGATTGTTACTTGGAGTGAAAGAGAAGTCACGAGGGTTAATTATTCGCTGACATATTTGAGGCCATCATGATCACGCTCATATTCTGTCTGAAGTTACAAGATGAACATTCTCTCACAAATCAATTGCGCATTATTTCAGATTACTACGATTTTCTAACTACTATTTTATCTCTCAAGTAAAAGTTAATATTAATATGTGTTACTTGATAATTTACGTGACAAGGAAATTAAACTTATAAAGATTGATTGGAGCTGATGAAAATAACTTTCTTTTTACCATACCGTACCTTAAATAAGTACGGTTTAGCACGGAAGTCCGCCTCTGTGGTGTAGTGGTTAGTGTGATAAGCTGCCGGATTCGATTCCCGGCTCTGCCATGAAATTTGAAAAAGTGGTACGAGGACTGGAATGGGGTCCATTCAGCCTTGGGAGGTCAGCTGAGTAGAGGGTGTTGGGTTTCGATTCCCCTCTCAGCCATCCTCGAAGTGGTTTCTCGTGGTTTCCTACTTTTTCTCCAGGCAAATGCCGGGCATGGTACCTAACTTATGGCCACGACCGCTCTTCCTTGCCTACCTTTTCCAATCATCCCATCCCCAACAAGGCCCGTCTTCAGCATAGCAGGTGAGGTCACCTGGGCGAGGTACTGGTCCTCGTTCCCACTTGTATCCGTGAACAGGACACTGCCCTCGCTGAGTCCGGGAGAAAAACAACCATAGACGGTAAACGGATAAATAAATAAATAAATAAATAAATAAATAAATAAATAAATAAATAAATAAATAAATAAATAAATAAATAAATAAATAAAGCAAAGCATGAAGGCCCTTGGAGGGATGGAAGGTAAAGGCTTCCACCATTCGTAACCTCGGCACGTGATGGGGTAGAGTGGTTAGTTCTACGCCCGGCCGCCTTTAACCGCGGTAATAAACCTGGTACTCATTTTTGGTGTAGGCTGAGTGAACCTCAGGCCCATATGCGCCTCCGGAAGTGGAAATTTTACGACTTCCTGACGGGGATTCGAATCCACGTCCTTCCGGGCGAACCGAACACGCCTTTACCGCCTCGGCCAGGCAGCCCCTAAACGAAAGGAAGAAATAGCCTATAAACAACAATAAGAAATGAAATAATAACGATAATATTTATTATTCTTCTTACGCCATTTTCCACACCCTGGTGACGTCCCGTGTGCGAACTATGCCATACATGTGGACCAGGCCCTATTTTATGACCGGATGCCCTTCCTGATGTCGATCCTAAAAGAAGGAATATATTCACTACTACGTGTTTCTGTGCTGGGTGGTAGTGTGATGTGCTGTGCGTAAATGGAGAGGAGAGCATTGGGGTAAAAAGAAACACCCAGAACTCGAGTCACAGGAATGAAATGAACGCAATTAAAATTCCCAACTCGATCGGGAATCGGACCAAGCACCCTCTGAATCGAAGGCCTCGACGCTGACCATTCAACCAGGGATCTGAGCAACAGTAATATATATGATTATAGGTTGAAAATTTAATAATAATAATAATAATAATAATAATAATAATAATAATAATAATAATAATAATAATAATAATAATAATAATAGCGAGGAAAATGGAATTGACCAACTGACCAAGGATATTTCTCTCAAGCAAAACTAGCCTTAGATGCAACAATACGGAAAACAATTCATAGAGTATCTAGACTATGAATTGTAATTTCCCCATAAAATCGGAAGAAATGGAAAAGAGAGAGAGAGAGAGAGAGAGACAGAGAGAGAGAATGATTCTGAGAAAAACTGAGAACCAGAACCACAGGAAAAGGGGAAAGGCGAGTTTAACTATGGAGGAAGAATAAAGACCTCTACATAAAGGAAAGGAGCCAAAAGATGTTCGATATGATCAAAAATAAAGAGTTAGGTTCTTTCACCATAGAATAACGACAGACAACAGCAGTCTCACGAAACGAATTATGAACCATAGTCATATTTTGTTTTATTTCATACATGAGCTTACAAATTTGCAGTAAAGATGCAAGTATTCTCCTTTTCCTGTGGTTCTAATGCTCAGTTTTTCGGAATCGTTCTTTATCGCTCTCTTCGATTTCTCCCGGCCTCATGGGAAAAATACATTCCATAGTGTAGAATCATTATGAGGAGTAAGGATGGCAATCGGTGGGTTCAAGGGATTAAAAAAATGAAACGGTGATAACAGAGGATATAATTCAGGAGAAAACGGCTTTTAGAAGACTGATACAAAAGGAAAGTAAGAAGAGGAGGAGCAAGCAAAGCGAAAGAATAATAGATATTGGAAACCGAGAGCTGGAAAATAGGCCGTATGACTGGTGTACGCTCGGCCGATCAGGGAGTGACCGGCAAGATCACAGATCTTGTCGAACGTTCGAACTTTCAGCAATTACCCCTGATGTCCTGCGAGTTGCGTAGGATATCAGTACGCATATGAACACTTCTTCCCTATAAGTCTCAGCGACACTAGGAGAAAATTCACGTTTCGCCTTTCAAAGCAGGTTATGTAGGCTATATAGTACAGAGTGTCCCAAAAGTTAGTTCCCCCTAAAGATATTCAAACTGTTCACGTTATTTTCAATGCATTTCATATACACTGTAAACAGATTTAGAAGCACGTGACAGACAACATTTATAACATCAAATGAATGTTCAACGCTCAGGTTTAATTCATTTACATGTGCTGATAATGAGAAATGCACCATTAAAAAAGTATATCCGCCATAAAGAGAAGTCACGTGGTGTTAAAGATACTTGAAGACCTCTCCGAAATAATGATGGAAACAACAAATTTCAGTGGAAGTAGGGTGTATAATCACGCCTCTATGTTGTGGTGTCATCTTATGTCTTACATTTTAACGTCAAGCTGGTGCACAGTGCTTGTGTTGGTGTAATAGATCATTTAAATAAAGGCCATAGACGAAACCACATCTATATTTTGAAATATTATCTTGACATTTTTATATTATTGTTGTTATTTTTAACATTACACTAATATTATTTGCTATCATTTGTGTTCCAAGTGCATGTACGGGATTTCTCTTCTGTTACGTACAAACACAACACATATTTGGAGACCATTTTCCAATGCATCACTTCCCATCCATACATTATTTTAAAACCTAAAGTCATAACAATAAAATATTGTTTTAATAGATGAACTCACTTGTAAATTTTTTCATATGCAATTGGTTCAAGTAATGTATACCGTGAACTAAACCTCAAAAATAATTCTCCTCTTTCCTGAAAAATTACTGATTTGTTAGCTGCATCCTTATTCCGGGGAGGTCTTCAATTGTGACGGTTAAAACTTATCTATTCAACTTAGAAGTTGCTTCGTCGGTCCCTACGAGTGACCGCCAAAATGTTACATTAGCTGCATTACGGATTACAAATACCTTACAGAACTCTGTCATAATCATCTTCATGCAATGAATGAAGAAATTTTGGACAATATGGTTTGCAGTGGGTGTCTTCTAAGATTCTCTGAACGCTTATTCGGCATATGTCTAACTGTGCAGATGCTGATATAAAAAGGAATGTGATGTATGCATACTACCAAAAATTATTGTTATACTTACTACAGAATTACAATTAAAACTACCCGAATGGTTAGTTTCCTAGAAATATTAAGTAAGAGAAAGTGACTTTTGGGACATCTTATATTATACGGAATGAGTACTGAAATACCCGGTGTCCGACTCATTGTCTGAATGGTCAGCGTTGAGGCCTTCGGTTCAGAGGATTCTGGGTTCGATTCCCGCCTGGACCGGGGATATTAATCACCTCTGATTAATTCTTCTGGCCCGGGGACTGGGTGTTTGTTTTGTCCCAACACTTTCCTCTTCATATTCAGACAACACACTACACTACCAACCACCACAGAAACACGCAATAGTGATTACATCCCTCCATATACGGTTAGCGTCAGGAAGGGCATCCATCCGTAAAACAGGGCCAAATCCACACGTGCGGCACAGTTCGCACCCGAGACCCCACAAATGTGGGAAAAGCGTAGAAAAGGAAGAAGAAGAGTACTGAAATATCCGATCATATTTTTATTGGTTTTATACTTGTTATTAGGGTCTTCAGTCCATAGACTGGTTTGATGCAGCTGTACATGCCACCCTACCCACTGCTAACCTTTTAATTTCTCCTAAATACTACATCCTACAACAGCTCTAATCTGTTTGCCATATTCATACCACCATTATTACCGCCTAAACTTATCTAAAAAAACATCTGAACAAGTCCTGGGTGTCTTAAAATTTGTCCAGTCATGCTATCTCTTCTTCTGGTAACATATTGCAAAATCTTTCTCCTCTCACCAATTCGATTCAATAACTCTTCATTCATGATTCGATCTACCCGTCTCACCTTCAGCATTCTTCAGTAACACCACATTTCAAAAGCTCCTATTCTCTTTCTTTCTGAACTTCTTTATGTCCTTGTTTCACTTCTAGACAATACCACGCTCCTGACGAAAGTCTTCAGAAACGTGTTTCTAATTCCTAGTGAGCACATTTATTTTCTTAAGAAAGGCCTTCCTTGCTTGTCCTAGCCAGCATTTTACGTCTTCTTACTCCTGCCACCATTCATTTTAAGCCAACTTACAGTATATACGTACTGTATATTATTCTTGCTCTGACGCCGGCAATATTCTTAAACCGGTCAATTATGCAGTCTGCGTAACACAAATGTTGTGCAAGTTGCCTACAGCATATAGCGTTCCATACGGTTTGGTGAATTGAGCTTTCTCAACCGGTTAGTACAGGGCAATAACAAGAAAATAAGAAAGAAACAAGAACATAAAATGAATGTTTTAAGTTGTTTTAGTGGGTCTTAGATGATCAAAATAATAATAATAATAATAATAATAATAATAATAATAATAATAATAATAATAATAATAATAATAATAATAATAATAATAATAATAATAAACAGAAAGTAGTCCACAAAATTCGCCAACCAATCACTTTACGCAGAGAAAGAGTAGCAATAGATTGCTTAGTTTTTTCAGACGACCTAGCAAATCTTAACCCGAGATATTTCAACAGCCCAAAATCAGACTGAACTCTTGAAAGAAATTGCTGATAATGTCGACCTCCAGATATCTTTTGAAAAGGTAGAATACATGACCTACAACAAACAAGCAGCAAAATTCACGGAGACAAAATATGGCAAAATTAAACGAGTATCACAATTTAAATATCTTGATAAAACAATTAAGGAAAATGGACTCGAAACAAACGCCAATGAAATTAGATGCCTAAAGATGGAAACTGCACATCGACTAACTCAAAATATCTATAACAAAAATGTATCTGCACGCACACAAAACTAAGGCATTACAATACAATCATTAAACCAGAATGTCTTTATGGATCAGAGACGCTAATTTTGAACAGGAAAGCAGACATTGAAAACAGTGAGAAAAAGGAACGCAAAATCATAAGAAATATTCTAGGCTCAAAACTGGCCGATGGACAACACCGAATCAAACAATACACAAATATTCACAGTGATATTAGAAAACGCATGTTAATATTCTATGGACACTTCTTCTTATTCTGATTACTCTCCAGAGTTGGGTTTTCCCTCGGACTCCGCGAGGAATCCCACCTCTACCACCTCAAGGGCAATGTCCTGGAGCGTGAGACTTTGGGTTTGGGAATACTACTGGGGAGGAGGACCAGTTCCTCGCCCAGGCGGCCTCACCTGCTCTGTTGAACAGTGGCCTTTTGAGGAGATGGGACCTTCGTAAGGGATAGATAAGGAAGAGGGAAAGAAGTGGCCGTGGCCTGAAGTAAGGACCATCCCGGCTTTTGCCTGGAGGAGAAGTGGGAAAACACGGAAAACCAATTCAAGGGTGGCTGAGGTGGGAATCGAACCCTCCTCTACTCACTTGACCTCACGAGGCTGAATGATCTACGTTCCAGCCCTCGTATCACTTTTCAAATTTCGTGGCAGAGCAGCGAATCGAACCCTGGCCTCCGGGAGTAGCAATTAATCACGCTAACCACTGCACCACAGAGGCGGTTCTATGGATACATTAATATAAATTCGTAAATAACGTTTCAAAAATATCTTACATCAGTCTTCTTATTCCTGACCTTTCTTCCATTTTGTTGTAGTCGGCATTCATCTCATATAAATGGCGACAGCTGTTTCGATACTTCCGCCTGTTGCCATTTCTTGGTGGATGCAGTATTATTTTCCATCCGTCTTTTGGCATAGATCAGAGCATAACGTAACTTCCACCGAAGTCTCAGTCTCATCCATGGCTGTGACAATATGGGTGGTGCTCTGTAATGACATTCGGAGCACGATCAGTGCGTCTGAGTGTTATGAAAGGTGTTGCTCATAGGGTCAGCTGAGCAGCACTTTCTGGGCCAGTGAGGAAAGCACTGGAAAAACACCTCACTTCACATCTTGCCTTGTTTGCCTCATTTTGGCGCAGCCATTGATTTTTGCGGTTTCCCTATTTGAGGATCCAATCTGATTCTGGACTGATGACCTAACAGACATTTACAGACAAATCAAATGATCTGGAAAAATATCTCGTATTTTGGCTTCTTGTTGCATTCACTAGTATTTTTATTTTTAGTTTAGTTTCTATGGCGTGGAGACGAACCTTCCTGAAACATGGCCATACTCGAAGTGAAGTCTTTGAAATTGAAGCCTGTCCGAGAGACCACTCCTATTAAAGACCAATTATTACAGGAATCGAGTTAGAGTCCCATAAGTATAATGTATTTATACCTCTATTTAAAGACCATCCCTCTCCCCGACCAACGACCAGGCACTTTTTTTTTTGTCTAACACATTTCAAAGGACCAATTCTCAGTGAAATTTGGAGGAGTACAACAAGCGTGAGAAAGACTTATGAGCGCAAGTCCTTACCAAGTTCTTGAAAGATAACAGACACTCTCTGTCCCAATTTTGTAGCGAAAGTTACGGTCTGTATCCTGCCTCTGCGTAAGTAAGTCTAATCGGCCGATCAGGATATACCCAATGAACTCAGTAATTTCCACTCCCAATTAGGAAGGATTTTTTTTTGCTAGGGGCTTTACGTCGCACCGACACAGATAGGTCTTAGGGCGACGAAGGAAGGAATTCCAATGATCGTTGTTTGTTAGAAGTTTAAATAAACTGTTCAGTACAGTTTTAAAAACAGGGTCAAGAGGATCATAACAGTTCGTTTCTTGTGGCGTTCTGTGATGGTAGAGATGTCTAAGAAGACAATAAGCGTGTTCTCTCTTGCAGATAGCGTAAAAATTATACGCGATAGTGAAAGCGGGTCATCGGAAAGGAAATTAGCTGAAAATTTAAATGCAATAGAACTCAGATAAATTACATTTTAAAATCGAAATAACATTAAAAATGAGTGGATAACGTGAAAAAGGACTGTTAAAAATAAGTTAATGAAAATGAAAAAAGTCCAATTTTTAAATAGGAAAGTAAAAGATTAGGCACAAAGTTTGTGCTGTGATGTACGTATATTGAAGGAAAGTACTGTCACATACATTTAGCTTCCAAAGGATTGTCTCCCCTTTTTAAGCGACTATCCCCTTAAAAGGCCATTTCTTCGTGGAACAGTCAATGGTCGCCTAATACAAGTTTCACTGTATATTGCAGGAGGATGAGCCAATGCGTTGGATAACACATCACACGGATTTAGCTATTTTGAAACAACTTCGGATGAACACTCCTCTGACAGTCAAGGTTTGCGATCTCGTCTTCCGCTATTTTGGATAGGGAAACAAAAGCTAATGTCGGAAGGAAAGGTCCAGGAATACGACAGCGTGCTCGTGAATCAACAAGGTGGATTGATATTGTGAATCACCTTGCACAAGCCTTCCTTGGAGAGGTCACATTTAGGACTTTCGATGGAGAGTCAGGGTGGAAAGTGATCCTTCACGAAAGCCACGGCGATTTAGCCGTGATGATGATCGTATCCAAGTATCCTCAAATGTTGAAAGCGCTCCGGTATGAATAGCTTTATCACTGACTGCGGTGAAGTCTTCAAGTTGGGTTTCCGCAGGGCAGTTTGGGCAATGAAATATGTGCTCAAGATTTTGAATTTCACCACAGCCGCAGTCGGCATTCTATGTAGAATCCCACCTTTTGAGTGTATCCATGAAGCACAACTAAAAATAAGTAATTACTAAGACCGTGCGAGTGACTATGAGATTTGGGTCACGTAGCTGTCAGCTTGCATTCGGGAGATAGTGGGTTCTAACCCTATTATAGGCAGCCTTGAAGATAGATTTCCGTCGTTTCCCATTTTCACACGAGGAAAATGCTGGGGCTGTACCTTAATTGAATCGGTCATTTGCGAAACCATATGATTCACAGAAATAAGTTTTGAGAAAAACAGAAAAAACTCTCTATAGCCAATAAATTTTAAGTTACCTTTGTGAAATGTTGATGGGAGGTCCATAAATTAACACATTTCATTACAAAAGCAAGGTATGTTGGTTATATCACTTCATGTCACCTTAAAAAGTGTTTTAATTTCTTGGACTCGTCTATAAACCTAATGAAATATTATGTAATGTATTATTATATTTTTAACCAATTTACATTGGTTATCGCAGCGTGAAATACTTTATTTTAGAGTTTTCCGTCAATTTATATAGTTATTTTCCCTAGATTCAAAACAGTTCCTATTATTCTCACAACCTAGTTAAAACGTTATTTCACACTATTTAAACCATTGTGCTACATGTTTAATAGAAATGTATAAGTGCAGAGTGTACATACACCTTTAGTTAACAGTAAGTGAATAACTGCCTACTTTTCCTACAAATCGATACAAAACATTCACTTTACTTATTCATCTACTGTCTGTTTGCATAACTTATCGGCCACTACAATATGTTATTATAAAAATTAACATGTTGGTGTGGGATGTACTGAATGAACTTCCCTGTGTCCTGAATCTTGTTTACATGAATTGGAACCGGTTTTTTTTTAAATTTCGTGTGGCTATTTCTAGCCGAGTGCAGCCCTTGTAAGGCAGACCCTCCGATGAGGGTGGGCGGCATCTGCCATGTGTAGGTAACTGCGTGTTACTGTGGTGGAGGATAGTGTTATGTGTGAGTTGCAGGGATGTTGGGGACAGCACAAACACCCGGCACAATCCCCGACCCGGCCGGGAATCGAACCCGGGACCCTCTGAACCGAAGGCCAGTGCGCTGACCATTCAGCCAACGAGTCGGTCATGGGCACTGGTGAAGAATATGCTTTTTCTGTAGGCAGTAGTGGCATCTTGAGTGACTTTCCAAGACTAAATACATCCATCACTAATCCATTAATCAACCGGGCGAGTTGGCCGTGCGCGTATAGGCGCGCGGCTGTGAGCTTGCATCCGGGAGATAGTAGGTTCGAATCCCACTATCGGCAGCCCTGAAAATGGTTTTCCGTGGTTTCCCATTTTCACACCAGGCAAATGCTGGGGCTGTACCTTAATTAAGGCCACGGCCGCTTCCTTCCAACTCCTAGGCCTTTCCTATCCCATCGTCGCCATAAGACCTATCTGTGTCGGTGCGACGTAAAGCCCCTAGCAAAAAAAAAATCCATTAATCTACTAGACTGATGTTTCCACAACACCGGGAGCGCTAGCATCGTGCATAAACATCCTGTAGTTTGAAATACCGAACGAAATCTTCGATCGTTATGTATGCCTTTGGCCTGAGAGGCATCATGGCGTTTCGCTTCAAAACCACATGAGTCCGGGAATGACGTGATTTTGAAAGCAGCTCAATATTTTAAGATTTTATAGATTGCTTAGTAATAACTGGACTGAAGTTCTTTGTACTGGAAATGATGCGTCTAACCCTAGAGACTGTTGTAGTACCGACCACTCATTTTCGTAAAAATGTGGTCTCATATGGTTTTACAAATGACCGATTTAATTAAGGCCACTGTCGCTTCCTTTCAACTCCTATCCCTTTCTTATCCCATCGTCGCCAGAAAACCTGTGTGTGTCAGTGCGACTTAAAGCAAATTAAAAAGAAAGGAAGTAATCACTAAGAAAGACTTCACTTTCATAAAGTTGTATTACTAAGTATTTAACACAGTGTTTTACTGAATTTAAAGTATTACAGGTCATAACCGACTATAAACCTATAAATAAGAAAAAATAGTAAATAATCAGTCATGCTAAGTAACAAACTTCTAAAAGAAGGAACAGATTATCAGTTGTTTAGCGGTACTATGCGAATATTCCTCGGGAGAGAGGGAAAGGAAGAATTTAAGGCACCTATCTAATGTGGGTATTAACACGTGATTTATAGATAAGTGTGATTTATGATTTATTCGAGCAAATTAAAGGCTAAACAGTGGAAGGAAAGTAATATATTCTATCCAAACTAAACATTGCTCTTCAGTTAAGTAACCTTCGTAACCTGAAAATTGTTTGTAGTTGTCGACGACGTTCTGTTCCACGCATCGCCTTATAGCCTCGACAGATGGCCTTGTCATATGAAAGCTATAAATGTGTACTGTAGAAGAGTCTCCATGGCTCTGGTGGCAGTGCGCCGGTATGTCTCCGCTGGGTTCCGTGGTTCAAGTCCCTGTCACTCCATGTGAGATTTGTGCTAGACAAAACGGAGGCGGGACAGGGTTTTCTCCGGGTACTCCGGTTTTATATGTCATCTTTCATTCCAAAAATCTCACCAATAAAATTTAATTTCATTTGTCAGTCATTAACCATTGCCCCAGAGGAGTGCGACAGGCTTCGGTAGCGGGCACAATTCCTATCCTCGCCGCTAAATGGGGGCTTCATTTATTCCATCCCTGACCTGGTCGAATGACTGGAAACAGGCTGAAGATTATCATTTCATACTGAAGAAGTAATGGAACTTCTAAATTATCCTCCTGAAGGATTTTTATACTTGTGCAGATTTATACAGAAATTACACACATATAGACTATATATACACCCATACATACATGCATACGTAATTATAGACTGTAATGTTTTAAGCGTTCGGTCTGCAATTCTCTGTGAATAAAGTAAACGCGCCCAAAATTCTCCCTCGGCATCTCTTACCCTCATGGGGGAATCCATCATTCTCTTAGTAACCTATCCTTCCAAGTTTATGATCGGGTTCCAGAACATAATACAGTAGCTGGTCTGTGAGGCGCGACACAGACTGTACACGTCCCGCCTTGCACCCCTCCCCCGCCTCCTCACCCCATCCTCGCTGTAAGGGTACGATATTTATCAGCCGTTTAGACAAACCACGCTCCCTCGCTCTCGAACCGAAATATTCAATGTGCACAGTCGCTTTGAAACAATACGTCAGTCGGAGCAGGACACAAAGTCGTTCCATCATTGCACAGACCAGAGTCGAGGGACAGACCTGAGAAAGAATTTCGCAACTGTTCGTTGAAACAAAGAGACACATTACCTCTAGTATTTCGATTAGTAGCTTGTTGGGGCAAGAGCTCAAATTTATTGAGAATATTTAAGCATGCAGTTAAACTTCTGTAATTCGAACGTATATAACTCGAATTTTTCGATATCTGGAAGGAACCGTGGTTCTCCGACGGAATCTTATATATTTTATATGCTATGTATTTTCTATAAATCGAATATTTCGATATCTCAAGGGATATTTCAAGCCCAGATGTAAAATAATTACACCGTAATTCGAAGTTATGCGGAAAATTACGCCGATGCGTACTCGATTATCCCCTCATAAAACTAATTCATGTAGAAGGAACCTAGATTACATTGTCTCCTTAAAGTATAATAAGCATTCTCTAAATTTTGAAGTGTATTGTTTGATTAGCCGCATGCCATAGCAGTTTAAAACCCTCCTTCAGGCTACTACGCATTCCTCAGCAGAGTGTTACAAACAGAACCGGCATAGGAAAAAGACGAACTTCTTTTCAAAGATAGGCCTACGGATTTGTAAGTATCCTAAAATGAGTGTGTTTCTTATTAAGGAATGTAGATGGAGGAAAATGTAGTAGCATTGGAACAGCAATTTAGGAAGGAAATAACGATACCGCTGAACTAGAATTTTATTTAGCTATCATAGACGGAAGCCATTATTATTATTATTATTATTATTATTATTATTATTATTATTATTATTATTATTATTATTATTATTATTATATAAGCTTTTAAAGTCTTTAGTCTTTTTCAATCGTGAAATTACCAGCGTTTCGCCCCAGTGTAGCAGTGGGCTCATCAGTTGGAATGCTACACCTTTCCAAGACGCTGGCGGCTAGTGCGCTGTTGAGATACCACTGTAAGGCTCCTATGTAGCACAATGCAGTGACGGTGCACTAGGGGAAGCATGTGCCTCCATTTGTAGAAATGCATGCCTTTCGCTTATATAAAAAAATAAAGTTCCAGGAAGGAAACCATAATTTAATTTCATCGGTTGCAAATGTTAAAAACATAAGATCTTAAAGTCTTTAGGCTTTTTCAATCGTGAAATTACCAGCGTTTATTATTATTATTATTATTATTATTATTATTATTATTATTATTATTATTATTATTACACTGGTCAAGAAAGTTTTGCATATTTCAAGATTCTGTATTTCTGGACCAAATACAACGTTGTTTATTCTATATTAGTGTACAGCACAAGCAAACATAAAACCACTTTATCTTAGAGATAACACATGAGCCAACGTGCAAAAAAAAAAAAAAGAATATTTCATCATACAGCAATATAAACAAAAATCTCACGTAAATCCTAACCACAATTTAAAATCAATTTTCTGTGGGAATCAGTTATGTGTGTGGCCTCAACGACCCTTGCGACATTGTTGGAGGCAGTGTGGCATGCTCAGTACCAGGGTATCCAGTACATCGTGCGGAAGATTGTCCCATTCCTCTGTGGCAGTAGGGATAAGGTCCACTTAGCCTCGGAAGGTCAACTGAGTAGAGGGGTTCGATTCACACTCCAGGTATCGTCAAAGCGGTTTTCTCTGGTTTCCCACTCCTCGAGGCAAATACCGGGATGGTCTATACTATTTTAAGGCCACGGCCACTTCTTAATCCATCCCTTCCAATCTTCCCATCCCCCACACAAGCATGGGGCCCCACCTGGGCGACGTACTGGTTCTCCTCCCTAGTTGTATCCCCGACCAAACGTCTCATGCTCTGGAACAGTGCCCTTGAGGGGGTAGAGGCGGAATCCCTCGGATTCAGCGATTACCCTCCAGGACTGGTTTCGCCCACGGACTCAGCAATTACCCTCCTGGGTTGGTTTCTCCCTCGGACTCAGCGAGGGATTCCACCTCTACCGCCTAAAGGGCACTGTCCTGGAGAGTGAGACATTGAGTCTGGGGATACAAGTGGGAAGGAGGACCAGTACCTCGCCCAGGCAGCCTTACCTGCTATGCTAAACGGGGGCCTTCTAGGGAATGGGAAGATCGGAAGGGATATGCAAGGAAGAGCGGCCATGGCCTTAAGTTAGGTACCATCCCGGAATTTGCCTGGAGGAGATGAGGGAAACCACGGAAAACCACTTCGAGGAAGGCTGAGGAGGGAATCGAACCTCCCTCTACTCAGTTGACTTCCCGTGGCTAAGTGGACCCCGTTCCAGCCCACGTACCACTTTTCAAATTTCGTGGCAAAGCTGGGAATCGAATCCGCGCCTCCGGTGGTGAAAGCTAATCACACTACCTATAGAGGCGGGCAAAAATATTACTATTATTATTATTATTGGGCCTATTATTGCATAGGCATGTTGAAAGACTGGTGAAGGTCGGATTTTGTCAAATCTCCGAAGTTAAGCAACATTATTTGGATTAAGTATACGTCGAACTATTAGCTCAAAAATAATCCATCCTACCACAAGTAAACTCCAGTCCAATTTGTTTGATAAGTTGTCCCCCAGCCTAGTAGTTCGAACGCCCTGACACGGTTGACTGTTTAAATACAGTACTGAATTTTCATTATCATTAATAACGTTATTTGTGTGTGCTTCTGCTTGGCTGATTGGTCTGTGCAGAGGCTTTCGGCATAAGGGGCACCCGGATTCGATTCTAGGCGTGTCAGAGATTCTAACTACATTTGGTTAATTCGTATAGTAATAATAATAATTTCGTGTGGCTATTTCTAGCCGAGTGCATCTCTTGTAAGGCAGACCCTACAATGAGTGTGGGCGGCATTTGCCATGTGTAGGTACCTGCGTGTTATTGTGGTGGAGGATAGTGTTATGTGTGGTGTGTGAGTTGCTGAGACAGCACGAACACCCAGCCCCCGGGCCATGGGAATTAACCAATGAAGATTAAAATCCCCGACCCGGCCGGGAATCGAACCCGGGACCCTCTGAACCGAAGGCCAGTACGCTGACCATTCAGCCAACGAGTCGGACAATTCCTATAGTTTGGGGACTGGATGCACAAATTGCCTTTCGATGTAGGGCCTAACTGGGATAAGGCCAGAAGGAAGAAAAGAGAGCGTTATTTGTTTGAAGCCTCTTCATATTCTCAATATGGAAACCAGGATGTCAGAATTTTGTCCCAGAAGAGTTCTTTAACGCGCTGGAAGGCAACGACACGAACTTATATTTAGACACTCTCAAGTATCAACGACGTAAGCCGGGATCTAATGGTGGTGATTATTGTTTTAATAAAAAGGACAACTGGGCTACCAGCCTCTATCCACTATCATGGGGATAGAAGAACTACGAATGACCGACCACGTCACTACACTAAATTTGTCTTTAACGGCGAGACCCAGTGTCTTATGGTGTAGACTAGAAGAAATGTATTACTTTCGGTTTTCTGCCCCAGTCTCATCCTTGACTTCGACAATATGAAAGTGACTGAGGTATGAGCGATGCTAGTAATGCCATTCCTCTTACAAGTCCCTGATATTCATGGCGTGTAAATGTCGCTCGTAGGGTCAGTTGGTGTATGTATTTCAGCGGGCTGATATGTAATAGAAACTTCTGACTCGGTGATGAAAGTAATGGGGAACTATCTCACTTCTCATTTCCCTTGTACGCCTTTTCAGTGATGCCGAGGCCTTCTACGACAGCTGATGGCGGAGCTGTTGAGGATCGGACCAGCTTTCGAGCTGAGTGCTACGGAGTTCAATGATGAATTTATTGTCAGCTAGTGTCAGGACACTCGGGAAAATCAGAGCTATTAAGAGAATGCAGACAGTACCATGGGAAATTTAGATGTGTCACTTCTGCGAAGAGGACTATAAGTGGGCCGGCACAAGGTTGCACTTGACAGTTGTAATTCATGTTGGCACCACTACAAAAATGAAATGAAGAACGTCACCCGTCAATCAGAATCGCCAATCTACTACTTTTTATGTCAGATACAGTTACGCATTTTATTCATGTTAATTCGTATTTCATTCCGTATAGTGCTTATATCTTTTATTTGCTTACACAAATATGAGCATTTAAAAGAATATTATAAGGTTTAAGCGAGCCACAAAATAATTAGGATTTATTTTCAGTTGCATGTTGTTGGCAATATTGGTAGTATAGTGGTGTTATCTATATCTAGCTTGAAACTACCATATTGAAATGTTGCCGTTTAGTATGTCGTCGCTAGCACGTGGTCAGGTGTGATTTGCGCGTTTGTGAAAGGTTTCTTTTCTTTGTGAGATAATCGTGAAATTTTATTTTAACGAACGCAGTGCGATGTCAGGAAACGACAACATAGTTATGAATCGCGAAGTGATAATCCTTTGCGCCGTGGAGTGGCTCTTAATAGTCAGGCATTAGAATTAGTGGGGAGAACTCGTGAGTTTTACGAGGGGGAGAGGAAATGCGTACGCTTGTATAGCCGTCTCTGTGTTCCTGCAGATCAAGTTGTGGAACACATATATCAAACAATAGGGCTTCCAAACCGTACTGCTATTCAGACAGGTGTTCGTCTCCAAGAACAGAAGGGAAAAGGGACTGGGGAACATAGCAGTAGTGGAAACGGGGCTGATAGTAGGGACTTGTTTCACAGCACTCCGGGAAAGAAACGAATTATGCTATATCCTGTAATAGGAATTAATTATTTCCAGGCTGATGTAATGCAAAGACAAGAGTACGATTATTACAGCTCAAAGTCCCTTCTGCCATTGTTATGGGCAATGCATCTTACCACTCCGTAATAATGGACAAGACTCCTACTTCGAGCGCCCGTAAAGAAATGTTAAACCTCATTGAGTGGTACCAGTACGGTATGGGGTGAAGTAAAACATTACGTACGCACTAATAACTAGTCCTTCACAATTACTGAAGTGGAAGGACTGCTCCGGGAGGGTATCGAATGGATGCGGCTTTGCGGAGGAAGAAAGTTAGACATGTCGCAACATTCATTAACTCGGGAATGGCAATACATGGCATCAGCAGTGACTGTCAGGAGTTGATGATCTGCCTAGGCGACGATGACAATAACAACGAAGGTGACGGTAGTGATAGCAGTGATCTGGAAGGTATTGAGCCTCTACCTTTATGAAACAGGTATGAAAATAAGGTTTCTGAATTTTCGTAAATTTTCTAGATTTTACTTGAAACCTTTTGTGTTAGCACCGGTGTATATTATTCTAACATTTATTGGTGTATTTAAAGTGAGATTCTTGTCGGCCGATTTCTTCCGTATTTTCTAACATCGCGAAAATACGAACTTCGTAGTATATGCATCTCGTATCATTTTGTGTGATGAAATATTTTATTGTAAGCTTAATCGGTGTGTCGAAAGTTCGATTTTTGTCGGCCGATTTAATTTGTATTGTGTATCATCGCGATGACATTAAAATAATTTCTCCTATGTTTTTAAAAACTCACATGTCGTGCAATCAGCTGTTGTTGCGGCGGCAACATCGCTTCGTGCGCCATTGCAGTGTGACCAACATTGTGCGCAGCTGTCATGTGCAACCTTACGCCGGCCCACCTATAAGCCAGAAGGATTGCATCAGTACATAAACTACGGATCCAATGTACAATGTCAAGGGATGAATACGGTGGAGGGTAGCTATCTGTGGGCGCGGAAGATCTCTCTCCGGATTGGACAGCTCTTACCCAGGCTGTGTACGTCATGATAAGTTGGCGCAGGAAGCTGGATGCCTATATGACGCGGCCCAATGTCTATTGTTTGTCTAGGTATTCAGCTATCGGGGGATGGTAGTCGGTGAATATCATCGTTGCTCTGTTGAACTTAGCTATTGATATATGTTAGTCTTTTGCTATCTGGATTGTCTATATATCTTGTTTTCTGAGATAATGTGTTACTGCATAACTTTCTACAGCGTGCTTACATAGGCAGACAGTATGTTACCACCCGGCTCCATGGCTAAACGATTAGTGCGCCGACCTTTGGCTTAGGAGGTCCCGGGTTCGACTTCCGGCCAGTCGGGGATATTAACCTTAATTGGTTAATTCGCCAAGCTCGGGGGGCTGGGTGTTCGTAATGTCTTCAACATTAGACATCATCTTAGGCAGGGCCCCATCCTCACAGACATGCAAGTCGCTTATAAGCCGTCTACTACAAAAACACCTGCACCAGTGGAGGCCATGCGTTATTATTATTATTATTATTATTATTATTATTATTATTATTATTATTATTATTATTATTATTATTTTGAAAGTTGCTTTACGTCAAATCGACACAGATAGGTTTTATGGCGACGATGGGACAGGAAAGGGATAGGACTGGGAAGGGAGTGGCCGTGGCCTTAATTAAGGTACAGCCCCAGCATTTGTCTGGTGTGAAAATGGGAAACCACGGAAAACCATCTTCAGGGCTGCCGATAGTGGGGTTCGAACCAACCCACTATCTCCCGAATACTGGATACTGGCCGCACTTAAGCGACTGCAGCTATCGAGCTCGGTATTATTATTATTATTATTATTATTATTATTATTATTATTATTATTATTATTATTAGGAACTATGTACAACACGGCTATATGCGTTTGAAAAAAGAATAATGTTGTTGGTTTACGTTCCACTAACTTCATACACAGTTTTCGGAGATGTTGAGGAGACGAAATTTATTCCGCAGGAAAATTTACCTACACGAGGCTGGCCTATTTGAGCATCTTCAAATACCACGGGACTGAGCCAGGCCTGAACCTGCCAAGTTGTAATCAGAAGGCCAATGCTCTACCGTCTGAACTACTCATTCCAGCACATCAAAAATTATTGTGTGTGTGTGTGTGTGTATGTTGGATATTCAGTCCGAAGGCTGGTTTGATCCTCCACAGCTCCACCAACAGCTGCCATAAATAGCCTAGGCGTCACTGAAGAGGCGAACTAGGGAAATAAAGAGTGAGACAGTTTCCCGTTGCTTTCCTCCCCGAGCCAGAATTTGCTATTACATACCAGTCTGCCAAGCCTTATGGAATGCGTGCACCAACCGGCCTTAAGAGCGATATTTTCACATCTTTCATAACAGGGACTAGCTGCATAAGGAATGGCATTACTAGCATCACTTATACCTCGGTCACTTTCATATTGTCAAAGCCAAGGATGAGACTGAGACAGGTCAATGAAAGTAACAAATTTATTCTAGCACATACCAGAAGACAGTGCATTGTAAACACTACATCTCACCAGCAAAGCCATTATAAATTATTATTATTATTATTATTATTATTATTATTATTATTATTATTATTATTATTATTATTATTATTTTCGATCCCGTAGTGTAGGGGTAGCGTGCCTGCCTCTTACCGAAGGTCCAGCGTTTAATTCTGGTCAGGTCAGGGATTTTTACCTGGATCTGAGGGCTGGTTCGAGTTCCACTCAGCCTTTGCGATTGCAATTGAGGAGCTATCTGACGGTGAGATGGCGGCCTCGGTCTAGAAAACCAAGAATAACGGCCAAGAGGATTCGTCGTGCTGACCAATTCCTGCGGGACTAAATTCCAGCACCTCGTTATCTCCGAAAACCGTAAAAGTAGTTCGTGGGACGAAAAGCCAAAAACATTATTATTATTATTATTATTATTATTATTATTATTATTATTATTATTATTATTATATTATTATTATTATTATTATTATTATTATTATTATTATTATTATTATTATTATTATTATTATTATTATTATTATTATTATTATTATTATTATTATTATTATATTATCATTTTTTCAATGTCAAATTAAATGAAGTTTTATGTAGCAACCAGTTTAGGGTCCAGCAGTCCGTTCAGTTACAATAATGACCGTCAGTAAAAAATACTGTAATATTTGCATAAGGATGGTGGTATTGTGGCGACATTTCATCAAATGTGTATGAAGCATTTCGGATCAGATAAGGCAGCAATGGGGGATATGGAAAAAGAAGAGGAAAAGCACAGACTGATCATTTGTATTGATTCAATGTTACTCATTCTTCAACATCTATTCCCATTTTTAAGATTCTGATCAGACATAACAATTCGATCGTATCTCGAAAATGATCCTTCTCCCTTATAGTAGCTTTAGATTGTGTTACCAGAAATATTAGAAAATGTTCCATTACGATAGGACATTGTCCTCTCAACCACTTGTGTTCTCAGTCGATATGAATGTCAGTTTGTTTTGACAATAGATCTATCTTCTAGTCTGGCTCTTCGGCTGAATGGTCAGCATAATGGCTTTTGTTTCAGAGGGCACTGGATTTGATTCCCAGCAGGGCGGGGAAGTTTTGACTCGTATTGTTAATTTCTCTGGTTTGGGATTACGGGTTTGTGTTCGTCTTAATACACTCCTCTTCATCTAAATACAACACAACACACTACCAATCACGACAGAGACATGCTGTAGTGGATATATCCCTCCACATCGCACCACCGCAAGAATAGTGACACAACTAAAAATGAACGTTTCTGAGAAAACAAGTTTAAAAATTTAGAACACCGTATCAAATCAAGCATAATATTTTTATATTGTTTATTTAAGATCAGCAACAGCATAACGCCGAATTACAAAGATCCGAAATATCTACAATAGGTAAGGTAATATTCTGCCCGAAGGCAGGTCCGAACCTCCGCAAAGGTATGCCTGAGCCGGAGTTTACGTACGGTAGGGTGGCCAGTTCCTTTCCGCTCCTCCATTCCCTTACTCCCCGCCAACAGCGCGTGGCAACCCATCCAACTCTCGACCACGCCCAATATTGCTTAACTTCGGGGATTTCCCGGGATCTGGTGTTTCAACACGGCTACGGCCGTTGGCTATGTACGATACAGTAGTTATTAATCGAATATGAAAAATATACAAACATTAATGAAAGTCACAAATATACACAATAAAATCTGTACAATGCTATATTTTGCATATTTACATAAACAACAACATAAACAAAGGAAAATATACTTAAATACAAGAGAAGGGACAGGAAATAACAAGAAGGAAAATTAAGTTACGTGATGGAAGGAAGGATATTATACGAAAATATCTAGGTTCTTGTTGATAGATAAGGTATTAAACATTGTAGGAATACGTATAGAGAATGACCTATGGGTAAGAGAAAGCCGAGAGTAAGGAATATGGAAGAGGGTCTTCATTATGGTACTATGGGGGTAGGACGTGGAGGGGGGAATAAGGAAAGTAGCTGCGCTGTACAGCAGCTTAAAGTTGGCTGCTTTCCTCCGAGCAGAAAGCGATTTTCAGGTTTAGTTTCCCAAGCATTGGGTTCGTGCTCAAGCTCCAACAGATCAGACTTCTATATGATAAAATTGAGCATAGTCCGCCTCTGTATTGTAGTGGTCAGTGTGATTAGTTGCCACCCCCGGAGGCCCGGATTCGATTCTCGGCTCTGCCACGAAATTTGAAAAGTGGTACGAGGGCTAGAACGGAATCTACTCAGCCTCGGGAGGTAAACTGTGTTGAGGGGGGTTCGATTCTCACCTCAGCCAACCTCGAAGTAGTTTCCGTGGTTTCCCACTTCACCTCCAGGCAAATGCCGGGATGGTACCTAACTTAAGGCCACCGCCGCTTCCTATCCCTTCCGCTCTTACCATCCCCCTCCCTACAAGGTCTCTGTTCAGCCTAGCAGGTGAGGCCGCGTGGGCGTAGTACTGGTCCTTCTCCCAATTTGTATCATTCCGACCCAAAGTCTCACGCTCCAGGACACTGCCATTGAGGCAGTAGAGGTGGGATCCCTGGAGGGTAAACGGCTTAAGAAAGAGGGAAACGAAGATGATTGAGCATATATTACATCACATTTTCACAGTTTTAATGAAATAAATAACAACTAGGAAGTGTCAATACTCTTGATTGACGATATTCGGTATGCTGAAGTGGAAAGAAAGCATTTACACTTAAGACGGTTTTCGAGAAATAGTAATTATTTTTGCATACGGTACCTGCCATAACTAAAAAATGATAGGATATGGGGGTTGGAGCTGAAACTCTAAATACTTCCATCTGAAAGGACTGCATTAATCACAAATCTTGACTGTATGTATATATACACTGATCAAACTTAACATTGATGCTTTCACGACCCGCACTTGTAGACATGACATGGGCTTTTGGGCTTACGCCGTGTCAAGAAAACAAGGTGAAACTCTTTACGTTTTGCAGAGAACAAGAAAATCTCGACTGTCCACGTGGAAGATTTTTACAATAATGAGGGTTAAAGTTTAGGATTGTTTTACCGCTAGAGCTGTAGTGGTACGCTCGTTCGTCACCAGATGACTCGCTGTATGCTGGCACAGCGCTCCAAGCGGGAGCTGTTGACTACATTAAGCTCCGTGTGTGCGTGAGGAGTAACAGAGGAGATCAGACGAATTAGGGACGAATGTGGTAGAAGAAATAATTAGAAACTAATAAAATAAAATAAAATGCAACGAAAAACATCAGGATTGAATACAACAGAGCTGAAGAATGAAAAGAAAGTATGTGGAGAAAAACAGTTTTTTTGCTAGTTGCTTTACGTCGCACCGACACAGATAGGTCTTATGGCGACGATGGGACATGAAAGGCCTAGGAATGGGAAGGAAGCGGCCGTGGCCTTAATTAAGGTACAACCCCAGCATTTGCCTGGTGTGAAAATGGAAAACCACGGAAACACATCTTCAGGGCTGCCGACAGTGGGGTTCGAACCCACTATCTCCCGGATGCGAGCTCACAGCTCTGCGCTCCTAACCGCACGGCCATCTCGCCCGGTGGAGACGGTGTGAGAAGTGGGGGGGGGCATACATAATCTGTGTAGACACGTTATGAAAGTATGGCATTAACACATAACTTGGAATGAACCAACTGGTGATGACGAACGTATGAATTTGGAAAACACCGAAACGAAATAACAATATAGAAAGGTCAGGGAAGAGATTACCTACGAAAATCCTTAATGGCTGGCAACCACGTACTACTTAATTAATAGCCAGTGTCCCTGTTGAAATTGTTAGGATTTCCACAGCTTCCCTTATAATCCTAGACCTGCAGTGTTTAGTGTGGGTAAGAGCTTGAACGTCTTGGAACACGACATCATGACCCGACATAAAGGCGTGCTGAGCTGTTGTTGACTTGTCTGGCTGGCTGAGATGGATGTTTCTTTGGTGTTCCTTGATGCGAGTCCCAATGGACCAGCATGTTTCGCCAATGTATACGTTGCTTCAAGTGCAGGGAATTTTGTACACCCCAGGATGTAATAGTGGAGACAATTATTTGTCTTTGCTTTTATCTAAACTTTGGCAATTCTGTCTGTGGTATTGTGAATGTAAGACAGATAGCCAGTTCCCTTCACTTCTTCTTTCTGTGATCTTTGCTTAGTTGTCCCTCTGGGATGCAGGGCACGATGAATCTGTATATCGCTGTAACCATTACCCTTGAACGTGACTTTGATGGCTCACAAATTCGTGTCGCTCTCGTGGTGAGTGTCGTGAGAATTCCCTGTTTTTGTGCTGGATGGTGCTGAGAATCTGCATGGAGGTGGCGATTTATGTGAGTAGGCTTACGATGGACGGTATGTCCTAAGGAGCCATGCGGTTTCTTTCTTACTAGAACATCCAAGAAAGGAAGACATGCGTCCGACTCCATCTCCACAGTGATTTTAATTGAAGGTTGTTGCTGCTTTAAGTGGTTTAAATATACATGAAGTTTCCAGGACTTTCTGTCCATACCACAAATGTGTCATCAACATACCTCCGCCAAATTATAGGTTCGAAGGGCGCCGAAGCAACAGCCTCTCTCTCAAAATGCTCCATAAAGGAGTTAGCCACTACCGGCGAAGTGGACTTCCCATAGCCACGCCATATTGTTCTCCGCGAAACGTAAAGAATTTCACCCTATTTTCTTGACACGGCATAAGACAAAAAGCCTATATCATGTCTACAAAATTAAGTTATTTACAGTGAAGGAACAGATTAGTTAAATAATATTAAATTAAATCATCGAACACAACAATGTAAAATAAAACGTTCTGTTACTGCTGGTCGCATGCCCCAGAAATGGCTCCTGATTGGCTGCACGGATACGTTATGTTTTGGCCAATTCACCCCGTGGGATATGGTACTTATTGACATCAAACGCGATTTTGAGCACTTTTTACTTTGGCATGGATTTGAGCCGTTTTGAAAATTTATTTTTCTTTCACTTTATGAAGCTTCCTACCAACGTAGGCCTATGTTTTCCACCATCATCATCTCAATTTTGAATTTTTCGGATATGCTACCTTTCGGAAATAATATTCTCATATGTAATGTAATATAATATTTTAGGTTATTTTACTCAAATTTCATATTAATTTCTTCGCAATATTGCTTTTAATTATTACTTTACACTACTCTTATGAAATTATTAATTTCCAGGCCTCTTTCTTTTGTTTCTTGTTTTATTGCACTTTCTTTCTATTCTTATTTTGTCCGGCTCTATGGCTAAATGGCCTTTGGTCCAAAGGGTCCCGGGTTCGATTCCCGGCCTGAATGGGGATTTCTACCTTAATTAGTTAATTCGTATGGCTCGGGGACTGGGGGTATGTGCCGTTTTCATCATTATAAATAATATTAGATAGGGCCTCATCCTCACAGACATGCAGATGGCCTACAGGCCATCTACTAGAAAAATACCTTCACCAGGCTTCTCCGGAGCCATGCGCCTTTATTATTATTATTATTATTATTATTATTATTATTATTATTATTATTATTATTATTATTATTATTTCTGGAAATTTCTCATTTCGATATAATTTCTTGTAACATTTGATTTCATGGCATTGTTTATTGTATTGTTGTAATTTATGTTTTAACTAGCATTTGCACCCGTTCTTGGCACAGGAATTTGCAGATTACATGTTTCCTTCAGGAATGTAGGCCTATGCGAAGTAACCTGTCTCTACTTAATATTTATTGCGACATGTTAAAATGATATTTTCCTATGAAAGCGCGTGGCAGTAATGTGAAATATGATGAAGCTGAACTCAGTCGAGAGAGAGAATGAGGACGAGTTCCGTATTTATTGTACGGTACAGTTCCTGGTCCGAAGTTGTGTGAAATTCTCCATGGTTCTCAGGTTGCATGTTGTATCTCTGACCACTGGGGTAGCGCTCTGACGATGACACCTCCCTTAATATCTGCCCTATCGAAAATAGTTAAATGGTTCTTTAGTTTTTCCCGTTACCCACCTTGAAGTGACATGCGCAACATGTCCCACGTGACTAGGACTAAAAATCTAGTAATTTGTGAACATCATTATCCGTAGTACGATAAATATATACATGGTATAAAGGAACGGAAATAGCATCTTAAACGTTTGATACATGCAGTCTTTTGATAAACTAATGTTAACGAAAATATTTGAGAATAATCTTCCTATAAACACCAAATCCATGTAATTACCATGACATCATATGCTTCTTCTCTTCTTATCTTAATCTGTTTACCCTCCAGGGTTGGCTTTTCCCTCGGACTCAGCGAGGGATCCCACCTCTACCTTGAGCTTCCTTGAGTGTCCTTGAGCTTCAGACTTTGGGTCGGGGGATACAACTGGGGAGAATGACCAGTACCTCGCGCAGGCGGCCTCATCTGCTATGCTGAACAGGGGCCTTGTAGAGGGATGGGGAGATTGGATGGGACAGGCAAGGAAGAGGGAAGGAAGCAGCATTTTGCCTGGAGGAGAAGTGGGAAACCACGGAAAACCACTTCCAGGATGGCTGAGGTGGGAATCGAACCCACCTCTACTCAGTTGACCTCCCGAGGCTGAGTGGACCCCGTTCCAGCCCTCGTACCACTTTTCAAATTTCGTGGCAGAGCCGGGAATCGAACCCGGACCTCCGGGTGTGGCAGCTAATCACGCTAACCACTACACCACAGAGGCGACGACATCATATGCACCTGATAATAAACCTGAGTAAGTAGATTCCAAATACGTTGTTTGGTTGAAATAAGTCCAGCAGTTTTCTACTTTTAGGAATAGACAGACAGACAGACATCAAAGGGTAAAGTTCTGCCTCATGTTTTCTCGGTGTTCAGGTACATTAGGTGGGGTTAATTTTCAAGCCGGCCGGCCACGTGGTGTAGGGGTAGCGTGCCTGCCTCTTACCCAGAGCCCCCGGGTTCGATTCCCGGCCAGGTCAGGGATTTTTACCTGGACCTGAGGGCGGATTCGAGGTCCACTCAGCCTACGTGATTAGAATTGAGGAGCTATCTGAAGGTGAGATGGCGGTCCCGGTCTAGGAAGCCAAGAATAACGGCCGAGAGGATTCGTCGTGCTGACCACACGACACTTCGTAATCTGCAGGCCTTCGGCCTGAGCAGCGGTCGCTTGGAAGGCCAAGGCCCTTCAAGGGCTGTAGTGCCATGGGGTTTGGTTTGGTTTTTTCTTCCTATAAACCCCAGTCTATTCAGCGATTTTGAAATGATGTGCATTTAAAAATCTACTCTTGGATGAGTAGACTTCAAATATGAAGTTTGGTCGAGATATAATAAAAAATGGAAAGGGAAATTTAAAGAAAACCCTCTTCCGATCTTCCTATAAACCCCAATCTATTCAGTGATTTTTAAATGATGTGCGTATAGAAACCTACTCCTAGATGAGTAGACTCTAAATATGAAGTTTGGCCGAGATATAACCAATAGTGGAAGATGATTTTTTTAAAAAAATATTACGTCTTCTGGTGTTCCTATAAATCCCATTCTATTCAGTGATTTTTAATTACTAGTCTATTCATATCGAAACCTGCTTCTGGATGAGTAGACTCTAAACATGAAGTATGCTCGAGATCTATTCAGCCGTTAACCCGTGATGGTGGAACAGACAGACAGACAGACATACAAATAAACAAAGGGTCAGACGAACAACGGTCCTCCGTGGCTCAAGCGGCAGCGCGCCGGCCTGTCACCGCTGGGTTCCGTGGTTCAAATCCCGCTCCTCTATGTGAGAATTGTGCTGGACACAGCGGAGGCGGGGCAGGTCTTTCTTCGGGTGCTCCGTTTTTCCCTGTCATATTTCATTTCATCTGTCATTCATTTTTCATTGCCCCAGAGGTGTGCGACAGGCTTCGGCAGTCGGCAAATTTCCTGTCCTCGCCGCTAGATGGGGGCTTCATTCAGTCCATTCCTGACCCGGTCGAATGAATTTTTCACAGACAAACAGACATGAAAACTAAAAACTACTGATACGATCTTGATTTGACCTAAAATGGAAAAATAAATCAAAATGTGGCGAAATAAATGACATTACAGACAGCGGACCTCTTACAACTTTATTTATAATATTTTACTTCGTTCCGTGCTACTGTAAATGAGGACTGCCAGCGGGATATCTCCCAGTTCCAATGTGTTCATTAACAACAATATTAAAATCCTCGGTTCGGACGGGAATCGAGCCCTGGGCCTTCTGAACCAAGACCACTATCTGACCATTCAGCTATGGAGCCAGACAATTGTGTAGGATAAGTGCATGTTGCTAAAGAATTTAAATATGAATTTTTTAATACACGCTTATATAGAACGTGTTAACAAAATATGAACAATAGTTAAAAAAGTAAGGCTGGGAACCGCCAGCATGTCGCGAAAAGATGAGAGACAAATAGGATTTGTGTGGTGAACACTAAGACCACACAACGCGCCCTGTTTTATTTTTGCGACTTATTTCTGAACGCACTTGTGATCCTTGTGCAAGCTCACTCATGCGCAATAAGCTCAAAGCCGATTTCCACCGGATATTCCGTCCGTGTTTTTTCGTTTCTTGTTTTTTTTTTTCTGCTCACCCTCCTCTTCCCATTGTTATACAGCTACTGCTGTTGTCTTTTTAAGTGTGAAATTAATATATGATTGGACTTTCTATAATCGCATTTCGCGAGAGATATTTATGAACTTAACGCCGCGTATTGTGTCTCTTGTCACCTCGTGTCGTCACTGGAAGGGAAAGTGGACATGGCATTCAGTATATATGTGGCATTATTTTTTCTCTCTCTCCCTCTCCTTCTCCTACAACTGATGTTAAGGCCTTTTATTTGTCCCCTGAGCAATACCAACACTGTAGCCAGACGCTAGCTAGCCACCTTCTCAACTGTGTTACCACAAACAAGTTCAGACACGGACTACAGATCTGTCAACCACCAAGGAAGCAAATGACTTGAAGTATATCCCAACTTCAAGGTAGTGAATTTTTTGGCAGTAACAAAAGACATCATTATTCATAAAGTAATCGATATAGGCAGGCACTTACTTCTTTTTGAAGGAATAATATTATTTGATACTAATTTACAACAAAACACGTCTGAAATATGTCATTACATGCCTTAACTATGTACAAAATTGTTTGGTGATGTGGGAACGTTCTTCAAATTGATGGGTGGAAACGTTAAATAATTTACTCTGTGTAAAATTTGTGGGAGTGTGAATATATAATTTATTCATTCAAAAATAAAAAAGTAAAACATATAATATGATGCTTTAGCTTGTTTTAGATTTTTATCATGCTACCGATCGAATTGGCAGTGCGGTTATGGTTGCGTAGCTGTGAGATTCCATTCGGGAGATAGTGGGTTCGAGCCCCACTGTCGGCAGGCTTGAAGATGGTTTTCCGTGGTTTCGTATGATTTCCCAACTTCACACCAGGAGAATGCTGGGGCTGGACCTTAATTAAGGTCGCGGTCATTTCCTTCCCACTCCTAGGCCATACCTCTCCTATCATCGCCATAAGACCTATCTGTACCGGGCGAGTTGGCCGTGCGGTTAGGAGCGCGCAGCTGTGAGCTCGCATCCGGGAGATACTGGGTCCGAACCTCACTGTCGACAGCCCTGAAGATGGTTTTCCGTGGTTTCCCATTTTCACACCAGTCAAATGCTGGGGCTGTACCTTAATTAAGGCCACGGCCGCTTCCTTCTCATTCCTAGCCCTTTTCTGTCCCATCGTCGCCATAAGACCTATATGTGTCGGTGCGACGTAAAGCAAAAAAAAAAAAAAAAAAAAAAGGACCTGTCTGTGTCGGTACGACGTAAAATAAATTTTAAAAAGGAAAATAAAGAATTGTATATAAAACTTATTCAATGACGATCTACTCATCGATCTGTTTCTCATTCGTTTTTTTTTTGCTAGTTGTTTTACGTCGCACCGACACAGATATGTCTTATGGCGACGATGGGACAGGGAAGGGCTAGGAGTGGAAAGGAAGCGGCCGTGGCCTTAATTAAGATACAGCCTCAGCATTTGCCTGGTGTGAAAATGGGAAACCACGGAAAACCATTTTCAGGGCTGCCGACAGTGGGGTTCGAACCTACTATCTCCCGAATACTGGATACTGACCGCAGTTAAGCGACTACAGCTATCGAGCTCGGTCTCTCATTCGTTTTCACGTTTCTTATGATTCTACAGTGTCAGGTGCTGGATGTTTTCATAGTTTACCTAGGTAAGCTATTTTTGATGTATTATACGTATATAATTTTAGGACGGTACTTGGACCAGTACGCGTTACATAAACAAGTTTTAAAATCGAAGAAAATTTAGACAACCGATCGTGTTAGCCATACTGTTAGGGGAACGCAGCTGTGAGCTAGCATTCGGGAGACAGTGGCTTCGAATCTCACCATCGGAAGCCCTGAAGATGGTTTTCCGTGGTTTCCCATTTTCCCACCAGACAATTTCTGGCGGCTGCACCTTAATTAACGCCATGGCCGCCAGCTTCCCAATCCGAGCACTTTCTTATTCTTTCATGGCCGAAAACTTTCGATGTGTTAGTGAGACCTTAAACAAGTAGCAAAAAAAAAAAAAAAAAAAAAAAAAAAAAGTAGGCAACCCATGCGACAGCAGTGTTCAGTATCTCATTGTGAAAAGGATTAATGTACCTACAAACAAAAGTCTACGCTCGGCATGATATCAGCGGGTGATACTATAGAACCGCCATATTGAGATACTAAAATCACTGTGCTACGTGGCTAACAGCTAGTGTAACACTGGGCTCAGAGGAGGTAGAACATCGTGTGATGTGTCGTTTAGTTTGTCTCGCTGAGTTCATCAAGTACACGGTGAAAGAAAATCATCATCATCATCATCATCATCATCATCATCATCATCATCATCATCATCTGTTTACCATCCAGGGTCGGCTTTTTCCTCGGACACAGCGAGGGATCCCACCTCTACCGCCTCAATGGCATTGTCCTGGAGCTTCAGACTCTCGGTCGGGGATACAACTGGGGAGAATGACCAGTACCTCGCCCAGGCGGCCTCACCTGCTATACGGAACAGGGGCCTTGTGGAGGGATGGGAAGATTGGAAGGGATAGGCAAGGAAGAGGGAAGGAAACGGCCGTGGCCTTATGTTAGGTACTATCCCGGCATTCGCCTGGAGGAGAAGTGGGAAACCACGGCAAACCACTCCCAGGATGGCTGAGGTGGGAATCGAACCCACCTCTACTCAGTTGACCTCCCGAGGCTGAGTGGACCCCTTTCCAGCCCTCATACCACTTTTCAAATTTCGTGGCAGAGCCGGGAATCGAACCCGGGCCTCCGGGGGTGGCAGCTAATCACGCTAACCACTACACCACAGAGGCGGACGTGAAAGAAAACAATGAGAAAAATGCGGCGTGAAGAAGTGGAAAAGGAGTGGTTTCCTAGGGTTCCAAACAGTCCAAAATCACCAAAGCTGAGCGTCAAAAGGCTAACAGTGAGTGTCTCAAAGTCAAGGCGTCCGAACGTTGTGAGACGAGTTCCGCGCTACTGGAGAAAATGATTATTTTGGAACTCATGACCTAGAAAATGTATACATTTGTTTAGAATTACGTAATAAAACTCCGCCTCTGTTGTGTAGTGGTTAGTGTGATTAGCTGATTTCCCGGCTCTACCACGAAAATTGAAAAGTGGTACGAGGGTTGGAACGGGGTCCAATCAGCCTCGGGAGGTCAACTGAGCAGAAGGAGGTTCGATTCCCAGCTCAGCCATCCTCGAAGTAGTTTTCCATGGTTTCCCACTACTTCTCCTCCAGCCAAATGCCGAGATGGCACATAACTTAATGCCAAGGCCACTTCCTTCCCTCTTCCTTGTCTATCCCTTCCGATCTTCCCATCCCCCACAAGGCCCCTGTTCAGCATAGCAGGTGAAGCCGCCTGGGTGAGTTACTGTTCCTCCACCTCAGTTGTACCTCCCAACCCAAAGTCCAACGCTGTCTTTGAGGCGGTAGATGTGGGATTCCCGAGGGAAAAACCAAGCCTGGAGGGTAAACCAATTAAGATAGAAAGAAAGAAAGAAAGAAAGAAAGAGAGAAAGAAAAAGAAAAAAAAGAAAAAAGAAGAAACCAAACCAAACGAAACCGCATGGCACAACAGCTCCAAAGTGCCATAGCCTACCAAGTGACCGCTGCTCAATCCGGTGGCCTGCAAATTATGATGTGTCATGTGGTTAGCGCGACGAATCCTCTCGGCCGTTTGCTTGGCTTTCCAGATTGTGGCCGCCATCTCACCGTCAGAGAGCTCCTCAGATACAATCATATAGGCTGAGCGGACCTCGAACTAGACCTCAAATCCAGGTAAAAATTCCTGCCCTCGCCGGAAATCGAACCCGTGGCCTCCGGGTAAGAGGCAGGCACGCTAACCATACACCGCGGGGCCCGCTTAAGAAATAAAATGTCAACAATCAAATTTCGAAGCCATACTGACTGGGTACTTTGTTTCGACAATACCCATCATTCTACCGAGCGAGTTGGGAGCGCGGTTTTGCTCACGGAGCTTGTATTCGGGAGACCTACAGAAGGTTTTTCGTGGTTTTCCCTTTTCATACCAGGCACATCAACTACAACCAAGGCCCCTTCCTACCTCTTCCTAGCCCTGTTCTGTCCCATCGTCGCTATAAGAGCTGAAGGCCTGTCTGTGTCAGTGCGATGCAAAAGCTGTAGAAAAAATAAACTAGGAATTTAAAAAAATTTGCGATGGCCGGGAATCGAACGCGGATCAACTGCTTGGAAGGCAACTATGCTCACCATTACACCACCATCGCCTCGGAAACGTAGCATTTTATTTATTCTATTCAAGCAGCTCATCGTGACATTCCACAACGTTCGGAATGTTTGTTGCCACGGCATGCAACAGAGAACCAGAGAGCTGTGTAGACAAATTCAACTTCGGTAGTCTATTATTTATCTTCTAGCAAGAGGTGAAACTTCGGAACCAGTGCAACGTGTCGTCTGGCCGACTGTGTGGCGGGATTGATAAATAAGTTTATATGGTTTTACGTCCCACTAACTACTTCTACTGGTTTTGGGGAGACGCCAAGGCGCCGGAATTTTGTTTCGCGGAAGTTCTTTAACGTATCAGTAAATCTAGGGACACGATGCTGAGTACCTTCAAATACCACTGCATTGAGCCAGGATCGAACCTGCCATGTTGAGCTGAGGGAGCCAGAGCTGTAACGCGTGCGTTTCTCAGCCCGGTGCAATTGGACAGGTGATCCCGTTTATATTCAAAGTTGTGGGGTTTGTTTCAGTGTTTGTAAGTTATTTGTGTGCTTTGTGAGAAACTCTTGTATATTATATTATACTTACTTAATCGGTTTACCCTCCAGGGTTTGTTCTTCCCTCGGACTCCGCGAGGGATCCCATCTCACCGCCTCAAGGGAAGTGTCCTGGAGCGTGAGACATTGGGTCAGGGGGAAGTGGCCGTGGCCTTAATTTAGGTACCATCCCGGCATTTGCCAGGAGGAGAAGGGGGAAACCACGGAAAACCACTTCCAGGATGGCTGAGGTGGGAATCGAACCCCCTCTACTCAGTTGACCTCCCGAGGATGAGTGGGCTCCGTTCCAGCTCTCATACCACTTTTCAAATTTCGTGGCAGAGCCGGGAATGGAACTCGGGCCTCCGGGGGTGGCAGCTAATCAGGCTAACCACTACACCACAGAGGCGGACATTAATTAATTTGCCTGGTGTGAAAATGGAAAGCCACGGAAAGACATCTTCAGGAACTCGAATACACCATCTCCCGAATGTAAGCTCACAGCTGCACGACCCTAAATGTACGGCCAATTCGCTTGGTTTTTTCAGCTCTAACAGGGAAAATGTCGTTTGCATAATATGACGGGAGACTTGGAGAGATATTGCATTTCAATTGGGAAAATATGCTTGGACATCCCCGAGGAGAAATGAACCTGATGGTTTTTATTCCATACTTGTGATTTTTTGAAAATCGGCCCCGTTACGTAGTGCTAGCGTGCCTGTACAGGGCTCGATTTCCGGACAGGTCAAGGATTTGAGGGCTGGTTCGAAGTCCACTCAGCCTACGTGTTTACAATTGAGGAGCTAACTGACGGTGAGATGGCGGCCCCGGTCTAGAAAGCCAAGAATAATGACCGATAGCACGACAATTCGTAAACTGCAGGCCTTCGGGCATAGGAGTAGTTGCGCGGTAGGTCAAAACCCTCCGGGACTGGTGCTCCATGGGATTGGGTTTAGTTTGAATTCTCTGAAAATGAAAAGTGTTTTATTAGTACGAATACCTCCTTTTTATTAGGCACTGACTCTTTGAAGCAGGACTCAAAATGTCTTTTGAAGTTAGGAATCATATCTCCATACACTTGAGTTTCTGGAAATTCACCTTTTTCTAACTGCAACCAGCCTTCAAACATTTCCATTCTCTCTGTCCTTATTATAGAGAATTTCTATCCGACATCAAAAAGTATGAACTCTGCCGTATCTTTGAAGAGTGTCCCCACACCGGAAGTTGAAATGTTCTTCAAGTGCATAGAATTTTCAGACTATCGTATGACATGCAACTATCGAATTGTAGATACAGATTAGTTAAACATACCAATTTGCATATAGATCACATTTTGGTCGAAATATGAAATTGGGACGTTCTATAAGTAAAATGAAGGATATTTCCATGGTAATCAGGGAATGGTCCGCCTTTGGGGTGTAGTGGTTAGTGTGATTAGCTGCCACCTCCACAGGTTCAGGTTCGATTCCCGGCTCTGCCACGAAATTTGAAAAGTGGTATGAGGGCTGGAACGGGGTCCACTCAGCCTCGGGAGGTCAACTGAGTAGGGGGGGGGGTTCGATTCCCTCCTCAACGATCATGGAAGTGGTTTTCCGTGGCTTCCCACTTCTCCTCCTGGCAAATGCCGGAATGGTACCTAACTTAAGGCCACGGACGCTTCCTTCCCTCTTCCTTGTCTATCCCTTCCAAACGTCCCATCCCCCCACTAGGCCCCTGTTCAGCATAGCACGTGAGGCCGCCTGAGCGAGGTACTGGACATCCTCCCGAGTTGTATCCCCCGACCCAGAGTCTGAAGCTCCAGGACACTGCCTTTGAGGCGGTAGAGGTGGGATCCCTCGCTGAGTCCGAGGGAAAAACCGAACCTGGAGTGTAAAAAGATTACGAACGAATGAACGAACTTAATTTTTACTGTATTTGATTCATCCTCATCATCATCATCATCATCATCATCATCATCATCCCCACGACCATTCAGGGGTTAGGCCGTTAGCCAGCTCCGACTTCACATTGCCGTCTTTTTCTAGGAGCACCTATATCTCTCTTGCCTTTAGGATGGCAGTATAAAGTCTTGATATATCCTTTCTAAACACAAGTTCACCCTAACGGCGATTATAACTCGGAATAAGAGGTCGTTGCTTTACGACAGGCAAATGAAATCTTGCAAAGACAAAGAACAAGTCACATTACAGTAGTTTCGTAGACATATCATCATTGATGTTATGTAGGCTACTCAATGTTCCTTCAGTTGACATAGATTTTAAGAAAAGCCTGTAAGTCGAAATTTTGCTTTGACTAGAAGTACTTTGGCATGCCAATAAATGTATTAATACCGAGTGAGCTGACCTCACAGTTAGGGTTTACATTCGGGAGATGGTCCTACAGATCCACCCTCGGCTGCCCTGAAGATGTTTTCCATCTTCACATCAGGCAAATGCTGGGGCTGAACCTTAATTAAGGCCATGGACGCTTCCTTCTCAGTCCTGGCTCTTTCCCATCCTTGCGCCGTCTAAAACCTTCAGAGTGTTAGTGCGAAGTTAAACCACTAGCAAACATACATATATTTACAAATACGGGTCTCTCACAAAGCACACTTCAAATAAACAGCAAATTGACTGTACCGGGTGTTGAATATAGACGGAGATCACCTAACTATTTGCGCAATGCAGTCGGCCAGTTGACACGTAGTACTGATTCCGAAGTTTTACGTCTTGTTAGAAGATAAACAAAATAGTAGACTACCGAAGATGAATTTGTCTACGCTACTCTCTCGTTCTTTTTGCATGCCGTGGCAACAAACATTCCGAACGCTGTGAAATGTCACAACGAGTTTCTTGAAAACGAGGAAATAAAAGCTTGTGTTAGAAAGGCGGTGGTGGTGTAATGGTGAGCATAGTCGCCTTCCGAGCAGTTGAACCGGCTTCGATTACCGGCCATTGAAAGTTTTTTGAAATTCCTAGCATAATTATTTTCTACTGGGTTTACGTACAGACAGATCTTAAGGTCTTATAGCGACGATGGAATAGGAAAGGGATAGGATGGGGAAAGAAGCGACCGTGGTGCTTGATGCGAAAATGGGGAACCATACAAAACCATTTGGAGGGCTCCCGAATACAAGTCAATAGCTATGTGAGCTGAACCGCGTAGCCAACTCTTTCAGTAGAAAATTATGTCGACCGCCTCTTAGTGTAGCGGTTAGTGTGATTATCTGCCACCCCCGGGGGCCCGGGTTCGATTCCCACCTCAGCCATCCTCGAAGTGATTTCCGCGGTACCTAACTTCAGACCACGTCCGATTCTTTTCCTCTTCCTTGTCTATCCCTTCCAATCTTCTCATCCCTCTACAAGGCCCCTGTTCAGCACAGCTGGTGAGGCTGCCTGGGCAAGGTACTAGTCCTTTTCTCCCCGACCTCTCACTAAGATGAAGACGACACATATACACCGCCCTCGTGCCAACGGAATTAACCACTAACGGTTAAATTTCCCGACCGTCTCACGCTCGAGGACACTGCCCTTGAGGTGGTAGAGGTGGGATCCCTCGCTGAGTCCGAGGGAAAAGCCAACCATGGAGGGTAAACAGATTAAGAAGAAGAAGAAGAAAGAAAAAAGAAAGAAAGGAAGAAAGAAAGAGTCCACCTCTGTGGTGTAGTGGTTAATGTGATTAGCTGCCACCCCCGGAGGCCCGAGTTCGATTCCCGGCTCTGCCACGAAACTTGAAAAGTGGTACGAGGGCTGGCACGGGGTCCACTCAGCCTCGGGAGGTCAACTGAGTAGAGGGGGGTTCGAGTCCCACCTCAGCCATCCTGGAAGTGGTTTTCCGTGGTTTCCCGCTTCTCCTGCAGGCAAATGCCGGGATGGTACCTAACTTAAGGCCACGGCCGATTCCTTCCCGCTTCCTTGTCTATCCCCTTCAATCTTCCCATACCCCGCAAGGCCCGTGTTCAGCATAGTAGGTGAGGCCGCCTGGGCGAGCTAGTGGTCATTCTCCCCAGTTGTATCCCCCGACCCAGAGTCTGAAGCTCCAGGACACTGCCCTTGAGGTGGTAGAGGTGGGATCCCTCGCTGAGTCCGAGGGAAAAGCCAACCATGGAGGGTAAACAGATTAAGAAGAAGACGAAAGAAAGAAAGAAAGAAAGAAAGAAAGAAAGAAAGAAAGAAAGAAAGAAAGAATGGTGATACAAAATCTGTTACCAAATGTTTCACGGAAGCAATTGACACCAAACTTCTTGACGAACAGTTGAGATTCAGAAGAGGAAGAAGTACACTACATGCTGTAAGAAACCTACTGGATAGCATACGAAACATCCTCAGACTACCCCAGGGAAAAGTTCATGCAGTGTTTATAGATATCTCTAAGGCCTTCGACAATCTCAAGAGGAACATCATCTCTTCGTAATTTGAGGACAAAGCTCTCACTACTTTGGCACGCAACGTTTTGAGAAATAATATCGTCATCTCGGATTATGTAACATCATCGCAGATCATACATAAAAATGGCATTCTACTGGATGATCTCCCCTCGGCCATTTATTATTTAACATTGTTACTTATGACGTGGTTCAAGCGATGAGGTAGGAATCAAATGGTGTAATAGTTATTGTATGCTGATGATATTTTAATAGGTTCACATAATATCAATGAGCTGCAAAAAGAGTTGGATGCACTGAAAAAAGTGGGCAGCTACAAACGAATTGAAGGTCAACTCTGAAAAGATCGTATACATGAACTTCAAGGCGTCAGGTCTAATATCTCCATATGGCAGACTGACTTATAAACATGACATATTACGCAGCCGTAAATAGCTTCAAAAACCTCGACTTGGCATTACAGACGGCAGCAAACTCCTTTACGCTTCACAACAAACTAAGAGCGGTAGCAGCCATGAAAGCAATAAATAACTCAAGAATTTAAATCGATTAACTTTAAAGACAGCGATCGCACTGTTTGATACAAAAGTAAATTATTTTCTGATCTACGGAATCGAAATCAAATGGGATAAACTAACAACGAACTCCGCACCTTAGGAAAAGACAAGGCACGTTTCCTGAGACAACCATCGCATTGTCGAGATTTACTCGCTCAAGACTGGTGTACGAGTTTGCAAAGGAGCCTTTCTTCATTCAACACCTGAGATTTAAGTTCGCTCTGCCTTGTGCAGATTGTTGGATGAAAATCCTGGAAGAAAGAATGGTAGAAAGGAATGACGTATGGATGGCATTCTTCTCGACCGAAGCAATGTTAAACAAGGAATGAACCAACGCGAACCAGGACATCCGACACTTTGTCAACTCCTTGGCAATACATGGATATCAGTCTAGAGCCCGTCGTCTACTGATGTCATTCCACGCCATCTCTTCACTGACAGCTCGGAACATACCACTTAGTCGACCAGTTCGTCTCCTTTCTCCCAAGTCTTCCCAGCCCAAACTTTGCAACATTTTTGTAACGCTACTCTTTTGTCGGAAATCACCCAGAACAAATCGAGCTGCTTTTCTTTGGATGTTTTCCAGTTCTTGAATCAAGTAATCCTGGTGATGGTCCCATACACTGGAACCATACTCTAGTTGGGGTCTTACCAGAGAGTTACATGTCCCCCCCTTTACATCCTTACTACAACCCATAAATACCCTCATAACCACGTGAGAAGATTTGTACCCTTTATTTACAATCCTATTTATGTGATTACCCCAATAAAGATCTTTCCTTATATTAACACCTAGATACTTACTACGATCCCCAAAACGAACTTTCACCACATCAACGCCGTAATTAGAACGGAGAGGACTTTTCCTATTTGTGAAACTCACAACCTGACTTTTAACCCCGTTTATCATCATACCATTGCCTACTGTCCATCTCACATTATCGAGGTCATTTTGCAGTTGCTCACAATCTTGTAACTTATTTATTACTTTGTACAGAATAACATCATCTGCAAAAAGCCTTATCTCCGATTCCACTTCTTTACACATATCATTGATATATATATGAGAAAAGGTCCAATAATACTGCCTTGAGGAATTCCCCTCTTAATTATTACAGGGACAGATAAAGCTTCGCTACTCTAAATTCTCTGAGTTCTATTTTCTAGAAACAGAGCCACCCATTCAGTCACTCTTATTTCTAGTCCAATTGCACTCATTTTTGCCAGTAGTCTTCTATGATCTACCCTACCAAATGCCTTAGGTAGGTCAATTGCGATACAGTCCATTTGACCTCCTGAATCCAGGATATCTGCTATATCTTGCTGAAATCCTATAAGCTGAGCTTCAGTGGAATAACCTTTCCTAAACCTAAACTGCCTTCTGTCAAACCAGTTATTTATTTCGCAAACATGTCTAATATAATCAGAAAGAATGCTTTCCCAAAGCTTACATGCAATGCATGTCAAAGTGACTGGCCTGTTATTTTCAGATTTATGTCTATCGCCCTTTCTATTTCGTCCAATACTTACGTATAGAATTCGATTAGGATGTCTAAGAAGCAAGAAAAATCTGCAGAAACTACTCTGAAAAGCAAAGCAACATTACCTCCTCTATAAAGATCAGTTCAGTTGAAATGGAAGGAAATTTCGTTATCAACCTAACTTAACCTAAGCTTGTCTTGCTTGTCACGACTCTGGTACGGTTTGCAGACTTAGCCTTTGTGTGTTCTTATTGATTTACGGCATATGTACATGTAATATATTTGCTTGTGTGTATTATTACAGCGTGGTTTTCTTCAGCCCGACAAATAATAGCAAATTTCAAGAAGGGAGCTGAATTATTTACACCAGACAATCACCGAAGGATACGGTTATGGTAATGCGTATCTTCTATCTTCTACTGTATATACCAGGGGTTTCCAAAAGCCAGCCCGCGGGCCGCATGTGGCCCGCGAAGCCATTTTTGCGGCCCGCGAGAGCACTGTAAGAAATAATGTGAAGAAAAGTCACAAAAATATTTAATAGCTCGTTCAAAAACGTATTAATTTGTATACACCATATAGACCCAAGTCAAAACAAATCTTCTTTAATACTAGTTCTTCTTTTCAAGTATTCACTTGTTCTCAATAGATTACTGTATTAATTTTAAAACATTTAAAATCCAAATTTCAAGTAATAATGTTGTTACTTTTGCGTCCCACTGACTACTTTTGATGATTTTCAGAGACACCGAGATGTCGAAATTTTGTCCCGCAGGTTTCTTTTACTTGCCAGTAAATTTACCGACACGAGGCTGACGTATTTGAGCACCTTCAAATACCACCGAACTGAGCCAGAATCGAACCTGCCAAGCTGGGGTCAGAAGGCCAGCGCCTGAACCGTCTCAGCCACTCAGCCCGGCTCCAAATTTCACTCTTTTATGCAATTTTAAAATAATGTTTTAAGCAATTAAAATGATCAAACCCTCATTTCAATTAAACTATACATATTAATTCATAATGGTGCTTCTGTACTATTTGCAGAATTTTACGAAAATTGGCCTATTCAAGTGCGGCCCGCGAACATGACTAAGGTTTCCAAAATGGTCCTCGAGCCCTTACAAATTGGAAACCCTTGGTATATACAGTATATAAAATAAGAGTTTTGTCTGTACATTGCTCAGAATTTTAAAAGGATGGTATTTCTCTATCAATCGTGTCCACCGTAAAAGGAAATACACTTTTTAATTTTCCCTAATCTGTCAGTCTCTCTGTCTGTCTGTCTGTCTGTCTGCACGTATATATGTATGTATGTATGCTTTTGCTAGTTGCTTTACGTCGCACCGACACAGATAGGTCTTATGGCGACGATGGGACAGGAAAGGGCTAGGAGTGGGAAGGAAGCGGCCGTGGCCTTAATTAAGGTACAGCCCCAGCATTTTCCTGGTGTGAAAATGGGAAACCACGGAAAACCATTTTCAGGGCTGCCGACAGTGGGTTTCGAACCTACTATCTCCCGAATACTGGATACTGGCCGCACTTAAGCGACTGCAGCTATTGAGCTCGGTATGTATGTATGTACACGCATCACGAGAAAATGGCAGAAGGGAATTTAATGAAAATCGGTATGCAAAGTCGGGGAATATGTCGCTACAATCTAGGATATAAATAATTTTATTCACGCTGATTGAAATGGTAGTTTAGGGGAAGGCCTAAAATTTAATTCTCAAATATTTATGTTATTAGTGGCCGTATCTCAATGAAAATCGATATGCAAAACCGGAGAATAAGTCGCTATAATCTAGGCCATAAATAATTTGAAATAGTAGTTTAGGGGAAGGCCTAAAATTTAATACTCAAATATTTATGTTATTAGTGGTTGTATCTTAATGAAAATCGGTAGGCAAAGTCCGAAATAAGTCTCTACAATCTAGGCTATAAATAATTGCATTCACGCTAAGGAAAATGGTAGTTTAGGAAGGCCTAAACTTTAATTCTGAAATATTTATGTTATTGGTGGCCCTATCTTAATGCAAGTCGGGGAGTAAGGCGCTATAATCTAGGCCATAAATAATTTTTACCCACGTTGAGTGAAATGGTAGTTTAGGGGAAGGCCTAAAATTTAATTCTCAAATATTTATGTTATTAGTGGTCGTATCGATAAATACTACATAACTAAACTTATATAGTAATAAATTTTCGATCATTTATGTCTTATACATTGTTACGGTACCGGCTATGATCACAGATATATTCATGAATTTGGATTTTTGTCCACATCAGCGCCGAGTCACGAGAATATGGGTAAACAGAATTCAATGAAAATCGGTATGTAAAGTCGGCGAATAAGTAACTACAGTCTACGCTATAAATAATTATATAACACGCCCTAATATTACAGAGTCGGAAGAAAACTAAATGTGAAGGCCTACAATATAGTAAGCTCATAAAATTGATCAACAATAACATTACATTGACCATTGTTTGTTGTGATGTGCTTTGTGTCTTCTGTTGCCACTCATTTCCAATAGATGGGATTAATTTTATTCACGCTGACTGAAATGGTAGTTTAGGGGAAGGCCTAAAATTTAATTCTCAAATATTTGATATTAGTGGCCATATCTTAATGAAAATCGGTATACAAAGTCTGGGAGTAAGTCGCTACAATCTAGGCCATAAATAATTTTACTCACGCTGAGTGAAATGGTAGTTTAGGGGAAGCCCTAAAAGTTAATTCTCAAATATTCGTTATCAACGCTCTTATCTTAACGAAAAGCGGTAGGGGAAGTCGAGGAATAAATCGCTACAATGTAGGCCATAAATAATTGTATTCACGCTGTGAAAAATTATAGTTTAGGGGAAGGCCTACAATGGAATTCTCAAATAATTATGTTACTAGTGGTCCTATCTTAATGAAAATCGGTATGCAAATTCGGGGAATAAGTCGCTTTAATCTAGGCCGTAAATAATTTTATTCACTCTGAATGAAATGGTAGTTAGGGGTAAGGCTAAAATGTAATTCCCAAATAATTATGTTATTAGTGGTCGTATCGACAAATACTACATAACTTTACCATACCGGTTATGATCAGAGATATTCATGAATTTGGATTTTTGTTACTAAGTCCTTTTCAGCGCCGAGTCACAAGAAAATGGGTAAACAGGATTTAATGAAAATCGGTATGTAAATTCGGAGAATAAGGAACTACAGTCCACGCTATAAATAATTTTATAAGACGAACTAATATCACAGAGTCGAAAGAAAACTATATTTGAAGGCCTACAATATAGAAAGCTCACAAAATTGATCAACAGTAACATTACATTGACCATTGTTTGTTGTGATGTGCTTTGTCTTCTGTTGCCACTCATCTCCGATAGATAAGATTACTGCTGCGTACCGAGTATTTTTTAAAAATTTGCCTTACGTCGCACCGACACAGCTAGATAATATGGTGACGAAGGGATATGAAAGGGTAATGAGTGTGAAGGAAGCGGCCTTGGCCTTAATTAAGGTGCAGCCCCAGCATTTTTCCGGTGTGAAGATGGGAATCCACAGAATAACATCTTCAGGGCTTCCGATAGTGGGGTTCGAATCCACTAAATCCCAGATGCAAGCTCACAGCTGCGCGCCCCTAACCACACGGCCAACTCGCCCAGTCGTACGAGTGTAACAGATCTGCCTAAATATTGGCGGGAAGTAGCTGGGGAGTTAGGTAACTTTCTTCTTTAGCATGCCATTCCTCTGTTTCAGAAATTTTCCGATACTACTGGTACGTAAAACACTGGTTCATCTTAGCATTCGAGCTATTCAATCCCTACTCTGAGGCACTGATTGGAATGAGAAGTGTGCATATTTAACGGAATAATGACAGAGTAGTGTTCACGGCTGTCTGCGGCCTGGTCATTCCAGCTCTGGAACTTTGTACTGTTAGATCAGCACGTAATACTGTTCATTAAAAGTGAGAAAATGTGCAGTTTTTCATTTGATCGAGTATTTTATGTGGTAACATTGCTTTTAATAGCTACATTCCTACTGACGTCTTTTAATGACCTATGTCGACTTCAGTTAGGAAAACCACAAAACCAGTCTTTCTGAGAATCCCATAGCGAAGCACGGGTACATCAGCTAGTATCACAATAAAGGCAGAAATATGTAACCTGAAATTGAGTGTGGGTGAGAAAGAGTGTGAGTATTTCCTTATTCCTCATTAAGCTTGAAAACCGACACAATTATGAATATATTGATTGATCATGTATTATCATTTACTTGGGTTAGAGAATCCCCATTATTGATACTTACATTGAGGTTAGTTTGTTGTTGGTTATGTCTCGTGATTGCAATATCAATCAATCAATCAATCAATCAATCAATCAATCAATCAATCAATCAATCAATCAATCAATCAATCAATCAATCAATCAATCAATCAATCAATCAATCAATCAATCAATCAATCAATCAATCAATCAATCAATCAATCAATCAATCAATCAATCAATCAATCAATCAATCAATCAATCAATCAATCAATCAATCAATCAATCAATCAATCAATCAATCAATCAATCAATCAATCAATCACTACTGATCTGCATTTAAGGCAGTCGCCCAGGTGGCAGATTCTCTATCTGTTGTTTTCCTAGCCTTTTCTTTCATGATTGCAAGGCAATTGGAAATTTATTGAACATCTCCCTTGGTAAGTTTTTCCAATCCCTAACTCCCCTTCCTATAAACGATTTTTTTTTCTTTTCCTAGTTGTTTTACGTCGCACCGACACAGATAGGTCTTACGGCGACGATGGGACAGGAAAGGGCTAGGAGTGGGAAGAAAGCGGCCGTGGCCTTCATTAAGGTACATCACCAGCATTTGCCTGGTGTGAAAATGGGAAACCACGGAAAACCATTTTCAGGGCTGCCGACAGTGGGGTTCGAACCTACTAATCTCCCGAATACAGGATACTGGCCGCACTTAAGCGACTGCAGCTATCGAGCTCGGTTATAAACGAATATTTGCCCCAATTTGTCCTCTTGAATTCCAACTTTATATTCATATTTTGATTTTTCCTATTTTAAAGACATCACTAAAACTTATTCGACCGAGCTCGATAGCTGCAGTCGCTTAAGTGCGGCCAGTATCCAGTAATCGGGAGATAGTGGGTTCGAGCCCCATTGTCGGCAGCCCTGAAAATGGTTTTCCGTGGTTTCCCATTTTCACACCAAGCAAATGCCGGGGCTGTACCTTAATTAAGGCCACGGCCGCTTCCTTCCAATTCCTAGGCCTTTCCTATCCCATCGTCGCCGTAAGACATATCTGTGTCGGTGCGACGTAAAGCAAATAGCAAAAAAAAAAAAAAATTATTCGTCCACGGTTGTAATTCCACGCCATCTCTTCACTAACAGCTCGGAACATACCACTTAGTCGAGCAGCTCGTCTCCTTTCTCCCAAGTCTTCCCAGCCCAAACTTTGCAACATTTTTTTAACGCTACTCTTTTGTCGGAAATCACCCAGAGCAAATAGAGCTGCTTTCCTTTGGATTTTTCCAAGTTGGCAGTAGTGATGAGCCATAAAAAAAGGAAGAGAATAGGGCGGCGATGTTTGCCTTTTAGTGTAGGCCTATAGCCTTACGCGACGAGTTCTATATTAGTATTTATTCATTGAACATAACAGGCGATTAGCCCCGAAACATGTTCACAAAGCCCCTCCCGTGCACGAACAACTAACAACAAAAGAAAAGAAAAACTCGAGATTCCTTGGGCATGGACGAGTTCTATAGAAAAAGTGGTAGAAATGTCTGGTCATCATACTAAAAGTAAATTTATGCTCTGGAAGTGATAAGGCTGTTAGTATGTCCTCGAAGATTACCCGAGTATATTTTGTGAAATCTTTCTTTTCAGGTTACATGCGGCTTGTTGGTGAGAACTGATTCAGGTGAACCACTCGATGGCTGTGAATAGCAAGCACACGCTTTAGTGACTTTCTTGTTGTGAAGTGGTAGAGCCGGCTGCTATGGCGGCGTGCAGGGCAGAGGTCAGCGAATAGCAATTACACGCCACATCACGGGCTTAGCAACCACGGACTCGGAAAATACGGATTAGCGTCAGACGCCCGCTCCCAGGGCATTATGTGCTGCTAACAGGTGCAATGGGGGTGGCGTCTTGCGCCAGGGCTGCCAACTACTCATATGTTGTTTGCTTTAGGCTGTAGCAAGCGTGTGGCGATATACTCGTTCCATGAGTTTGACCAGTTTCAGGCAAATTTCTGGGGAGGAGTAAGATTTAAATTCTCTAATATAAGAGTTTAACTATGATGTTCAAATATTAGTTCAAAATTTCTGTGTAAATGGCATCTGATTGTTTTCCGGAATATCATCAAGTCTAAACCGCTGGGCAAAATTTCATGACATTTTGTACAAATATTCTCAGAAGGATCTGTCACATGGTCAACTGGGTTTATTTCTGGCGGTAGAACGCTGTCCTCTTGAGCTCAAGTTGATGGGTTCGATTCCTGTGCAGTCCAGTGGAATTTGAAGGTGATCAAATACTCCAGCCTCGTGTCGGTAGAGTTACCGGCACGTAAATTAACTCCCATAGTGCAAAATTTCGGAAAATCGGCGTCTGAGCAACAGTACTGTGTTCAGTTGCCAGACACAATAGTAAGCCATCTCTCATAATTTAGGTCGGATTCCCATTCTTTACGGAAACTAAACTTTGAACACTACCACACTCAAGAAATTACAAATCGCAAATTTTACTGGGCACTGACTGACTAGCTGAAGATGGGCTGAGTGGATAAGACGGCTGAGCCGTCTCTGGCCTTCTGACCTCAACTTGGGAGATTCGGTCTTGGCTCAGTCCGGTGGTATTTGAAGATGCTCGAATACGTCAGCTTCTTGTCGGTATATTTAAGGGTACGTAAAAGAACTCATGCGGGACTAAATTCCAAGACCTCGGTATATCCGAAAAAAAAAAAAAAAACATTTAAGTAGTCAGTGGGACTTAAAGCCAGCAACATTACTATAATTACTAGCTGCAGACTGCAGTTTTCTGTTAAGATATTTTATATAAGTTACATAAGGAAATAGTCCCGCCTCTGTGGTTAGTGGTTAGTGTGATTAGCTGCCACCCCCGGAGAACCAGGTTCGATTTCCAGCTCTGCCTCGAAATTTGAAAATTGATACGAAGGTTGGAACGGGGTTCACTCAGCCTCAGGAAGTCAACTGAATAGAGGGGCGTTCGATTCCCACCTCAGTCTTCCTCGAAGTGGTTTTATGTGGTTTCCCATTTCTCCTCCAGGCAAATGTCGAGATGGTACCTAACTTAAGGCAACGGCCGCTTCCTTCCCTCTCCCTTGTCCATCCCTTCCGATCTTCCCACCCCCCTCCTCCCCACCGGCACAAGGCCACTGTTCAGCATAGCAGGTGAGGCAGCCTGGGCGAGGTACTGGTCCTCCTCTAATTTGTATCATCCGATTAAATGTCTCACGCTCCAGGACACTGCCCTTGAGGCGGAAGAGGTGGGATCCCTCGCTAAGTCTGAGGGGAAAAACAACCACGGACGGCAAACCGATTAAGAAAGAAAGAAAGAAAGAAAGAAAGAAAGAAAAGGAAATACGCTATTTGCTTAAATCAAGGTCATGAATACCTGAGTACCAATGACAGTATTCGTTACAATTACAACTTTTCACTCTTTTCAGTTTTGTAATTGGGGAAGTAACTTTGTTTATGTGTCGAAGGCAGGTGGACGAATTCAGGTGTACACTATTATAACTCGAAACTCGAAAGTTCAAATTTCAAGGTAAAATAAACGAACCAAGGGCTCCGAGGACGTCAGCTTATAGCGCTAACCGTTACACTACGGACGGGGACAAACTGCAATCTTACATTGTATGAATGAGTAGAAGTCGTCAATTTCGTCGCTAGTCACTAAAGCTTAAATTTAGTCGTTTTCAATGATCACAAGTCGCTAAATTTAGCGACGAAATTGCCAAGTTGACAACACTGGCTACGAGCGATGTTCAACGTCCGGCCCACCTCGCGCTGACTGTGGATTTGCCGATGATCCGGACACGCGTAGTGTGTTCCACATGTGTTCCGTATGTAATTTTGCTTCCTTACGACTCGAATACTGCGTGCCAAACGCAAACAACAAGCGGTCATAACCGCTGTATCCAAGACCTCTGCCAATAGTAAATTATGGACTCGACCTTCGAGTCATCTTCCTGTTTCCGGCCACATTTTGTGAGCCTCATCCAACCGTTCTACATCTTCAAATTCATCTTGTTAGGTTTGTTACGTAACCTAATTTTCATCCACAATTCCACTTGGAAAGTTTCTATTGTTCACTTTCTTCTTACAAAATTGGTTAACTATCTTCAAACTAACCTAGTCATCGGTGATCTTGAACACTTTTTCACTGTTAATGAAAATATTTTCGTATGTAACTAATTATTCTTTGTGTAATAATTTAAATAATTCAATATACTGTTTTATTTTTGCATTTAAACTCTTTGGATAGCGGTTGTGTTATCACTTTCATATTATCGCACTTACGTGCACTTGCTTTCATGTAAATTCATCAGAACAGCGGACTGATACATCTTCAATAATACATTTGACCACAGACCGCCAATCTGCAGAACGTAACAGTGTTGTTCTGATGAAGCCGACAGCCGACATACTGAGAGACTGCAGTACGAACAGTTATATGCAATCCGTTTACCGTTCAGGGTTGATTTTTGCGTCGGACTCAGCGAAGGATCCAACTTCTACCGCCTCAAGGGCAGTGTCTGGGAACGTGGGACATTCAGTCGGGGATAAAACTGATAAAACTGGAGAGGAGACCCCGCCTAGGCGGCCTCACCTGCTATGCTGATCAGGAGCCTTGTTGGGGTTAGGAAGAGGGAAGGAAGCGGCCGTGGCCTTAAGTTAGGTACTATCCCGGAATTTGCTTGTAGAAGAAGTGGGAAACCACGGATAACCACTTCGATGATGGCTAAGGTGGGAATCGAATCCCCTCTACTCATTTGACCTTCCGAGGCTGAGTGGACCCCGTTCCAGTCCTAGTACCACTTTTCAAATTTTGTGGCAGAATCGCGAATTGTATCCGTGCCTCCGGGGGCGGCAGCTAATCACACTAACCACTACACCACAGAGGCGGACATAAAATAGTGTCATGTAACAAAATGTGTGACTTGATGGCTAAGTGGTTAGCTTATTGGCCTTTGGTCACAGGGGTCCCGGGTTCAATTCCCAACAGGGTCGGGATTTTTAACTATCGTTGGTTAATTTCGCTGGCACGGGGGCTGAGTGTATGTGTCGTCTTCCTCATGATTCCATCGTCATCACGACGCACAGGTCGCCTACGGGGGCCAAATTGAAAGACTTGCACCTGGCGAGCCGAACATGTCCTCGGACACTCGCCATTTCATTTCTTTATCTAGTAACAGTACCTTGAGAGCTGCACAGGCTATGGATCTGTATAAAGAGAGCTGCACATGCCGTGGATCTGTATCAAGAGAGCACGGGCCATGGATCTGTATAAAGACAACTGCATATGCTATGGATCTGTGTAAAGAGAGCTGCTCATGCTATGGATCTGTATCGAGAGAGCTGCACGGGCCATGGATCTGTATAAAGGGAGCTGCACAGGCCATGGATCTGTTTAAAGATAGCTGCATATGCCGTGGATCTGTATTAAGAGAGCTGCACAGGCCATGGATCTGTTTAAAGATAGCTGCATATGCCGTGGATCTGTATAAAGGGAGCTGCACAGTCCGTGGATCTGTATGAAGAGAGCTGCACAGGCCGTGGATCTGTATAAAGGGAGCTGCACAGGCCGTGGATCTGTATAAAGGGAGCTGCACAGGCCATGGATCTGTTTAAAGATAGCTGCATATGCCGTGGATCTGTATAAAGGGAGCTGCACAGTCCGTGGATCTGTATGAAGAGAGCTGCACAGTCCGTGGATCTGTATAAAGGGAGCTGCACAGGCCATGGATCTGTTTAAAGATAGCTGCATATGCCGTGGATCTGTATGTAGAGAGCTGCACATGCCGTGGATCTGTATAAAGGGAGCTGCAGAGGCCGTGGATCTGCATCAAGAGAGCTACATGGGCCATGGATCTGTATTAAGAGAGCTGCACAGGCCATGGATCTGTTTAAAGATAGCTGCATATGCCGTGGATCTGTATTAAGAGAGCTGCACAGGCCGTTAATCTGTATAAAGAGAGCTGCACAGGCCGTGGATCTGTATAAAGGGAGCTGCACAGGCCGTGGATCTGTATGAAGAGAGCTGCACAGGCCGTGGATCTGTACTTAGCCTACAAGAAATACAAAGCCTGCTCACTCGCTCTGTTCCCTTCAGAAACTGTGTCCGCCTGGCAGTGGGTGTCTTGACCACTGCAGCGCTAGTATACCACCTTACATCAGCACTCACTAGCATTGCTAACGGGAGTTAAAACCAGCATAGACGTACCTCTACATTATACTTCCTGTACATTATATACGTTACTGAGCAGAATGAGTAGAAAATAATAAATGTTTACCTTTTACCACGAGGAGTTCAATTCAGCTGTGGATTTTCATTTCAGATAACACACATAACTGTAGAAATTAATGTCTGGCATTTAAAAGGATGTAAGGTCTGCACTAGATATTTTTATTACCGCACCGTATATTTTCAGTGAAAAGGAACAACGTTAACCATTTTCCTTGATATTTTCTTCTCAAAATAGGTTTTCTTCTCAAGAAGTAGTCTCGGCGATACTCATCTGTGATACTGTGTCAGATGTGTCAGATAATGCAATACCTGACAGTTATATCACTCCACCTGGGCTTTTTTTTTTTTTTTTTTTTTTTTTTTTACAAATAGTTTAAGTTGTTCTTGTAGAAACTTCGCTTTTAAGTTTCCTTCACCACTCGAAGCCTCAACTGCGTCTAAATTATAATCGGCCACTTTTTTCTATAGCCTACTGACTTGTTTTTTGAGTTGCTGTTGGTAACGCCTCAGTGAAAGATATCTTCTGCCTTGCACGTCGAAGTGACCTACGCAGTGTTTGTAATGTCCTATTCCGCGAGATTATATGTCGCACATGTAACTTTGTTTGTGTAGACACATCTTTCTTGGCTACATCACTACCACTTGAGATACCAGTTGGGGGGAGGGTTGTGGCATCAGGATCACAAGAATTATTCGGAAAAGAACCAGCATTGGGAGATGTTCTGGGTATATTGATTTTACAATACATTTAAAGACGCAGGGCACCACATCAGGCTTTAATCGCTTTAGCTTTAGTTCAGGTTTGTAGTCACATTCCATAAAGTGATTACTGCGCACGACGGAGCGGTCACTAGGGTTCCATAACTTATTCTTGGGGCCGCCTACATAACAGAATAAGGAAATTATTATCATCAGAGTCCGCCACTGTGGTGTAGTGGTTAGCGTGATTAGCTGCCACCCCCGGAGGCCCGGGTTCGATTCCCGGCTCTGCCACGAAAGTTGAAAAGTGGTATGAGGGCTGGAACGGGGTCCACTCAGCCTCAGGAGGTCAACTGAGTAGAGGTGGGTTCGATTCCCACCTCAGCCATCCTGGAAGTGGTTTTCCGTGGTTTTCCACTTCTCCTCCAGGCGAATGCCGGGATGGTACCTAACATAAGGCCACGGCCACTTCCTTCCCTCTTCCTTGCCTATCCCTTCCAATCTTCCCATCCCTCCACAAGGCCCTTGTTCAGCATAGCAGGTGAGGCCACCTGGGCGAGGTACTGGTCATTCTCCCCAGTTGTATCCCCGACCAAGAGTCTGAAGCTCCAGGACACTGCCCTTGAGGCGGTAGAGGTGGGATCCCTCGCTGTGTCCGACCCTGGAGGGTAAACAGATGATGATGATTATCATCAGAACAGGAGCATTAATAATAAGTAACCTAACTTTGCCGTCACATGGTCTGCTTATTTACTGTACCATACCTTGTCTCCTTATTGCTTTAATCCACAATTCCCTAGTTGGCTCTTGGCCAGGGTTTTCATGGAACTTTCGTACGCCAACCGAGGTGTTCATGTGAGGTTGAATTGCAGCGCCTCTAGCGTCAAATATAGCATCCACAGGGCGGACAGCTATACGTGGCTATTGGGCAGGGCTTGAATTCCTTGTAGGCTAAGATCTGTATAAAGAGAGCTGAAAAGGGCGTGGATATGTATGAAAGAGCTGCATAGGCTCTGGATCCGTATGTCATGGGCATCCATCAATACCAGCCTGCACGGTTGCTAGGTAACATCGAGTCACCCATTTTATTGAAAGACATTTATGAGCTGGAATTAACACTCAATCCTGGGATACGCTTGCTGAGAATCGTACACTTTGGCGCCACACTGTTTCTATATCAGTTTCGGTGTTTGAAGAGGAACGGCGGCGATTTGAGAAGGATAAACGGCAAGCACGGAAGCTCCGTCAAGCCACCGCCTTCGTGAAGTACAGGCCGTACTGAAAGCAATCAGCTGATCGTTAGAGGGAAGTTAAGCACGTGAGTTAATTGAGCTACATGTGAATTTATCGCTGTTTTATTGAAATTTTTAACTTTGGCTGCATGTTTTCTCAGAAATATATATCAGACGGAGTCGTTATCGACTGCATTATTAAGTGAGAAGTCCTCAATTAGTGAAGACAACTTAGTGTTAGCGTGTATTCATGTGAGGCTTTAGGTTAAGAATATCGCTCTGCAGTGTTTTAATTTAGTAGTTTATTTGTGTATTGTTATATCCATAGTGTAAAATGAGTTGAGTTAGTGCATTCAGCGTTTTATTATCAACTACGACGTGTATACAGGATGAAGCGTGACTCCTCACATGCCAGCAATAAAAAAATGTCTCTCACAAAAGTTCGTCCTGCGAGTATATCCGGGAGAAAAAGGACGTTGAAGAGTGGCAATCTGGCAACACTGTAACCACATGTAGGGTAGCTACCTCTGTCACCACATTTTGCTCGTGCTGTGCAAGTGGTGCAGTGGATACAGCTTTGGGTTAGCATGCAGGAGATCGATGGGGTCGATCCTGGTTTGAGGCAGATGTTTTTTATTTCGTAAATGTAGTCCAGGTGGTATGGTATCTGGCATCTTAATCGTCAACAGCGATTGCAGCGCGTCCTCTAGAAACCATTTGCACTTACATACTACGATTCCAGAAATGCACGAACATTCGTTTTCATTGGTCAGCTTTGAAAGACGCCCTTTCCACGTCGTGGGCGTGAATTTATTGGCACCACTTCATCTACTAGATGCATTATGACTTGTTCAGCGTTAGTAAATTTTGTAAATGTAGGATACATGTGACCTAAAAAACGGTGTCTTACTGTATTACAGTATGTAATGTCCGATGGAAATTAGCAAATAAAAAGTGCGCCTCAACCCAGGATCGAACCCTCGACCTCCTGCATACTAACCCAAAACTCTATCACTGCACCAACTGTACAGGACGACCAGTACGTACTGACAGAGGTAGTTACCCTACATGTGGTTACAGTGTTGCCAGATTGCCACTCTTCAACGTTCTTTTTCTCCCGGATATACTCGCAGGACGAACTTTTGTGAGAGACATTTTTTTATTGCTGGCATGTGAGGAGTCGAGCTACGACGTATAAGAGTGTCTCGTCCAGATGGTGAGTTAAAATTTCTTATTATGTCAAAAAAATGGGTATCGTTAGATATATTTTCATGTAATCAGACTTACGGCTTATTTGAATTCGATGTATTTGAAAATTTCAAGTCCAATTTAAGCATTTTAGGTAGAAATGTATTGTGAAATAACACTGCTGAGGTTTTTCATATCAAATTTCATACAGCAGGCAACAGGGCAATTCCATGAGAATTGAATATGAAAATAATTTTATAGTCATTATTTGCTGTTTTAAAAAATGTAGAATTTTAAACAATAACTGAATTTCATGTCAGTGACAGTGAATGTTTTGTTATTGTTGAAGGTTAGCTTACTCGTAATCTTTCTTGTAGGTACCGAATTGTACTTTACATTTGTAGTATATTGCATTGGTAATTGGTTGATTGTTTTCTATCAGTGTGTATGATGTGAATGTTCCACTTGACTAGAAAATGTATAGCAAGAATATATCTCAAAGTGTTAGCCTGTACTCATGGAAACGAACGGATATACGCGAGAAATAGAACTTACGGGGAAGGATATGCATTGTATGTCAGAACTAACAAATATTTGTGATTAGTTTTTGTTTTTATAAGGTGTTAAAAGTTTCTTAATTAATTTAAACTAGTGTGTTATTCAAGCGGAGCGGATGCGTATCGCCTCCAAGTCCCACCCAAAGCGTGACGTCATCAGAGCTACATCACGAAGGCAGTGGTCAAGCTCAGTTCCGCCCTCCTACAACCATTTCATGTGATCTGTATGCCAAGATTGGGCTACTAAGTCATATGAAACATATTCACAAAGCTGAAGAATGTGTTTACTCGGATACGAGTTGCAGCCGACGACGACTATTATGATAATTTGATTTTACCAAAGGGAATTTTAATAACTTTTTTAAAAATCACCAGTCCTCACTCCCCTTTCAAAGCTCCTTAGGAGTGTGTTGTTTTAAGACCAGTTCTTATTTAAAATGTAAGACATACACTTTTGTATGTATAGAGTGCAGCACTAATTACTCTGATAATAATCGAGGTGAAACCTGCTTTAATATTTACTATATGTATTAATGGTGTGGAAATTTAATTGGTAGTGTGTGTTGTTTAAATTTTTAAAAATATGGACATTCAATGTGGGAATAAATACGTAGATACCATTAACGGTATAGAGTCTAACTTTCTTTTCCTCCAGTTGTGTACTAAGTTGAAGGTTATTTTAGAGGAGGAATTCGTTACCTTCATCAGAATTAAACCAAACACTGATTGACTTGATCAGTCTGCGTCGTCTACAAAGTATATTATTAAAAGGAGAGGCTTTTTTTGGTGATAAATGGTAACCATCCTCTATCAACACTAATCAGAGGAAGAAATCTGGAAAAGGTGAGGCCCGACTCTTTGAACAACGAAGGCATCGGAAAAAAGAAAGAGAAGGATGTGAAAATGGAAGACTCGTTAGCTTAATACTGTCGAGGTCGGAAAAGAATTGGATTTGACCAAGGGAGATAGATAGATAGATAAGAAATGGGTGAGCCCTGTTTTTGCAGAGCTCCACACGTAGGTCTATGAAGACCCTTTGTGCCCCTTGAACGGGTTTGCCTAGTCCAGACCTAGTGCTCCTATAAAGGATACTAGTGTCCGGATTTTGGCGTTCCTGATGTCCTCCAGGCTCACAAAATGTGAGCCCAGGTATCGATGTCTAGTGCTTGCAAAAGCCTCGCACTGACATAACACATGCGCGGAGGTCTCCTCCTCCTTGCCGCATCTTCTACACATCGGATCATGGGTGATTTTCATGATGTGTAGGTGTCTCTGTAAGGTATTGTGGCCTGTTAACAGTCCAACTACCATTCTCATTCTGGTCCTATTCAAATTCATTAGGACCTTTTTATAGCTTTGACTAGGCCCTTTGATAAGTTCACGTGCCTGTCTTGCTATGGTTAACCTCTTCCAAATATCTAGGTGAGACTGGTTTATCCATTGGGATATTGCCAGTCTCACACTTCGGAGTGACACTCCCAGGAAGGGCTCTGGTCCTGTGAAGGAACCCATTGAGCCCTGTTTCGCTAGTTTGTCAGCTTCTTCATTTCCACTGATTCCTGTGTGCCCAGGAACCCATAATAAGGTAACTGAGCTAAACTCACACAGCTGATCTAACATCCTTTGGCATTCCCATACCAGTTTTGATGTTGTTTTAACTGCACATAGTGCTTTTAACGCTGCCTGGCTATCACTACATATAGTGATGTGTCTTCTGTGTCCAGGCATTTTCCATATATTTAAAGCACAGGCTAGTATTGCGTATACTTCAGCCTGGAAAACAGTAGCATATTTACCCATAGGAAGGGAGAGCCTTGTCTTAGGCCCCCAGACCCCGGCGCCTGTGCCCGCCTCCGTCCGCGAGCCATCTGTGTACCATGCACAGCCCCCAGACTTAAGACGGGCCAACCAAGGGAGATTTTTTTTTTGAAGTGGAAATAGCACCTTTTGAACAGGCACTGCTCAATTATCATGACTGCTAACGTTATCGTCAGTACAAAGCCCCGCTCCAGAATGCTACATCGGGCGGCAGGGCACTCTGTTATTATGTCATAAGGCGTTGAGTTCTGGCTGCCTGCTCTAACGTAAGTGAAGACAGCCGAATAACAGCAATAGCCCAACTATGTTTACCCTTAGGGAAACAAGTGACTTCTTGATCGTAGGGGATTCAATAAGCCATCCGAACCTGGTGTCGACTTAGCTAATATAACGCTTTCTTCAGTCTATCGAACACGACGAGCACACTGTAACATGTCTGTAAAAGAAACCATTTTATTAATAACATATTTACATGTTTAATTCTACAATAACATCCTCAGATTCTATCAGATCACTTTCATAACATGAGTAAACACGTAAAAAGTTCTTTTCATTGTGACAACTGGTGAATCGTTATGAATGAATGATATGAACTCCAGTGTAAAATATTATATGAATGCTAAAAATATGTAGTCAACACCTTATTAAATGAGCAAATGTTTTCTGATCCTAATTCAGCACAGCTACGAACAAATAAGTATCCGGGGCCATAGCATGGGGCAGTATGGAACTGCGCCCAAGCTTCACTAATGATCCTGGTCATTACCCTCACACTTCGTATAATGGCAGTGGAAGGCACCCGTGGTTACTGGTTAGCGGTCAGGTAGGCTCCTCCCTCCTCTCCTCTTACCAAATTACTGTATGTTGTGTCGAGTGATGTCAGTTTTAAGTGACTCACTTCAAAACTATGTAAACTTGTAGGTGACAAATAAGAAACACAAAAATTTGTTGTCAGAAACACACTACAATCTAAGAACAAGAATACTTGCGTTCATTTGCTCATGCTCATGTACAGGGAATCAAATCAAGAAAAAAATATGCATATATAAACGAAATGACTAGGACATCCACAAACGAAACATCACTGCTAAACCGACTGTATAAAATCTTCAACAGTGCCTTCTATGAAAATAATGCCAAATATTTCACTATCTCTTTGGCAAAGTTTTTAGCAATAGTTATTAAAACCAACCAAAAAGAATATATTTCAATTTGTAAAAGATTCCATTTTTGGCTGTTATTCAATTTGTTTAGCATAGCTTTCCATTTTCATTCCCTAAATAACTAAATTGATAAATATACGTAGGCAAGTCAATAATTATCTGTAATTTTGCTTTAGTTGTCTTTAGGTTAGCTGTATGGCGTTGTGTGCTCACCAGCCGCTAGATGGCACCGTTGTTTACGTCTGTGGTCAAGGCGTTGCCTACGTTATAATCACGGCCGACTGGATCCCTCGCTGCGCTCCTTATACCGGCCTTGACAATCGCTTGTGAAGCCCAGCATAAAGCTGTAATTGTAAAGTTTCACCATAATACCGCTGGAGCGCTGGCCTACTAGCTACTGACAGGAAGCTGTATACCGCAAATTGCCGCATTTCCAGTTTTATTTATATGGTTTTGCTGTCGTAAATGTTGGCAATGTGTTCACAATGAGGTGCTTGTTGCCTTAATATTGAGATCTGATAGTTCTGCGCTAGTGAGTTTATTTTTTATTGTGTAGTGTGGTGATTATATTTTTTAAATTGTGTTTACAAAGCTGGAATTTGTGACATTCTTGAGCACCTTTTCGTACTTCGAGCAAAAATTATATGGAAACAAGAACAAAGTGATTTCTCGCTGTAACTTCGTCCTGAACAAGGATTTTAATTTATGCGCTAATTCGTTTTTTTATGGTGTGGTGATTTGCTTTTCTTTAACTGTGTTAGGAAATATTCGAATATATATTGCTGTGTGCCTTTCTTGTATTCCGAACAGGAAAAAAAGAGCAAAGGGACACCATCATTTCACAAATTCTCTGTAGACCAGGACAAAACTACGGAGTGGCTAAAAGCAGATAGCACTCTCATCTTAGTTTTCCGTTTCTATTTTGGGTATTTACCTTCCTTCTTTCTTTCTTTCTTTCTTTCTTTCTTTCTTTCTTTTTTACTCTGTTTACCCCTCCAGGGTTGGCTTTTCTCTCGGACTCAAGGGTAGTGTCCTGGAGCGTGAGACTGCGGGTCGGGATATACAACTGGGAAGGATGACCAGTACCTCGCCCACGCGGCCGCAACTTCTATGCTGTACAGGGGCCTTGTGCTGGGGATGGGAAGACTGGAAGGTATAGACAAGGAAGAGGGAAGGTAGCAGCCATGGCCTTAAGTTAGTTACCATCCCGGCATTTGCTTGGAGGAGAAGTGGGAAACTATGGAAAAGCACTTCAAGGATGTCTGAGGTGGGAATCGATACCCCCCTCTACACAGTTGGCATCCCAAGGCTGAGTGGACCCCGTTCCAGCCTTCGTACCACTTTTGAAATTTCGTGGCAGGGCCAGGAATCGAACCCGAGCCTCCGGGGGTGGCAGCCAATCACACTAATCAGGTATTTTTACCCATGAATTTTCTTTCATAGAATAATCCTCTAGGCGGTGTCGTATTTACCATATGACAGCAACACAACACATTTTTATTCAAGATAATCTGAACTTTAACATTTAAACATTGACAAGTAAGAATCACTACTGCTATGACGGCAAGGCCAACGTATGAAGTGTTGTTACCTGAGCAATGGGGCCGATGACCTAGATGTTAGGCCCCTTTAGACAACAAGCGTCATGATCATCGAGCAGAGAAGAGTTTACAATTTATTTACTGAAAATACTTTTCTCTCACTGAATTTTATTTTAAAATCTTCTTCTTTTTCGCTATTTATTTTACGTCGCACCGACAAAGATAGGTCTTATGACGCCGGTGGAATAAGAAAGGGCTAGCAGTGGGAAGGAACCGGCCGTGGCCTTAATTAAGGTAAGCCTGATATGAAAATAGGAAACCACGGAAAACCATCTCCAGGGCTGCCGACAGTGGGGTTCTAACCCACTATCTCCCGGATGCAAGCTCACAGCTGCACGCCGCGTGGCCAACTTGTTCCACCCTACTGCATTTCAAGTAAAAATTATTGTCTGAATTTAGCACGGCCAGCTTGCCCGGTATGTAATATTCTGGTGAAAGGTATGAATGAAATGTAATCTGAAACTATAGACAGTATATTGAACTTTAAACATGTTTGAGTCAAAATATTTATGTTATGCATACAACGAATATGGAAAATGTAAGACTTTTATGTTTTGTCCAGCCCCCTTCCTGAGAGCAGCGCTTGAAGAATTTTAAAACTCTAATTGAACAATGACTCTTAATCTCAATATTAACATCAGAAGACAAAAGTATTGTGGTAAGTTCTGCTATGTATCTAAATGCCGTGATAATAAAAACAATTACTGTTATTCCTCACGATTAAGGAACGTCAGTTGGACTACTACATCCTCCGCAGTTTCATTTCACGACGTTGTTTTGGCACATATCAATGAAAGTAGCCTTTAGGATTAATCTTTTAATAGTATTAACCTATGTAACATTCTCCATAACTCTAAATTACGATAACTCGGCAATCAAAGTCAATATATTTTCCATAAAGAAGCATGCATTTCTACCGCGAATAGGTCGGCCGCCAGCGCCACGTGTCGAGCTGTGTAACTACTCCGATTACAGTGCGTGCACCCGATTGTCAAGGCCGGTAAGGAGCTAGCTAGAGCGACGCATCAAGTCGGCCGTGGTTATAATACAAGGCCTGGAAATAGAGCCCGTAAAACGCTATGGAAGTGGTTAGACTGAAGTTCAATGCCGAGCCGCTAGGATCGCTATCTTACTCCCTGTCGACCAGGCCCGCGCCTTTAAACGTGTTCATTAACTGAGTTGGTTGTGAATGTATTATGTATTTGTCTGATGTTAAGCATTCGCAGTTCCAGTCATGGTTTATTCACGAGAAATTAAAGGTAGTGGAATTTCGTTTCACAAGTTTCCAGTGAATGGTCCTAAGTTTTGATCCGAGTTACGTGATAAGAATCGGGCGATCCCAAAATTTGTCACTGGACTTTTTTTAACTATGCTATCGTGACCGGCAATCATTTGAGAGGCATCTTCAAACTCAGAAATCTTAAATTAGGAAACCAACGAGGAAAATAATTTGCCCAACAAATTTCACGAAAATGAATGTAGCAATAGCTAAAAATATTGTATTTTCCCCTGAAACAATCTCTGGTTTGTAAAGTATGGAGGTGGTTTTGTTCCGAGAGCATAAAATACAGTTTAAAATAAGCCATTTGTTTTATGGAGCATTTTATTAAATTGTTCAATGCGCATAACGTCTGCAACACCTCACATGGGACATATTCAGGAACGAGAACAAACGAGAATCTTTTAACCGGGCGAGTTGGTCGTACGGTTAGGGGCGCGTGGCTGTGACCTTGCATCCGGGAGATAGTGGGTTCGAATCCCACTGTCGGCAGCCCTGAAGATGGTTTTCTGTGGTTTCCCATTTTGACACCAGGCAAATGCTGGGGCTGTACCTTAATTAAGGCCACGGCCGCTTCCTTCCAACTCCTAGGCCTTTCCTATCCTATCGTCGCCGTAAGACCTATCTGTATCGGTGCGACGTAAAACAAGTAGCAAAAAAAAAGAGCATATTTTAGTACTGAAGATAAACTCCTCTGTTGGTTAATTAATGATTTCCTGTCATATATTAAGAAACTTAAAATGCATTCAGAGAAAGTTTAAAAGAATCATGAGAGAAATGTATCAGGCATAGATCTTGACTACCCAGTCCACTGTGGCCTGCGTAAAATACCTCATAAGTATACAATTGTATTATGCATTGACGAGGAACCTAACGAGCTATGACATCGAGCTCTTCTTCAGCTACCTAAGACGCCAAACGGAATACAATGACATTATGGTTCGTGTGGCAAAAGAAAAAACAGACTGTAAACGTTGTTTAGAACATATCTGTTCTCCAGCTATCAAAGTCCAACATTGTGTCTTATTCGTTTTCAAGATCGAGGAGCCCTCAGATACCGAAAATCGTCTGTGGCAATTCTGCAGTGAACGACGGAATTTGTCACTTCCGCTACGCAGTACTTATCCCGAAGAGAGTTACTAAAAGGTGTACGTTTATTTTTTCGAAAGATATGTTCAACAGTGAAATTAAGTGTGGAAAGTGTAAAGGCGACAAACCACCTCTTTTTCTACTATGAAAATTTCTGAGACCTCTGTTAGACAACATTGCTTTGAGCCACTCAAATAGAAGAGAGAACGTTTTGAAACTTGATAAGAAGCCCCTCAGAAGGAAAGTTTTAAAACTTCAATGACATATCCAAGCTAATGCAGCACCGCTCTATAAATAAAGTACTGTGAATACCCGCAAAAACATTCAGTTCTTTTTATTTAGGATATACTTTACTTATTGACATATACGGCCATGCGAATACAAGGGGGCAAGTCCGCGATCCTAGCGGCTGAAAGGTGAACTAGGAAGCAACCCGTTTCCACTAGTGCATTTCAAGGCCTTGTATTATACCGTAGGCAACGGGTCAAGGTCTGTCTAAGCGTTGCCTACGAGATACATAAGGCCGGGAAATATAGCCCACCAGACTCGGCCTCGAGATAATTCCGACAAGCGCCGCTAGAGTTCTCTTTACTGAGCTCTCTCGCCCGCTCATTGCAACAGGTTCCAGTACGAAAACCTATAAAAATTCATTGAAACTAACAATTTCACAAGACACCAAACAGACGAGAAATTAAAAAAAATAGACCAAGAGCAGTTGTATGACTTACTTTCTACAACGTATTTCTTACACTTTGCTTGAACGAAATAAGTAATTCATGAAATAAGCAGAGAAGTCTATTAGCGAGTTCGTCACTTCTTCCCGTTTTCTCTAATTCTTCGTCAGTGTAACCGATAAATTGGTCGAGATTGCAGTCATAAATAACTTTGGATTTAATCACCATCTTATAAATCATCAGCTATCCTAACTTTTCCTCCACACATCTGATGTTGCGACATTCGTATTGAAGCCGCTGTTTGGAGAGCGATGTTATGCCAGTTTCGCCACTAGAAAGCCCTATATAATTTTTAAGCATCTTCTGATGTGGACAGTTAGGCAGTGCAACGATTTCAAATCTGCAGTCGGTAAGTGCTTTCCTATGCCAGGGGGCGCAAACTTTTAGCGTCGTTTCTCCGTATTTCATTCTTTCTTCTCGTAAGATTCAGTTTGTTCTAACAGGAATAAAGCTCCTAAATGATCATTTGTACCATTATTTTCAATCTGGTTTACATTTTGGTCAAGTTCAGATTCCTTAAATCATTTTTCTGATTTCATTACCGTATCCTACTTCTCAATATAAAGACTGTTTCCCGTAATCTGGCATTTGAAATCTCATCAATAGAAACTATACGTGTAGGTACTTCTTTTTTGTTTGTGGATGACGTAGATCAGTTATATGCTTGAAGATATGGTATGTTCATCGTTATCTGAAACAGAAATTTTACTAAATTTTGATTGCAGTACGTCATTTTTTGGAGCTGGAGCCTTTCTGCTTTGACACTTTTCTGTTGTGAACAGGATATAAACTAAAAACAGAAAGAACTTAGTTGGTAAGAATTCGCTTGATTGATATGCTTACACTGAAATCTTATGTATTAAAATGCAAGCTACATACTCGGGCCTCGAAATAGCTTGCCTGCATTTCTCTCTTAAACCGCACTCCGAAGGAAACTTATGGAACGTGACATTTTCTTACCTTTTAGCGGTATCCGTAGTACATAGAGGTACACAACAGTGCACAGTGCTTTTCAACCTCACGGACACTCACCGACAGAAACAATACGCACAATAAATTGCATAAAATCAACACAACATCACAATTACTCCGTGCATCACTATGATAAAGTCCGCCAAGAGCAGAACAGAAACCTGACATCTAGCGGCCAAACCATGAACACGGTCGGGCCGTCTTTTCACCGGCAAATTAGAAGCTATGTCCCGGCCTTGTATATCTCGTAGGCAATGGTCTAGGGAGGTCTGGTCACGCTACCACAATCCTTTGCGGCGGCGGCCATATTGGGTCTCAAATATCGTTGTTATGTGGGCGTGCCCGATGGAATGATGTGAGTTATTACTTGTATTTTGAAGGAAAACAGGATACTGCGCTGCACCAAATTATCAAAATAAGACAACTGACGGAATTAGAGTGTTTCGCTTCCTGAGAGATAAGCAAAGGACAGCTCAGTGGGTACAAAACTGTAGGCGTGACAAATGGCAACTTACAGATAACTGCTTCTTGTGCGAGGTTAGTGAAGTTATACATTTGTATTATTCCTGAATAATAGTGTTTATATGAACGATGTTTTATATTTATAGGTCTTATTATGTATTTTCTTCTAGCATCGCAATTTGAACTAAAGAGGGCAGATGGACGGAAACTAAAGTGGAATTCCATCCCAACAACTTTCAACGTCCCTAATCCCGTGTCGTCCCAAAACTCACGAGTCTCAAAACTCACGAATTCCAGGAAAAGGATTGGTAAGAGCAAGTTTCTCTACCTGGGCCACGGCCATCTTGATATATAGAGGTCAACAGTTGTGACGTCACGCGTATAGTGTTCACTCTCCGCCGTCGCGTTTAATTCCTATATTGCTGATACGATACTTTTTATCATAATTTGACAAAGAAAATGCAATAATAAGCCTATAAACACAAAACACCGAAGAAACACTATCAAAAGTATACATACGAATACACAAATATATGCACTCAAGGTAATATATTGCATATTGTAAAGTGTTCGACTGAAGGCTACTCACCTGGACTGTACGATGACGGTGAACAGGCGAATGGCTTTCTCTCAAAACAATGCAATTATTTTATCCTTGTCTGAGCACATGAATAAATTAAGAAACGTATTTTCCAAAATATGACAGATCTTGGTCACAACACTCATTAACTCAGCAGCACACACCCACACTTGTCACGGGTTTTTCAACTCTCATTATCAAAACATTGAAAACATTGAAAGAAACATCCCTAGAATTTCCACTGTCTAAAAATATCTTTGAATCAGATATCAAGGTATGATTTAATGTGTAGCTTTCCACAATTTAAAAAGTAGGATGATGGTCACTCGGCAAACTGTTGCTGTTTCTAAAATGCCTTACACTTATTTGAGCACATAGTGTTATTAATTAATTATTTATGAATGACAGGAAAATATTTGCTATGATATGATAGATCTTGGACACAACGCTCATTAACTCTGCAGCTCACACCCACACTTGTCACAGAAATTACCAGGTTTTTCAACTTTCATTATAAAAACATTGAAAGAAACATCCCTACAATTACTACTGAATGAGGTATCAAGGTCTGAGTTAACGTGTACCTTTCCACAATTTGAAAACTAGTATGATGGTCACTCGGCAAGCTGTTGCTCTCTCTAAAATGCCCTTATATTACACATTACACTTATTTGAGCATATAGTATTATTAATTATTTATGAATGACAGTTAGCAAAAATATGTGCCAGGATATGATAGATCTTGGACACTCATTAACTCTGCAGCACACACCTACACTTGTCACAGAAATTACCAGATATTTCAACTTTCATTATCAAAACATTGAAAGAAACATCCCTACAATTACCACTGAATGAGATATCAAGGTCTGAGTTAATGTGTAGTTTTCCACAATTTGAAAAGTAGTATGATGGTCACTCAGCAAACTGTTGCTGTCTCTAAAATGCCCTTATATTACACTTATTTGAGCACATAATGCTATTTGTACCGGGCGGTACACCTCCACGCCGCTAATTTAAAAGGTGCGCCAGTTGAAACTCCTCTGCTGGAGGAAGTCTGAACTTGATTGACGGTATTAATTTTCTACTTTCTCAGAAGATGTCACTACCTGTAAATTTTGGAGTTTTAGAACTGTGTCATTTTTGATGTGTTTTTGTTTTGCTTGAAGTAAGAAGTGTGAACTTTCTCTTCTAGAGGACACTACTGAAGAACTACAATAGTGCACCCTAGTGCGAAGGAAAAGAACTGTTCTTTGGAGAAAATTTTATTTCAAAAGGTTGTTCTTTGTTAAATTTCTTTCAGTCATTGGTTAAGTTGGCAATATTACCCCTTTCTTTCCCCTTGTTTTAAATCTAGCCAATCCCGAATTTCTGAAATTAATTTTCCACCAATAATGTGTTTCTTCTTCATCTTGTGTAGGGGTTTCTCTTTTTTCTCCAATAAAGTGCTTGTGGGCGGGTGTTTTCATTCCCCTAACGCCTAGAACCTTCCGCGAGAGTATATAAACTGCTGATTTTAGGGTCTCTGGGCCACTTCTGTTCCATCTTTCAGTGTGTAAAGTACATAGCAGGGGGCGGGTAGCGCCTCTTTCTTCGGCGACAGTCAACAACCAGGTAATGGCCGATTAATTACTTGTTTTCTTGCTTGCTCAGCAGTTTAACTCTCGGGGCGGGTCCGAAGCTTTTTCCATTATGTAACCTTCCTTAAAAATGTAAAGAAACTTGTATCTATTTCATCTTTTGAACTGCATATTGGGATAGAGAGTGCTTAACCCTCTCGAGCTCCCAATCATAATGTTTTGAGGTGAACTTATTTTTCTCAACCTATTCTTCATTCATATAATGTAAATTGTTCTTTTCTGAAGTCACCTCTGTAGTATGGGATTAGCCCTTGTATTAATGGCCTAGTGCCAAGTAGGTTTTAAAAACAAAGTGTATTAGGAGTGCAGATCGCCTCCTCTCAAATTGTTATTTTGGAGGTCATGTAATCAACCTTCTTTTCATTTAATAGACCTCAGTAGGTTGGGTATTTTACCCCTGTGTCTATGTCCAGTGTGGACAACTTGAAGGTGGAGTTTGGTGTGGCCTGGGAGAGGCTTAGAGTTGAGAGCGAGTGGCTCTTTTTGAAAATTGAGTGTTGTATGCCTCGTGGAGGCTTTTCAGTGTAATTTGGAGCTAGGGCTCCTAGGCATGAATGGGGTTTTCTGCCCCTCTGTTGAAACTTGTGTTTGGGGTAAAACTGAGCTGATTGCCCAAGCATTGTGAAGTCAGGGCGCGAAGCCCAAATCCTGTAAATATTGTAACTACCCTTTTGACTTGCTACTTTGTACCTGCCATGCTTGTTATCTCCTTATTTTGAAAAGAAAATATAACCTTGTTAAATTTTAAATTAATTTTACTTTCGTAGCTGGAGACCTATTCACACCCGCACCTTCTTTCATCTCTACCTACCACGGAAAGCTCCGTAACAAGTGGTAGCAGAGCGTGGTTGAATGGGTCTCATTTTAGCCCCTTTTGACGGCTAAATATTGTTCTGTTCCGAACTCTAACCATTTTCTCAGTTGCTGGAATTTTTGTGGTTTTCAAAATAGTTCTGTCACCATGCCTGGCCCTCGCGATGTTCTTCATCTTAACTATTTGCGCAAGGAGGAGTTGATCTATGAATTAACTATTAGAAATGTACAATCTGGAGGCACGGTTGCAGTAGACACAAACAAGCTTAGAGAATCCCTAGATTTGCCCATTTCCATCCCCAATTTGGGAGAGAAAGAAATTGACGACTCTCTTTCCACGATCACGGAGAACATTACTGGGCTAGCTTCTGTAGTTAGTTTTTTTGACGAAAATGATCCGTCTCCTAATCAAATTAAGCGTGTGCAAGCTAGGCTGTTTCATTTTTCAAATAGAGTTAACGATCTGTTGTCTCTAAAGTTGAATGACGTTCAGAAGAAGGAAGCTAGTACGCTGCTTGAAAATATGTCTGAATTATCTAGCAAGGTCACTCAATTGTTAACTGGGGAAGTTCCTCCCAAAACTGATCAACCCGCCACGATGAATGTAGGTAGCGAGGAAGAGCCTCCTAAGGGAGAAGTCAATAGGATAACCGTTGCTGCACAAACTATCTCTGCCCCATTAGACAACGAGTCTGAACGTCGTAACTCATTGACTAATGTACGTTCTGAATTAACTTCCTTGCCACTTAAACCTTTACCGACTATGTCACCCGGGTTTAGCAGCTTGCCTCATCCATTGGCAATGTTGCTCAGAGGTATCTCTAAGTTTTCCGTTAATACCACCAGTGAAGTAATTTCATTTTTAAGATTTCTAGTTGAATTTCAGGATCATGCCCTTGTGTTTTCTCTTTCTCCATGTCAAATTTTGCAAATTATCTATCCTTATGCAATTGGTATTCTCTCTGACAAAATAGTAAGAGCCATAGCTGAACAGTCATCTATTGAAGATTTTCATGCACACTTGCTTGCAAATTTTATTCCTGCTCGCGCGAGGTCCTCTCTGATTCAGAAGTACTATTATCGTGTACAGCGTTTGGATGAAAACTTGGCTGATTTCATACAGGACATTAAGTTTTATACTAGGGTGTTTGCTCTTCACTTCCCTGAGGATCAGATTGTACAAGCCATTGTGGAAGGTATTTCACCATCTTATAGATCATATTTGTGTTTCGCGGCGTGCCCGCAAACCTTCTCTGAACTTGAAGCATTGGCCGTCTCAGCGGAAGGAGTTAGATACGCCGATTCATTGCGTGTAGCGAAAGAACCCCCGCCTTCTTTTAGTAATACTCGGCCTCCACCTCGCCGACCAGTCACACCCCGTAAATGCTATGCTTGCGGGTCGCCCGACCACCTTCGGAACAAGTGCCCATTGCTCAAATCTAGTGGGACAAGGAATGGAGCTGGTTCATCACAAGGCTGTTTTAAATGTGGGGCTTTCTCACATATTGCCAAGAATTGTCCCAATTCGAATAGCACCCCCTCCTGCTCAACTTCTGGTGCAACTTCCAACAACAATATAAAGTGACTAGTGTCTTCGGCTGAGTCGATTAATCCATCTTCCCGAGACTCAGCCCCGGGTAAACAGATCGAAAAATCAGGGAACGAGCAATTTTCAAATTCATCTTTGGAATGCCCCAAAGAGTGTCTTAGGATTGCGGCAGATACTCCCGCACCGGTTCCTTTTCTTAAGATTGAGTTAAATAAGGAACCTGTAACAGCTCTCTTAGATTCAGGCAGTGTTTGTTCGATTATTTCGGCTGAATGGTATTCTAAATTGAAATCTGTTTGTAAACTACCTGACTATGTCTCATCTCCTGTTCAATATGTTTCGGCTAATTCATCTCCATTAGAAATTCTAGGTTCCGTACAGGTCAAAATTCGTATTTTTAAATTTACATGGAAAACCAAACTGTTTGTGGCTAAGCATTTGTCTTGCCCCATCATACTGGGAGCGGACTTCATTTCTCACACTGGTCTTGTGCTCGATCTTCAGAGTAAGTCGTGCACATTCAAATTTACGTCCAAATGTAAAATTCCCTTGTTAAAGTGTAATTCTGTGTCATGTTCATCTATTTCGCCTACCCAGGATGAGATGTTGTTAGACCTTAGACATCTACCTGAGGAGCAGGTTGATAGTATTTGTAAATTATGTCAGTCATTTCCAGAGGTGTTCTCTGATACTCTTGGTGTTACTGACCTTATTGAATACAAAATTGAGGTCACGGATTCGATGCCCGTCCGTTTTCCACCTTATAGGCTATCTCCACCTAAAATGAAGGCTCTGAAAGAAATTATCGATCAGATGTTGAAGGATGGTATTATTAGGCCCTCTAAGTCAGCGTATTCTTCGCCTATTTTTCTAGTCCCGAAACCCCAAGGAGGCTTCAGGCCTGTCATTGATTATAGGGCTCTCAATCGGAAGGTGGTGTTACAATCTGTGCCCCTTCCCGACCTTCATTCTTGTTTTTCATGGTTCCGTAAGGCCAAGTTCTTTACTATCTTGGACCTGAATCAGGCCTATAATCAAATTCCCCTTGCCGAAGAGTCTAAACACCTTACAGCGTTTGCCACGGACTGGAACTTATACGAATACAACCGCGTGCCTTTCGTGCTCCCCACGGGAGCGGCTGTACTCACTAGGATACTAGATAGGGTCTTCTCCGACATCAAATTTGAGTACTTATATCACTACTTGGATGATGTCGTCGTATTTTCAGAGACTTTTGAAGAACATCTAGATCATCTGCGAGAAGTCCTCGATCGCCTTCGTAAGGCTGGGTTAACTGTCAAGTTGTCCAAGGTTGCCTTTGCTAAGCCCTCTATGTCATTCCTAGGGCATATTGTGTCACCTGATGGTGTAGCAGTCGATCATTCTAGAACACAGGCCATCCGTGATTTTAAACCTCCCAAGGACATTAAAAGTATCGCCAGGTTCATTGGTATGGTGAATTTCTTCAGGAAGTTTATTCCTAATTTCGCTAATAGAGCGGCGCCCTTAAACCTTCTTCGTAGGAAAGGCATCAAATTTGAGTGGGGACCTTCTCAACAAGCCGCTTTTGAAGATCTGAAATTAGCTCTCTGTAATGCCCCTGTACTTGATATGCCTGATTTCTCGAAGAAATTCATCGTCCAAACCGACGCGTCGTCGTCAGCAGTAGCTGCAGTCCTTCTTCAAGAGACTGAACTAGGGAGGCGACCCATCGCCTATGCATCTAGGACTCTATCGGCTCAAGAAGCCAAGTATTCTATCTATGAGCTCGAAGGGTTGGCAGTCTTATTTGCCTTAGAGAAGTTCCGTCTCTATCTGGAACATGTCAAATTCGACCTGGAGACAGATAATCAAGCCTTAAGCTGGGTCTTAGGTAGGCCGCGTCGTACTGGTCGTATAGCCCGTTGGGCCATCCGTATTTCTGCCTTCCAATTCGATGTCAGGCATATCAGAGGTACCGAAAATGTTGTTGCTGATGGACTCAGCCGTATGTTTTCTAACGACGTCGAGACCCATGAACCGGTCGGCAGTTCATCACCTTCCGAGTCCATACTATCTGATGTTAATGCCATCTTAACTGATGCTCCCATGCTCTTTAGGGATATCGAGAAATACCAACGTGAAGATCCGACACTGGCTCCGATAATGGAAACCCTTTCTTCTGGGGAACATGTCGTCCCTTATGTTCTGAGGAATGGTGTTCTATGTTGCCCCTCGAGGCATGATAAGATGATGAAAGTTGTCGTTCCAGCTGTTCTTGTACCTATGATCTTCAAGTATTATCATGAGACCCCATTAGGAGGGCATCTGGGAATCTTTAAAACTCGTGAGAAGATTCGTGAAATGTTCATCTGGAAAGGTATGGACGGTGAAATCCGTGAACTAGTGAAGGCTTGCAAACCCTGTTTGCTCAGTAAACCAACTATGTCCACCAAGGTAGGCCTTTTGTCTTCTCATCAAGCGTCGCGCCCCATGGAACGCCTGTATATTGATTATGTAGGACCCTTCCCCCAGTCTAAGGGAAATGCTAACAAGTTTATCTTTGTATGCGTAGATGGCTTTACTAGATTTTCCTGGTTATTTCCGACTAAGCTGGCTACCGCTCAGTCTACCATTAATTGCTTAAATTCTATTTTTGCCTCTTTTGGTCCGTGCCAATATATTGTGTCTGATAATGCTAAGCCGTTCACATCTAATCTTTTTCGTAAATTCTGTTTCGACTTGTCCATCTCTCATGTAACTACTTCTGCTTATTACCCTCAACCATCTCTGGCTGAACGGGTTAACCGTAATCTCAGGTCCGCGCTTATTGCCTATCATCATGAAGATCATTCCAGGTGGGATACGTCCCTGCATTGGTTAGCTTTTGCTTTGAATTCGGCGGTTCATGAATCACATAAATTTACTCCAGCCTCTTTGATGTTCAAGTTTGTTCCCAACACGCCGCTCTCTAACCTCTGGTCTCTGAGTGACATTCTACCCGAGACAATAGATCCGGACAACATCAAAGATCTTTGGAAGAAGGCTAAAGCCAATCCTAAAGTCTCTCATGAAAAGGTTAGGGAAAGGTATGATCGTGGACGGAGACCCACCCCTTTGAAGGTAGGTGACCAAGTTATGGTCAAAAATTTTGTTCCCGCGGGCAAGCTTGCCCCCAGATTTCATGGGCCTTGTATCATTCTCGATTTTCTTACGCCGGTTACGTTGTTATTAAGTAATCCAGCCACCGAGAGGATATTTAGGGTTCACCTGTCACAGGTGAAACCAGTGTAAATTTTGTGTCAACTTGCTTCATATAATCGTGAAAGGAATATGAAGGTTATATTTTTTTTTGAGTTTCTCTTTTAAGGCATTCTGCCCCTTCTACAATATTTTCTATATTTAAGCATTTTTGTAAACTCTCCCCGCTCCGTTAAACTGCCATTCTGTCCTTACCACGGCCATTACCACGCTCCCGTCTCCTGCTATATGCACTGTGGCTTGCTCATATTAAACGCCATGTATATCTGCACGCCGCTGGCCCCTCAACCTCTCCACCAAGCCTGTGCCCTCAAAAGATGATGGTCCAACAATATTCTGCCGCCTAGCTTTAATGTTTCAGTGCCCCCGCAGCCGCGCGGCGCCGTGCCGCGACTGGGCTTGAGGATGGGCCCCCTCGACCCCAGCGAGGACGACATGTGCACCGCGAGCCGGAGCTCTCCTCCCGGCCAAGGCTGATGTGCGGCACACGACCTGCTACTTGCCCGCAGCCTGTATATCTTCACCGCGGGCGCGGCGTGTTTCAACACCTCTGCTCCCCTCATAGTGCGGGCGAGCGGTATCTCAGGGTACTTGAGGGGTCCGAGCGGCCTCCTTTGGACGCAAGCTGCAACGGCCGGTCTGGCCATCCAACTTAATCAACATCAACTACATGGACAGTTACTATAAGAGATGACTACACTTGGGAATTCAACAACAAAATCTGGTGGACTTAGAAAATTTTTTCCTCGATGTTAAAACTAAAGTTTTCCTTCTCAACTCAACTTCTACAACCATAAAAACTTAACTTCTCCTGTTACAACAAAAATTTTGAAACTGAATCAAACCACATTAAGAAAATCTTATAAATTTTTCGGCAATCAATATCCATATCTACATCAAAACTTGGACCTTGTTTTCAAACAAATTTCATGTGTCACCCCTGGAGGAACTTTTGGGGGGGGGGGGGAGGTCTGTACCGGGCGGTACACCTCCACGCCGCTAATAAAAGGTGCGCCAGTTGAAACTCCTCTGCTGGAGGAAGTCTGAACTTGATTGACGGTATTAATTTTCTACTTTCTCAGAAGATGTCACTACCTGTAAATTTTGGAGTTTTAGAACTGTGTCATTTTTGATGTGTTTTTGTTTTGCTTGAAGTAAGAAGTGTGAACTTTCTCTTCTAGAGGACACTACTGAAGAACTACAATAGTGCACCCTAGTGCGAAGAAAAAGAACTGTTCTTTGGAGAAAATTTTATTTCAAAAGGTTGTTCTTTGTTAAATTTCTTTCAGTCATTGGTTAAGTTGGCAATATTACCCCTTTCTTTCCCCTTGTTTTAAATCTAGCCAATCCCGAATTTCTGAAATTAATTTTCCACCAATAATGTGTTTCTTCTTCATCTTGTGTAGGGGTTTCTCTTTTTTCTCCAATAAAGTGCTTGTGGGCGGGTGTTTTCATTCCCCTAACGCCTAGAACCTTCCGCGAGAGTATATAAACTGCTGATTTTAGGGTCTCTGGGCCACTTCTGTTCCATCTTTCAGTGTGTAAAGTACATAGCAGGGGGCGGGTAGCGCCTCTTTCTTCGGCGACAGTCAACAACCAGGTAATGGCCGATTAATTACTTGTTTTCTTGCTTGCTCAGCAGTTTAACTCTCGGGGCGGGTCCGAAGCTTTTTCCATTATGTAACCTTCCATAAAAATGTAAAGAAACTTGTATCTATTTCATCTTTTGAACTGCATATTGGGATAGAGAGTGCTTAACCCTCTCGAGCTCCCAATCATAATGTTTTGAGGTGAACTTATTTTTCTCAACCTATTCTTCATTCATATAATGTAAATTGTTCTTTTCTGAAGTCACCTCTGTAGGATGGGATTAGCCCTTGTATTAATGGCCTAGTGCCAAGTAGGTTTTAAAAACAAAGTGTATTAGGAGTGCAGATCGCCTCCTCTCAAATTGTTATTTTGGAGGTCATGTAATCAACCTTCTTTTCATTTAATAGACCTCAGTAGGTTGGGTATTTTACCCCTGTGTCTATGTCCAGTGTGGACAACTTGAAGGTGGAGTTTGGTGTGGCCTGGGAGAGGCTTAGAGTTGAGAGCGAGTGGCTCTTTTTGAAAATTGAGTGTTGTATGCCTCGTGGAGGCTTTTCAGTGTAATTTGGAGCAAGGGCTCCTAGGCATGAATGGGGTTTTCTGCCCCTCTGTTGAAACTTGTGTTTGGGGTAAAACTGAGCTGATTGCCCAAGCATTGTGAAGTCAGGGCGCGAAGCCCAAATCCTGTAAATATTGTAACTACCCTTTTGACTTGCTACTTTGTACCTGCCATGCTTGTTATCTCCTTATTTTGAAAAGAAAATATAACCTTGTTAAATTTTACATTAACTTTAATTCCGTAGTTTGAGACCCATTCCGCCCGCACCTTCTTTCACCTCTACCTACCACGGAAATCTCCGTAACACTATTAATTATTTATGAATGACAGTTAGGAAAAATATTGGCCATGATATGATAGATCTTCGACACAACACTCATTAACTCTGCAGCTCACACCCACACTTGTCACAGAAATTACCAGGTTTTTCAACTTCCATTATCAAATCATTGAAAGAAAGATCCCTACGAGTTCCACTGTTTAAACATACATCTTTGAATCAGATATCAAGGCCGGAATTAACATGTAGCCCTCCATAACAAATCATTTAATGCTCAATAGGCGAACTGTTGTCGCTAAAATGAATCAATTTTGGTAGAAAATTCAAGTACATTTAGGGTTGTTAACTTACCCAACAAGTCTTCATAATTTGATATCTTGTCTCCTTCTTCTGGCGATTTTCGTTTGGCAGGTGTTGGTTGAGACATATATGACGGCTGCCCAGGAAATATAGTTGGCACAGCTAGGAAACGCAAATGTTGAGATAGCCACCTCCTTATTTGAACGGTAATTGGATTTAGGCCTACATCCAGGCACTCTACACGTTCGTCCCATTTTACAAAGAGGAGCATACACTACACTAACACATTATAGTAATAATCATAATTAAATGATAAACTTTAGAGTACTTTAGACAATTCATAATAGCTCAGTGGGTACACTTAACCTATCACATAACCTAGCAATTCTTCCTAACATCAGGCTGCTCAAATTAGAATTCTATAGTATTTAACACATAGTATTGCTGAAAATACATCCTTTACTGATCCGTTTTCATACAGTTATGACTTTTAAACTCGAACGAACACTTCTAATAACGTTGAAATAACAACAACGGGCTACGAAACCACCATGTAAACAAGACTCGTGCATATATATCGCTGCACTAAAAAATTGACGTCATCACTATGGAACTGTCATGTGTAGCAGGCCGGAACTTCCGAGTTGGCCGTGCCTGGGCCAGTCTCAAAACTCACTAATTCCAGGAAGAGGATTAGTAAGAGTAAATTGCTTACCTGGGCCAGTCTCAAAACTCACGAGCGGGGCCAGTTCTTCTTTGAATGGGTAAATGCCCTCCCTATTAGTGATGGGATAATGGAATACTTTTAATAATCCAATAACTTCTATCCAATTATTTAAATAATGGAATGAATAACCAAAATCAAATAATGGAATGAGTTTCAAATACCATTCAGTTATATCGCACAGAAAAATCGGATGCGCCGTGAATAAATTTTTCAGTTTAAGTATGTCGGGTAGACAATCGACTGAAATAAGCGAATAGATGAACTCTTAAGAAAAATAGAAACACGCCTTTTTCCAAACGAACCTCCAAATGTTGAAACTAAATGAGTGAATTAACTGTCTTGGTCTATAATATCTCTAAATAAAATTCCTTATTGAAGTAAATGCCGCCTAGGTCGCATAATGGAACTAAGCCCCAGTACTACCAACTGACAGTTTCCTTTTTACTGGCAGCGAGCAATATACCAACTTTAATTTTATGTCGTCCGGTTTTATGCATAAATAGCAAGCTGGCCTTTGGTCCAAGGGGTCCAAGGGGTCCCGGGTTCGGTTTCCGGTCGAGTAGAAGATTTTAACTTTCATTAGTTAATTCCTATGGTTCGGGGACTGGGTGTTCGTGCCGTCTTCAGCATTAGACTTCACCTTAGGTAGCGTCTCATCCTCACAGACGTGCAGGTCGCCTGTACGGCGTCAACTCTAAAGACCTGCACGAGACCTCTCCGGAGGCCACACGCCATTATTATAAATTTATGTGAAAGGGAAAAAATACATTATATTAGCTTTAAGACAACAGCAAAACATCTTTTTTTAAGAAAAATAATGATACACCGCTGTCCCTTTCATTCACCACCCATTACTTTACCCCTGTGGGTTCGGGTGGCAGAATAACATCCACAGTGCCCCTGTTTGTAGTAAAAGGCGACTAAAAAGGGGCCCAGGAGCTCTTAATAAAAGACTAGATAAACAACTGATAGGCAATCTGCTACCTGGGTGAATGCCCTAAATGCATATCAGTAGTGATTGATTGATTGATTGATTGATTGATTGATTGATTGATTGATTGATTGAGCAAGAGAACGTTGGTTGGCGACCTCGGGGCCCTTTGCTGAGTTCGGGCATTGCTTCCACTCACTTGTGGCAGTCTTCTTGCTTTCATCTATCCTTAGTCAACTCTCGTTCTTTTCCGAACCCCGAAGGTATTAGGTTTCCTGTTAAAACAGTAATAACCACCACCAAGTTCGGCTTCATGGCTAAATAGTTACCGTGCTGGCCTTTGGTCACAGGGATCCTGGGTTCGATTCCCGGCAGGGTCGGGAATTTTAACCATCGTTGGTTAATACCGCTGGCACGGGGGCTGGGTGTATGTGTTGTCTTCATCATTAGTTCATCCTCATTACGACGCGCAGGTCGCCTACGGACGTTGAATCAAAAGACCTGCACCTAGCGAGCCGAACATGTCCTCGGACACTCTCGGCACTAAAAGCCATAAGCCATTTCATTTTACGGTACCACCACCAACATTTCCTTCATTGTTTTCAACCCTCACTGCTTAGTATTGACCATTTACACATTTTCTTGGAGTAGGAGAGAACCAATATCACAAAATATCACCATCATCATCGATCTGGAGTCTCTTTGAATTCATTTAGCGAAAACATTTCAAAGATAGCGACCAACGACTTTGCCATATTTTAGAGAAAATTCTGACGAATTTTAATTTATGACTTGAAAAACTTGGTGAGCCAAGTAGCCAATACTACAGCATTGTACTTCGCGTAACCGCGTGGGCGCGTGATGCAATATATTCATATTTGCATTTTATGTAATGGCATCTGAGTGCATGACTCATTCATACGTGTGCAGCATGAGTTCGTTTTATTCTCGGAAAGCTTATTAGAGACCGTTCGTCCTACCCGTGCACTTCCTGTCAGGGGGTGGAGATGGGTGATTTTCATTTCCCTGTGGTGAGATTGATTGATGAGTTGATGACGCTAGGATTACTTCTCGTGCCATTATTTCGAAAGCGTTCACTATCTATTTGCCCCAGTTATTCGAATAGAATTTCAAATGAATAATCGAAAAAATAATCGAATAGAAGGAATACTGTAATTGAAGAAACGAAAAATTAAGCATATGGATTAATAGAATAAAATTAAATAATCGAATAAGCGAATAATTTGTATTCGATTTTCCAATCACTACAAGCTACCCACATAATGACTGTAGATATTTGAAAATTTAATCGGAATTGTGCGACAAGGTCCATTGTTAGCGCCAGCCGGAACTGTGTGCCCCCTTGTAATTGGCACCTCTCTCATCAAGAGGTGGGCCTGTCGTGTAGCCTCGCGCAAAGTATACGCGACAGGGGGTTGAGAGTAGTATAATTGGATGGTTCTGCGGCCGCCGCCGCCGCCCACCTCCTCCTCCTCCGCCGCCTCCGCCGCCCGCGGGAAATTTGAATTTTGGCGGGAAATTTGAATTTTGGCGTGAGATTTGAATTTGTAAACAAAGCCACGTGCTTTTTGACAGCTGTCATCGACAACAACGCATCGCTAACCTCACTGCTGCCATCTTGACGGGCCTAAACCTCACTAGTGCCAACTTAACCTAACTAGCATGTGGTAAACAAAGCCACGTGTTTTTTGACAGCCACGTGCTTTTTGACAGACAACAACGCATCGCTAACCTCAGTACTGCCATCTTGACGGGCCTAAACCTTAGTGGTACCAACTTAACCTAACTAGCATGAGGTAAACAAAGCCACGTGCTTTTTGACAGCTGTCATCCGCCATCTTTGAGCACCGTGCTGCCCTCTTTAGCTACTTACCTTTGACAGCTGTCATCCGCCATCTTGCATCCGAAACCTCAGTGCCGCCTGGTGACGGCAAATTCCACGTGCTCTTGTTTGGAAACAGAGCCACGTGCAGCTGTCATCCACCATCTTTGAGCACCGTGCTGCCCTCTTTAGCTACTTACCTTTGAAATGTGGTACGTCACAGCTGTCATCCGCCATCTTTAATCCAGAGAGAACAGTGCTGCAATCTATGTGGTGGCGGCGAATTCCACGTGCTCTTGTTTGGAAACAAATCCACATGCTTTTTTGACAGCTGTCAACCGCCATCTTTAATCACCGTGCTGCCCTCTTTAGCTACTTACCTTTGAAATGTGGTGGCGGTAAATTCCACATGCTTTACAAACCTATATGCTTTTCTGACAGCTGTCATCCGCCATCTTTAATCCAGAGAGAACAGTGCTACCCTCTATGTGGTGGCGGCAAATTCCACATGCTCTTGTTTGGAAACAAAGCCATGTGCTTTTTTGACAGCCGTCATCCACCATCTTTAATCAACAGAGCACAGTGCTGTACTCTTTAGCTAGATACCTTTGAAATGTGGTGGCGGCAATTTGAAAAATTCTATATGCTCTTGTTGGGAAACAAAGCCACGTGCTTTTTTGACAGCTGTCATCCGCCATCTTTATTCAATAGAGCACTGTGCTGCTATCATGCGGGCAATTTCGTTAGCTGTCATCCGCCATCTTTAATCCAGAGAGAACAGTGCTGCACTCTATGTGGTGGCGGTAAATTCCATGTGCTTTACAAACCTATGTGCTTTTTTTGACAGCTGTCATCCAGCCATCTTTAATCCAGAGAGAACAGTGCTGCCCTCTATGTGGTGGCGGCAAATTTCTGTTAGCTGTCATCCGCCATCTTTAATCAAGAGAGCACCGTGCTGCCCTCTATGTGGTGACGGTAAATCCCGCGTGCTCTTGTTTGGAAACAAACTCACGTGCTTTTTTAACAGCTACCACCCGCCATCTTTAATCAACAGAGCATAGTGCTGCCCTCTATGTGGTGGCAGCAAATTCCACGTGCTTTACAAAGCCATGTGCTTTTTTTTGACAGCTGTCATCCGCCATCTTAGAGCACCGTGCTGCGGGCAATTTCGTCAGTTATCATCCACCATCTTTAAACACCGTGCTGCCCTCTTTATGCCTACTACCTTAAGCATGTAGTAGCGGGTAATTTGAAAAGTTCTGTTAGCTATCATCCGCCATCTTTGAGCACCGTGCTGCCATCTTTAGCTGAAATGTGGCGGCGGATAATTTGAAAAAATGCTTTTTGACAGCGGATATCTTTGAGCACCGTGCTACCCTCTATGTAGTGGCGGCAAATTCTACATGCTTTACAAACCCACGCGCTTTTTTGACAGCCATCTTTAAGCAACAGAGTACAGTGCTGCCCTCTTTGTTGTGGCAGCAAATTCCACGTGCTCTACAAAGCCACATGTTCTTTTGACAGCTGTCACCCACCATCTTTAACCAACAGAGCACTATGCTGCGGGCAATTTCGTTAGCTGTCATCCGACATCTTTAATGAACAGAGCACCGTGCTGCCCTCATGCGGGGCAATTTCGTTAGCTGTCATCCACCATCTTTTAATGAACAGAGCACCGTGCTGCTCTCTGTAGTAGCGGGTAATTTGAAAAGTTCTGTTAGCTGTCATCCGCCATCTTTGAGCACCGTGCTGCCCGGTGGCGGCAAATTCCACGTGCTACGCGCAGCTGTCATCCGCCATCTTTAATCTATAGAGCTCAGTGCTACACTCTTTAGATAATTTTAAAAAGAAAAATTCTACAGCAGCCATCTCTCGACGCTAATTGCACAAGATGGTGGCTATACATGACTCCTTAAAGGTCCTTATGCAAGATGATCGCTATACATAGACGCCCTTGGGATGCTTGCGCAAGATGGCGGTTATACAAGGCTCCTTATGAGGGATGCTTGCGCGAGATGGTGGTTGCTCTTATGAGGCGGCTTAAGGATCCATGACTAGAGACGCCCTAAGGATGCTTGCGCAAGATGGCGGATGCAAGATGGCGGCTATACATAGTTCCTTATGAGACAGCCAGTACTCGATACAACATGTGATCAGAACATTGATTGATGTGTTCAGAACACAAAATAAGTAGAATCGAACACTGTACTCGATACAACATGTGATTAAAACATTGTGTGGTGTGTTCAGAACACTACATAAGTAGAATCGAACGCTGTATTAGGGGGTACCTTTGTTTAGATTGAAACATAACAAGACTAGAATTGAACACTGCACATTGATTGATGCGTTCAGAACACAAAATAAGTAGAATCGAACACTGTACTCGATGTCGTTAACTTCAACATGTGATTAAAACATTGGCTGGTGTGTTCAGAATACTACATAAGTAGAATCGAACGCTGTACAACATGTTAGGGGATACCTTTGTTTAGATTGAAACATAACAAGACTAGAATTGAACACTGCACTCGATGTCGGAAGATCAGATTGAAACATAACAAGACTAGAATTGAACACTGCACATTGATTGATGTGTTCAGAACACAAAATAAGTAGAATCGAACACTGTACTCGATGTCGTTAACTTCAACATGTGATTAAAACATTGTCTGGTGTGTTCAGAACACTACATAAGTAGAATCGAACGCTGTACAACATGTTAGGGGATACCTTTGTTCTAAGAAGATCAGATTGAAACATAACAAGACTAGAATTGAACACTGCACTCGATGTCGTTACATGCGATCAGAACAATGATTGATATGTTCAGATCACTAAACAAGTAGAACCGAACACTGTACAACATGTTAGGGGATACCTTTGTTCTAAGAAGATCAGCTTGAAACATAACAAGACTAGAATTGAACACTGCACTCGATACAACATGTAATCAGAACGTTGATTGATGTGTTCAGATCACTAAACAAGTAGAACCGAACACTGTACAACATGTTAGGGGATACCATTGTTTAGATTGAAACTAACAAGACTAGAATCGAACACCGCACTCGATGTCGTTACATGTGATCCGATACAACATGTTAGGGGATACCTTTATCCTAAGAACCGAACACTGTACAACATGTTAGGGGATACCTTTGTTTAGATTGAAAGTAACAAGACTAGAATTGAACACTGCACTCGAGGTCGGAAGATCAGATTGAAACATAACAAGACTAGAATTGAACACTGCACATTGATTGATGTGTTCAGAACACAAAATAAGTAGAATCGAACACTGTACTCGATGTCGTTAACTTCAACATGTGATTAAAACATTGTCTGGTGTGTTCAGAACACTACATAAGTAGAATCGAACTCTGTACAACATGTTAGGGGATACCTTTGTTCTAAGAAGATCAGATTGAAACATAACAAGACTAGAATTGAACACTGCACTCGATGTCGTTACATGCGATCAGAACAATGATTGATGTGTTCAGATCACTAAACAAGTAGAACCGAACACTGTACAACATGTTAGGGGATACCTTTGTTCTAAGAAGATCAGCTTGAAACATAACAAGACTAGAATTGAACACTGCACTCGATACAACATGTAATCAGAACGTTGATTGATGTGTTCAGATCACTAAACAAGTAGAACCGAACACTGTACAACATGTTAGGGGATACCTTTTTTTAGATTGAAACTAACAAGACTAGAATCGAACACTGCACTCGATGTCGTTACATGTGATCCGATACAACATGTTAGGGGATACCTTTATCCTAAGAACCGAACACTGTACAACATGTTAGGGGATACCTTTGTTTAGATTGAAACTAACAAGACTAGAATCGAACACTGCACTCGATGTCGTTACATGTGATCCGATACAACATGTTAGGGGATACCTTTGTTTAGATTGAAACATAGCAAGCCTAGAATCGAACATTGTTTGATGTGTTCAGTACAACTTCAATGATTAACACACACTGTGCACATATCGCATAGCTAAAAACACACTGTGCACATATCGCATACCTAACACTTCAAATGATTTGCTTAGTACGAAAATAAAAAATCTATACCGCGTAGCTAACTCGTTCATCACACTGCTAAGACGCTTAGTAATTGTGAATACACTCATACGAAAATCAAGAAAGCACACTGCGTAGCCAACTCGCTCGGCTCACTCGCTTAGTAATTGCAACACACACGGATAAGAATGTTCCGAGATACTTACATGTTTTTTAAGGGGGGGGGGGGAGATCATAAATTATATGTACACATGTTGTCTCCTCCAAGTTGTAAGATGAAATAGACGCAGTACTGCGAGTTTCCGCTCTAGCTGGCGAACGGAAGTAGCATGATATCTCAGCAAAAAATAAAAATACGCGTGAGCTTGCAAGTCAGACACAATGATGGATACCGCGATTCAAATCCTGGTAACTTATGCCGTCGGGAAGGGTATCCGGCGAGCATCTAGCTGTAAATCCCCGATTCTCGACAGATTCTTAATCCCAGTTCTTTGACGTCACGAAGGGCAACCGGTCGAAAACAATAGTGTATGATGTAAGAGGTTAGATACTACCAGTTTTGTGTCAGGAAGGACAACTAGTCTTAAAACAAAACAGATTCTTAATCCGAGTTCTTTGACGTCAGGAAGGGCAACCGGTCGAAAACTATAGTGTATGATGTAAGAGGCTAGATACTGCCAGTTTTGCGTCAGGAAGGGCAACTCAACAAATTCTTGCGATTTAAAATCTTAGTCAGGAAGGGCATCCGGCTGTAGTGATACAGCAATTTACAATCTAAGAAGAGCATCTAGCTGTAAAACCCCCGATTCTCGACAGATTCTTAATCCGAGTTCTTTGACGTCAGGAAGGGCAACCGGTCGAAAACTATAGTGTATGATGTAAGAGGGTAGATACTGCCAGTTTTGCGTCAGGAAGGGCAACTCAACAAATTCTTGCGATTTAAAATCCTGGTCAGGAAGGGCAGCCGGTCGTAAAACTATGGTGTATGATCTAAGAGGCGGGGTGTGCAAGAAAGCCAGCATTAAGTAAGGGCTGTTGATAGGGGGGGCGTTAAACCTTGTGCAGGCTCCTTCATCAGGAGAAGCCTACATGCCGGCACCGTGCAGGCTCTTTCGATAGGGGTGTGCTATATGCTCGTACTGTGTGTGTGTGTGTGTGTGTGTTTTAACCTCTCCGTACAATCATGATAGTTTACGTTAGGAACTTACATAGGCTAAATGCTACACATTCCGTGGCAGAGCCGGGAATCGAACTCGGACCTCCGGGGGGGGGGTAGCAGCTAATCACACTAACTACTACACCACAGAGGAGGACTATTTCAGTTTTACAGTCAGAATATTTTACAACCTTAATTGGTACTGTGTTTTAACCTCTCCGTACAATCATAATATGTTAAGAGCTTACATGAGCTGAATGGTACTCAGCTAAGAAGACGTTCGTGAGTTACAAGTCGCTTATCAGCATGCAGTGTCCTCGTTCAAGGTTACTACTACAGCAGGAAGATACGTGTATAATTACAGCTAACACACGCATTCCGCGGCTCGCTCTGATACAACTTCAAGGACTGTAGAACAAACCCATAGCCTACAGTATGCATGCCTCTCACCCGGTAGTCTCGGGTTCGATTCTCTTGGGAATAAAAATGTGTTTAAATCGCAAGAATTTGTTGAGTTGCCCTTCCTAACGTAAAACTAGCAGTATCCAACCTCATACACTATAGTTTTCAACCGGTTGCCCTTCCTGACAATTCGGATTAAGAATCTGTTTTGTTTTAAGACTAGTTGTCCTTCCTGATGCAAAATTGGCAGTATCTAAGCTCTTACATCATACGCTATTTTTTTCGACCGGTTGCCCTTCCTGACAACTCGGATTTAGAATCTGTCGAGAATCGGGGGTTTTACAGCTAGATTTTAAATCGCAGTATCACGAACTATTGTTTTACTGCTGGATGCCCTTCCTGACTAAGATTTTAAATCGCAAGAATTTGTTTTAAGACTCAAGTCTTGTTATGTTTCTTTCGTAATCTGCAAGTCTATACAAGCATATCGCTGCACACTCTTGCCTTCACGATGCGTGTTCGATAATTGTTTTCAACTAGTTGCCCTTCCTGACGTCAAAGAACTCGGATTAAGAATCTGTCGAGAATCGGGGGATATGCAGCTAGATGCACTTCTTAGATTTTAAATCACGAACTATTGTTTTACTGCTGGATGCCCTTCCTGACTAAGATTTTAAATCGCAAGATGTTTTAAGACTCAAGTCTTGTTATGTTTTCTTTCGTAATCTGCAAGTTTAAACAAGCATATCGCTGCACACTCTTGCCTTCGCGATGCGTGTTCGATAATTGTTTTCAACTAGTTGCCCTTCCTAACGTCAAAGAACTCGGATTAAGAATCTGTCGAGAATCGGGGGTTTTACTGCTAGATTTTAAATCGCAGTATCACGAACTATTGTTTTACTGCTGGATGCCCTTCCTGACTAAGATTTTAAATCGCAAGAATTTGTTTTAAGACTCAAGTCTTGTTATGTTTCTTTCGTAATCTGCAAGTCTAAACAAGCATATCGCTGCACACTCTTGCCTTCACGATGCGTGTTCGATAATTGTTTTCAACTAGTTGCCCTTCCTGACGTCAAAGAACTCGGATTAAGAATCTATCGAGAATCGGGGGATATACAGCTAGATGCACTTCTTAGATTTTAAATCACGAACTATTGTTTTACTGCTGGATGCCCTTCCTGACTAAGATTTTAAATCGCAAGAATTTGTTTTAAGACTCAAGTCTTGTTATGTTTCTTTCGTAATCTGCAAGTCTAAACAAGCATATCGCTGCACACTCTTGCCTTCACGATGCGTGTTCGATAATTGTTTTCAACTAGTTGCCCTTCCTGACGTCAAAGAACTCGGATTAAGGATCTATCGAGAATCGGGGATATACAGCTAGATGCACTTCTTAGATTTTAAATCACGAACTATTGTTTTACTGCTGGATGCCCTTCCTGACTAATATTTTAAATCGCAAGAATTTGTTTTAAGACTCAAGTCTTGTTATGTTTCTTTCGTAATCTGCAAGTCTAAACAAGCATATCGCTGCACACTCTTGCCTTCACGATGCGTGTTCGATAATTGTTTTCAACTAGTTGCCCTTCCTGACGTCAAAGAACTCGGATTAAGAATCTGTCGAGAATCGGGGGTTTTACTGCTAGATTTTAAATCGCAGTATCACGAACTATTGTTTTACTACCGGATGCCCTTCCTGACTAAGATTTTAAATCGCAAGAATTTGTTTTAAGACTCAAGTCTTGTTATGTTTCTTTCGTAATCTGCAAGTCTAAACAAGCATATCGCTGCACACTCTTGCCTTCACGATGCGTGTTCGATAATTGTTTTCAACTAGTTGCCCTTCCTGACGTCAAAGAACTCGGATTAAGAATCTATCGAGAATCGGGGGATATACAGCTAGATGCACTTCTTAGATTTTAAATCACGAACTATTGTTTTACTGCTGGATGCCCTTCCTGACTAAGATTTTAAATCGCAAGAATTTGTTTTAAGACTCAAGTCTTGTTATGTTTCTTTCGTAATCTGCAAGTCTAAACAAGCATATCGCTGCACACTCTTGCCTTCACGATGCGTGTTCGATAATTGTTTTCAACTAGTTGCCCTTCCTGACGTCAAAGAACTCGGGTTAAGAATCTGTCGAGAATCGGGGGTTTTACTGCTAGATTTTAAATCGCAGTATCACGAACTATTGTTTTACTACCGGATGCCCTTCCTGACTAAGATTTTAAATCGCAAGAATTTGTTTTAAGACTCAAGTCTTGTTATGTCTCTTTCGTAATCTGCAAGTCTAAACATGCATATCGCTGCACACTCGTGCCTTTACGATGCGTGTTCGATAATTGTTTTCAACCGGTTGCCCTTCCTGACGTCAAAGAACTCGGATTAAGAATCTGTCGAGAATCGGGGGTTTTACTGCTAGATTTTAAATCGCAGTATCACGAACTATTGTTTTACTACCGGATGCCCTTCCTGACTAAGATTTTAAATCGCAAGAATTTGTTTTAAGACTCAAGTCTTGTTATGTTTCTTTCGTAATCTGCAAGTCTAAACAAGCATATCGCTGCACACTCTTGCCTTCGCGATACGTGTTCGATAATTGTTTTCGACCGGTTGCCCCTCCTGACGTCAAAGAACTCGGATTAAGAATCTGTCGAGAATCGGGGGTTTTACAGCTAGATTTTAAATCGCAGTATCACTACAGCCGGATGCCCTTCCTGACTAGGATTTTAAATCGCAAGAATTTGTTGAGTTGCCCTTCCTGACGCAAAACTGGCAGTATCTACCCTCTTACATCATACACTATAGTTTTCGACCGGTTGCCCTTCCTGACGTCAAAGAACTCGGATTAAGAATCTGTCGAGAATCGGGGGTTTTACAGCTAGATGCTCTTCTTAGATTGTAAATCGCTGTATCACTACAGCCGGATGCCCTTCCTGACTAAGATTTTAAATCGCAAGAATTTGTTGAGTTGCCCTTCCTGACGCAAAACTGGCAGTATCTAGCCTCTTACATCATACACTATAGTTTTCGACCGGTTGCCCTTCCTGACGTCAAAGAACTCGGATTAAGAATCTGTTTTGTTTTAAGACTAGTTGTCCTTCCTGACACAAAACTGGTAGTATCTAACCTCTTACATCATACACTATTGTTTTCGACCGGTTGCCCTTCGTGACGTCAAAGAACTGGGATTAAGAATCTGTCGAGAATCGGGGATTTACAGCTAGATGCTCGCCGGATACCCTTCCCGACGGCATAAGTTACCAGGATTTGAATCGCGGTATCCATCATTGTGTCTGACTTGCAAGCTCACGCGTATTTTTATTTTTTGCTGAGATATCATGCTACTTCCGTTCGCCAGCTAGAGCGGAAACTCGCAGTACTGCGTCTATTTCATCTTACAACTTGGAGGAGACAACATGTGTACATATAATTTATGATCTTTCCCCCCCCCCCCTTAAAAACATGTAAGTATCTCGGAACATTCTTATCCGTGTGTGTTGCAATTACTAAGCGAGTGAGCCGAGCGAGTTGGCTACGCAGTGTGCTTTCTTGATTTTCGTATGAGTGTATTCACAATTACTAAGCGTCTTAGCAGTGTGATGAACGAGTTAGCTACGCGGTATAGATTTTTTTATTTTCGTACTAAGCAAATCATTTGAAGTGTTAGGTATGCGATATGTGCACAGTGTGTTTTTAGCTATGCGATATGTGCAAAGTGTGTGTTAATCATTGAAGTTGTACTGAACACATCAAACAATGTTCGATTCTAGGCTTGCTATGTTTCAATCTAAACAAAGGTATCCCCTAACATGTTGTATCGGATCACATGTAACGACATCGAGTGCAGTGTTCGATTCTAGTCTTGTTAGTTTCAATCTAAACAAAGGTATCCCCTAACATGTTGTACAGTGTTCGGTTCTTAGGATAAAGGTATCCCCTAACATGTTGTATCGGATCACATGTAACGACATCGAATGCAGTGTTCGATTCTAGTCTTGTTAGTTTCAATCTAAAAAAAGGTATCCCCTAACATGTTGTACAGTGTTCGGTTCTACTTGTTTAGTGATCTGAACACATCAATCAACGTTCTGATTACATGTTGTATCGAGTGCAGTGTTCAATTCTAGTCTTGTTATGTTTCAAGCTGATCTTCTTAGAACAAAGGTATCCCCTAACATGTTGTACAGTGTTCGGTTCTACTTGTTTAGTGATCTGAACACATCAATCATTGTTCTGATCGCATGTAACGACATCGAGTGCAGTGTTCAATTCTAGTCTTGTTATGTTTCAATCTGATCTTCTTAGAACAAAGGTATCCCCTAACATGTTGTACAGCGTTCGATTCTACTTATGAAGTGTTCTGAACACACCAGACAATGTTTTAATCACATGTTGAAGTTAACGACATCGAGTACAGTGTTCGATTCTACTTATTTTGTGTTCTGAACACATCAATCAATGTGCAGTGTTCAATTCTAGTCTTGTTATGTTTCAATCTGATCTTCCGACATCGAGTGCAGTGTTCAATTCTAGTCTTGTTATGTTTCAATCTAAACAAAGGTATCCCCTAACATGTTGTACAGCGTTCGATTCTACTTATGTAGTGTTCTGAACACACCAGCCAATGTTTTAATCACATGTTGAAGTTAACGACATCGAGTACAGTGTTCGATTCTACTTATTTTGTGTTCTGAACACATCAATCAATGTGCAGTGTTCAATTCTAGTCTTGTTATGTTTCAATCTAAACAAAGGTACCCCTAATACAGCGTTCGATTCTACTTATGTAGTGTTCTGAACACACCACACAATGTTTTAATCACATGTTGTATCGAGTACAGTGTTCGATTCTACTTATTTTGTGTTCTGAACACATCAATCAATGTTCTGATCACATGTTGTATCGAGTACTGGCTGTCTCATAAGGAACTATGTATAGCCGCCATCTTGCATCCGCCATCTTGCGCAAGCATCCTTAGGGCGTCTCTAGTCATGGATCCTTAAGCCGCCTCATAAGAGCAACCACCATCTCGCGCAAGCATCCCTCATAAGGAGCCTTGTATAACCGCCATCTTGCGCAAGCATCCCAAGGGCGTCTATGTATAGCGATCATCTTGCATAAGGACCTTTAAGGAGTCATGTATAGCCACCATCTTGTGCAATTAGCGTCGAGAGATGGCTGCTGTAGAATTTTTCTTTTTAAAATTATCTAAAGAGTGTAGCACTGAGCTCTATAGATTAAAGATGGCGGATGACAGCTGCGCGTAGCACGTGGAATTTGCCGCCACCGAGCAGCACGGTGCTCAAAGATGGCGGATGACAGCTAACAGAACTTTTCAAATTACCCGCTACTACAGAGAGCAGCACGGTGCTCTGTTCATTAAAAGATGGTGGATGACAGCTAACGAAATTGCCCCGCATGAGGGCAGCACGGTGCTCTGTTCATTAAAGATGTCGGATGACAGCTAACGAAATTGCCCGCAGCATAGTGCTCTGTTGGTTAAAGATGGTGGGTGACAGCTGTCAAAAGAACATGTGGCTTTGTAGAGCACGTGGAATTTGCTGCCACAACAAAGAGGGCAGCACTGTACTCTGTTGCTTAAAGATGGCTGTCAAAAAAGCGCGTGGGTTTGTAAAGCATGTAGAATTTGCCGCCACTACATAGAGGGTAGCACGGTGCTCAAAGATATCCGCTGTCAAAAAGCATTTTTTCAAATTATCCGCCGCCACATTTCAGCTAAAGATGGCAGCACGGTGCTCAAAGATGGCGGATGATAGCTAACAGAACTTTTCAAATTACCCGCTACTACATGCTTAAGGTAGTAGGCATAAAGAGGGCAGCACGGTGTTTAAAGATGGTGGATGATAACTGACGAAATTGCCCGCAGCACGGTGCTCTAAGATGGCGGATGACAGCTGTCAAAAAAAAGCACATGGCTTTGTAAAGCACGTGGAATTTGCTGCCACCACATAGAGGGCAGCACTATGCTCTGTTGATTAAAGATGGCGGGTGGTAGCTGTTAAAAAAGCACGTGAGTTTGTTTCCAAACAAGAGCACGCGGGATTTACCGTCACCACATAGAGGGCAGCACGGTGCTCTCTTGATTAAAGATGGCGGATGACAGCTAACAGAAATTTGCCGCCACCACATAGAGGGCAGCACTGTTCTCTCTGGATTAAAGATGGCTGGATGACAGCTGTCAAAAAAAGCACATAGGTTTGTAAAGCACATGGAATTTACCGCCACCACATAGAGTGCAGCACTGTTCTCTCTGGATTAAAGATGGCGGATGACAGCTAACGAAATTGCCCGCATGATAGCAGCACAGTGCTCTATTGAATAAAGATGGCGGATGACAGCTGTCAAAAAAGCACGTGGCTTTGTTTCCCAACAAGAGCATATAGAATTTTTCAAATTGCCGCCACCACATTTCAAAGGTATCTAGCTAAAGAGTACAGCACTGTGCTCTGTTGATTAAAGATGGTGGATGACGGCTGTCAAAAAAGCACATGGCTTTGTTTCCAAACAAGAGCATGTGGAATTTGCCGCCACCACATAGAGGGTAGCACTGTTCTCTCTGGATTAAAGATGGCGGATGACAGCTGTCAGAAAAGCATATAGGTTTGTAAAGCATGTGGAATTTACCGCCACCACATTTCAAAGGTAAGTAGCTAAAGAGGGCAGCACGGTGATTAAAGATGGCGGTTGACAGCTGTCAAAAAAGCATGTTGATTTGTTTCCAAACAAGAGCACGTGGAATTCGCCGCCACCACATAGATTGCAGCACTGTTCTCTCTGGATTAAAGATGGCGGATGACAGCTGTGACGTACCACATTTCAAAGGTAAGTAGCTAAAGAGGGCAGCACGGTGCTCAAAGATGGTGGATGACAGCTGCACGTGGCTTTGTTTCCAAACAAGAGCACGTGGAATTTGCCGTCACCAGGCGGCACTGAGGTTTCGGATGCAAGATGGCGGATGACAGCTGTCAAAGGTAAGTAGCTAAAGAGGGCAGCACGGTGCTCAAAGATGGCGGATGACAGCTGTCAAAAAAGCACGTGGATTTGTTTATCTCGAGCTAGTGAGGTTAAGTTGGTAGCACTAAGGTTTAGGCCCGTCAAGATGGCAGTACTGAGGTGTGCGATGCGTTGTTGTCTGTCAAAACGCACGTGGCTTTGTTTACAAATCTGTCAAAAAGCACGTGGCTGTCAAAAAACACGTGGCTTTGTTTACCTCGCGCTAGTGAGGTTAAGTTGGCACTACTGAGGTTTAGGCCCGTCAAGATGGCAGTACTGAGGTTAGCGATGCGTTGTTGTCTGTCAAAAAGCACGTGGCTGTCAAAAAACACGTGGCTTTGTTTACCACATGCTAGTTAGGTTAAGTTGGCACTAGTGAGGTTTAGGCCCGTCAAGATGGCAGCAGTGAGGTTAGCGATGCGTTGTTGTCGATGACAGCTGTCAAAAAGCACGTGGCTTTGTTTACAAATTCAAATATCGCGCCAAAATTCAAATTTCCCGCCAAAATTCAAATTTCCCGCGGGCGGCGGCGGAGGCGGCGGAGGAGGAGGAGGCGGGCGGCGGCGGCGGCCGCAGAACCATCCAATTATACTACTGTTGAGAAACCCACGGACGCCATGGACCCGCGCGGATAACCGCACTCGGCCTTTCAAATTAAGGCCTAGTTCCATAAGCCGCTGTAAAGCTTTGTCTTTTTTACTGCATTTTATTTTTATGTATTTAATATTTTTAATTTTTTTACTATTTTTATGCTGTTTTTCTGTCAATTGTTTTAGTATGTTTAATTTGGTTCAATTGGTCTTTTTTCACTATTTCCATTACTTTTATCTACATATTTACATGATTAATTTAACAAGGAAAGATTTACTTTCTGTTTAACTCATCTTAAGGATGAAGGAAGTGACTCTCAGAAATGCACCTACATCTCTTGTCTCCTCATATTTTTTTGTGTTTCGTTCGATCCTCTTATCAAGTTGGTAGTATTTGTTTCTTCTTTTTAAACCCTCTAGGTTCAACTGCATCCTCATAATCTTCTTATCTGATTTGTCAGCTTTTTGCTTAAGTCCTTTTATTAGAGGGTGAGGTTTTCCCAGAACATTGTTTATTTGGTGATTCCACCCTTCCACAAAATTGTTTGTTCTGTGTCTTCTGTTATAGCAGTTCCACGTTTCCAGGGGAACTAATGGATTTTGTATCCACTGATCGACAAAATAATCAAAAAATACCGTCAACATTTGGTCTTCGGGGGCGTTACCATGAATGTAACGTCTACATCCTCAGGCGGCAGGAAGGCAAGTGCCGCACACATTGTAATTGTTTGTCGGACTTCCTGATTCGTTTTGTAGGCTTCAGTGAGGCCGACTTCCTGAACCTTTCGCCAGAGACTTTGACATAAATGGAAGAAGCATCCTTGCACTTTGATAGAAGGAAATACTTCTTTTATTGCTTTGATAGCGGCTGCCTCAAAGTCAACATTTATTTCATTTGGTTTCCATTCTGGGATCTCGTGTTTTATGATATTAAATAATGTAGCGTATGTTCCCGTTTTCTTATTAGGGAGAAGAGCAGGTGTTATGTTTGTTTCCTCACTGGTGCTTCCAAGATCAGCATGGTATCGTATATAGCTGTGAAAACTGGCTGCTGCAACTTTTGAAAGTACCATCCATTAGAAATGTCCTGTACGCTTTGAGACATTCTCTTCCGTTTGCGCTTGAAAATCCTAATATTCTTTTTCCATCCCTGTTGTCTCCAAGGAGAAATGCACTGCCATCGGTCATGCGTAGAGTGTCTTCATCTAAATATCGTTTCGATGTATTGGCTCTTTTTGGACTCCCTGGGCTTTATTTCGGTGCCTGTAGAGTGATGTTCTTACACTGGAAAATTGAGGTACCCTAGTGATAAATTCATATCCTCTTTGCTGCAAGGATTCAAATTCTTCTGTGTAGATCTGAAAGAAAAAATATTATCCTTACCTTCTTGTACCTAACTTATAGTAATAACCAATATTACCAATATGCCATAAGTACTCACTTACTCGGAACAAATATAATTTATAAACAATTTCTATTAATGTTTGTTGTTTGAAAAGGCCTAACATCTAGGTCTTTAGTTTTGTCTGCGGACCCTTCACAAATAAAAACGAGTGAGTTGGCCGTGAATTCAGGGGCGCGCAGCTAGGTTTGAACCCCACTGTCGGCAGCCCTGAAGATGGTTTTCCGTGGTTTCCCATTTTTGCACCAGGTAAATGCTGGGGCTTTACCCTAATTAAGGCCACAGCCGCTTCCTTCCCACTCCTAGTCCTTCACTATCCTATCGTCACCATAAGACCTATCTGTGTCGGTGCGACGTAAACCAACTTGTTAAACAGAATGTTTAACTTACCTGTGTAACTGATGTTCCATGTTCTTCGCTAACTCGTTTCTTGGCCTGGCTGACTGCTTTGTACGTATACATCGAGACTTGCTTCATCAGGTACACACTGGTGGACTGTTTCACTAAAAACACTATTGTCACTTGCAGTTATCACTTTACCGGCACACGCGGATGACAGTCTTTTATGGCAAAACCATACTGTTTCGCCCGACTTGTTCTCTCGTTGCTTGTAAAACCTATAACCATTGTACACTAAATTTATTGTACCCTTTTGTGAAGAAATGAATTGCATGTTGTGCACTGTTCGATGGCACCAAGCAAAATAACTGAATAAAAATTAGTGTTACACTTGGAGAATTTGATCTTTGGTGGGATGATAATTCCTGTTAATAGTACATGGGAAATGCCATTCTAAAAGTCGGTGGAAAAACATGGGTTGAAGGGAAGCGTGAGTCATCTCGCACCTCATCCCTCCTGCGGTCATCGCAAGCACCTGCTGTCCGGAGTCGTGAATTTTGAGACTCATTAGAATGTTTACTTTAGCGACCAGTTTGTATTCGTGAGTTTTGAAACTATGTTACTAATTTTAGCCCGTGAGCTTTGAGACGTAACCCCTAATCCACCTAAGTCTTTGACATATAATAGGAAACCTCCCAAAGAAAGATAATTGTCTTTCAAAACAAGCAAGAAAAGTAACAGGAACTGTGTAATAGTGTATTGATGTTTATGAAAATTTCCTTTTTATGTGTCCGGCTCCATGGCTAAATGGTTAGTGTGCTGGCCTTTGCTCACAGGGGTCCCAGGTTCGATTCCCGGTAGGTTCAGGAATTTCAATCATAATTAGTCAATTTCGCTGGCACGGGGGCTGAGTGTATGTGTCGTCTTCATATTCATTTCATCCTCATCACGACGCGCAGGTCGCCTACGGGAGTCAGATCAAAAGACCTGCACCTGGCGAGCCGAACTTGTCCTCAGACGCTCCTGGTACTAAAAGCCAAACGCCATTTCATTCCATTCCTTTTCATGTAAACTATGGACAGTATCATTCTAACCCTACATGCAACGTAGAAATGTTTCACAGATATTTGAAATGCTTGTTCCTGTTCATTTACCAATTATACTCACAACAAACAATAGGCCTATCACTTCAAACCAACAATTTATGTCCAGCCGGCCATCATTACAACAATTTTATTGATAATAGCAGTCTTATACTGTACTGTACTGTAGTCATTATTTACAGCTAAATTTCATTCATCTTAAATGCTCTATATAGTACATTATATGGCTGGATAAATACTTAAAGATCACAACACTCGCTTCACTTGCACTAACCAATTACTGTAATTTAATGTACCGTAGCCTAACATAATATCCTAATGTAATCCCTAAAATAGCCTAACCTAGGTTAACTCAACTTAATAGTGACTGAATTTCTATTTGTTATGGAATCGTGTCTACCAATGGCTTTAATTTTCTTAACCATTATTCATTCATTCATTCATTCATTCATATAATTTTTGCCCTTATGGACAGTGTTTGAACTCGAATACCTCATGATGACACAATTTTCACTTCTTTCTCTTCTTCCTCTTCTCTTCCCAAAATCTCTTCATCTTTTGGCAGTGCTCCTGTTTCCTTTGTTCTGTCCACAATGTTCCTGTCTTCTTCTCATTTGCTATACATTTTGTATTCCTAATTTTGTTTCTGAATTCTTTTCTGTCTCCTATCATTTGCCTGTTGATCCCCACCTGTCTTTAGTCTTCCTCTGTTTCATGATACCAATTTGTTTTCTTGCTTGAACTGTTTACTACATCAAAGATTTTCTTTGTAAGTCTGTTGCTGTCCATTCTCTGTATGTGCCCATAAAAAGTTAGTCTGCGTTTCCTGATCATGTCTGTGAGTCTGTCAGTGTGCTGGTACAGCTCTTCAGTAGGTCGTTTCATCCATATGCCATCTCTGTGTATCGGTCCAAATATTTTTCTGAGAATTTTACTTTCTATTTTTTCTGTCTCTATGATGCCTCATGCTCCAATTGTGGTCGTTTCTGACGCATACAATGCTTCTGGTAATACGACTGTTTTGTAGTGTCTATGTTTGGCCTGTCTTGATATGCTTTTCTTATTATAATATGACCATGTGAATGTGTATGCTTTCTGGAGTTTTCCATTCGTTCTATGTTAGACGCCTTGTTTGATCCTCCTATTTGTATGTATTCCCCTAAATATTTACATTTTACTATTCTTTTTACGGATCCATATACAGTATTCATGGTGTGCACATTGTTGTTCTGTCGTTCCATGTATTGGGTCTTCTCGTAAGATATCTGTAGACCTGTTTTGGCAGCTATTTCATGCAAGCGTTCCAGTGCTTCCTTTGCCTCCTGTGTATTATTGCTAAGTATGGCTGTGTCATCTGCAAATCCCAGACATTTTATGATTGTTTTTGTTCCACGTGTTCTTCCCAGCTGTATTCCTTTAACTTGTTCCTCCCACTGCTTGATAATTTTGTCCAACACCACGTTGAACAAGATTGGTGAGAGCCCGTCTCCTTGTCGGACACCTGTGTGTATCTGGAAGGGTTCCGAAATTTCTCCCATGAACTTGATCTTGGAGGTGGTGTCTGTAAGTGTCTGTTGTATAAGTGCTCTGGTTTTTCTGTCAATGCCATATTCTTCCAGTACGTCAAAGAGCGTCTGTCTGTCTATGGAGTCGTACGGTTTTTAAAGTCCACAAAGGTAACTACAGTGTTTCTTGTTTGACTTTCAAAAGTGTTCTCAAGTTCCAGATCTGTTCGATGCATGATCTCCCTTTTCTGAAATCTGTCTGGTATTCACCTATTTGTGGATCTGCTTGTGGTTCTAGCCTGTTTAATAACATCTTAGAGAAAATTTTGTACGCAGCTGGTACTAGCGAAATACCTCTGTGATTATTTGGATCTGACTTATCACCCTTTTTATGTAATGGATGGATTGCATATTTCCATTCCTCTGGCACTTTCTCTGTGACCCAAATATCTGTGATAATCTTATTGATTTTTTTAGTGATGTTTTCATCTTGGAGCTTCCAGATCTCGGCGATAATACCATCCTCTCCTGTTGCTCTGTTATTTTTCATTTGTTTTATGATTTCCTCTATCTCTTCTATTGTGGGTGGATTAGAATCGGGGTTGGATGTAGTTTTTTGGAATGTTAGTTTTTCTGTGGGTTTCTTGCAATTAAGAAGTTTATTAAAGTAATGCTTGAGAATTTTACAGTTTTCTTTTGTGTTTGTTTCCAGGGATCCATCTGTTCTTCGGAAGCAGAGGCTAGGAGGTTGATAGCCTTTAATATTTTCTTTGAAAGTTCTGTAAAAATTTCTTATGTTATTTCTCTTGAAATCTTCCTCAATTTCTTTTAGCCTGTTATTGTCGTATGCTCGTTTTTCTCTTCTGATTTCCTTCGATGATTGTTTCTGAACTAAGTGAAATTCCTTTCATGTTTCTGATGTTCTGTTACTGCTGAACTTGTCCCATGCTTGTTTTCTTCTCTCAATGGCTTGATCACAACTTACATTCCACCATCTATGTTTTCGTTTTATAGGAGGTTGTCCCCAGCGCATTGCCTTCTGAACTGTCTTCACAGATCTGTCCAAGTGTCTGTTGAATGCCTATGAATTTCTTCAACGATTTTTTCCCTGTTTATCTTCAAGTAATCCGGATCAAGTTTGACTATTTTGTTTTGCGCTGTCTTTTTCTGTCTTGGGATTGGCCTAATCTTAACTTGTAGCAAATAATGATCAGACTCGAAGAATCCTTTACGCGTTGTGACATTTAAAATTTCCCGCATATTTTTCTTGGAAATGGCCACATGATCAATTTGGAATTCTCCCCACACTGTGTTAGGTGCTTTCCATGTTGTAAGTTTTCGTCTTGGCTTTTGAAATTGCGTTGACGTAATTTTGAGGTTAGAATTTTGACAATATTTTATGAGGTGTTCCCCATTTTTGTTTGTGCGAATGTGTGCCGAGTACGGGCCTGTTATTTGTCTGTATTTTCTCTCCTTACCTAATTGCGCATTGAAGTCACCCATTAAAATTTTCACATGTCTTTCTGGTACGTTGTTGGTTACTTCTTCCATGTCTTCCCAGAAGTCTTCAATTTCTTGTGGGTTCTTTCTGTTATGGTCATTTGTAGGTGCATGTGCATTGATAATTGTGTATGCTTTATTACCTGATTTGAAGGAGAGTGTGGAGATACGTTCTGATATGGAATTGAAGTCTATGATGTTATCCACGACTGATTTGTATACTGCAAATCCCGTACCAAACAATAATGGTATGCCTCTTCTGACAGCAGGTTTGCCTTTGTAAATCCTGTAATTTTCTGTGTCGAAATGGTTTTCATCTATAAAGCGCGTCTCTTGAATGGCAAGAATTTTGATGTGAAATTTTTCTAGCATGTCTGTAAGTTGTTTTAGTTAACCATTATTATTATTTTTATTATTATTATTATTATTATTATTATTATTATTATTATTATTATTATTTCTTCTTCTTCTTCTTCTTCTTCTTCTTCTTCGAATAACCCTTTTGAGGGCACGATAAATCAATTTTGGTTACTTTTCTTTGCATTTAACTTTCTTCGATTCTGAACTTCCTTCATTTTCTGAGAATTATTTTCCTTTTTCCTCTTCAGTCCTTTTATCCAGTTGTTAATTTCTTTCTCTCCTGAAATCCTACCTTTCGTGTTACTTCTCTGAAACGTGTTCTGTTTTCTATCGTATCTATTTTAATTCCAGCGTTTTTCGTATCCATTTCAATTTCAATGAAGCAACTTGGCTTGGATTTGCAACTGTTCAATAAGTTGAAGATTTGTTCAGTTAGTCTATTGTTATTCATTCTATAAGTGTTTCAAAAAAACTGTCGTTTTTCTTTTCCACATTAAAGTTGTCAGTTTTTCAACTTTTGAACATAGCTCTATGTTTGATCGTAGTCTGAATTCGGCATTATTGTTTCTTATAGGTTCTAGTATTTTTCTCAAAATTCTTCTTTCAACTTTTGCTAGTTTTTCAAGATCTCCAATTCTTGTTAGTTTAAGAACTTCTGCTGCATATAAAGTTTCTGGCCGGTCCACTGTTGGATAATGTCTTAATTTTAAGTTCCAGGATAGGGATTTCTTATTGTATACATTTTTTTCATATCAAACATCCTTTCCGTTTTGTTTACTCTTATAGGCCTATCTATAGCTTCCTTTTCTTTTTTGTTGTATGTTATCCAATCTCCCAGGTATTTAAAGCAATCTGTCGAAGATGTTATGTGATTGTTAACTGTGATATTTTGAGGGGCATTAATGACGTTTCTCATGAACTTTGTTTTTCAAATGATATTTGAAATTATTATTATTATTATTATTATTATTATTATTATTATTATTATTAGCCTCCGTGGCTCAGGCGGCGTCTCATCGCTGGGTTCCGTGGTTCAAATCCCGGTCACTCCATGTGCGATTTGTGCTGGTCAAAGCGGAGGCGGAAGAGGTTTTTCTCCGGGTATTCCTGTTTTCCCTGTTATATTTAATTCCAGCCACAGTCTCCAATATTTCATTTCATCTATCATTCATCAATCATTGCCCCGGAGGAGTGCGACTGGCTTCGGCGGCCGGCACAATTCCTATCCTCACCGCTAGATAGGGGCTTCACTCATTCCATTCCTGACCCGGTCGAATGACTGGCAACAGGCTGTGGATTATTATTATTATTATTATTATTATTATTATTATTATTATTATTATTATTATTAGTTGATCAATGCCTAAGATCATGATTTGGAGCTCGTTCTTTCATCATTTCAATTACTAGACACTAAGCTACAAATACACCATAGTATCATTTACTCAGAATGTTGTGAATAAAACTGTCTGCCTGTATCGGTTGGTCTGGGCTGAGAGTGACAGCAAGAGAGAAAGAGAGAGAGAGAGGGCGAGCGTAAAAACAGACCGACCGAGCTGAAATCACAAGGTAGTGACTCCCAGCTTGCCAGTGCATGTAAGATACAATGAGGGCGGGCCTGAGAGATACGTGGAGGATGAGTGATCGTCTCCCTGGGGCCTCAGCCAATTAATCTGCCGCACGAGCAAGTCGAACTGCGGCAGGCCGTCACTTCCCTATGTCTATCGCGAGCAGCGGCGGAAACTCAATACAGTGCCACGCATTTAATAAAGAGACCAGCTAATCAGGGGTAGAAATTTTTCCATTCGAAGTTAGGAGAAACTAACTGGACAGAATGTTCTGGCCGGACTGAGTAGCCTGAGCTACTCAGGCTGTAGAGCGCTGCACTGTTCCTCGGAGCCCAAGTTGGTGAGTTCGGTCCACACTCGGACCTACGAGTCATAATTAGCTATTTGCTTTACATCGCACCGACACAGATATGTCTTATGGCGACGATGGGATAAGAAAGGCCTAGGAGTTGGAAGGAAGCGGCCGTGGCCTTAATTAAGGTACAACCCCAGCATTTGCCAGGTGTGAAAATGGGAAGCCACGGAAAACCATCTTCAGGGCTGCCGACAGTGGTATTCGAACCCACTATCTCCCGGATGCAAGCTCACAGCCGTGCGCCTCTAACCGCACGGCCAACTCGCCCGGTAGTCATAATTAGGGAAAGGATGGTAAGATATTAAATATGGTCAGAAAAGGGAGAAAAAATATTCTGACAATACGTACAAAAAGGTGCAAAAAAGTGATGAAATCTCATTATTGAGGTTTAAACCAGTTATATGAACTTTCTTTATCCCATTTACTGGGTTCTAATAATTAATAACCTTATAATATTGGATTACGCACAACATTTCAATGTTGTTGACAGTAAGTCTCTGGAGCTTTGAGCTCAGTATTCTTCATATATAGAGAAACACCGCTCGACATCTGCAGAAACCAATGAGGCCTGTTGTCAGCTCTCGTAAAGGGAGTTCAGTCAAAGTTGCAAAGGTATCTGGGTTGTTCTTCAAATTTATTTCGAATTTGTTTTTGTCAAATTCATCAAGGCTCTCCCTATCACCCATCAACTTCTTCCAAATTATGAATCATATCAGGCAAATATCTGTAGCCATGCACTGCAAAAAGTTCCAACAATAGGTCTTTGTCGTTGAGTAATTGTCGGGCCTGCTTGATGGCTGCTGTGTCCGTCGAGTCGACGCCACATATGATGCAACTTCTTTTACCAAAGTTTTCGCCCAAGAAAACTATGCATTCTATCCATGTCCCCACCTTGTGGTGACAGGAAGCTGCGGAAGGTGGAGCCCAGCCACTTCTTGGTACAAAACTTGACGACTAGGAGGCTTTACGTGAATCTTCTTCAGAGCAGCGATGAAGTCATTCACCCTGCTGTAATTCTCTAAGATATTTTCACAAACACAGTGTTGTCCACATGCAACACATGCCACATGGCTGACGTTGGGGTACATGTCCTTCAGTTATTGGAAACCTGGAAGCATGTAGCGTGAATGATCAGTCACTATAAGCCAGAATTTTTCGTATTGTATGCCCCCTGGCCACAGGTTCATACATGAGTCATTGAATGATTGCATTATTGCGCAGGCATTTGTCTGCTCCAGTTGATGCATTTAAAAAATCAAACGTTTCACCCATTCACCAGATAGTAGAGATGCCAACACATTCAAAATATATCTTTACAGGTCATCAGTAGTTTCATCTAAAATTAATTCCAATTAATGTTTGCAGACCGAAAAGACGTTCTTATAAATTGGCTGTATGTAATTTTTTTCTCAGAGTGATCTCATCCTGTATTGACCTTTGCGTATACTTCTTAAGGAATAATTTGAATGCAGGTTAGTTTACCTTGTGGTCTGGAATTCCTGACTGGATTAATGTGCTGATTTATTCTGTTTATTGATTCTTGTCATTGAATGCAATATTTACTTAGTAGACGGCACATCGAAGAATGATGCCATCAGTTTCGATGAATTGCATTTTGCATTTTTCTAAAAGTGTATACAAATTATTTTTCTTCTTCTTGTCCTGGTTTTTACTGGTAAAATACTAAGACGGCCAACAAAAGAGCGCACAATCGAGATGTGGGACCATTAAATTCATACCAATACTAACTGAACTTAGTTTAAACTGTAGCAGCATCATTGTTTACATTTTAATTTGATATCACAGCTGCAGGTTGGCCATTTTTGTTGGAATGCCATAAATTATATTTTCATATTTATTTTTCTTCTTTTTCTCTTCGATTTTGGCCGCTATGGTCCATGCAGTAACAACTACGGACGGTATAATAGATCAACTTTTCCCTCCCCTGGCTTTGGACTTCTGCCAATATAGCTTCATTCGTTAGCTTATCTGCTTCCTTCTTTCTTCTGAAAAAAAAATCACTTTTGAAGATTTACTTTCTCCTCTTTCTCGGAAGCCTCTGAAATCTGAAACTCATTGTCGGAAGTGGTTCCTGTTTTGGATGTCTTGATGACTAATGCCCATTCTCTCCATGTCAGCATGTATCTCCCTAAACCACCTGGGAACAATCTCTTCCCTTCGAAATGTGTAATGAGTTTTCGAGTCAGCCTTTCTTGGTTCATACGTAGGAGATGTCCATAAAATTATATTCGCCTCTTCTTCATTGACTCTATAATTCCCTCAGTATCTTTGTATAACTCTTTTTTAGGTCTTAATCTTCGTTGTCCACCAACATATATAGATCCCAGTATCTTCCTTAGGATCTTCCTTTCTTTCTTCTCCAGTTGTTTCAGCAATCCTCTGCTTGTTAAATCCAAGGACTCAGCAGCGTATAGTCCTTCTGGTTTGATCACGGTGTTATAGTGCCTTAGTTTTGTTCTCAGACTTAGGGATTTCACCTTGTGCACATCTTTCATCAACTGGTACGCTGATTCCATCTTTCTGATTCTTGCCTTGTTTGCCTCCTGTTCTAAGCCATTACATTGGATCATCTCACAAAGATATTTGAAGCTCTTGACTTTTTCTACCTTCCCTCGTGTTGTGTTCATGAGTTTTGGAGCTGATGATGTTTGTCATAAATGTTGTTTTCCTAGAAGAGATCTCCAAGCCCGTCTTCATAGCAGTTTCACAAAGACTCCTGATTCTTCTACTTGCTGATTCGACACTATTCGCAAAGATAGCCAGATCATCTGCAAATGCAAGACAATTGGAGTTCACCTCTTTATTCTGTGCCCCAAACCTGAATTGTTCTTTCTCTCCCTCTAAGGCTCTTAGTTGTCCTTCCCATTCTCTAATGGTCTTAATTTTGAATAATTGATTATTATTTTATTTTTGACTTCTGATTAAATAAAATTTTAAAAAATATGTTCAAGAAGAGAAAAATGAAACAGATAAAAAGTGGGAGAAGAGGATGCTAAAACATGAAATAGAAGAGGAAAGGTGGAAAAAAATGTAGTATTCTAACAAAAAGGTGTCACAAATTATGCTTATTTCGCTTAATTTCATGTCCCTAAATAAATATATTGACCTAACTGTATGAAAATAGCTATATTTTTGGAAAAGTGCTGCCCCTTAAAAATCCCTTCACTAGTCATAATCATGAGATGTATTGAGTTTTTGTAATTTCCAAGAAGTATAACGCTAATATGAACGACACGTCTTCGTTTGGATTTCCCTGTCTTCATTCACTGAGAATGAGGTAAGATGAATTTCTATGGCTTGTTTTATGGACGGATGCCCATTCTGACACCAAAGTCAGCTCACGAGCTAATGGTGATGGCGAAGTTTACCTCATTCCCGATCCCGTATCAAGAAACGTAGAAACGATGGCTTTGTATCCTCTAACGACAGAAGTAATTTTGTATCCGGCACTATTAGTCGAGTGGTTATCGCACTGGCTTCGTGTACCCGAATTCACAGGTTCGAACTCGGCCGAGGTCGTTTGAAGGAATCGGTTGTTGCCTCTGAATAGGAACTGTCCCAGCATTTACCTGGAAGGAAAACAAGAGAAAACTATTCTCAGGACAGCAGGTTTGTGGGGTTAGAATCCATGCATTCGTCAATCATCAATCACTACTGACCTGCATTTAGTGTTATCGCCCAGGTGGCAGATTCCCTTCCAGTTCTTTTACCTAATCTTTCCTTAAGTAATTTAAAGATGGACGTTTACGGAACATCTTTCTTGATAAATTATTCCACTCCCTAACTCATAAACGAATATTTGCCCCAATTTTTCCTCTTGAATTCCAGCTTTAACTTCATATTGTTATCTTTCCTGCTTTCAGTAACTCCACTCAGACTTATTCATCTACTAATTTCGTCCCATGTCATCTCTCCACTGACAGCTTGGAATATTCCGCTTAATCGAGCAGCTCGTCTCCTTATTGCCAAGTCTTCCCAGCCCAAAGTTTGCAACATTTTCGGAGAACTACTCTTCTGTCGGAAAATACCAAGCGCAAATCATGCGGCTTTTCTTTGGAATTTTTCCAGTTCTCGAATCAAAGGTCCTGGTGAGGGTCCCATACACTGGTACCATACTGTAATTGTGATCTTACCAGTGATTTAGCCTACGTCCTTACAATAACCCTTAAATACTCCCATAACCATATGAAGATATATCTAAACTTCATATACAATCCACCAAGTGAGTTGGCTGTGCGGTTAGGGTCGCCCAGTAGTCAACTTGATTTCGGGAGACAGTGGGTTCGAACCCCACTGTTCACAGCTCTGAAGATGGTTTTCCGTGGTTTTCCATTTCTGGAAAAGACCTGTCTGTGTTGGTGTGAAGTAAAGAAAATTGTAGAAAAAAAGGTTAATAATAAAATGAAATTACATTCCCGTTTATGTGATTACCCCAATTAACACCTAGTTGACCATCTCTGTGGTGTAGTGGTTAACGTGATTAGCTGCCAGCCTCGAAGGCCCAGGTTCGATTCCCGGCTCTGCCACGAAATTTGAAAAGTGGTACGAGGGCTGGAACGGGGTCCATTCAGCCTCGTGAGGTCAACCGAGTAGAGGTGGGTTCGATTCCCACCTCAGCCACCCTCGAAGTTGTGTTCCATGGTTTCTCACTTCTCCTCCAGGCAAATGCCGGTATGGTACCTAACTTGAGGCCACGGCCGCTTTCTTCCCTCTCCCTTGTCTATCCCTTCCGATCTTCCCATTCCCCAACAAGGCCCCTGTTCAGCATAGCAGATGAGGCCGCCTGAGCGAGGTACTGGTCCCCCTCTCTAGTTGTATCCCTCCGACCCAAAGCCTCACTCTCCAGGACACTGCCCTTGAGGCGGTAGAGGTGGGATCTCTCGCTCAGTTCGAGGGAAAAGCCAACCTTGGAGGTAAACGGAGAAATAAATATCTATATATTGCTATTTGCTTTACGTCGCACCGACACAGATAAGTCTAATGGCGACGATGGGACAGGAAAGGGCTAGGGCCTTAATTAAGGTACAGCCCCAGCATTTGCCTGGTGTGAAAATAGGAAACCACGGAAAACCATCTTCAGGGCTGCCGACAGTGGGGTTCGAACCCACTATCTCCCGAATACTTGATAGTGGGCGCACTTAAGCGACTGCAGCTATCGAGCTCGGTGAGAAAGAAAGAAAGAAAGAAAGAAAGAAAGAAAGAAAGAAAGAAAGATCTAGGCACTTACAGTTATCCCATGAGGTAATTTCACCCCATCAACACAACAATTAAACTTCATCTTGGTGAACCCCACAGCCTGACTTTTCACCCCGTTTACCATCATACCATCGTCTACTGTCCATCTCACAAGATTGTCGAGGTTTTTTGCAGTCGCTGGCTGGAAATGCATAAGCATTAACTGTTCACCCCTGAACTGTGGTCGCCCCTATGACCTGCTGCAGAAGAGTGTCTGTCAAGTTAGTGTATGACGCTCAGAGGAATAGCTGCTATCTTGTGGCCACTTTCGTATTTTGTGACACTGCTCGACCTATGTCAGACTGAACGACACTCCCAGGAATTCCAACTTGGAAGCTACAAAACAATTACATGTGGCCATTTGACTTATTAATGTTGCAGTGTGTGTTTCTGTTGAGATAGCGGTGTGTTATGAAATTCTTAGTACGTGTGACGTTCCTGCATGAAAAATGTTATGGAAATGTGAACGACTGTTATAAATATCCTGTAAAAGAATTAAATTAATCATTTCTAGTCCATTTGGCTAAAGTTGTAAAACACACCACTTACGCGGAATTTACAGTTAATAACCCCTTTTTCGGAAATATTAGGCCTCTAGTGAATGGTTTTCTGATGGCCCTAATATTCATCACGATGTTCAACAATTAAGATAATGTTACACCTTCTTCGATGCAGATGAATATGGCTAAAGGCAGCTCTTGAAAATACGTTTTTGTAAAGATTATTATGTTCTCACGTAGAATACATCTATATTTTCGGAGCCGTACTTGGGCCGGAGAGCTTTGCAAAACATTGAAATTCGGGAAATGGTGGGTTCGAATCCTACCGTCGGCAGTCCTAAACACGGTTTTCCGTGGTTTACCATTATTTTACAACCTGCTTTGCATCGCACCGACACAGATACGTCTTATGGCGATGATGGGATAGGAGAGGGCTAGGAGTAGGAAGGAAGCGACCGTGGCCTTAATGAAGGTACAGCCCCAGCCAGCATTTGCCTGATATGAAAGTGGGGAAACCACCGAAAACCACATTCAAGGCTGCCGACAGTGGGGTTCGAACCCACTATTTCCGAAATGCGACCTGATAGTTACGTGATAGAAACCGCACAGCCACTTGCTCGGCGTTTCCCATTCTTTCTTTTTGCAAGTTGCTTTACGTCGCACCGACACAGATAGGTCTTATGGCGACGATGGGGCAGGGAAGGCCTGGGAATGGGAAGGAAGCGGCCGTGGTCTTAATTAAAGTGAAAATGGGACTTATTCTACCGCCCCCACCCACAGGGGGGTGTAAATGCTGGCATGTTACACTATTATTACAAAGGGGTGTCATACTAATAGATAAATAAATCCGTGACGTATTCAACTCATCAGTGAATAATAAATAAATAAATCAATCAATAAAACATCACTGATCTGCATTTAGGGTTGTCATCCATGTGTGAAAATGGGAAAACCATCTTCAGGGCTGCCGACAGTGGGGTTCGAACCTACTATCTCCCGAATACTGGATACTTGCCGCACTTAAGCGGCTGCAGCTATCGAGCTCGGCGTTTCCCATTTTCACACGAGGCAAATGCTGGAGCTGTACCTTAATTAGGGTCGTGGTCTTTACCTTCTCACTGCTAGTTCTTCCCCATACGTACGTCGCCGAAAAGCCTTGATATGAGATAGTATGACATTAAACCACTAGAGAAATTAGGGACTGGAATAATTTTTCAAGGGTAATGTTCGATAAATTTCTACAAGTTCTTTGAAATCATTTACGAAAATGATAGCTAATTAATTGGTATGGCATCTGCCACATGGGTGATGGCCCTAAATGCAGATCAGTGATCATTTATTTCATCACCATCATCATCATCATCTGTTTACCCTCCAGGTTCGGTTTTTCCCTCGGACTCAGCGAGGGATCCCACCTCTACCGCCTCAAGGGCGGTGTCCTGGAGAGTGAGACTTTGGGTCGGAGGGATACATCTAGAGAGGAGGACCAGTACCTCGCTCAGGCGGCCTCACCTGCTATGCTGAACAGCGACCTTGTTGGGGAATGGGAAGATCGGAGGGGAGAGGGAAGAATGAGGCCGTGGCCTTAAGTTAGGTACAATCCAGACAATTGCCTGGAGGAGAAGTGAGAAACCACGGAACTCAACTTCGAGGATGGCTGAGGTGGGAATCGAACCCACCTCTACTCAGTTGACCTCCCGAGGCTGAGTGGACACCGTTCCAGCCCTCGTACCACTTTTCAAATTTCGTGGCAGAGCCGGGAATCGAACCCGGGCCTCCGGGGGTGGCAGCTAATCACGCTAACCACTACACCACAGAGGCGGACGATCATTTATTTATTTATTTATTTATTTATTTATTTATTTATTTATTATTCACTGATGAGTTGAATACGTCAGGGATTTATTTATCTATTAGTATGACACCCCTTTATAATTGTAGTGTAACATGCCAGCATTTACATCCCCCTGTGGGTGGGGGCGGTAGAATAACACCCACGGTATCCCCTGCCTGTCGTAAGAGGCGACTAAAAGGGGCCCCAGAGGCTCTGAACTTTGGAGCGTGGGTGGCGACCTAGGGGCCGTTAGCTGAGTCCTGGCATTGCTTTCGCTTACTTGTGCCAGGCTCCTCACTTTCATCTATGCTATCCGATCTCCCTTGGTCAACTCTAGTTCTTTTCTAACCCCGACGCTATTAGGTTTTCGAGGGCTAGGGAGTCTTTCATTTTCATGCCCTTCGTGGCCCTTGTCTTCCTTTGGCCGATACCTTCAGTTTTCGAAGTATAGGACCCTTTCCATTCTTTCTCTCTGATTGGTGTTATATAGAGGATGATTGCCCAGTTGTACTTCCTCTTAAAACAATAATCACCACCATCCTCACCTGCCAGCATTTACATGTCGTACAGAAAGTAACCATAAATTTAATTGGTGATGAGCGCTAACAGAAATGGTGTACCACTCTCCGACAGCGCTTTCTTCACAATGAATGAAATAACTCGCTGTTATATACCTCATAAGAATAATTCAATGGCTGATCTTTGGAATAAGGTTCTACTTTCTTTTAAATTCTCAGTTGTTCTTTGTAGAAAGATGAAACCCCTGGTTGAAGTCGGCTGTGTCTTTATACCCATAAGATGGGATTTTCTACGGTAGGTGTCACCCCTCTTATGACAAGGGTAATATCCTAAAAATGAAATCTGCAGGAGCGCTTTGTGTTGGTCCCTGGGGGCGGATGGACACACTTATTGCATCCTTGTCACATGTTGAGTTCGGTGAGCGGCCCCCTAACAAGATCATCTGTCCGTCGAGACGAGACGATCCTCGCCTCGGGCTCTATACAGCCGTGTGTTCCAGTGGATGTAGCGTATTTTGTGGCTGGACGGGTCACTCCATCCCCCGAAGTCAAGAGCAGTAGCCTTGCGTGATAATAAATGGCAAAAGAAGGTCGTAAGAAATAAAAAAACGTCAACTCCTTTAAATATTTAGGTGAAAGGACAAACATAAATAACAGTGAAAACAAAAGCAAAGAAGATTAGCGTAGCATCCCAGATCACTAGAAGTGATTTTAAAAAAAAAAAGGCATGGGTACACCAACATTAAATATTACAATACAGTGGTGAGACCTGAGGCTCTTTGTGGAACCGAAACACTAAAACTAATGCGGAAAGTTGAAATAAACAAAATCATGAATATAGAAAGGACTGATTAGAAGCATACTTGGCCCAAAGGACAACAGGAGCAGAACACAACAAACCACGATCTAATAAAGAAATCTACGCACATGTGGAGGATAACTTATAGTGCACACCATGTGTAAAAGATTATTATTTTTTCGGAAATTTGAACAGAATAAATAATGGCAGACTGACAAAACAAATCTATATATATAAAATAAGAGTTTTGTCTGTACATTGCTCAGAATTTGAAAAGAATGGTATTTCTGTATCGGTCATGACCACAGTAACAAGAAAATGATTTTTTTACTTTTCCGTAATTTCTGTCTGTCTGTCTGTCTATCTGTCTGTCTGTCTGTCTGTCTGTCTGTCTGTCTGTCTGTACACGCATCGCGAGAAAACGGCTGAAGAGAATTTAATGAAAATCGGAATGTAAAGTCGGGTGATGAACCGCTACAATCTAGGCTATAAATTATTTTAATCACGCTGAGTGAAATGGTAGTTTAGGGGAAGGCCTGAAATTTAATTCTCAAATATTTATGTTATTAGTGGTCGTGTCTTAATGAAAATCGCTAGACAAAGATGGGAAATAAGTCGCTACAATATAGGCTATACACACTGAGAAAAATGGTAGTTTAGGGGAAGGCCTAAAATTTAATTGTCAAATATTTATTTTATTAGTGGTTGTATCTTCACGGGAATTGGTATGCAAAGTCGGGGAATAGGTCGCTCTAATCTAGACTATCAATAATGTTATTCGCACTGAGTGAAATGGTAGTTTAGGGGAAGGCGTGAAATGTAATCTATATATAAAATAAGTGTTTTGCCTGTGCATTGCTCAGGATTTGAAATGAATGATATTTCTGTATCTGTCATGTCGACAGTAACAAGGAAATACATTTTTTACTTTTCCGTAATTTCTGTCTGTCAGTCTGTCTGTATGTACTCGCATCAATAGAAAACCTCTGAGGAGAATTTAATGAAAATTGGTATGTGAAGTCGGGTGATGAACCACTGCAATCTAGGCTACAAATTATTTTCTTCACGTTGAGTGAAATGGTAATTTAGGGGAAGGCCTGAAATGTAATTCTCAAATAAGTTATTTATGTTATTAGTGGTCGTATCGATAAATACTACATAATTAACATAACTTTAGTTATGTCGTAAGTTTGTAGTAGTTATGTAAGAAGTTATTAAATTTCCGATCACTTATGTCTTATACATTGTTACCGTACCGCATATAATCAGAGATATTCATGAATTTGGATTTTTGTTACTAAGTCCATATCAGCGCCGAGTCACGAGAAAAATGGGTAAACAGAATTTAGTGAAAATCGGTATGTAAAGTTGAGAATAAGGAACTACAGTCTACGATATCAATAATTTTGTAAGACACCCTAATATCACAGAGTCGAAAGAAAACTAATGTGAAGGCCTGCAATACAGAAAGCACATACATTTTATCAACAATAACATTACATTGACCATTGTTTGTTGTGATGTGCTTTTTGTCTTCTGTTTCCTCTCATCCCCGATAGATAGGATTACTGCAGCGTACCAAGGTTTTCTTAATTTGCTTGACGTCGCACCGACACAGGTAGGTCTTATGGCGACGATGGGATAGGAAATGAATAGTGGTGTGAAGGAAGCGGCCTTGGCTTTAAGGTACAGCCTGGTGTGACTGGTGCGAAAATGGGAAACCACGGAATACCATCTTCAGGGTTGCCGGCAGTGGGGTTCGAATCCACTATCTCCCGGATGCAAGATCACAGCTGCGCGCCGCTAACCACACGGGCAACTCGCCTGGTCGTACCGACTGTAACAGCCTGCCTGTATATTGGCGGGAAGTAGCTGGGGAGTAAGATAACTTTCTTCTTTAGCATGCCATTCCTCTGGTTCATACATTTTCTGATATATCTGGTACGTAACACACTGGTTCATCATAGTATTCGAGCTATTCAATCCCTACTCTGAGGCACCGATTGGAATGAGTAGTGTGCATATTTAACGGAATAATGACAGAGGAGTGTTCACGGCAGTCTGCGACCTGGTTATTCCAGCTCTGGAACTTTGGACTCTTAGATCGGCACCGTAGTACTGTTCGTTGAAAGTGAGAAAGTGTGCGGTTTTTCATTTGATCGAGTATTTTATATGATAACATTGCTTTCAATCGCTACATTCCTACTGACGTTTTTTGTAATGACCTATGTTGAATTCAGTTAGGAAAACCACCAAGTCAGTCTTTCTGAGAATCCCGTAGCGAAGCTAGTTTTTAATAAAATCATAACGCTTAAAGTACAATCGGCATGTTGTACGCAGACATTAAATGACCTCAAAGAAGAAAACATTGATATCAAGGATATACATAATAGGAAGTTATTCAGGGGAAAAATAAGAAAGTGATATTCTGGGATGAACAAGAAAGGAAAAGAAAGCAACTGCGTAACATAGAAGAGCTCCGGACAAAGCGATCAAAACGAATGACATAAATGCGAGCGGTGAGGAAGAAGGAACATAGCAAGAAATGAAGTTTTGATTGAACGTGCTCTGTAAAAGTGCTATTCGATTAAATAAAACAATATCCACAGTTCTAGCCCTTCAGACAAGCAACTGAATATTGAAAACATCCTAGGGATATGATTTCGAATTTTAGGTAAGTAAAACATAATAAAGTTTGATAATATATTCTTCATTTATTCCTAAAAATTACAATCCTTTTCCTAACCATCGTTATCCGGTCGATTAGGTTAGCAGTTTGCCTTTATCTACCACTACGAGCGATAATGTAAGTCAATGCATTGTTTCACTTAAGCACCACTACGAGTGCTAATGTGAGTCAGTGCAGAGTTTCACTTAAGCACTTATAACTACATTCGATGTGGACATTTCTCAAAAAAATAAAAAACGGTGGGTATTGAACCAAGGAACACATTACAGAAAGAATTACGTAAATAAGTTTTTTACCGACCTCGGTAGTTGCAGTCACTTAAGTGCGGGCAGCATTCGGGAGATAGTGGGTTCGAACCCCACTGTTGGCAGCCCTGAAGATGGTTTTCGGTAGTTTCCCATGTTCACACCAGGAAAATGCTGGGGTTGTACCTTAATTAAGGCGGTGGCTGCTTCCTTCCCACTCCTAGCCCTTTCCTGTCCCATCGTCGCCGTAAGACTTATCTGTGCCGGTGCGACGTAAAGCAACTTGTAAAAACATGTAAATAAGTTAATTTGGCTAGGATATGAATAAAAAGAAAGCGAGTAAAGAACAACCGATTGTAGGCTGTTTTTCTGGAATTGCATTCAGTCCAGAAGTGATTTTCGAATTTTAGTTTGATAGAGCTATCGAAGACTCAATTTGAAACGTTTACAAGCCATTTAGCCCTTCACCTTTCCTGCACAATTGAGGAAATTGCTTAATTTTACGTTTTTCGTAGTATGGGGACCCTACTTTGTCTGCTAAGAATGTTGTCAATATTAAATTGAATAAATAAACAATATGTACATATACACCTAATACATGAATTTGGTTTCGAAGTGCTCCGAACATAGATAACTACTTTCAGTTGAAAACCAGTCCTTTCTGCCTGCTGTCATTTCTTGATGGATACAATACTTTTGCACTGGCACAGGCCAGAGTAAAATGTAGCTTCCCTCGAAGTCCCAGTTTCATCCATCGCTGTGCCAATATGGAAGTTGCTGGGATATGGGTGGTGCAGAGTAATGTCATTCAGAGCACAACGGGTGCGTCTGAGTGTTATGTTCATAGGGCTAGTCGCGCTGCAATAGCACTTTCTGGCGCAACAAGGAAATCAATGGGAAACTACCTCACTCCTCATCTGGCCTAGTATGTTTCATTTTGGTGCTGCCATTGGTTTTTGTGGGTTTCCTGTAAGTGCGTAGCTTTTGGTGGTGCTATTTGAGGATCCAACCAGCCTCTGGGCTGACCAGTCCTTTCTTTTTTTTTTTTTGTTAATTCTTTACTCTGTAAAGGAAACCTGGAAAAAATGTTTACCCTGAGTTACGGTTAGGACATGGGTGCACGTTGTATTAATTTACATAGTAACCATTTTAAATACATATGGAACATAAGTTAATTTTATTCGGAATAAAGAACAATTCTACTCACTTATATATTTTTTGGTTTGCCCGTTCTATTCGTGCAATTATACGCAGAACACAACGTAGGCATCTTTGCTTGTTGACAATTAACAGCTGACGAGTTCCTTTAGAAAACATGTCAGGGTCGTTTTGTAACTTTCCTCAGCCAAGAGCGATGTAAGCGCTCGGCCAGGCAGTCTACAGTATGTAGTATAATATAGGTCGTCGGTATTAACTAGGAAACCATTAAAGAAAACACACAATTCAGAGCCATAATAAAAATACTCAAATTTGCTTCAAAACGTAAACGAAAAGGTACAGAATGGACAGAAGAACGTGAAAGGAAACTCAGCGTACATTTAAAGAGATAGTGTGAAAAATGAAATGTCGTATGGCTTTTAGTGCCGGGATATCCCAGGACGGGTTCGGCTCGCCAGGTGCAGGTCTTTCTATTTGACACCCGTAGGTGACCTGCGCGTCGTGATGAGGATGAAATGATGATGAAGACAACACATACACCCAGCCCCCGTGCCATTGGAATTAACCAATTAAGGTTAAAATCCCCGACCCGGCCAGGAATCGAACCCGGGACCCTCTGAACCGAAGGCCAGTACGCTGACCGTTCAGCCAACGAGTCGGACAGATAGTGTGAAGAGAAGAAGGAACAATGCGCTAAATAAGTTGAAATGTGATCGCTAGTTGGGCGTAATGAATAAATAAATAAATAAATAAATAAATAAATAAATAAATAAATAAATAAATAAATAAATAAATAACAGTCTGTTACTTTTTCTCACATCTGGTGGGAATGCTGGTGTGAACTATGCAACACATATGGAACCCGAACAAGATAACTCTGGTCCCTTTTACAAGAACGAGAAAATTAGAGGGAAAGAGTTCACTGAAGCTATTTGGACGAGATATATACATGGAAGAGCAGGCATTGCACCTAGGTGCAGTGTTAGATAAAAATCTAACCTGGAATCTACATACAGAAAGGAACATAACCCGAGCCAAGAACTTGCTGTATGCATATAAAAGAGCCGTCGGGAAGACATGGTAATGTGGATATACACAATGAATGGTTATGTGGATATACACAGTGATCATTAGACCGTTGATGGCCTATGCTGCAATCATCTGGTGGCAGAAAGTAAGTCAAGGAAAAATCAGAAGTAGATTGGATAGCCTACAGAGAATGGCATGAATAGCCATAACTGGGACTATGAGAACTACGCCGACAGAAGCCTTGAATACTTTACTAGACCTCCCATCACTATGTAATTTCATAAAAGGACAGGCTAGAATGAGTTAATATAGACTGGCACAATCAAAATGCTGGAACGCATAAAGACCCAATCTAGGACACTGTAAAATTAACAGAGTAATGACAGAGGAAGTTCTACACATGTCTTCTGATCATATGATACCTAAGTACAACTTTGAAAATCCGTTTGAGACCCAGATAATAAAAAAAGGAATACTGGTATATGAATAAATGGAATACTGGAAAAGAAGATATAGTGTGGTGGACTGATGGCTCAAAGACTGTGGATGGCACAGGAGGAGGGGTCAATGGGGGAAGACCTGAGAGATCAATCCAGATGAGCCTGGGCAGACACACTACAGTCTTTCAAGCTGAAATGATAGCTATCACAATATGTCTTGAAGAAAATCTGAAAATGAAGTATAGAAATAAGAACATTTTCATTTCTACGGACAGCCAAACGGCCATTAAGGCACTAGAAGCAGTCCGGATAATATCCAGAATTGTCTGGTATTGCCATTCAGTTCTCCTGAAGCTCTCAAAGTACAACATTGTCAAAATAATATGGGTACCAGGGCATGCATGTATAGAAGGAAATGAAAAGGCAGATAAACTGGCCAGGAAAGGGACAGAAACATATTTTGTAGGCCAAGAACCTGTATGTGGGATTTCCTATGGACAAGCCCGACACTACATAGGAAAATGGGTACAAAATAAACAAATGGAGAACTGGAAAAATACTCCAGGATGCAGGCTTACAAAGGAACTGATAGAAGGACCAAACGAGAAGCATACTAAAGAACTGTTGAAACTCAGCAGAGAAAATATAAGATGGGTAGTAGGTCTGTTGACAGGACACTGCCATCTGAAAAAACACCTACAAAGAATTGGAATAATAAGAGACACCATATGTAGGAAATGCAATGAAGCAGAGGAATCAGCTGAACACATACTTTTCGAATGTGAGGCGCTGGGTAGAATCAGACTGTCCACTCTAGGACTGCCAGGTGAAGAGAGAGAAAAAATCCAAGAAGACCCAATAAGAACAACCTGCAGCTTTGTGAAGGGAGCAGGTATATCTAGGTGGGAATGAAGAAAACACATGGTAGCAAAAGATCTTAGAGGTCAACGCTAATTACGAACTAATATTTAGAGGCCCCATGAAGAAAATAAGAAGAAGAACACATGTCGACTTTGCCCTATTTTACGGCTAGGTGTTCTTCGTGACACCAACTCTATTTGGAGCTTTGTATTTCACTATTTCATGTTTCTGCGGTGGTTGTTAGTGTAGTGTGATGTGTGTATAAGCAAAACAGTGTATTGAAACAAACACCCAGTTTCCGGATCAGAGAAATTAACCAGACACGGATATAATTCTCAACCCGGCCGGGAATCGAACCCGGGACACTCTGAACCAAAGGCCGCGACGCTGATAATTTAGCCAAGAGTCCATACAATTAAGAAAAACAACAAACAAAATATGCCAAAATTTCTCATTGTACAAACAGATCCCAGTTTTGTTAGCGTGGGTCAGTAAGATGTAAGGTTTAGTGTCACTTCAATGAGCTGATTAGTAAACGCATTCTCTATCCTCATTACACTCGTTGGTCAGTGAGGTGGTGCTGTGTCTGTCTGTTCCTGCTCCCATTTGAGATGCTCAGCAAGTACGTGTCGGTAACTGTAATCACATCAGTTCTCAGTCAATCAAGCTCTCGGCCAGTTTCACTCCTTGCTAGGGAATCTGTCTGCTCGAAGACACGGAACACATAACAAGTAGATGCCGCAGCAGCTGATAAACGAAGTTTCACCATTCTTACAGATTTACACATAGAGTAGAATCATTTTCAAGCTCCATTTCTATGTCCTGAACCATGTTCGGTAGCATTCTAATTGTTGATTGCCAATATCTACTCCCCCCATGTGCTCATTGCAATTCTTAATTTAAAAAAAGGGCAGTCTACGTCAATATATTTGTGTTCATTTTTGGACCACTTTCTTACCTTGGCTATGGGTTCAATCCCGACACAAGTAGAAGCAACAATAACTCTTTGAGAGTCTTTCCATTCCACAACTACAATGGCATTGTCAGAACGCACATATTAATGAACAGGTGTTGACCCGTGGGTACCCCGTCATCTTCATGACCTGACAATCACCAATATCAGAGTTGTCCAAATAATGTAATATCCGGTCCTGTAAGCGTAAATAATATAGAACTGGGCATAAATAATGCACAGTTATTCTATAAATATGAATTCAAAAGTACTGCTTACAAAGTAATATTTAAATTTGAGGTTAGAATTCCCACCAACTTGAAGCAAAGCCTGACTGCCACAACCGTGCTAGTTGAACTTTGATGCAAGTATAAATTAATTTTATTGTATTTACAACTAACTAATGCTCATAAAATCAATAATTGTAATGTCTACAAATGATACATTCCCAAACATAGCCTAATAACGTCGAATTTTTAAAATATAAAGCACTTACCTTGAGAGTACATGTTCAGTTTTTAACAGCATTGTTTACCAGTTACTGATGCTTCTTGAAGACAGACAAACGAAAATCAGTTGAATGATGTAGCGCGGAACCCGCACAATCGTTGTCGTCCGGTTCGAAGCACAGAAGTGACTTAGTTTAGTAGTTAGAAAAATAAAACCGAACTCGCACAAATGTGCGACCTGGGGCTGAAAGGGACCGATACGTTTGTGATAAATGTCTTTATTATCAGGCCTGCTCTTACACTAAACTGCAGTATAAGTTCACCAGACAAATAATTGAGACGTTGACATGGGAAAGGTAGTAAGCAAAATAAAAATTAAATCCAAATTTCGTTTTTCATGAAGAAAGTAGTAAACGCTCGTGCCAATGGCATGGAAAAAGTACCAAGTCAACTGGTAGAATAGATTTGCTTCTGCGATTGACGCAAGATGGAACCTGTGTTAAGTCTACGAGGTCTGGCATGGAGAAGGTAGTAAGTCAGCCCGTGCCTCCGGTGGAATTAGGTATAATCTTTGCCATTTGTTGACAGTCAACTGCGTGTAAATCTTGTTTATAGCTATTATAGTTCGTCGTAGTTAATTCAGTTGCAAGAATGCCTCCGCAACCTATTCTATTCAAAATAGTAAGTCGTTATTGCCAGCGTCTTGACATGACGTTCATACCAGTTCTTTGCTTATATAAATGGGTATTACGTTGTGTCCAACAATGGACCCAGAGAAAGTTGCGGAAATTATCAGAGAGGCTAAAAATGTTCAACCAATTCATGTAATCATGATGACGCCTGGGCACTTTTGTGTGTTGCTGATTTTCCACACGTTCTCGTCCTTCCTTGAACATTTTATGCCAGGCAAACATACGCATCCTTGATCACCGAACTGTGCAGTCAATCCCTAGCAAATTTCCTTCGCTATAACTCCTTCACGAGCAAGAAATTTTATAATTATGCATTGCGCAGTGGAGGAGTGCACCTGTTGCTCCGACATCATGAGCGTTACTGACGAAAAGGCGGGAAATATCTAATAGCACCCTCTCCATACTCCTAACGGTTCCGCCTAAGTATAGCAGAAGCGCGGGGCCAGTCCTACCAACTGTTGATGTTCAGGAACAAAAATCCCGTTTATATTTGAGCGACCTTCGTATTTGCCGTAATATACATAGCGAAGACGGAAAATATAATCATGATACTGTATAGGCTTTTGGGCTTATGCCGTGACAAGAAAATAAGGTGAAATTCTTATGTTTTGCAGAGAACTGTGCTCTGCGTCATCAGAAGAAATCTCGACTGTCCGCGAGAAAGGCTTCTTAAACAATGACACTTTAAATTTAGACGTTATAATAGAAGTAGAAATGGTACGTTCATTCGCCACCAGATGGCTCCCAGGACGTGGCACAGCGCTAGCGTTCGAAGCGGAAGCTGACCGAACCATCACAATCAGTCTAAGAGGTTCACATAACATGTGTACGTAACATATGCCATTGACAGGTGTATGACATTGACACAAGCCTGGAATGAAACATCTGGCGATGAGGAACGTACGAATTTGGAAAACACCGAGACGAAATAACAATAGTGAAGGGACAGGGAAGGGAACTACCTACGTGAATTCTTAACGCCTGGCAACCAGGTATTACTTAATTGATAGCCGGTGTTCCTGTTGAAATTGTTAGGATTTCTACGTATTTCCACAGCTTCCCGTATAATCCTGGACCTATAGTGTCTAGTGTGGGTAAGAGCTCGAACATCTTCGAACATGACATCATGACCCGACGATAAAGCATGCTCAGCTATTGCCGATTTGTCTTTAATGTTTTTAACATTCCTTTAACATTGTATATTGTAAAAAACTAACTGCATGTATTATATTATGTTTGTTAAACAACCCTTGTCCCATTTCTCTACGGGGTCGGGAATGAGGTATGATGAATCTGTCGTGGCTGGCTTTTATGACCGGATACCTTTCCTGACGTCAACCTCATCAGAGGAGTTAATGAGATGAAATGAATGACGTGATATATGAGAGTAGGAAGGAAGAGGGTGAAACCCGGTGCCTGCAAATAGCCTGCTCCTGTCGAATAGCACCAAGGGGTCTGCTCAAGGCTTAACGTCCCCATCCGACGGGCGGATCACCATCAATAGCGTCATATGCCCTCACTCCATAACATTGTGGAGAGGTTTGGAATTTAATCCAGGCTTAAGACACTCAGCCGGCCCTACGATGTAGGGGTAGCGTGCCTGCCTCTTACCCGGAGGCCGCGGGTTCGATTCCCGGCCAGGACAGGGATTTTTACCTGGATCTGAGGGCTGGTTCGAGGTCCACTCAGCCTACGTGATGGCAATTGAGGAGCTATCTGACGGTGAGATGGCGGCCCCGCTCTTGAAAGCCAAGAATACGGCTGAGAGGATTCGTCGTGCTGACCACACGATACCTCATAATCTGCAGGCCTTCGGGCTGAGCAGCGGTCGCTTGGTAGGCCATGGCCCTTCGGGGCTGTTACGCCATGGGGTTTGGTTTGGTTAAGGCACTCAATTTAGAGATTAGAATCAGGCGCGTCGACTTCAGGTAATTATTCGGGGGCCATGATTAACAGGAGCACAGGCATGTGAAATGAGGAACAACTGTTAACGCTAGCATTCTTATATAATAACAATATTCACAAACAAACAGAAAAAAGCGGAACAATAATAAAGCGCTTGTTTCTCAAATACATATTTGAACCAGTCTTATATCGGAGTTTTCAATAATATTCAAAAGTAAACAGAAAAATAGAACTTTGATTCACAAATGTAATAAATATTTTGAAGGAATGTTTTATGTCCCAAGCTATCAAAAATAATCACAAGTAAAAAAATTAGAACTAGCTCCATAAATACATTTTCTTAATAAACATCCTATTACCGTATTGTATATTATGCATTTCATGATACGAAATGTGAAATGCTCTACGACCAAATGTACCGCCTCAGTTTTCATTGGGAAATGTAGTTCTCTGAAGGAATGCCCGCTTTGTGATCTCATTTCTTGATATAAAGCCACCTACCACCTTCTCCAGATTTAACGCCTTAGCAACCTCCGAAGACTACCAGTCTCCAAGTTTTAAGGGGACTTAACATCTAGGAGGAGAATTTTTGAGGGGGCAAAATGGCACTCTGCCCCCTAAGATCATTTTTGGGGGCAGAATACGTCTTGTCCCCCCCCAAAGTCGGCGCCACTGTTAGAATTTGTATATCACCAGCTCTCTTTCCGTGCCGACCAACATTCTGATTGTGAAAATGTTTTTGACCAACGGGACTCGAACCGGCTAACCACGGTGTCAGACCATTTAGACTTCAACGCCTTAACGATCATGGCAAAAAATAGATACCCTCACCCCAGTTGGTGGTCATCCGCGACTGGGGTAGAAGAGATTATTATTATTATTATTATTATTATTATTATTATTATTATTATTATTATTCCGGGGTTTTCGCGGATTGCAGAGAGATAAGAAGCGCCCGGGGTGAATGGGTGGACAAGGAATTAACTAGAATAGAGCTTAACACAACAAATTGAGAAAATGCCTTTCTTTCCTTTTTTTATTTTAAAAATTGATAAATAGAAAATCTGAATGAATGACAGCAATATTAATGAGATCGTCAGTTCTAGCAATAACAAGGACTTAAAAGTACGGAAATTAGTTTGGTTGGTTTAAATAGAAAAGGGCGATAGTACTCTTGCCAGGTAAAAAATGTGATAAGAGCTAGGAAAGCTCTAGGAAAATCCACTTCGTAGGAGTCTGCGCTCCAACTATATCATAGTCCAGCCTTGCAGAGGCATCAATTTTCTCATGACACACTTACAACCTATCGTTTGTCTTCAACACACCGTTTTTTACACACCGTTGGCCCGATGTGGGCTTATCTAGTGCTCAACAGTTATATGTTTCACTGTTCTCAGAATGGAATTAACCCCAAAAAAGAATCTACACACACCAGCAAATTTGCAGGGGCACAATTGTCCATACTAAGTGGCCTTAGTGTAAAAAGAAAAGGTTGAACGCCGCCCGCGCCCCTGCCTCCTAGTTCACGTCAGTACACCCTCCTCACACTGGAGCAATTCAGAAAGAGAGAGACCACCATTCTCAGAGGTCCCTAGGGACCAGTGAGGGATTATAGCCCATCGACCGTTGTTTCAGGCCTTGAGTGCTATTTCAGAGTCTAAATTGATAGGAACATAGCGGTTGTGGTGAAGGTGGATGCCAATTTGTAAGGAATCGAACTGGCCAGAATATGGCCTGCGCCCCTTACGGGGCGGATGGTGCCCTTGGTAGGGCCAATGTTGGGGGGGGGGGGGACGTTGGTTCTCTGATATCAGAGGCCAACGGAGGGAGGGGGAAGCAATGCCGGGCGGAGGGTCACCCATCCATTAGGTGACCACGCCCAATATTGCTGTCATAATTATTATTAGTTGTAGAATTTTGCATAATTACTGGGAGTCAGAGTGGATGAGGGTGCTGCGGGGTGTTTCTGAAGAGGGCTGGATGAGGAGTTGAACGTCTTGGTACAGGGCGGGGTTTGAACAGGGGGGAGATTAGCTAATAATTAGCTGACGACTTGGCATAGTAGGCTGATTGAGGGACGAAAGTAACTGGATGAGGAGCAAGTTGAGAAGGGTGGAATTATTGAGACTTGGCAGGGCGGGGTGTTGGGTAGGAGGGGATGGCCCTAAAGCGCCCAGCTTTTATAGTATTTTTGGGGGGAAGCTTCCAGAACTCTTTATTGATAGGCTGAATTCCTGTACACACCCCTAATTTTAATTGGCTAGAGAAAATGTTTACAAGTTTCTGATAGGCTGATTACTATTGAAGAAGGAACCAGCTGAAGTGTTGATAACTGTGATACATAAACAACTCAATGTTCAAAACCTAAGGTTTGACAACAGCAAAAATAAACACTTTATACAATAATTAGAGTTATTCCCTCTAGGGAGAGCAATTAAAACGATGATAGAGACATCTAACAGTTGAATACCAAAGTATCTTGTGGTACACCAGTTGAAGTTTGTTTAGATAGATGGCCTTATAGAAGGTGAGCAGTTTAACTGGCCCGGGAAGGTGTACCCCCGGCACAATTATTATTATTATTATTATTATTATTATTATTATTATTATTATTATTATTATTATTATTAGCCTTTGCCTGCGAGATGTTAAGTATTTACAATGCACTATGTCTTCTGGTATGGGCTAGAATAAATTAGTTATTTTCATTGGCCTGTCCCAGTCTTACCCAGGCCTTTGACAATACTAAAGTGACGGAGCTATGAGCGATACTAGTAATACCATTCCTTATCCAGCCGGTCCCTGTTATGAATGGTGCGAAAATATCACTCATAGTGTCAGCTGGTGCATGCATTTCAGTGGGCTTGGCAGATTGATATGTAATAGCAACTTCTGGCTCGGTGAGGAAAGTCACGGTAAACTACCTCACTCCTCATTTCCATAGTACGCATCTTCAGTGACGCTTATGCTATCTATGACAGCTGTTGGCGGAGCTGTGGAGGATAAAACCAGCCTTCGGGCTGAATACTCAACATACAACATACATTATTATTATTATTATTATTATTATTATTATTATTATTATTATTATTATTATTATTATTATTATTATTAAACCGAGCTCGATAGCTGCAGTCACTTAACTGTCCATAGTGGGTTCGAACTCCACTGTCGGCAGCCATGAAAATGTTTTTCTGTGGTTTCCCATTTTCACATCAGGCAAATGCTGGGGCTGTACCTTAATTAAGGACTCAGCCGCTTCCTTCCCACTCCTAGCCCATTCCTGTCGCATCGTCGCCATAAGACCTATCTGTATCGGTGCGACGTAAGGCAACTTGCTTGTATTATTATTATTATTATTATTATTATTATTATTATTATTATTATTATTATTATTATTATTATTATTATTATTATTATTATTATAGCGAATGGCTAATAATCTTTCACAGGGTGGGTTAGTGTGCGATTCCAGTGCGTTTGGTAGACTGAAATTTACAATTTGTTTCAGTAAGAAAAGGAATGGGAAACTATATCACTCTTCCTTTCCCTAGAACGCCTCTTTAGTGAAGTCCAGACTAGGCTGTGTATGGCAGCTGATGGTGGATTTATTGAGGACACAACCAGCTTTCAATATGCGTACAAAGCATACAAACAATTATTGTTAACAGTCGTAAGTTGAAATACAACTAGAACCGACGTCTCAAAAGAAAATGAAAGGCACAGTGACTTGTGCGACCTGGATTATCGTTTTTGCCAACTCAAGCCTGTCTGAAGGCTAGCATACTGGAGAAAGGTATATAACTTTTATATCCGTAATCTTAAGACTGTCGACCGAGTTTATGGAGCACCATTTCCCTCTTACAATCCTGCTAATAAAACGAGAAGCTGTGAAGATTGCACTGCGAGGATTATGATTATTATTTCTCCAGCGCCCGTACTTTTATCAGAAACTTTGTTACAAAAGGAAATATAAGAAAGCATTTGTTTTTTTGAGGAATATCCGCGGCGCAGAGACAAACACAGGGTTACTGGCTCTTTTCTCCATATCGCTGGAGGAACTCCTCTCTTGTTTATTCTTTATCTGTCTGCTTGTCCCGTATTGTTGAACGCTATGGGCGATACCCAGACACGAGGCACGATTTGCCTTCCCGTTACGACTTCCATGAAGATATGCGGTCGTATATCTCTATTCTTAATAACAACTGAATATTCCTATGTTCTTAAACGAAAAATACTTTATATTTTACAGTTGGTAAGTTACCATTTTTATTAATTCTTCTGGTTAGCTGTTATATCCGTTGTTGACGCGTTCCTTTACGTACAATTGCCGTCTAGCGAAGATGAATGGCAACGAAAGAGCCAGAGCACAGCTCAACAGTGAGTCACTGTCCTACCATCGTTGATGAGTTTCAGCGGCTTTGGTAATTTGATAGCCGCCACGATTTTGCTTTGCGGCTCGGCGATGTTAAGCCAGTCATTCCTCACAACTGCGCGCCTCTAATCGCACGGCCAACTCGCCCGGTGTAACTGATTCTCGTAACACAGTGTCATTTATCAGAGCAAGATAAACAAGATTACAAGTGTAGCTGAATTTTTATCAAGTTAAGCAAGCTAATCCTTTCGTTTTTTCAGTAAATACTGTAATTGAATCGGCCGTTTGCAAAGCGGTCAAAATGCCAAAAATTAAAAAAACAAAACAAAAAAAACCAATTGTTGGCACTACTAGGCCAAGGGGGTTATTTGTTAGGCAAAATATTCGGCTAAAATACCTTATTTAAAATGCATTTCTTTAAATGTATGCGGCAAAGTGGGACTGCACAGCGGTTGCAAAACGGACTATATTCGCAAGGAAACATGACCACAGAAAACGGGCGCGGGTACAAAACGGGCTACCTTTCCATCATGTAGTCGAGGACCTCTTTTCAGGAAATAAAGTGCGAATGTGAATGCTGTGATTGTAAAAGTTTAATTTCGTGGTACCGAAGATCAGCATTTGTTTCTCTCGCTACGCCGGCGAAATAAACCTCTACTACGACTGACAAAAGAATTTAGTGCTTCCAGAGGTTCCCGACCAAGCCGCTTACTTCACCGTTTACCAGAGCTAATTCACAAGCACTCAGACCACAGAAAACGTCATGTCCTACGTTATGTTATGAAATGAGCTCGCTAAAAATTTCAACGCAATCGCATCTGTTGTACATAATCAACAAGTGCATGCGGATTTGGAAAGTATTACCAACATACGATTGTTTTTCAATGGATGTGGCGGTCAAGAAAAAATTACTATCGTCGGAATGCGGATGCATTGGTTCTTATAGAGTCTCCAATATACGTCCAAAGGATAGAAATGTGGGTCCCTATCGTAGGCCATTCATTCATCCCACATGACAGAGCCTTCGGAAACGCAGAGAGGAAGTTTAAGGACATAAGCATGCCTGAAAAGCCAAAGGTCTACATCAACATAGGCGTAAAAAAATAATAAAAAATAAATAAATTAATTAATTATTATCGTTGGGGGTCCGCCTCTGTGGTGTAGTGGTTAGTGTGATTAGTTGCCATCCCCGGAGGTCGGGGTTCGCTTCCCGGCTCTGCCACGCAATTTGAAAAGTGATACGATGACTGGAACGGGGTCCACTCAGCCTTGGGAGGTCAACTGAGTAGAGGGGGAGTTCGATTCCCTTCTCAGCCATCCTCGAAGTGATTTTTCCTGATTACCCAATTCTCCTCCAGGCAAATGCCGGGATAGTACCTAACTATAAACCATTGCCGCTTCCTTCCCTTTTCCTTGACTATCCATTCCAATATTCCTATCCACCCACAAGGCCCCTAGTCAGCATATCAGGCGGGGCCGCCTGGGCGAGGTACTGGTCCTCCATTCCAGTTGTGTCCCCGACCCAAAAGCCTCACTCTTCAGGACACTGCTATATATATATATATCTTTTTTTTTGCTATTTGCTTTACCTTGCACGGACACAGATAGGTCTTGTGGCGACGATGGGACAGGAAAGCTCTAGGAATGGGAAGGAAGCGGCCGTGGTCTTAATTAAGGTACAGCCCAAGCATTTGCCTGGTGTGAAAGTAGGAAACCACGGAAAACCATCTTCAGGGCTGCCGACAGTGGAGTTCGAACCCACTATCTCCCGGATGCGAGCTCACAGTTGCACGCCCCTAACCGCACGGCCAACTCGCCCGGTGACACTGCCCTTGAGGAACTAGAGTGGGATCCCTCGATTCGAGGGAAAAATCCAACCCTGGACTGTAAACGGATAGAAACGAAGAAAGTAAATTTTTAACACATCGTCTCTCCTAAATAAGCACACGATTCGTTACGGATAAGATTCCGAGCTACAGAGAGTACGTGATTGTTGCGCAGTCAGATGGCACGATCTGT